>NC_068560.1:28042500-28667500 GCF_022201045.2 Citrus sinensis
TTTGCTGATGTGGCAAACACAATCGTTTCATAACCTTAGAGGCCTTTCTATAAGAGAATAGTTGCAAAATTCTGTCACAAATAGTAAGTTCAGTGATTTTTGACAGAATACTATCAAAAGGTTTAAGTAAAATCTCACTTTTTAATATTTTACAAAAATGTGTTTTAAATATTTTAATTTTGTTTGACATAATTTTATCAATGAACTTTCTTTTTAAATTTGTAATTCCACGTAGGCATTGGAAAATGACATAATTTTAAAAGATTTCAATGACTTAACTGATGTGAATATGTCTTTAAAAAGTCAATGATAAAATTCTATCAAACAAAATTTACAATGATAAAATTCTATCAAACAAAATTTACAATTTTAATTATCTTAGATTGCCAAGTTTGCCACCTCATCATATTAAGAAGGCATGCTCAACCAATAAGAATTTGTCATCTAAAATGTTCGGTGGGTCTTTCGAAAATCTTGGCTCGAGTTTGAGATTGAGTGTTTCAGGTTGGACTCAGCCTAAGCTCAGTGAAAAAAACCCAATAAGTGCTAAAAAAAAAAGAGAATATATATTTTATTTTAAATTGAAATACACATTTAATATTTGTTTAACCTATCCAGAACATATATTTAGAGTTTTAAATTTTAATTAACTTTCAATATGTAATCTAATAAGAAAGCTTATAAATTATAAATTTATAAAATATAATGAAAAAGGTTTTAAAAAATTAAAGTATAAACCTGACGTTTTACAATTAAAATATCAAATAGTGGCAGAATGGGCGCCCAAAAAGTGCGCCAAATCAAAATAATTCAAAATTCCTCTCTTCGTTCCCCTTTTTATTTTATGTGCCGCTGAAAGAAAATTAACACAAAAACATTCTGAAATTGAAAGCCTGGAAGGAATCTCACACCTCTCGCCTTCTCTTTCTCGCATTTCGCCTTCCTCTTTGGCTCTTCGGCTCTCTCTCTCTCTCTCTCTCTCTCTCTCTCTCAAAGTGACGTAAAAAATTTATTTTTCTTGATCTAGTCCTCAGAAATAAGCCGTTTACTTTACTTTGTTCTTTGTTTATTATAAATTTAATCACGCTTTCTACATTATAATTTACGGTCTCTGTTTACTTTTATTAAAAATTATGATATATGAATAATAATATTCGCTTGTTTGCATAATTGTCTTCGATATTGACTGTATTTACAAGATTATTTTTTTTGGTTGCAATCTTTCTTATTGTGATTGTTTAATGAGTCGCGATTGCAATTTTTACAAGATTTAATGAATGTTAAAATTTAAATAACAATTTAAAATTTGTACACCAGGTGTTTGTTATAATGCCATGTGTTATTTTCAATAGATTTTTTTTTAACATGTAGTATAGGCTTGACAATGTTTTATAACATTCATTAAATCTAATTCTCATGATGAAATTAGAATAGGTTAATTGGCCTAAACCTAAATACTATGTAATATTTACTTTTAAAAGACGTATGGCATTAGATTCAACTTGCTAAGATATTGGAGAAGTGTTGATGCAATTTTCTGTCATGCCTGCGGATTCAACTTGCTAAGATTTTGGTTATGCCTTCAGGTTCAAGCATTGTTGCTGATTATGTGAGCTGTTGAGATTTTAGTATTGAGCATGTCTTTAGATTCAATTTGAGCAAATGTAATTGTTCCTTTTAAAGCGATGTAATTGGCGTCGGGAGAGGATTGTAATCTCCAATGATTTATGGTTCTGGCAAAAAGAAATTTTCTTTACGTTAACTTGCGACAAAATGTATGTAATTTTTTATGATATCAGCAAATATTTAATAACAGAATAGTTGAAATATTTTTAAATTGCATTGTGGTTTTTAAAAATATTTAATGGATAAAAATGATTTTATAATCGTAAGGGAACTACAAAAATAAGGGTTGTTGGTAATTGAAAAGAACAAATTAATTATTTTAAGATTAATAATAATAATAATAATATTACCTAAATTTTTGACATAAATTAAGCTCAAAAAAATGACTCAGCATAAAATGTCATGTAAGCATAAAACTTATTTGCCATCTCAAATGCCATGTTTACAAATTGAGATGCCATGTCATTTGCCACGTCAGATTCCATGTAAATAAAGAGTTGTAACACAATTCCTTGACAGAAATATTTTGTCATTAATCTATATTCTTACAAGGACTTTTTGGACGGAATAAAATTATGTCAATAACATGATCTGTGACAAAATTATTCTGTCAAAAAACCCAATTTTGTAGCGGTTCCAAATAACAATTTAGTTTCATTCCTTCTAGTTTTGTCAATAATTGATTCTGTTCATGGTTAAAATAAATTCTTTACTTCTCTAAAAATGTGCATAATTTCCCCACTTATAAAGTGTCAAGATAATTTTGCCTTTTTTTTTTTTTTTTGAGGACTGAAAATCATTAATTATTTTCTTATGTGATGCCCATTTGCAATATATATATATACGGTATCTTGCTAAATGATCCCCGTGATATGATCATGAGTAAGCATCTACCCTTTCAGATGATATTTGGTTGGAAAATTGGACAGGAATAGAGAAATAAAAGGAGAAACAAATGGAATAATTAGAGAGAGGAATGAGATTCTATTTATTGTTTTGTTATAAGTACCGGAAATCAAACATGAGAAAAAAATTGAGTGTCTTTTTTTTTTTTTGTTAACATATAAATACGTATTTTTGGTATTTGATATTTAATAGAAAATTCAAAGTAAAATCAAATCCATTTGTAATATAAGTTCGCTTCATTCATAAAATAAACGTATAGAAAAAAATTTATAAATGTTACTTATACAAATGCATACTACTATTCAAAATAATAAAAATTTTGCATTGGAAACAATTTTGAAAAAAATAAATAAAAGTTTTTAATGGAGAAAGGAATAGAGCAGGGAAAGTTTGGTAGAACATGCACCCTAGTTTTGGAATTATGCCGTCAGTCATTTTATAAATAATAATAATAATAATAATAATTTGATCAACATAATTTGATCAGCCACCAGAGCTTTACTTCAGTGATTTTTTCAATACGAGGTACGGTCCTCAGAACCTTATCATGATGCATGTATATTCTAAGCTTCATGACATCATTTTAAAAAAGTTTTGCCAAGGTAATTTGAAATTTGTTTTATTAAATGAATGTTACATTTACTGGTATGTTTAATAGTTTGTGGGTATTTATTTATTTTGTTTTGGATAAAAATTTTGCTATCGAACAAACTAATAACTAAACTTGACTTATTTTTATATAAATTTTATGTTATGATCATTGTAGGTATGTTATTTTTAAATTATGATCCCATGCAAAATTAAAATTTTTAATTTCACCATTTTTTATAGAGTTTGGTTATGATAATTAAATAATGTGATAAACACATACAAGGCAAAAAAATTTACGTGGTTCGACATATTAATTAATATGCCTACATCCACGGGTAGTAATACCGATAATCCACTATGTAATGAAAAATTGTACAAATAGTAATAAGCTCTCAGATGCAAATAAAACGAAAAGAAACACCAATCTTAACACTCTAAACCAATCAACCCCCAGAAGAGCTCTTTCTGTCATGTGCTTTTCCTTATTCATTCTCTTTACAAACACGAGGCTCACAAAAAACAAAACAAAACAAAACAAACAAATTGCTGAATACTGAAAACATACATAGCAGATTAAAAAAGCACGCGCCGCGCCCGTCCCCCAATTCCTTCTCTGCTACGCCATTTACGTAATTCCTTTTTTGGCTGAAAATATTGTTTTCCCCAACAAAACAAATTAATCAGTTAGACAAATATATCTAATTATAATGGTTTGGTGACGTAATTATATCTAATCATAATTTTATATATATATATAAATAACTGGACATGCATCAGCAAATTAATGAAGAAGAGTAGAGAGCAAATGAGAAGGAAAGCATATGCAATTACTAACCAGAGTTAATTTCATCTCATGCACTCTCACGTCTGTCTGTTTTCGATCCGCTCTTAATTAATATTTTGTTAATTAATTGGCTGAAAATGAAAAGTTTCTTTAATATTTCATTAAGCAGAGAGCAAAGGAATTGACGACACACTTATAATAATTAATTTCTAAATTGGATTAAAAAAAATAACAACTAATTAATTTTTTTTAAGTAAAATAGAAGATCTAGAAAGAAAGAAGTTACCCGTGGCCGGGGGTGATTGTAATTTGTAATTGCAGCCGCGCGCTTTCAGCCAATGGAGATTTCGGGAATGTGGCGTATCTTAGGCCAGTCCTCTCCTGTCTCCTTTCTGCAACGGTCTTTTAAAACAGGACATTCCCCCCAAATCTCCAATCTCTGGAGCGTTGACTTCTGAAGAAGGTGATCGGGCAGTGCTTTTAATTTACGGCAACAACCAATTTCCAAGAAAGAAAGACGTGGCATGATTATGATTTCTCCCTTTATTGCAGTCCCGAAATCCCACTCTTCCAGTTCGCTCATAACTTTAAACATAAGCTTTTTCAATTTGGGAAAGGCAATAACTGAGGAGCCATCCGTATCACTTTCTACTCCCAGAAATTCATTACCCACTCTTTTCACACTTTTCATTCCAAAAATAAGAAGAGATTCAAGGGATTTCAATTTTCCCAAAGGAGGCAAATGCTCACAATTTCTGCAATTGCAGAGATATAAATCCCTTAAGTTGGTTAACGACATGAACCAATTTATGGGAACAACATTCCTCCTCCCTCTGTATTGATATATCTCTAACCTCTTTAAATTAGGAGGTGGTCCCAAGGCTTCAAGAAGCCGTTCATCTTCATCCTCCTCATTCTTCCTCCTCCCAGCTTGATCAAATTGAAGTTCCAACTCAACGAGATATTTCTTTTTCTCAAGTTCAGCCCTTCTAGCCTCCCCCGCATCTGACACACCACCCAGCCCACGTATACTACATTGTTGTCGAAGGAGGTTAAGCTTTTTAAGAGACCCAAGGCTACATGCTCTGTCATACCGTCCGCCCACAACAAACTCTCTCACTTCCCGAAGCCTGATTAATTCCCCAATCCCTACCGGCAAGTATCTTAAAGATGCAGTCCGCGCATTGTGTAAATACATCAGCTTTCTTAACCTCCCAATCCCTCTAGGTAATTCTCTAAGATTTCGACAATTATTAACATCTAAACGTTCTAAATTATACAACTCACACAACGTCTCGGGTAATTTTTCTATCTCCCTTTGACCGCACAAACTAAGGTATTTCAGATGTAACAATTTTTCTATATTTTTTGGAATTTTTTTGATGAAATTATGACCCCATATATGCGCCCCTAATGTTAATACCCTTAAACAAGTTAATTTATCAAATAATTGAGGTAAAACTTTGCTAGACCATGAATAATCACCACCTTCAACCAAGAGGCTACGCAATCGTCTCATTCTCTTAACATTATTCCAAATGGCTATCGGGACTGAAGTCCCCTCGTCTATAGTTAACCTTAAATGAACAACTTTTTTCTGCTCAAAGGAACTCATAATTGACTCTTCACCACCAGGAATTTTCACTGTTAAACATGCATTCCTGCATATAAATTGGGCAAGGTCGTGCACTAAATCGTGCATTTTGCACTTATAGACTTTACCATCAACATCTGTTTCGAACTCTTGAAAAAATGAACTACTAGCTAAAATGTTGAAATACTCTTCACCTATGTCCTCCATCTCTTTGTTTCCTTTCTCATTAAGGTAACCTTGAGCCATCCATAGTTTAATTAACTCATACTTCCATATTTCAAGGTCTTTCGGAAAAACAGCACAATATGAGAAACAATGTTTTACCTTAGAGGGCAATTCATTGTAACTCAACAACAGAGGGGCCAATAGACCTCTCTCAACCACTTCGTGATCCCATATCTCACTCTTTAAAATATTTTGCCATTCTTCTTCAGTGTTTTTAGACCTTAAAAGACTACCGATGGTCTTTACAGCTAAAGGTAAGCCCTTGCATTTTCCTACAATTTCTCGACCAATTTTTTTTAAATTCTCACATCCCTCCATGGACTTGCCGAAAAATGCTATTGACTCAAATATTGACCAGCATTCCTTTTCAAACAAAACAGCAATTGGGATAATGTCAGTTGATTTCATAATATGGGCAGTTGTTTCATCACGTGTAGTAATTAAAATTTTACTTCCGTGGAAACCGATTTTTAAACAATTGTAGAATGGTTCCCATTTAGAGTCATCTTTATTCCACACGTCGTCTAAGACAAGAAGAAATTTCTTGCCTTCAACACATCCTTGAACATGTTGCATGAGAGATTGAAACTCACCAAAGTTAGGGGCAGAACCTGTTAGAGCCTCAATGATTGCTCTGGCGATTCTGAACACATCAAACGGGTCTGACACACAGACCCATATTCTTTTCTCAAAATGATTTTTAACATCATCGTTGTTGTAGGCTAATTGAGCAAGAGTAGTTTTGCCTATGCCTCCCATCCCAACAAGTGAGATGACACAGGGGCCTTTCTGCTCTTCACTACTCTCACATAACAGCTTATTAACCAGATCGTTCTTCTGTGTTTCTCTACCAAATATCTCGGACTCATCAATTAAGGAGATACTTGGTACTCGTTGATCCGCTCTCTCATTACTGTTAATAACATTCACAGCAAAACCAAACTCGGCTTTTTGTTTGGCAATATCATCAAGAGTTTCATTGATGTCTTTCATCTTGAGAGCAACGCGACGACGTAAAAAAATAGGTTTGCAGCCAAAGCAAGAGGCAGCAGGAAAGAAGGAACATACCTTCTTCTTAGGAACGAGAGCATCATTCTCATGATCATCCACTCCATCGATCTGCAGTTTGTGCCTTGCAGTGTTCCACTCACCCAACACATCTTCCATGTCGTAACATGCGTCTCTGAGTTGATTGAGCCAGAGTCTGACTGTTTCCTCCTTTATTTGCCTTTTTTCAGCATCATGGAGCACAGTTTGAATGGTTCGGAGTTTGCGGGTCAGCTTCTCCGCTTCCTTTCCGACGCCCGTTTCCAGCCTCACTTGTTCCTTTGCCTCATCGACAGCCATTGAAGTCAGCTGCTCCAAGATAGGGGAAAGGATCGCATCAACCATGGTGAAAAAGAAAAAAGAGAGAGAGAAGAAATTGATGGTGAATTGTTGCAAAAGTAAGTAGCTAATGCTGAAAGAAATGAAGGAGCTGATAATGTGGTGAAAATGCAGCCGTATTCTTTCAATTCTTATAGTACTGCAAGCAAAATTCCAATTTAGAAATATTTCATTTCAGCCCTTGTGAAAGAAGCTACTGTTATTATTATTACTATTTTTTTTTTTAATAGTAATATTTGTGAACTTGACAAAATTGTTAGATAATATTTGTGATCGTGTCGTCATATTGAGATTTGGAAGCATTTGCTTCACAATCACCCATGAACTTGATAATTTTTAGATTGTTTGATCTGAATTATACGTGTTTTATTAGCTTAGAAATACCCTGACCATCTCTTTCTGATTTTCTTTTTTTTTTTTTTTGAAATTTGACTCATTTGCATAATTAGTTGAAAGGAAAGAATGAACATATAATTAAACTATGAAAACGCTGCCACATAATATTCTAAGATTCTTATCGAACCGCTTTATTTAGATTTGTGAAAATTACCAGCAAAGAGTGAAAATGACGTACAGTTGTGGGCAGGAAATTATATATTGTTAGGTCCTACATCGGCAAACTTTTTTTCTAAATTTGAAAGGAAAGAATGAACATATAATTTTTTTTTTTAAATACCAGCAAAGAGTGAAAATGACGTACAGTTGTGGACACGAAATAATATCTTGTTAGGTCCTACATCGGCGATTCACGCAGTATATGAACTTGACAAAGTTTTCTATGATTTCTTTTTAAATAATTGAACAAGTTGTTAGATAATTATACGTGTATTATTAGCTTAGAAATACCTTGACCATCTCTTTCTTATTTTCTTCTTTTTTTTTTCATCAAAATTTGACTCGTTTTGCATAATTAGTTGGAAGGAGAGAATGAACATACAATTAAACTATGAAAACGCTGCCACATAATATTCTAAGATTCATATCGAACCACTTTATTTAGATTTTGTCATTTTAGCAGATTTCTGATAGTGGGAGTTTAGAGTTTAATCTCTAACTTTGATTGTGAAGTGTGAAAAATCAAATAATCTTTTCTACTAGTTTTTCAACAATAATAGACGACAATTCATCATCAGTTATTTCTCATTAAGTATAAAATGATCAATCTAGAGCTGAATATTCACATAATTTTCTATTTCTAATCATTTCAAAATTTAATATAAACTTTTTAAAAAAATCAATTTGTAATAAAGTGACATAAATATTACAAAACGAAAATAAAAAGTAAAAATTGTAATGCAGAAAAAAGACAAAACCTTTTGTTTGTTCTATTCATGGCATCTAAATATGAGAACGATGGGTTGATTGTCATTGTGAACTACCATATAATTGCAACACGTGAATATTATCAAAGATATAATAATTCATGGACCCATACAGCTATATTTCTAATTATTCCGCGTAGAAGGCTAAAGTTTAACGTGTGATTCTCAAATTCATTTTCAAGTGATTTGAACGTTTGAACGATCAGCGCTTAATTTTCTTTTTGATGGAGCACAATAACAACTTGAAGATTCCTGAAAGTTGCTTGCAGACGAAAACCGTCAATAATTTTCAAACTTAGAAGATTTTTGTTTTCCCCCATACTGTAACTTTGTAATTTTTCTTAGAAGATACTTAAAACTGCTGATATCTTCTAATTATTGTTTTAAAAATCTAATAACTGCATGCCCAATTAACAAATCAGTAATTACCAACAAAGTGTTGGCTCCACTGGCAATGGAGTCCCCTTAAGTGGCTTGACTGGGTTTGCTCCCCAGTTCGAGTCGCAGGGAAGTCGCCTTTGTTGGGAGAACCTGTGCCTCCCGGTTCGAGCGGGGACTTCTAGTCTGGGTTGTGGTACGGGCTTAAAGGTGCCTCCCACAGTTGGGGCCCTCCCCAGGATACCTCGTGGATAAGACAAAAAAAAAAAAAAAACAAATCAGTAATTGTTTATAAAATAAATAATAAGGAATACATAGTCGTTTGATGACTTTGTAATTGAACATCAGGAAATGACGATCATTGCGGATGACATAACAGATGTCAGTATTTATTACCAATTAATTGACATTCTTGTTATCAAGTAGTTGTTTTAGACTCGAATTCAAAAGCTCTGCTCTGCCCTTCGGTAATTCCCCTGTTCAAAAAATAATATTGTTTTAAAAATCTCAATAACAACATGCCCAACAAATCAGTTTGACATGACGCATTTAAAAAACAAAAAAGGATCGAGCAACACAGTAATTTTTTTCATAACGACTTTGTTGTAATTGAAACATTATTAGGAAATTGATTACGAGTAGATAGCACTAGCAGTGAGAAAGCGTAATTAAACCAAACAATTTGATTAATAACTCTCTAGTCTCTCTTGCACCATTCCAGTTATCCTCCGATCGATCACACAATCTATGCATAGTTGATTCATTTACTACATGAAATTAATCAATTTTAATATATATTTATTAATGTCGAATTTTTAGTAATTTTGTTTCCTTTCCAGAATATGATATCTTTAGCTCGTGGCTTTGGACATAGCTGTTATAAACTTGGCCAGTTTAACAAATATAACGTAACATATGATACTATTCAATTATTCTCATGGAGAGAAGTAAATTCACTAAAATTTAAAAATAAAGTTTGTAAATGTTGGGGGACTTAACATAAGATTTCTAGGTATTCAACCCAAAAGACTAGCATTTTAGGTGAAGTAACCTACCACCATATAAACCCAAATATCTCCCATTTACTAGCCAATGTGTGACACAACTCAACAATCCTCCCCCGGACGAAACCACCGCCGGACTCCGGTCCTTTCGTCCGACACACCTGAGTTGTTCCACCACCATATTCCGGCTGCTAGGGTCTAGCTCTGATACCATTTGTTGGACCTAATGTGCTATAAACAGATTAAGCAACCTTAGATCCTGCCCAAGATCACCAACCAAACAATCAAGATGCTCCAAGATTGACGACTGAAGAACTTTGACTAAGATGAATCAATGGAACTAGACTAATACTATTAACCAATTGAATTTAAGAAACCAAAAGATGTAGAACAAACAAAGAACAAGAGAGATTTTACGTGGTTCAGCTAGATTTCTCTAGCTTACATCCATGGGAGGGCAAATATCATATATTTTGATTATCAAGATGATTTACAGAGTAATGTTGTTAGTTTACACAAAAGATCTGGATTGCTTATTTATACCAGTCATCTCTCTCTCTCTACAGCTCTCTCTCTACTCCAATCTGTTGTTTCCACATCAGCTACTTGATAACAGCCTCATAACGAACCCAGAAATTCCCCAGTAACTCACGTGAGTTCCTCATGTGTTAACAGCTTTTAACGAACCTTGTGAGCTGGATCCAAGCACGTGATACGCGCATGCTTCACTTAAGGTTAAATGGCAAGCTCATATGTCGTTCAGAAGAGTGTTTGTTTTGCTCCTCAAAACGCATGTATTCCTATCGTTGAGCTTTAAGTGATTTCAGCTCTAAACGCAAGGTCTTCTGCTGTTTTATTTTTCTGAATTTGCTTTCACAAACAACAATTCTCCACCTTGAAACAAATCACCCCTAATTATCCCCTCCATTCTATAATGAATTAATAGCAGCCAAGACCAGCTATGTCCAAGCAAACCTTGAACTTAGCTATAGTGACTACTTTAGTTAACATGTCAGCAGGGTTTCTATCTGTATGTATCTTTACCATTCTGACCACACCCAAGTAAACTACATTTCTTATTAAGTGCAGCTTGATGTCAATGTGCTTTGTTTTCTCATGGTGAGCTGGGTTTTTACTCAAGTAAATGGCACTTGAGCTATCACAAAATACATCTACAATCTTCTGATTCACTCATAGTTCAGATATCAAGCCTTTCAACCACAAGGCTTCCTTTACTGCTTCAGTAGTTGCTGTATACTCAGCTTTTGTTGTTGATAATGCAACAACATGTTGAAGACGTGCCTTTTAGTTAATCAAGCAGTCATCCAGCATGTACAAATACCCTGTGAGAGACCTTATTCTATCTAAGTCCCCTGCAAAGTCAGAATCAACAAATCCACATATCCCATTAGACTTGCTCTTTGATCTTCCATAAACCAGCCCATGGTTCAGGGTTCCACTTAGGTATTTCATCACCCATTTTATAGCCCTTCAATGTTCTTTTCCAGGAGACACCATATATCTGCTTGCTACACTTAGAGCATATGAGATATCTGGTCTAGTTAGGACCATAGCATACATCATGCAACCAATTGCATTAGCATAGGGGATTTTAGCCATTTCTAACTTCTCTTCTTCTGTTTTTGGACATTGTTGACAGGAGAGCTTAAAATGTGCTGCCAAATAGAGTCATCACAAGTTTACATGAGGTCATTCCAAAGGTTTTCAGTACCCTTCTCATATATTTTTCCTTAGAAAGGAACATAATGCCTTTGCTTCTGTTCCTCTTGATTTCCATACCCAGAATCTTCTTTGCTGACCCCAAATCTTTCATATCAAGTTCAGAACTCAACAAATTCTTCAAAGCTTCAATTTTCTCTCTTGATTTACAGGCAACCAACATGTTATCTACATATAGTAACATGTATATGTAGAGACTTGAATTTATTAGCTTGTAATATATACAGCAATCAAAACTACATCTCAGGTATCCATATGACAACATGAACTTATCAAACCTGAAATACCATTACCTTGGAGATTGCTTTAGCCCATAGAATGATCTTTTTAACAAGCAAACATGGTTTGGTTTTCAGAATCCACATAGCCCTCAGGTTGAGTCATAAGAATTTCTTTATGTAGTCTTCCATATAAGAATGCAGTCTTGACATCGAGTTGATCAAGCTCTAAGTCATGGACTGCAGTCAATGCTAATAGCACCCTTATGGAAGCATGTCTGACCATAGGGGAGAACACCTTTTTAAAGTCATCTTCTTCCATTTGAGTATACCCCTTAGCCACAAGCCTAGCCTTATACCTCCTAGGTTCACTAGCTGTTAGGCCTTCTTTGATTATGAAAATCCACTTGCAACCCACTGTCCTTCTGTTACCAGGCTTCTCAACTAATTTCCAAGTGTTATTCTTCTTAAGAGAGGCTATCTCTTCATTCATAACTTTCTGCCATTCTGATTTGTTTGAGCTTTGAATTGTTTAAGCATAACTCTTGGGTTCATCTGCATCAATGTCATGGGAAGTAGCTAGTGCATATGCTATCAGATCAGCATATCCATATCTCTGTGGTGGTCTGGTTTGTCTCATTTCTCTGTCTTTTGTTAGCTAATAACCTTGTACTTGAGTCTGCCTTTGAGATTGTGGTTGAAGGTCATTACATTCATCATGATCTTCACTATCTTGATATGAATTTTCATCTTTCTTAGATTTCTTTGAACCAGAATGCTCCACCTCAAATTGGATTTTATCTTGTTTTTGAGGTCTCTGAGTTTTAACCCCAGTATCCTTTCTAATCTCCAAAACAACTTTCTCATTAAACACCACATTTATGCTTATTACGCATCTTGGAGGTTCTAGATCAGTACACCATAGTTTATATCCTTTAACTCTATCAGGATAGCCTAGGAATTGACCTTTAAGAGCCCTTGGTGCTAGCTTCCCTTGATTAACATGTGCATAAGCAGGGCATCCAAACACTTTGAGATTGGCATAGCTTGCTGGTTTCCCATGCCACATTTCAAATGGAGTATTAAAGTCCAGAGCAGCAGAGGGATTCAAATTCACCAGAGACTTTTTAGAAGTTGTGCTTGCATCCGCATACACCTCACCTTATCCATTAAGGTTCTGTTCATTCTTTCTGTCAATCCATTTTGCTGAGGTGTTAACCTCACTGTTTTGTGCCTTGCTATCCTTTCATTTGCACAGTAGCTGTCAAATTTCTGATTGCAGAACTCAAGTCTATTATCTGTTCTCAATTTCTTTACCTTTTTTCCAGTTTGATTTTCAACTATGGTTTTCCATTCTTTAAATTTGCTAAAGACTTGATCTTTGTGTTTCAGTACATAGACCCAAACCTTCCTCGAATAATCATCAATCACTAACAAAAAATAGTTATTTCCACCTAATGAACTGGTCTGTACAGGTCCCTAGAGATCAGAGTGTATGTAGTCTACGATGCTAATAGATTTGCTTGTTGAATTTTTGAAATTGTTTCTTGTGGACTTCCTAAAGACACAATCTTCACAAAAATTTAACTCTTCTATCTTATCTTTTCCCAGAACTCCTTGTTTTTCAAGCTCTTTTAATCCCTTAACACTCATATGCCCCAATCTCAGGTGCCACAGCCTAGTGCTTTCCCCACCAGTGCCAACAATCACATCAGTCATACCTGTAATTGCCTCACCATCTAGGACATATACACCATTCCTTTTAGAACCTTTCATCACTATCTTAGTGCCTTCACAATTAATAATCTACCAGATTCAAGCTTAATACTAAACCCATTTTGATCAATCAAACCTAGTGAGATCAAGTTACTCTTTAAATCAGGAACATATCTGACCTCTCTAAGCTCCTAAATTGTCCCATTATGAAGCCTAAGACTTATATTCCCCATGCCTATGACTTTACATACATCATTGTTACCCATAATTACTTTTCCCTCATCTAAATTATGGTAATCGGAGAAGTAACTTTTAAATGGGCACATATGAAAGGTGCAACTAGAATCTAGTATCAATTTGCCTCTCTAGAGATCCTCTGTAGCCACACATACACCAACAGATTCATAACCTTCTTCTTCCATAGTAACTGCATCACCATTTCTTTCATTTTTCTTGTTCTTCAGTTTTGGGCAATCTTTCTTGAGATAACCTTCTTTGTGACATTGAAAGCACTTCAAGTTTTGAGATTTAGACTTATCTTTCTTTTGTTTTTTCTTCTTTCCATCATTCTTGTTAATTTTTCCCTTAACTGATAACCCTTCAGCATTCATCATATTCCCAGATTTTTCTTGTAGCCCTCTTGTATTCAAAGCAGCCTTAACCTCATCTAAGGATAAAGTTTGTCTTCCATACATAAGGGCATCAACAAAATTTGAATAAGACTGGGGTAGAGAACTCACCAGAAGCAAGGCCTTTCCTTTATCATCCAGCCCCTCATCAATGGTTTCAAGAGTGTCACAAACTTGATTGAATTCATTGATATGATTATCAAGAGAGGACCCCTCAACCATTTTCAAAGTGAACATCCTCCTTTTGATATACAATCTATTAGCCAGATACTGTCATATAAATCTTTTCGAGTTTGGCCCATAGATCAACAACTGTCTTCTCCTTGGCAACCTCCCTTATCACTGAGTCACCAAGGCTCAATATAATGGTGCTTCTAGCCTTATTGTCTATCTCGGTAGCCACTTCAGGTGTCTTTGAGGATGATACTTCTTTCCCTTCCTTCTTGGTGACAGGTTCAATTGCATCTCCTAATCCATGTGTTATCAGTAAAGCTTCCATCTTGACCTTCCACATGTTAAAATCATTTTTGCCAGTAAACTTCTCCAGATCGATCTTGGTTGAAGCCATACTCGTATTTGGTTTGAAGACCAAGCTCTGATACCACTTGTTGGGGGAATTTAACATAAGATTTTTACGTATCCAACCCAAAAGACAAGCCTTTTAGTTCGAGTGACCTACCACCTTATAAACTCAAGCATCTCCCCTTTACTAGCCAATATGAGACACAACTCAACAGTAAACATACAAAAATATTTTATATATTGTTACATAATAATATTGGAATCTTAAGGTACGTTTGGTATTGTTTTTGTTTTGGTGTTTTTTGTTTTTTAATAATGAAGCAATCTAAAATTTGTTTGGATAACTTGTTTTTAAATAGTATTTAATTCTAATAGAGAATGATTTGATCTAATTTTTCAACAGAAGAAAAGTGGAGAATAGAAAAATTACTTGTTATTTTATTATTTAGTTTTCTACTTTCTCATAATTCTAACATAAACAATCAATTAAGGAACTATATTTTAAAATGATGGTGCTAGACCGCACGTACCAGGCCGCGGCCTTTTCCAAGTTAAAGCCTTATCATTGCCATGCCTTTTCACTATTCATGTGCAGTGGCAGACAACGGTGGCCAATTAAGGGATGAAGACTACTACTCCACCGAGTAAATCTCGACACATGTGCTTTTTCTAATTTTTTTTTTTTTTTGATGGGTGCTTTTTCTAATTACTATTTTGCAAAAGCAATTAATGCTGAAGGAAATGAAGGAGCTAATAACGTGGTGAAAATGCTGTCGTATTCTTCAAATACTTATACTGCACGCAAAATTCCAATTTAGAAATATTTCATTTCAAAAGAAGTTATGCCTATTGTTATTATCTTTCTTTTCTTTTTTTATTTTTGTTTTTTTAACCAGTGTGGACTGGAAATATTGTTAGGTCCTCCGTCCGCGATTCACGCGGTATATGGACTTGACAAAGTTGTTGTATATATGGGCTTTGCTATGTTACAGTTATGTCTGAAACAGTCCATGACGTGTTACAGTGTATGTCTGTAACAGTCCATGACGTGACAAATAAATTAATCAAGAGTGCGCCATGTGTAAAAATTTAATGATTTGACAACTCTCTGCTCAGATTCAATTTGGTAACAAGATTCTTTTCACCCTTCATCATTAATCGGTTGCAGATAACTTGCTTACTGAAATTACAATTACGTTAAACAGTGTTTGACTGTGAAGTGTTAAAAATTAAATAATCTTTAGTATTAATTTTGCAACAATAATAAACAACAAATCATTATTAATTATTTCTTATTATGTATAAATTGATCAATCTAGAGCTGGATGTTTACATATTCTTCTATTTCTAATCATTTCGAAATTTCATATAAACTTTAAAAAAAAAATCAATTTGTAATAAAGTTTCATACATATAAAAAAATAAAAATAAAAAGTCAAAATTATAATGCAGAAAAAAGACAAAACCTTTTTTTTTTTAACACGGCAAACAAATATGTTGTTACAGGTAATGGAATTTATAGCCCAAGAGGGAAGCTTCTTCCATAAATGATACGAGAATGACGGGTTGAACGCGTGAACACTTTATTGCGAAACTACCTTACAATTGCAACATGTGAACACTTTATTTTCTTTTTGACAAAGAGCAATAATAACTTAAGGTATTGCAACACTGCATGAAGATTCCTGGAAGTAGCCTGCAGTTCAAATTAATAATTTTCTTTTGGACAAAACCAACGATCATTTTTCAAACTTAGACATTTTCAAACTTAGAACATACTCATTAAAAGATGGATCTTCATGATTTTTTGTAAGTGAGATTGTAATATTTTGTGGTTTGAAATTTAAAAAGAAAACGGTTAACCGTTTTAGATAAAACGGCTAGTCGTTTTCGTCCAGAGAGTAGGTTTTGGATTCTAAAAAAAAAAAGCGGCTTGTCGATTTCTGAGAAAGCGGCTAACTGTTTTCGTTCAGAGAGCATGTTTTCTATTCTACAGAAAACGGCTAACCGTTTGGAGAAAAAAACTAACCGTTTATTTCCAAAAAATAACTTATTTTGACATTTTGGAATAAAACGGCTCGCCGTTATTGAGAAAACCGCTAACTGTTTTCTTCCAGAGAGCGTGTTTTTGCGTCAACTGGAAAAACGGTTAGCAGGCTTGAAAATTTCTATTGTGAATGGATGCAAATTTCAAACCAAAAGAGTGTATTTGAAGAAGTATCATTTCTAATGGTTGTATTCTTTCAAATAAACATCTTCTTCAGTAAAATAGACACATACATTAGATTAAAATTAGGTTATTTTTATAGATTTCTTTTGTGTTCTTGGAATACAATCTTATTTGATAGAGATTGTATTCAGAATTTGTTATATCTTGGGGGTAATTTGCCATTAAAACTCTATAGCAAACCAAGATTGGTGAGGGCAAATACAACCTTAAAAGAAAGTGTGCAAACCCCTCTCAAATCCTATCAAATTCTCTTACTGTTATTTGCTTCCATATTCGAAAATCCACCAATATTTTTTTCCCCATAACCCACCCAACAAAAACCTCTTTCATTTATTGTAACTTTGTAGTTTTCTTAGAAGATACTTAGAACTGCCAATATCTTCTAATTATTGTTTTAAAAATCTCAGCTGCATGCCCAATTAACAAATCAGTAGTCTTTGTTCGACATATTTAAAACACACAAAAAAAAATCACACATTGGTTTAATGACTTTGTAATTGATACATCAGGAAATGAAGAGAAAAAGGAACACACTTATGCCCATCATTCCAGATGATATGATTGATGTAAGTATTCAGTGGCAATTAATTAACGACTATGGCTGTGTTGGAGCAGATATACGGTAGAGCACGAATCTCAGTCACATACGCAAAATGATAAATAGTAAAAAACTCATTATAATTTTGATCATGTACTTATGAAGGGATGCTCCACCTTAGAGCAACTCCAACATAGCCAAACCCTTAATTAACTAATAATCTTATCAAGTAATTGTTTTGGACTTAGAATTGAGAAGCTCTGCATTGCCCTTAGGTAATTCCCTGCTTGAAAAAAATATTGTTTTAAAAATCTCAATAACTACAAGCCCAAGCCCAACAAATCAGTTTGGCATGCCATATTTTCTTTTTTTAAGAAAAAAAAGATCGACCTGCACAGTAATTTTGGTATAATGACTTTGATGTAATTGAACATTATTAAACTAACCAATATGATTATTAAATCTCTAGTCTCTAGCACCGTTCCATTAATCCTCTGATCTCTCGCACAGTCCTGTCTTGTCATGTTTCCTTCTATGCATAATCGATTCATTTACTATATGAAATTAATCAATTTGAATGTATATATTTATTAATGTTGAATTTTTAGTGATTTTGTTGCTTTTCAGAGTACAATATCTTTACCGCGTGGCTTTGGATATAGTTGTTATAAACTTGATCAGTTTAACAAATATAATGTAAAATCAAATCCATTTGTAAGATTTAATTGAAAATTTATAGTAAAATCAAATCCATTTGTAATATAAGTTCACTTCATTCGTAAAATTAAACATATAGAATAACATTTATATATACAAATACATTTTACTATTCAAAAGAATAAAAATTTTGCTAATGTGTTATTCAAAATAATAAAAATCTTGTCCGTCATTGGATTCAATTGTCAAAATGCAGCAAATCTGATTATGAAGGAAGAAGACGGCAGAAAGGAAATAGGATGGGTTATTAACCAGATCGGGATTTTTTATTTTTATTTTTTTTGGGTTCCCTTCTTACTAATATGTTTTGGTTAAAAAGCCTTTTAATTTTTCAATTTATGATTTTTATTCCCAATTATTTTCAGCACGTAAGCAGATCATTCAAATTGTTTGACTAGTATGCCCTTGGTTATTTTGAGCGTAATTCCATTGACTTTGTAATTGAACATCCGAATACGAGGTTTAGAGAACAATGGGAAAACGTAATTAACTAACCAATTTGATTCCTCTGCACCAGCTGCTCCCACCTGAATGACTACAAAGTAAGCAACACAAACTTATCGTATCTGTTAGGATTAATCCAAGCCATATACACTTGTACACATGTTAGTAACATGATGTTACCAATCTTCACACCTTTAGCATTCAAACCTTGCTCCAGAACAATTACTGCGGCCGGTCCTATTGAAGGCCAAAAATTTGATCTTTTGAAGCAGCCTCTCTTACTAACCCAGTCCCAAAAAAATTTTTTGACATGCCTTGAAAATCTATATTATCATATCCAGCTAATGCTCGAGTATATCAAGTAGATTCAAAAATGGGCCGGGCGTAAAAAAATTCTACAACGTTCAATTTAATGGGTCCGTACATGCTTAGTACCCACTGACACACACTCTATAGAGTGATCAAGACCAACATTCAATGCACAATCACATAAACCTGTGCTTGTGTCTGCAAAATGGTTATATGGTTAAACCAATATAAATGTTGTTTCTACTTCTTAATTGGATTACTAATAACAACCGTGTAAAACGGAGCAGCAGAAGAAATTAATTACAGACTTGTTGAGAATTCCTCAAGGGCCTCCTTTGACATACTTCCCAGTAATCTTGACGTTGGGAATGTGGGATATCTTCGGCCAATCCTCTCCTGTCTCCTCCTTATGCTCTTCTAAAATAGGACATCTCCCATCTTGCCCCCGCTATTGATATGAGTCACCTCTTAATTTCAATTAATAAGATTACCCAATTCACAATAAGCGACTCAAACACCTATCGTAACTGTTAAGGTCAATCCGAGGCGTGTGGATTTGTAGACATGTTAAAACCTTCAGCAAACAGCAATCAATCCTTGATCGAAGCTTTGGCCACTTCACGACTAGCACTTTTACAGTAGTGCAATGAGCAAGCCTGGCACACTGCATCCGCTGAGATTAATTTTGACACTGACCCTGGAACCTGTCACATTGTGTCGTAATAATCAGCAACAATTCAAAGGCGTGGAATGTTAATACTATAATGTACGCTAACATACCTTGTTCATATTTCACGTATCTTAGGCCAGTCCACTCCTGTCTCCTGTCCATAACGTTCTTTTAAAATAGGACAGCTCCCAATCTTCAACTCCTGCAGTGCTGTCTTCTGAAGATGGTGATTGGGCATCGTTTTTAATTTAGGGCACATATCAATTTCCAAGGAAGAGAGACATGGCGTGATTATGATTTCTCCCATTATTGCAGTCCCGTAATCCCACTCTTCCAGTTCAGGCATACTCTTAGATTATGAGCTCTTTCATTAAATTGCCCAATGACATGATCCAATTTTTGGGGACAACGTTCCTCCTGCCTCTGTGTTCATATATCCGCAATCATCCTCTTCATGATTCTCCCTTCTCCCTTCTTCAAAATGAAGTTGCAAATTAAAGAGAATTTTCATTTTATAAGCCTAAACCGTATCTGTCGCATCACTAGGCACGTCCATACGACATTCTCGAAGGAGGTTAAGCTTTTTAAGAGACTCAAAGCTACATACTTTGCTACCTCCACCTCTGCCTCCACCCACTCCAAACTTTTGATTTCAACTGATAAGATTTCCCAACATTTATGCTCTGCTCTGCCATCACGTAATTCCTCTGCTAAAAGATTATTGTTTAAAAAATCTCGGTTGCATGCCCAAAAAATCAATCTCAGTTAATAGACATTCGAACAGGAAAATTCAAAGTGGTTTTATGACATTGTAATTGAACATCAAGAAATGAAGAGAATAAGTAACACACTCATGACCATCATAGCAGATGATATCGTAGATAAGTATTTTGTAGCAAACTTAGTAATACATTTATCAAATAATTAGCAATTCTAATTTAATATGTAATGCTTGAAGTAATTAGATATCTAATCTGTAAATTCTACTTCTTAGTTTCATTCACAAGCTTTTTATTTCTTGGTATCTAACTTGCGGAAGAAGCCAAAGCTGAAGAACTGAAATTGAAAGATATAAGTAAAAATATAAAAAATTAAATAAAATTGTTTAATGAGCTAGAATTATATAAGAATTTTGCAGCAAATTTAACATACGTATCAAAGTTTTTTAGTAATTTCTACTCTGAAAAGTAAAGTAATTTGATATCTAATCTGTAAATTCAAGATATCAAAACTCCTGACAATTACATAAAACTTTTTTCTACTTCTTAGTTAGATTCCAGCTCTTCTTATACTGAGATTACCAAAAGTATTATAGCAGACGAACCCAAACCAAATGCCCAGTTTCCACTGTCAAGCTTGAAAAACTAACTAAAACTGAACAGTAGAACAAATTGCCTTGGGGTGATGGTATATGGAGCCGCATGAGAAATCCTGAAAGACTCTTTCTTGATCCCTTGAAAGTTATGAATTAAGATGCTAGGCCAGTCTGCTCGCATGGGTCAGACCCAGCTAAGCCCTTTTTGGGCCATTAATTTTTATTTTAATTATACCCTAAGCCTCTTTTAAAAAATTAAATAAAAAAATTAGATACATTGTTCATATAACAAAAAAACTTATAGTTTAAGAGTGTTATTTGATACTTTTAAAGTCTTGATTTAAATTCTAATAGCCACATTATTATTTTTAAATATTTTATGAAAAATACTTAAAAAAATGATACTTTCATGTATTTAAAATAAATAACTTATTAGAAACGTGGGGCGTGAAAATTTAAGTCATTACTATTTGAGACTTGAGAAGATCGGGCACCAAGCTGGGAGTTTAGATGAAGCGTTCAACAGTTACGGCCCATGGGCTTAAATTTCTGTATACCATCCATGTTGAATAGTTGAAGAGTGGCGCTATTGGCAGGCCGTTGTTAATTTGATGAACCATTTTACTAAGAGAACCCCGATTCAAAATTTTCAAAGGTTATGTTATGTCTAAGAAAACTCACTGTAATTGGCAGTAATAGCCTTTGTTTAACTTTCTTTTTTTGTCTGTTCCCTTTCAAGAAACCCCATTAGCGGAATTGAGAACAAATAGTTCACCCTTAAATCTTCTTATCTTCATTTATTCTAAGTTTTTTTTTCCCAAAAAAAAACAAATCTTGATTTCTTCTGAGTATGTTTATATCTTTTTGAAAGTAGAAATAAAATCCAATCCTATTATTATTTGAATTTAAAAGAAATAGCTTTCTTGTTATTCAAGAAAACACCTAATTGGCTTGACAAATTCTACCGGCAACCTCATTAGTAACACATCCTACTTTACTAAGTTTTCTCATGGGACCGCATGTTGCAGATGACATATCGCATAATTAAATTTGTAATACCCGACCAACTCTCTTATATATGCCACTTTAGCTAGCCTCTCACTTCAGCATCATTAGTTCATTACCACGGATCCTCACCTCTTGGAACCTCCATGAAAGTTGAATTTGTCACCAATCTTACAAAATATTAGTTTTAAAATAAAATTTAAAAAATGTAATTTCCCCTAATTTCCAATTCTTTTTCTTTTGTTTTAGAAAACAATCTACAAGTTTTGAGTTGATAAGAGCTTGAAAGGAATATATACCTTCTATTGCTTTTTCCTCTTTTCCTTCGACTTCATCATTAAGCTGAAAAGAATCTAATAAATGAAATATCATTGGAGCTTCCGTAAAGCCAGTCGTTTAATTATATATATGTTTGCCTGAAATCTTTATACTGTTTCTATTTTGCGAGCTCTTTCTCTCTTCCTTTCTTTAACGTATTTTTCATTACATCGCTACCCTAGTTGGTATTTTACCTCACCTTCATCAATTGAGCAATCGCTTTCTGACCCAACCAATGTGGAAAGAATATGGCCACTATTCAAGATTCCAACTTTATTATGCCCAACAGGTTATAATATTTGCAAAGACCCCACCATGCTTGAAAGAATATCCGCCATTTCGCGAAGGCTTGGAACTAGTTCCTCCTAAACTACTTCCTTTTGGCTCCACGTTTCGGATATGTCATGTGATACACAACAAAAAAGAAAGTATAAATGGATAAAAGAAATTATAAATAGAATATGGTGTGCCTCTCACTCTGCACTAATGATCAATTCATTTGTATATTATCTATTAATTTCTCGTGCTACAGCATATATACCTCGGTACATACTAATACTTGTCTTTAATTTGCTGCTCAGCCTGCTCTTATCTCCTATAAGCTTGAACGATTGTGCCCAGCTGGCCCACCAGGAATAGAGTTCAAACCCAACAATATTCTCAGCAAACAGATTGCACAGTTCTTGATCTTTTTTTTATTTTCCCCATTTTTAAATTTTTTTCCCCTGCTATGGTACTCAATGGCAAACTAGTTGAATCAGAAACTTATTCATCACTAGGTTTAGTTGATTCTCCAGGTTAAAAAAGTTCATCAACTCCTCGAGTCTTGTCGATTCTTTCATCAGTTCTTGAGAGATCAATCCAGAAAAATGAATCTTCATCGAAGGCATCAAAAAAGAAGGAAGTTGTCACAATATTTCATTGTTCAAAAGCACCAAGTTTGAGCATTAGACAATATATTGAACGCGTATTCAAGTACTCCAGGTGCAGTCCTTCTTGCTTTATTGTTGCATACATATATCTTGATCGGTTCCTTCAACGAATCAACGGTTGCCTTACGAGACTCAACGTTCATCACCTTCTGATCACGAGCTTTCTAGTGGCTGCAAAGTTTGTTGATGATGAGTAAGAACTTGATATCTTAAAAACCCAGTTTGCTGCTATAACAATGCGTATTATGCAAAAATAGGAGGGATAAGCACTGCAGAAATGAACAAACTTGAGATGAATTTCTTGTTTACTCTGGAGCTTAAGCTTCATGTGACCACAGAGGTTTTCGCGAAGTACTGTTCGCAGCTGGACATGGAAGGAGCAGCAGCCGAAGAGTGGTGGGTTAGCCCGATGATTGAAGCATTAGGAACTAAACTTGGCCGGCTGAACAGAGACGGCAAAATCTGACGGCAGGTTACAACTGCAGCGCCACTTCACGATGGCCAACGGCATACTGTGATGATTGATATGGTTCTGGCTCAATCCAGATTCCAGACACCACCAAACTAACTGGAAATTTATAGGTGCCCAATCTCCCTGAGGATTACAAGTAATTTGTGGCTAGTTCCATAACAGGGGAGGGGAAAATTGTATGACAATAAATTGTCACTGCACGTTATGGTAAAATGCATTTTGTTCTTATCATCTAACATTAGAGGTGTTCAGAATTCAATCCGATCCATTCAATTCGTCTGATCCGTAAAAATCCGATTCATGGATTGATGGATTGGATTGAAAATTTGATAATCCGCAATTGGTGGATTGGATATAGATCTACATTAGTAAATCCGTAAAAATCCGCGAATCCGTAAAAAAATAAAAGTATCTATTTTATTAAAAAATAAAACTGATAAATATAACATTAGTACATACTAGTAAAAAAATAAGTTAAAATATAATTACATTAACACTATATCATATCTTATCCGATAATAATTTAAAATAAACAAATAATTAAATAAACAAATATATCTTCCTAAATAGTTAATTTCTATATACTGATCGAAATAAATAAGATTTTTTTTTCTTTTCGGTGTGTTATATTTATAATCTTTAAATGTATTTTCTAGTTTTATTTAAACAATTAATTTATTTAAATCTTATTTAATTTTAAATTTGATCGGCAGTAAAATTATTTTATATTAATTTTTTATTTAATTAGTTCGTGAATTGGATAGAATCAAAAATATTTAGTCCGCAAACCAATCCGCAAAATGGTGGATTAAATATGGATTGAGTCAAATCTGCATCCAATCCGCAGACGCATGGATTGGATTTAGATTAAATTTCACCCATCCGTGGATTGGATTGGATTAAAAAATTATAATCCGTGAAATTATGGATCATATATGGATTAATATCCGATCCGTAAAATCCGATAACCACGACACATTGGAAAAAAAAAGTTTGAAAATCAGAAAACGAGCTCTTTTAGCAAATTAGAAAGATTAAAGAGAAAGAAAAGAATATGACAAAGGGCATCAATTTTAAAAAATTGGAAAAATCTGTACCAAAATTTCTTATTGCACAATTCCTACACAATAACGTGTTCCATTGTACATTAACTCATGTTCTAGTATTGGAACACTTTCCCAAACTAGCTTACTTGATAGAACACTTTCCAAACGATAGAAAAAAAGTTGAAGAGTAGTGACATGACATTTAAAATAAAATTAATCAAATTCTTTACAAAGGAGAGACATCTGAGGAAACCCAATGAATTGGCAGAATCAGCTGTATCTGAGGACGTGGCTAGTTGATAGACAAATGTTCAGCCTCTATGATGAGGAAGAATTCTTCCTTGCCGAGTACTCACGGTGAGCTGCCAGCCCGACAATGGTAACGGCTGCTTCGACTGACAAATCAGTTTGAAAAATTACATGATATAATAGATAGAGCTCAGTATCATGCCTAACAAATCAGTTTGAAATAATAAAAATGATCAATCACATAATGATTTTATGATATCAATTGAACATCAGAAAATGAAGAGTAGAGAGCAGTAAAGGAGCATAATGAATCTGTTGAAAAGTTGACAAAACTTGGTGACAAATTGGCCAAAGTTGGCACCGACCTTGGAAATTCGGATGAAGCATGTTGTTGAAATCAACAAATTGTTGGTTGCAGCCAACAATTGTAGAGAAGCAAAATCAAAATTGATTTTCTAGCCGAAAAGAAAGAATTGACAAAGGGGATTTGAAAAATAATAATAATTAAAAATTATATTTTTAATTATTTTATTCTTTGCATAGTAATTCATTTCTCCTATAAATAGCTAAGGATTTCATTCATTTGAGATCATCCCAAAATTGTTAAGCTTATAAGTTTTTAAGCTTTTGAGAGTTCTGAGAGTGTGAGCAATTGGAGAGTGTGTGTGAGAGTACTGGGTGTATTTAGGTTCTGGGAAAGTGAGATTTATTCACTCAAATTTGTATTCAAATAATTGTTAATAATACAATTATTTTTCTCTTGCTCCCGTGGACGTAGGTATATTGCCGAACCACGTAAATTTTGTGTCCTTTATTTTTCTGTGATTATTTGGTGCGCTTGATTCCGCATTCCGCGCACAACAAGTGGTATTATAGCCGACGGTTCGTACTTGGGAGACAGTCTATTGTAAGTAGTGTGTATTTTTGCATGTCTAAGAAAGTTCTGTCAACAAAGGCGATAAGAGTCTAAGGATTCTGGTTTTTAATTGGGACCAAGTTCCTGTCCAGTCTCCTTGGAACTTTCCTGATGCATTTATTTACGCGAAATTAACATCAAAGAGGCTGTTTTTGAAGTGGAAATAGTTCGTTAAGAGAATGGTAGAAGGTGAAACTTCCAAAATTGGGGAGAGATCTACCGAGACTATTTCAGGAGACACTTCAGGTGGGAGGCAAGATTTGTCAAATCGCTATTCAGAACCTGTTATAGGAGGCCAAAAGATCGATGTTGAAAAGTTTGATGGGAAAATCAACTTCGGCATGTGGAGGCGCGAAGTTATGGATGCCCTTATTCAAATCGATCTCGATGTTGTTCTAAAAAATAAAAGACACTTGTATGATGAAGAAATTTGGGATCGTATGAACGAGAAAACTTGTGGTTAGATTAGATCTTGTTTGACCAAGGAGGTGAAATACTTGGTGAAAGATGAGGAGTGTGCGGTGACTTTGTGGCGTACATTGGAGGAAAAGTACATGCTGAAAAGTCCTGAAAATCGTCTTCATACAATGAGCCAAGTATATAGCTTTCGAATGAAGCACGGGGTGTCAATGCACGATCATGTCTCAAGATTTAAAAAGTTACTTGCTGATTTGAAGAATCTTGATGAAGATATTAAGGATGAAGTCAAGGCTATGATTCTGTTACACTCACTACCAGAGGAATATAGCCATTTTGTGACTACCCTAATATATGGGAAGAGTGTGATTGTCTTCTAAGATGTTTGCACAGCATTGACTAACTTGGAGATTCGGAATAATGATAAAAATTCTGAACGAGCATCGTCTGAAGCTTTGGTGAGTAGAGATTGGGCGATGGAGAAACAGAAGAAGAATGGTGGAAAGAATTCTCGATCCAAATCGAGAAGCAGAAATATAGCTCGAGACGAGTGTGCCTTTTGTCATGAAAAGGGACATTGGAGGAAATATTGTCCAAAGGCTCAAAAGAGAGATGAGAAGAAACCAGCAGCAGCAAACATGGCACGGAAAGATGAGGGCTATGATTATTCACTAAGTATTACTCATGCAGCATACGTGGCAAGTTCGAGCGAGTGGATGCTTGATACTGGAGCAACCTATCATTTGTGTCCTATTAAGGAATGGTTTACAGATTTTCGTAATTTGGAATCCGATGCAGTTATGATGAGGAATGATAAACCTTGTCGCACAATGGGGATAAGAACAATTCGGCTCAAAATGTTTGATGGAATAGTCAGAGAACTCAAAGAGGTTAGATTTGTTCCAACTTTAAAGAAAAATTTAATTTCTGTGGGTGCTTTGGAAGCTAAAGGCTACAAGGTTACCATTGAAGATGGCACAATGAAGTTTACACATGGGGCTAAGGTGATTCTGCAAGGGGTTTGGCGTCACAATCTGTACTATTTAAAGGGAGGTACAACTGATGAAGCAAATATTGTTGAGGCGCACAGTGACACCACCAAGCTATGACATGTACGACTGGGACATGCTGGCGAGAAGTCTTTACAAACTCTGATGAGGCACGGACTCTTAAAAGGTACCAAAACCTGTAAATTAAATTTCTGTGAGCATTGTGTAGTATGTAAGAAAACAAGGGTCAAGTTTGGTACAGCTAATCACGATCCTCCTGAGATCCTTGAATATGTTCATAGTGATGTATGAGGACCAACCAAGACTGCATCAATTGGTGGAAGCCATTATTTTGTTACATTTGTTGATGATTTCTCTAGACGTGTGTGGGTGTACACCATGCGAGCAAAGGATGAGGTTCTAGAGATTTTTGTGAAATGGAAGAAATTGGTGGAGACTCAAACTGGCAGAAAGATCAAAGTATTACGATATGATAATGAGGGTGAATATACTTCTGATCCATTCTTGCAAGTATGCCAAAACGAGGGTATTAAAAGACATTTCACGGTGAGACATACTCTACAACAAAATGGTGTGGCTGAGCGTATGAATCGTACTTTATTGGAGAAGGTATGGTGTATGTTATCTAATGCTGGTTTAGATAAAAAGTTTTGGGCTGAATCTGTGAACTACGCAAGTCACTTGGTAAACCGGTTGCCTTCTGCTGCAATTGGAGGTAAAACTCTTATGGAAATGTGGTCTGGAAAGTATGCACAAGACTATGATTCCCTTCGTATATTCGGGTGTCCATCTTATTATCATGTCAAAGATGGTAAATTGGATTCTCGTGCTACAAAAACTATCTTTGTGGGATTCAAAGGTGGAGTAAAGGGCTTCAAGCTTTGGGATCTCGAAGATAAAAAATTTATGTGTAGCAAAGATGTCACATTTGATGAAGCTTCAATGATAGAAGCTTCAATGATAAAAGCTTCAAGTTCTCAGCAGGTGTAGAACAAGACCAAAGAGGTATTGCAGCGGGTGGAGTTTGATGCAACTCCATATGTACCAGTTAGTTTTACATCAAAGAAGGGTTCAACTATGGAGGTGACACATAGAGTTGAAGACACATAGAGTTGAAGAAGAGGTTGTTTCTTCCGATGTCCCACAAAATGAAGAAACAATTGATGATGTAGATAATGATGATTTTATAGCAACAAGGAGGCCAAGAAGAGAGATAAAGAAACCCGGATGGCTTACTAAAGATATGATGGTAGCCTATGCACTTCCAGTTATTGATGATGACATCCCCAACACTTTCGGTGAAGCATTACGCAGCAGTGAAAGTGATAAGTGGAAGTTAGCCATGGAGGAAGAGATGAAATTCCTCCATCAAAACCAAACTTGGGAACTTGTAAAGTTACCAAAATGGAAAAGGGCTATTGGCAATAAATGGGTCTACACCAAAAAGTAAGGATTTCCGAATCAAACAACTCCTCGATACAAGGCAAGGCTCGTGGCAAAAGGTTTTGCTCAAAAGGAATGTATTGACTACAATGAAGTTTTCTCTCTAGTTGTAAAACATACTTCCATTCGTATCCTACTTGCCTTAGTTGCAGAATATGAGTTAGATTTGGCTCAATTGGATGTTAAGACGGCGTTCTTACATGGAGATTTAGAGGAGGAAATCTATATGATTCAGCCTTGTGGTTTCAGAGTTGCTGGAAAGGAGAATCATGTGTGTAGGTTGATTAAATCTTTGTACAGACTGAAGCAATCGCCAAGGCAGTGGTATAAAAGATTTGATCAATTTATACAAGGGCAGAAATTCACTAGAAGTGAACACGATCATTGTGTTTACTTTAGAAGATACCAGATGGAGCTTTCATCTATTTGTTACTCTATGTCGACGATATGCTTATAGCTTCAAAGAATAGAGATGAGATCGAAAGATTAAAGAAGCAACTGGCTTCTAAGTTCGAGATGAAAGACTTGGGTGATGCACAGAGAATACTTGGAATGGAGATTCGTAGAGACAAGAAGAATGGGAGCGTATGGTTGACTCAAAAGTCTTATTTGAAGAAAGTGCTAGAAAGATTCAGTATGGATGACAAAACTAAACCGGTATGCACACCTCTAGCTCCTCATTTCAAATTAAGCTCTTCTTCATGTCCTATATCTCAAGAGGAGCGCGATTACATGGCTCGTGTTCCATATGCTAGTGCTGTGGGTAGTCTTATGTATGCTATGGTATGCACAAGGCCCGATATATCTCAAGCAGTGAGCATGGTTAGTAGATACATGCACAATCCGGGTAAAAATCAATGGCTTGTGGTAAAGTGGATTCTCCGATATCTGTATGAGACAATTGATGTTGGGTTATTGTTCAAGAAGGATTGTTGTCAACAATGTGTTGGGTATTGTGATTCTGATTTCGTTGGAGACCTTGACAAGCGAATATCAACAACGGGCCACGTATTCACATTGGGTGGAGGTCCGGTTAGCTGGAGGTCGATTCTACAATCGACAATTGCTTTGTCCACTATGGAAGCAGAGTATATGGCAGCAACTGAAGTTGTAAAAGAAGCTATCTGGTTGAAAGGCTTGTTAGGTGATTTGGGAGTAATCTAGGGGAACATTGCGGTCTTTTGTGATAATCAAAGTGCGATATTCCTTGCGAAGAATCAAACATATCACGCTCGGACGAAGCACATAGATGTGAAATATCATTATGTGAGGGAGATTATCGAAGTATTGTTGACGAATGTATTGTTGAAGAAGATCGATACAAAAGATAATCCATCAGATATGTTGACGAATGTAGTTTTTGGAGTTAAGTTTCAACATTGCTTGAAACTAATTCAAATCCTTCGATTGTGTTAAGTTATGTCATTCGGGAATTTTGAACTACGGTTGGCTTGATCCCAAAATTTGGGTACATTGGCAGTCATAGACATGCAGCCACTTTAGGGATGATAATCCATTGGTAAGTCAGCTCAGATTGACAAATCTTCGCTGAGGTGGAGAATTGTTGAAAAGTTGACAAAACTTGGTGACAAATTGGCCAAAGTTGGCACCGACCTTGGAAATTCGGATGAAGCATGTTGTTGAAATCAACAAATTGTTGGTTGCAGCCAACAATTGTAGAGAAGCAAAATCAAAATTGATTTTCTAGCCGAAAAGAAAGAATTGACAAAGGGGATTTGAAAAATAATAATAATTAAAAATTATATTTTTAATTATTTTATTCTTTGTATAATAATTCATTTCTCCTATAAATAGCTAAGGATTTCATTCATTTGAGATCATCCCAAAATTGTTAAGTTTATAAGTTTTTAAGCTTTTGAGAGTTCTGAGAGTGTGAGCAATTAGAGAGTGTGTGTGAGAGTACTGGGTGTATTTGGGTTCTGGAAAAGTGAGATTTCTTTACTCAAATTTGTATTCAAATAATTGTTAATAATACAATTATTTTTCTCTTGCTCCCGTAGACGTAGGCATATTGCCGAACCACGTAAATTTTGTGTCCTTTATTTTTCTATGATTATTTGGTGCGCTTGATTCCGCATTCCGCGCACAACAGAATCATGTCCTCTAATCAGTTTACCGGACTGTCTGTCTTCCTATCTTCGATACAGCAAGAGACTTACCGAGCTGAAAACATTTATTATTTTGCTGAAAATGGAAAGTCTTGTTCAGTGCAGAACTCAGAGGATTTGACATACATATGACCATCCACCTGATGACGCCATAGATGCTTATTTTGCATCAAAATTAACATATTTCGAAGTAATTACTTAGTTATCTTGTCTATAAATTCGAGATATTAAAAAAATACTGCATATTCCTGACATGAGCATAATATAAAATCTGATTAAAACTTTTTCTACTTCTTAGTTAATTAATTAAATTCCTCCACGACATGAAGTGAGATGTACTTGAAATCTAACGCCCTTAAACAAGTTAATTCACCAAATGACACATTTTGGATAAATCCCCTTTCTGCTATTATGCACGAACCAATTTTACGGAAACTACCAAGTAGCAATTTATAGGATTGATGAGCAGAAGTGAACCCAGTAACTTCAAAGTAAGAAACAACAATGTCCAAGCCACCAACACAATCAAACATCAACAAAACAAGCCAACACATAAGGCACAAAGATTTACATGGTTTGACAAATATGTTTATATCCACGGTGGAGATGCTGGTATCCGCTATGCGAAGAAAACTAATTATAATTTCCTCTTATAATTTCTATAAATTATAATAGACCTCTCAAATACAAGCACAGAGAGAGACAAATCATAAGCCTTAAACCAATCCCAAGAGCACTTTTCGTCTCGACAAATCTCTCTTATATGTTTTCCAAAAATGAGCCAATTTTTTATCCCCAATTACTTACAAGCAACTGAAAATATACACATAAATGATCCAGGCCCATCTTGCTCATGCTCCTGTTATGTTTCACCCTTTTGACTTTAAGATTTCACAATATTCATGCTCTGCACTGTTGCCCATGCCCAACAAATCAGTCTTAGCTTAACATATTAAAGAAGAGAAAAAAAATCACGGAGTGGTGTGCTGACATTGTAATTTAATATCAGGAAATGAAGAGAAAATGTAACGCACTTATGACCATCAAAGCAGATGATGTAGTAGATGAGTATTTTGTAGCAAGCTTTACATACTTATCAAGTGACTACTAATTTGTACTTTAAAAAGTAATGTTTGAAGTCATTAGATATCTTATCTGTAAATTCAAAGTACTGAGTCCTAGTAATTACAAAATACTTGTTCCACTTCTTAGTGAGATTCTAGTTCTTATTCTCTGATTACCAATAATATAAGAGCAGACGAAAGAGACATGTGAGGAGAAGGTTTCATTCACAACTTTGTCATTACTTGGTTTTTAACTTGCAGAAGAAGCCAAAGCTGAAGAACCGAAATTAAAAAAATAAAAAATAAAAAATTAAAGAAAAATGATTAATGAGATAGAATTAGTGTTGGCCAAAATCCATCTCTATGTTTTTCACACAGTGGGAATTGTCGGGAGGAAAATTAATTGCTTTCTTGTTCTAAATCAGATACTATCTGTGAATGATATAACTCAGTACCTCACTTCATGCAAGCTTTGATATATTAATATTATTCCTTCTAGCTATATATCCAGTGCTAATTGTTTTATCAAAAATTTGGTGTACTGAAGTGAGCCCAATAACTTCTAGCTAGAAGCAACAATGTCCAATTAAACCGCTAATGCAATCAATCAAACAGCAAGGAAAGGATCAACAACACAAAAAGCACACGCAGGGCACAAAGATTTACATGATATGTCCACGGGTGGTGATGCTGGTATCCACTATATATGTGTTGAAAACAAGTGTATATATATAAAGAACACCACCTGTCTCCTCACAATAACCCTCTAGAATACAAGCACAAATGAAAATAAGCCAATTCCTGCTCTGCACTGCCCTCATGTACGTAATTCCTCTGGTAAGAAATATCGCCTTAAAATCTCGGTAGCATATGCATGCATGCCCACCAATCAGTTAGACATGTGAAATTATCAACCACAGAGGAAATCAGCAAATCAGTGGTTTCATGAATTTGTAATTGAACATCAGAACATGAAGAGTACAGAGCAATGGGAAAAACTAATTAACTAACCAAAGAATTTTAAATCCAAATAATATAATTAACGCGTGAAAGCAAGGTTGAGGCCCACCTTAGAAGTTTCTGTCTATAAAGGCCAATAAATCTCCTGCTATCTGCTTGCTTAGATCTTCATGTACTTCCATACACCTTTTACTCTACTCTGATGTTCAACCTTCCTTGGTTTTATGTATCTATTTTATGTGTATTGAGAAGGCTAGTTACTAGGTGTCAACTCTTCTCTTTAAAAGATAAAGTTTTGAGAAATGGAAAGAAAGACACCCACGGCCAACTACTTCACCCAGCTTAAAAGCCAAATGAATGTAGTTTGTGATTGGTGTAATTGGTTTTAAAGAAACTAGCATGAATCGCCACTCAAAGCCAGTAAATAGAGTCGAAGAAGATGCTAATGTACCACAGCTAACATAAACGTAATTTGATCAGCCGAATGACTACCAAATGAAAAATCAACATAAACTTAACATAACCGTTAGGATTTAATCCAAGCCATACATATCGGTAGACATGTTAGCAACATGATGTTACCAATCTTTAACACCTTTTGCATTCAAACCATGCTCAAGGACAACTGCTGTGGTCCGGTGCTGCAGGCCAAAAATTTGATCTTTGAAGCAACCTCACTCACCAACTGATGAGCATATAATACATACATATTTTACCCTTTATTATATAATTGCTAGTTATGTTTATTTATTATTTTTAATTAATTGAATTATTTTATTACATAGGAAATTAATTAGAGATTATGGATGAAAAGTATGTAAAGAATAACAATTGGATAGCATTGAAGATCAAATCAATTTGTGGAAGTAATTTAGGAGATGTGCAAGAAATTTTGTTCGAAGAAACCGAAGCCAATAAATTGAATTCTCCATGTTCGTGCAAACAAAGAAGAAGGTTAAAGCTAAAGTAGGCAGCACATTAAACAAAGCTTTTAATTAAAGCTTTGAATGGAAAGTCAAAGTAGAATAAAGGAAGGAAATCAATAGCTTTTGGCTTTTATAGTTTTCAATTACGTGGCCAAGCAAATAAAAGGGCAAGCCTTGTGGCTTTAGGATTTAAGAAATGGGGCCCATTTCAAAGATTATAAAAGGGAGTTGTGGCTTTTGGAGAAGAGGGAGAGCCACCAGGAAGGGAGAATTCCAGAACTGCAGACGCAAGGATTCAAGACAGAAGAAAATCTGCAGCAATTCGGCTTCCCCATGGCTGAATTTATTTATTTTGTGGCTCCCAATTCAAGTATGTCTAGCTAATTTTCTTACACTGAGGTTAAGGATGAAACCCTATTCAATAAAATAATTATCTTTTTATTTAATTAATTCCCTATATATGTTCTTTGATGATTATGGTTTTTATTTCACATGATTAATTGGATGTTAATAAAATCTTTTCATCAATTCTGTCATGCATTATTGATTGTTAAGATTAATATTCGATTAATTCTATGCTTGGATCTATAAAGTTTATACATGATTATCTTTGATTTTATGTCTTTCATTAAATTGTTTACATGGAGTGCTTAGGAAACTTTGACTCTTTGTTATTCAATATGTTTACATGAGATTCTTAGATGTCATATTATTAAGCAGAAAAAGAACCTACATTAGATTTAATTACTTGGGCTTAATTGTTATATCCATGAGATGACATAGATTGATTTCGAGTTGTCACTCTAAAATTGAGGATTAATTAATAATTAGATAATTACTAGTTGAATAGTGGTGGATTCTGAAACCTTGGTAATTCTTATCTTATTGAATTCTCCTTTATTTTAATTGCTTCCTTAGTTTAATTGGTTTAATTTTCTTTTTTTTTTAATTTAATACCCCCAAACTTAGATTTTGCTAGTCCTCGAGCAAAACTAAAACAAACAAAACAAAAAAAAAACAAAAACAAAAAAAACAAAACAAAAAGTAAATCCTAACTAAACCACTTTTACAGGTAATCGCGATTGCATTTAGCATATGCAACAAGCCTTTAAACCCCTAGGTGGCCCTAGTGGACGAGTTGTAGTCTCGTGAGGGCTTCAGTGATGATACCCACAGACATCATTTAAAATAAATAAATAAATAAATAAAATTAAATCAAAAGAACGAAAAACTTTAAATAAACCATGAAAAATAGCCTCAAATATTGCAAAAATTATATAGCTCAAAGAAAATTTCAAATATTAGCAAAGTTCTAACTTTAATTCAATAGTTAATCCCACCTCTCTTTCGATTCTTGTAGTGTGTGTGTGAAATCAATTCAATCAAATCCATTCTCAAAATCCTCAATATCAACAGCCTTCGCCTCAAACAAAGAACAGAGTAGGTCAAACTAATCTTATCATCTTGATCTCTAATTTGTTTCTCACACAAGCTTTTACGTGCATTTTCTTTTGATTTTTTTTCAGCACATGCACTTGATTTTATTTTTTTTCTTTTTTTTTTCCTCAACCATAGTTAGGAGCTTTCACTCTACCCCTTAAGGTAGCCTTATTCTCATGGTAGATTATCCTCTACATACTTGTGGTACATAGGCCCAAATTACTCAAGGATAGCTTCACTCTTAAGGGTTATAGGTAGTTATTTCTGACTTTGGTGCCCGTGTATACTATTTTGTATTGTGGAGATAAGAATCAAGACAAACAGTCATTTACTCTATCTAAAATTCTCAACTCAGGCTGCATCAATCTCAAATTTCAAGTCAAAATTATGAAAGAACTGATATTAGTGCTCATGGTCTAAAGAATCTCAATCAAGAGGAACTAACACAAGAATCAAGTATAAACTAAGATAATATTCAACCCTTTCTAAAAACCATATTCATTGTCAATCAAATTTTTATCATTGGCTTTTCACATAAAAACAAAAAACAACAAAATTTTTTTTAATTTTTTTTAAAATTTTCAATTTTTTTTTGGGTTTTTTTTTAACAAACAAAACATACACTATTCCCACCCCCAAACTTATTCGGAACATTGTCCTCAATGTTTCACAAACAAAAGATATGCATGCAAACAAATGAAAGAAATAATAATAATAATAATAATAATAATAATAATAATAATAATAATAATAAATAATAAAAAGAAAGTTGGAGAGAACACACCTAGATGAGCTGTGAAAGCTTAAAAAGAATGACAACTAAAAAGAAAACATTAGAAAAGAAAAATACTAGAAAAGAAAACCTACTATTAAAATAAAACAAGAGTGCAAAGATGGACTTAATTAATCCTGATAAACAGGATCATCTAAAAGTATCTCCTCAACTTCTGGTGTTCTTAACTCTAAAAATGGTTTTAATCTTTGCCCATTGACCTTAAATAAATCACCATTTTTAGGGTTTTCAATCTTAATTGCTCCATAAGGGAAGACAGTACGAACTATAAAAGGACCAGACCATCGAGAACGTAACTTACTTGGAAAGAGATGCAATCGGGAATTATATAAAAGTACTTTCTGACATAGTGTAAAGGCTTTTCTCAAAATGTGTTTGTCATGAAAGACTTTCATTCGCTGTTTATAAATCTTGGCATTCTCATATGCATCATTCCTGATCTCTTCAAGTTCTGCTAGTTGTAATCTTCTCTTGGATCCAGCCTGCTGCATGTTAAAATTGAATTTCTTGATCGCCCAATATGCACGATGCTCCAACTCTACTGGCAGATGGCATGCTTTTCCATACACAAGTCGATAAGGTGACATCCCAATTAGTGTTTTAAAAGCAGTCCTATATGCCCACAATGCATCATCAAGTCTCAAAGACCAATCCTTTCTATCTGGCCTAACTGTTTTCTCTAGAATCTGCTTGATCTCTCTATTAGAAATCTCTACTTGGCCACTGGTTTGAGGATGGTATGGGGTGGCAATCTTATGTGTAATGGAATATTTGTCCAAAAGAGTTTTGAAAGGTTTATTGCAAAAATGAGTGCCACCATCACTAATGATTGTTCTAGGGAAACCAAAACGAGATAGAATATTACTCTTCAAGAATTTCACTACAACCCTATGATCATTGGTTTTGCATGGAATAGCTTCAACCCACTTCGACACATAGTCTACTGCAACCAATATATACTGATTACCAAAAGATGGAGGGAAAGGTCCCATGAAATCAATACCCCATACATCGAAGATCTCAACCACAAGAATAGGATTGAGTGGCATCATGTTCCTCTTTGAAATGCTACCTATACGTTGGCACCTATCACACAAAGAACAGAAAATATAAGCGTCATGAAAAAGAGTAGGCCAATAAAAACCACACTGTAAAATTTTTGTTGCTGTCTTTTTAGCACTAAAGTGGCCTCCACAAGCTTGTTCATGGCAAAATGAGATAACACTTTGAATTTCATTATCGGGAACACATCGCCTAATAATCTGATCAGCACAATATTTAAATAAATAGGGATCATCCCAAAAGAAGTCTTTCACTTTAGATAAGAACTTTGTTCTATCTTGCTTAGTCCAGTGCTCTGGGATTTGACCTGTAGCAAGGTAATTAACTATATCAGCAAACCATGGTACAACATTTACACTCATAAGTTGCTCATCTGGGAAAGACTCATTCAAAGGTAAAGATTCTGGAATAAATTTAAGATCAAGGTGAGATAAATGATCCGCCACAACATTTTCAGAACCTTTTTTATCTCTAAATTCAATGTCAAATTCTTCTAAAAGCAACACCCAACGAATCAATCTTGCCTTAGCATCTTTCTTAGTAAGCAAATATTTTAAAGCAGCATGATCAGTAAAAATAATCACTTTACAACCTATAAGATAAGATCTGAATTTATCAAGTGCAAACACTACAGCTAGCATTTCTTTTTCTGTAGTTGAATAGTTCAACTGTGCATCATTGAGTGTCATACTTGCATAATAAATCACATAAGGCACACGATCTAATCTTTGTCCTAAAACTACTCCTACAACATAATCAGATGTATCACACATAATTTCAAAAGGCAAATCCCAATTAGGCGGCTGAATGATAGGTGAAGAAGTCAACAATTTCTTAAACTTTGCAAAAGCATCAAGACAAGATTCATCAAAGATAAAAGGTACATCCTTAACAAGTAAATTGCATAAGGGTCTAGAAATTTTACTAAAATCTTTAATGAATCTTCTATAAAAACCAGCATGTCCAAGGAAAGATCTTACTTCTTTTACGGATTTGGGATGTGGAAGATTAGAAATTAAATCCACCTTAGCTTTGTCGACTTCTATACCTTTGCTGGAAATTATATGACCAAGAACAATACCTTGTTTTACCATGAAGTGACACTTTTCCCAATTTAGAACCAAGTTCTTTTCTTTACATCTCTGCAAAACTAATGTTAGATGCTGCAAACATTCATTAAAAGAATCTCCATAAACAGAAAAATCATCCATAAATACTTCAAGAAATCTCTCAACCATATCAGAAAAAATGCTAAGCATGCATCTTTGAAAAGTAGCAGGTGCATTGCATAAACCAAATGACATTCTCATATATGCAAAAGTTCCAAATGGACAAGTAAAAGTAGTTTTCTCCTAGTCCTCTGGAGCTATAGGGATCTGATTATAACCTGAATATCCATCTAGAAAACAATAAAAATCATGACCTGTAAGTCTATCAAGCATTTGATCAATAAATGGAAGAGGAAAATGATCTTTTCTTGTGAATGAATTCAATTTTCTATAATCAATGCAAACACGCCAACCTGTAGTTACTCTAGTGGGAATTAATTCATTATTAGCATTAGTAACTACTGTAACACTAGATTTCTTAAGAACAACTTGCACAGGGCTAACCCAAGAGCTATCTGAAATAGGATAAATAATTCATGCATCTAATAATTTGATTACTTCAGCTCTTACCACTTCTTTCATGTTAGGATTTAGCCTACGTTGCATCTCCCTAATAGGTTTAGCATTTTCTTCAAGATGAATACTATGCATGCAATCTACTGGATTAATACTTTTAATATCAGCAATGGTCCATCCTATTGCCTCCTTATGCTCTTTTAGAATACCTAACAACTTACCTTTTTGCTCAAGATCGAGGGAAGAAGAAATAATAACAGGTAGAGTGTCAGATTCTCCCAAGAATGCATATTCCAAAGTGTCAGGCAGTGCTTTGAGTTCCAATTTTGGTGGTGCCTCCGCAGATGGGCCAATTTTCTTATCAGAATGAGGCAGTAATTCTGACTTTGTCTTCCATTTAGTTGTGTCCGTAATTAGAGGTGCATCAAGTAAAGCGCTGATTTCTGCAATTGCACTGTCATCATTAAAAGATAAATCAGAATGAGTTAGACATGCCTCTAATGGATCATCATTATGATTAGAAATGAATGAATCTTCTACTAATTCCTCTATCATATTCGCTTCAACAAATTCATCTTCTTCTTGTGGCTGCTTGGTAACATTAAAAATATTCAATTCCATGGTCATATTACCAAAAGATAGCTGCATGTTTCCATTCCTGCAATTAATAAGAGCATCAGCTGTAGCTAAGAAAGGACGACCTAGAATAACTGGGGTGTGTTTCTTAGGATCCTGTACATGCTGAGTATCAATAACAATAAAATCAACAGGATAATAAAATTTATCAATCTGTATCAACACATCCTCTATAATACCATGAGGTATTTTCATTGACCTATCTGCAAGTTGCAAAATAATAGAAGTTGGCTTTAACTCACCTAATCCAAGTTGCATGTAAACAGAATAAGGTAAGAGATTAACACTAGCACCCAAATCCAATAATGCTTTATTAAAACATTGGTTCCCTATAACACATGAGATAGTAGGAGAACCAGGATCCTTAAATTTTGGTGGCATTTTACATTGAAGTAAATTGCTAGTTTGTTCAGTTAAAAACGCCTTTTTAGTGACATGTAAATTTCTCTTTTTAGTGCATAAATCTTTCAAAAACTTGGCATAGGAAGGAACTTGCTTTATGGCATCGAGTAAAGGGATGTTTATACTTACCTGTTTGAAGATTTCCATAATCTCACCTGTTGAAATCCCTTTCTTTACCTTTGTTAACCTTTAAGGAAAATGAGCCTTAGGAATGTAAGCTGGTGGGCCACTCTCTTTTAGATCATTTGGTGATGAGTCTCGTGATGGAACTGGATCTGAAGAAGTAGGCTCAGATGTCTTCCTTGTTTGAACCTCTACTTCGTTGTCAAATAATTTTCCTCTTCTCAAGGTCATAACAGATTTTGCTTCTTCCTATTGATGGCTTGAACTCAATCCAACTTCGTGCACTCCTTTGGGATTAGGAATTGGTTGACTTGGAAATTTTCCTTTTTCTCTCTCAGCTACAGTAGTTGCTAATTGACCCAATTGATGTTCAAGCTTTAGAATAGCTTGAGTGTTTGACTGAATGAAACTTTGAAGTGTATCCTCTAAAGAAGGCTTTCTTTATTGAGGTGCAACAAATTGAGACATAGGTTGTTGGGCAGGAGGATGTACTTGGTTAGGAGGGACAAATTGTTGATTGGGCATGTTCAACTGTTGTCCTCCTTGGTTTGACAAAGGTTGATTTTGTTTCCAAGAAAAATTAGGGTGATTCCTCCAATTAGGATTATATGTGGGTGAATATGGATTATTGGGGGTTTTCTCATATGATTGTAAGGCATGTACCTGCTCAGAATAAGCCTCTTGATAGGCTGGTAATGATGGACAATTCTGTGCTGTATGAGACAAGTTAGAACAAAGAGCACAAACCTCATTAGCTACACTAGGATGATGATTCATTGATTGGTTCAGAGCTAAGGCATCTACTTTCCTAGAAAGTGTAGCTAGTTTGGAAACTTCCCAATTTTATGTATAAACCTAGCTGCAAAATTTTTTTTTGAAATGCCTTGAAAACCTGTAACATTTAGAGATGGCAAAAGTCCGGGTCGGGTCCGGGTTTGGGGATGCCCGGGACCGACCCGGATGTCAAACGTAGCTACCCGGACCCGCACCGTGCCCGGAATTTTTCTATGCGAGCTGGGCACATGCCCGGCACTATCCGGGCACGGGTTTTTTTCCGGGTTTTCTCTACCCGGATTTGAGTGATGATGACAGAATCAGAAAAATTGTTTCAACTGTGACCCCAATGCCCCTTTCAATCAATCCCCGGTCCCTTCACTCTCTAACCTCCCCTTTTTATTGTTATCATCACACTAGCTACCTCCCGGTTACCTGTGTAAAAGTAGATTCCGTTAATTAATTTATATTTGTTATATGTTTTTTTATTTGTTATATATATATATTTTTTTCAATTATGGTATATAGATATCAGACCTGCGAAGCAGCATGCAAAAGAACTGGCCAACACTGGCTTGCCCAAGCGGGAATGGCATAACATTTTGGTCCCATGAATGGGAGAAACACGGCACTTGCTCTGAGTCTGTGCTTAACCAAATCAATCTCCTCCAAGCTCTCAAAATCAAAATCCCACTTGCAAACCCAACTTGCAAAAACCGTCCTTTCTCACAACACACAAAAATTAAAACGCAAATCACTTGCAGCTGATATGGTGACAAAACAATGGAGTGAGAGTGTGAGACCAGCTATGGTGGCGGATGCCGTCACGCGGTGGCTGCTGCTGAGAAGCTGACCAAACAGTGAAGAGATCTTTGACGAACTGACGAGTGACGACTGTGCTTTGCGGTTCGTGGAGGGAGAGGCGCAGTCAACTGTCAATACTGCATCGCCATCGGTGAAGGATGGGTGGTGGCTGTTGGTGGAGAGACGGAGGGAGGAGGTGCCGATTCTGAGACTTGTCGCGAATTCGCGATTTAGGGTTGGCTGGTTGGGTTTGGGGGAATTTGGGCAAAGGAAAATGGAATTTTCGTTTTTATATTTTCTTTTTTTTTACTTAATAAAAAAGCGGGCACGGGTCCGGGTTCCGGGTTCTTGGTGTTGTGACCGGACCCGTGCCCGGCTCCGCTTTTTTCATGCATCTGGTCCGGGCGGGCTTTTCTGCCATCTCTAGTAACATTATATCCGAATAATTATCACATAACTTGTGCTTGTAACTTAATGCGATTGCAGTGCATTCGTTAAGTGTACACTTATCTGGCCATTTTGGCGGAACTAATTCTTTTGCTTCTCTCAAAATGTGCATAATAAATAGTAATATGAACAAATACCTATTCATGAGTGTTAAGATATTTTTGCGTATCTTTTTTTTTAAGGACTAAAAGTGATTATTCATTTTGTTGATGCCCATTTACAATATATATATGTATGTATGTATGTATGTATTTATGGATGTATGTATGTATGTATATATGTATCTTGCTACCATGATCGTTGAGGTATGATCATGAATAACATCTACCGATGGTGTTTGGTTCAGAAAACAGATTATTATTAAAGCATAACTATAAGACTTTTCAAATGAGACTTTACTTCTCATATAAAAAGCTACATAAGTATGGCAGAATTTTGGGGGCTGTATCAAAGAATAGAGAAATAGAAGGAGAAACAAATGGAATAATTAAGAAGAGGAATGAGATTCTGTTGTTTGGTTACAACTGGAAATCAAACATGAAAAAGGAACTGGTTTCTTTCTTCTTCTTTTTTTGATGACAAAATACACTTTGGCTTGAAAAAAAATCAATTTGATATTTAACGGAAAATTCAAAGTAAAATCAAATTCATTTGTAATACAAGTTCATTTGATTCATAAAATTTCACATATAGAATAAAATTTATAGATGTTTCAAATACAAATACATATTACTATTCAAAATAATAAAAATTTTTACTGCAAAAGAAAATTTTATTAAAAAAATAAAATAAAAATAAAAACCTCGTTGAATGATTATTTGCTAGGATTAGAAAAATTTATGTGATAAGCAAAACGAGATGAAACCACAATTATCTCAACCCCCAACAGTTTAGTCTCACAAGAGCTCTCTCAAACTTGTGCTTTCCCCCATTCATTCTCTTTACAAATACAAGACTCGCAAAAAATAATAATAATGATAATAAAAATGACCCAATACCTAATCACAAGATAATGAAAATATAGATAACAGATTAAAAAAGCATGTGCCTATCCTAATTCCTGCTCTGCTAAGCCATTTACGTAATTCCTTTTTGGCTGAAAACATTGCTTTCCCAACAAATTAATCAGTTAGACAAATATATTTAATTATTATAATGGTTTGATGACATAATTATATGTATGTATGTGTCAAACTCATGATTTGTCTTCTGTATTTTGCACTGCTGCAGGGCAATGAGCAGACAAAATAATACGTTCACTTGTTGCTATATCCTCGAAGACTACCAGAAGGAAGATGGTGTCGAAGTGCAAGAGGAAAAGATTTCCTGGGAGAACTCTTAGGGGAGGACAGTCTTTCATGGGCGGAAAGGCTTTCAGGCCTTTCAAGGCCAAGCCAGCTCCTGAAGCCAAAGGGAAGAAATCCAAGGCTTAGGTTGCGATTCTTTTTTTTTTTTTTTTTTTAATTTGAGATCTGAATAGATCTTAATTTAGCTGAAGTCTAAATAGGTTTGAATAAAAATTTCCGAATGATATGTTTGTTTTTTTTTTCTTTCAACATCTGAAGAGAAAAATTTAAAAGCTAGTAGTTTGACATAAATCCTTTTAAGTGGTGTATATATTTGTTCTTCACAATTTATAATTTTCACAGGTTGATTAGTTTGGTAGCATTAAAAAAATATTATTGTTGATCTTAATTTAATTTTTTATTAAAAGATGTAATTATAACATCAAATTTTATTACAAAGTCAACATTGTTATTTTATTTCTGATTCATCACAATGAACATAATTTGATTTGTTCAAGATTTCAGTTTATCTAATGTTATCATGTGAATAAAAATTTAAAGCAATTAAAAAATAACTTCAAAAATAATACAAAAATATTAGGTTTATACATAAAATTGGAATAAATGAATTGTTAAGGGTAATTTTGAGATTTGAAATTAAAATTTTTCATTTAAACTTAATACTTCAAATAAAAGTGAACTTTTTCTACTTTTTAAATTCAGATAAAATTGTCTGAAAATAAGTGATAAGTTAAAAAAAACCTAAAATGAACAATTGTCTGAAAAAAAAAAGTTAAATTCAGATTTCAGATAAAAAAAAAAAACAGTGCCTTAGTTTAGTTCATCTATTAAATCCCGAGAAACCAATTGCAGAACTAGTGGGAAATCAAATATTTGTTAGTGGAAACAAATACGAAACTGGTCCTCAAATTAATGTGTAATGCATTTTGCAAGAAATTTGATAGCCTGATTTTGTTGTCCGTGTCCTGAACTTTTCAAGTTACCAAACCAGACAATTATGAAATTTTGCTACTCAATCTTGTATTGTTGTATTTCTTTGCTTCCAGTTTTCTTGATCAGAACAAACAACATAAATAAATGCTGCTATATTAAAAAAATTTAAAAATTTCGATCGCCCTTCATTTGTTATCAACAATATGATATTGCCTAGGATCTTTCGGCTTAATCTTCCAGTGCCCATTAGCCAGACTTGCATTCTCAGCAATTCTTCTCCATTTCTTAACCCTTTTATCCATATGCTTTGTTAATGCACAGTACTGTTGCAATTTCTTAGGCATTGCGTCATAAACTTGCCACCATTTCTTATGAGCTGAATCACTGGCAAATATATGGCGACTCACCATGTCCCAATTGCAATCATAGTCCTTGTAACACATCCATGGCTTTAACCCCAGATAATGAATTGCATAAAGACCATCACCCACTTGATGTTCCTTATCGTCTTGCTTTGAAAACACCTTGAAATGGTTTATTCTCTTAAGCAACCTATGCCACCATGTGAACACTTCATTAAGAAACCCCTGGTCGCCCCCATTGTACGACGAAACCTTAAAGGATTTCAACATCAAATCTTCAAACTTGCACAATGATGGCTCCATCACCATCACCCCAGAGTTGAACAACACTTTGTCATTACCTGCTGCTGATAATTCAGGGTAAAAGAAGAACTCATCGATGTTTTTGAGTACTAAAAGATCAGAATCAATGAAGATAATTTTATCATATTCAATGAGTTGCCATACTCTAAGCTTGCTATAATTCCACTCATTGTATGAATCTTTCTTGGCAAAGGGGCTCCGTATGCGCGAAATCCACTTGGTTTTCCATCCGGCAGCTCTCAGGCCGCGGAGAGACTTGCCACTTATTGATTTATCATGAAGGAGAACGAGATCTCTAGTCGAGTTTTTTTGGATTATGCTTTGCGCTAAAGCTATTGCACCACATACATAAGCTTCTGATGAATGTAGAACTGTTACATAAGCTTTTCTTTGATGGTACGTTGTGTAGTTCAGTTTTGCTAGTCTAGCTTGTGACATAAAATATCTCCATATTTCTTTGCCTGTAAATCAAAATAAAAACACTCAAATATTAATTTCAGGTTAATTTTGGAAAATTAAGAAAAATGAATTACATATGAAGGTTTTGAAGAAGTCGTGGCGTCCGAATTACGTAATACTTTCACGGAAATTGAAAGTGCAATTCTCTGATTTACCAAATTTTGATGCCTTGCCAAATTTTCACACAATCAGAATCATGACTGCTGGCTGTATATATTCTGTATCTGTAGATTATTACAACTCTTTAAGGATATCAAAATTGAAGAATAGGTCAAATTTAAACCAATCACACCTAAGCACGAGTTTTACATATTTAATTTGGATTTGTCTCATTTATTAATGCTGAACGAATAATTTACTAAAACTTGAAACTAAAGAAAGCAGTAAATTAATGACCCACCATGACCAGATAAATCACCCACTAACCCTTTTTTTTTTTTTTTTCCTTCGGAACACCTCAAATTTCCGAAGAAAACTTAAATAAAATCTCCTGCATCCATTTCTTGTGAACATTTTATATTTTTTTATATGCAACAAGCTTTCATTAAAATTTAAGACTCTATCCTCTAGAATAAACTCCAAAACATATATCGATTAAAATCATAATATTTTCGTTCTCACCATAGATTCGCCTATATAAGCGACCATTAAAGTAGGGGGAAAAAGAATGGCAATAAGAGCTTAAATACAACTTCGTAAATAATCAAGAAATATGACAAGCATGGTAACTTTACTAAAAATACTAAGCAGACAAGAACAACAACCACAAATTCAAAAAGATTTTTATGAAATTTTAAGTCACATTTGGTTAGAAAATTGTACTTGGGATTTCCTTCTTCAAGTGATCACTAGCTTTTCTTCTGTTTCCAAACTACTCACTATCTAAAACACAAACAAAATATTTTCGAAAAACCAGGGCAAAAAAAAAAAAGAAACAAAACTCACCTGTTTGAGCAAAAGCAGGAGCAATTTGGCATGACCCAACAGGCATCAATACTTTATGTTTCAATCGCCTCAAGTCAGGCTTATAGACCCAGTAATCCCCTGCATGCTCCACAAGATCATCACACCTGAACATCTCCACCATGGCCCCACAAGAACCCACAAAGACAACGTACACCGCCCGATCAACATCAGGTTTCACCCACCCACTCTCCACCGCTAGATTCGCCACCACGAGATTCACTTGCAACCTAAACACATCCCTCATCCCACCACCTGCATCTCCATCTCCTCGGCAGGGAACCCTAGCCACTATCACGTCGAGGTACCGGTAATCCTGCGCCGGCATGGGCATCTCCGGGCACGCCGGTGGGGCCCACTTGTGATTCATCAATCCACTCCGGGAAAAAGTCTTCCCACTTTTTATCCTCACCCACATGGTCGAAACGTACGTGAACAGTTTCAACATGCATGTCACCACGTACGCTATGATACTCATCATCATCATCATCATCATGGTTTATATTTACTAAACCAACTTTAATTTTGTGACCCTTGATGTGTTTTTGGATAATATCGAGCCATTTGGGTCTGTGTAATAAGTGGTTAGTATTATATTTATTATTTGGCTCGTAAGCCAAATGGGGTTGTTGTTTAGGTTTGAATGACAAAACGACGAGGAAAAGCGAGAAGGAGAGGAGAAGAAGAGAGATTATGAAGAGCTTTTGACTGAAATTTGTGGGTTTGTTAGAAGCAGATGGTGAAGATGATGATGAAGCTGCAGCCATTTGATCGAATTTTGCTTCACGTCTTTGTAGAAAGTTGAAAGATTTGTTTTGAGTCGACATTTTGTTTTAGGAAAATGATATTCGGCCACCACGAGAACATAACGAAGCCAGAAACGCATGTTTCCTCTGCCGTTTCAAAGTTTTAGATTTAAAAATTAAAAACAAATTTTACCATTAAAAAAATAATAAAAGCTAATGAAAAGAAATTAAAAAATCTAAATTATTATCCATTCCCTCACTCACCCCCTCTCTAACTCACCCGCTCTGTCTCTCTAATTCTTATCCCTCCTCTCAGTCACCCCCTCTCTGACTCACCCGCTCTATCTCTCTCAGTCTTACCCACGAAGCTCGTTCCCCTCACACTCACCCGCAAGCTCACTGTCAAAATTTTGGTCAGATCTCAGCTAACACATCATCAAAACCGCAACGATGACGCTAGGCTCAGGAGGATCCAGTGTTGTGGGTCAGTTTCTTCTCTGATTTTGCCCTTTTTTGTTCAATCTGTTTATGCCCTTGATTGATTTATTCTCTTTGTTTTGGGTGGTTTTGTGCAGTCTTATGAACATTTTTTTTGGCATAAATGCATGCGGGTTGCTAAGTTTGATTGTTAATTAGACCTGATCCGCAATTCTATGCGTTTTTTAAATTTTTGATCGCGAAATTTAGTTAATTTAATTTAATAGTGTTAGATCATCATCACTATGAAATTAATAGTTAAAGAAATTCTTTTGACACGGCCTTTATGAAACCTTGTATGTGATACTTTGCTTATAAAAGTATTTGGATTGTTTTTTGTATTTATATTTTAAAATTACTAGAAACAAGTTATTTGAAGTGTGATACTTTGTGAAATGTTAAAACCTTATGATTTGGTTGTAATTTTGTTTTTGCTTATATATGTTTACGTTTGTTGGCTGTAAAGCATATATTGCTAATCCAGTAATTGCTGCTTGATTCTAAGGTTCTTTTACCTTATTATGCAAGGCAACAAAATTAGTCAAATTATGAATAAAATCTTTTACACTACACAAAAATTTATGCCATTTAGTGCACGTAAGAGAAAAGTTATTTGTATTATACATAACTTGATTGAAATGAAATAATATAATTGTAAAAATTAACAAAGTCAAATAAATTATACGCAACAATCTAAATCTTATAAATTCTTAAAAATGCCTACTCTTTGTATATGGTAAGGTAAGAATTTTGAGATCAGTCTTCAGTTTGACAAAAAAATTATATCCGAACTCATAGTCTTTCCTTAGTGAAGCAAAGAAATTCGTGACCAATAATGTGATCATATAACCAGTTAACCACTAGGTAAGTAAATTATGTATCATACATAAGTCAATAACTAGATTTTTTAAAAGTTAATTACAATATAATTGAATGACAACCTAATTTTCTCCTACCCATGTGAGCTAAGCGCTACATAAGAATGAGATTTTTTGAATAATAACAAAAAGTACAAGTAAATAAAATATATTTATTTAAGCTAAATGCTACATGAGAAGTTCCTTTTATATACTAGTCTCTGTCTCTCTTCCTCTCTCTCTTTCTCTCTCATACTAGTCTCTCTCTCTCTCTCTCTCTTAGGAGTATTTTATCGTACAATCTAGGTATTATTTTAAGTTCATTTTTTAAAAGATTGGAGAGTGGATCAAATCTAAATCGATTTTTTTAGCCTTTACCTCCCCTAAAATTCAAAATGTATTAACTAGCTAAATAAAATACTTGAAAATTGTTTGACTAAGTCATTGAGGCCATAATTTAAACACTGATAGATAGTTAAAAAGTTCCAATAAAATATGATCATCTAATGGTGTCTTTACAGTTTTGTAACCACAAACAGTACAATGTCTCTATCAAATGAAATGTTTCTACCCAAAATCAATTTCTTTTTTACTATATGGAATTAATCGATTTGGAATTGCGGATTTTTAATAGATATAATAGAATACCCCAAGTATTTTGATAGTATTCTAAAATTAATGTTGACTTAGCGCATGGCTTCGGGCGTCACTGTCATGAACTTGGTCAGTCTAACAAATATAATGTAACTCATGGTATCATCAAAATATGTGCAACCTCGCTTAGTAGAAACCAGATCAGATTAGGGCAAATGATCTCAATTGTCTTGGTCAAATCTTTTGTGACTTCATCAATAGATATAACATGTAGCCACGCCACAATTTTTTTTATTTTAATTGGAATGCTTAGAAGTCTGTTAAAGATTATAATGTCACCTAATTAAGAATAATATCAATTATTCTATTTTAATATAATATTTAATTAAATCATTGCCATTATTGTACTCAGTCATGGCTCATATGTGGATCCACTAATTGTTTCGCACCGTTGATAGATTGTGGGACGGTAAAAATTTGATTAAATTAATATTGGAATTGGTATGCGATCTCACTAAAGTTGACTTCTAAAATTGCATTCTCATTCATTCAGATTTAAAAAACAAGAATGATAATATGATAGTTACTATTTTTCGTTTGAAATATTATGTTTCTTCTGAAAGCTACAAATCTCATTTACATTTCCTAGTCAAAGACTTATTGAAATAAATTATTTATGCTATTAATTCAGTTAGTTAAGGATATACTTTAAAGTTTAAATGATATGACATTTAATCAACCAACGATACAACATATAGCGATTTAATATTAAGATATCTAAACAAAATGAGATGACAGGATCAGTACTCAACATATAATTTAATTTTAATATAACTTCTTTCATAAATATTGATACAATAATATTGTATCAATATCATGTCACTTGTTTTACTTTATTTACTTATTACTTAACTCTTTTAGCACTTATACGTCACTCATAAACTCGTATATATTTTGTATGCATCAAATTGTTGGGATTAAAATTCATAGAGTTCAACTCTCGTGCACGAACTTAGGATTTATCTATTAAGTTTACTTGAATATGATTATATTGCCACATCAATAAAATTTACTATTTTAATTATTTTATATTGCCACATCAATAAACTAAAACGATGACATTTCATATGCTCAAAAAAGAAAAAACTTATGTAGGTCGAGTTCGCCATCTCATCATATTAAAAAGGCGTGTTCAACCCATAAGAATTTGCCATCTAAAAAGTTCAATGGGTCTTTTGAAAAACCTGGCTCGAGTCTGAGCCTGAGTGTTTCAGGTCGGACTCAGCCTAAACTCGGGCATAAAACACAATAAATGCTAAAAAAAAATAAAAGAATAAATATTTTATTTTTAATTAAAATACACTTTTTAATATATGTTTAACATATCCAGAACATATATTTAAAGTTTTAATTCTTTAACAGAACTTTTAATACCTAATCTAATAAGAAATTAAGTTTATAAATTATAAATTTATAGAATACAATGAAAAAGGTTTAAAAAAATTAAAGTATAAATATGAGGTTTTACAATTAAAATATCAAATGGTGGCAAAATGGGCTGCCAAAAAGTGCGCCAAATCAAAATTCTTCAAAATTCCTCACTTCAATTCCCTTTTTATTTTATGCACCGCTGATATAAAATTAACACAAAAACATTCTGAAATCGAAAGCTTGGAACGAATCTCACGCCTCTCGCATTTCGCATTCCTCTCTCTCTCTCTCTCTCTCTCTCACACACACACACACACACACATAAATGTTAACCTCACCAGTCCTCACAAATAAGCCGTTTGCTTTTATCACTTGCTGGGCAATCATCTCCAAAACATGAAACAACTGAAATTCAAATGGGATATTTATTTTTCTCTCCAGATTCTTTCCTCTGAAATAATGTTAAAACAATTTTTTTTTTGTTTTTTTTGTATAATTTCAGCAAAGGTCCAGATCGTTCAAGGCCTAATTTCATCTCAAGGTTTGTCTTTTTACTCTTGATTGCCTTTCGTCATTGGTTTCTCATGTGACATTACTTTACTTTGTTCTTTGCTTATTGTAAATTTATTCACGGTTTCTACATTATAAGTTACGGTCTTTGTTTACTTTTATTAAAAATTATGGTATATGAATAATAATAATAATATTGGCTTGTTTGCGTAATTGTCTTCGATATTGACTGTATTTACAAGATTCTCTGTGACATATTTCTTATTGTGATTGTTTAATTAGTCTCGATTGCAATTTTTACAAGATTTGATGAATGTTAAAATTTAAGTAACAATTTAAATTTGTACACCAAGTGTTTGTTATAATGCCATGCGTTATCTTCAATAGATTTTTTTTTTCTTTAACACGTGGTATAAGCCTGATAATATTTTTCAATTTTATTTCCAAGATGCAGTTTTTGATAAAGAATAAAACAAATGATTGAGACTGTTTCGATGCTAATTTTTCAAATTAGCGCATATTATACTACTTCATCTCAAGCAACCTATGATGATAGCTAATATTGATGCAATATTCTGTCATGCCTGCGGATTCAACTTGCTAAGATTTTGGTTATGCCTTCAGGTTCAAGCATTGTTGCTGATTATGTGAGCTAGCTGTTGAGATTTTAGTATTGAGCATGGCTGCTTTAGATTCAATTTGAGCAAATGTAATTGTTTCCTTTTAAAAAAAAATTACATTTTCAGAAACTGTTATAAAGATTGTCAGCAGTATTATTTCGTATTAATGTCAACTTCTCATTTACATATCTTAACTAAAGCTTTAATTTCTTTTAATTTCTCCATCCTTCAGGGGAGGATTTGATGATTTGCTATTGTGTGAGAAGAAAGCCAAGAAGCAGATGTAGAGGGTTGTTATTGTTTGGGAATTATTTTTCAGTGGGGACAATTTCATAAAAGTAATTTAATAATGGATCAATTTTATAAATTTTCTTTTGTAGTCAGGGCGAACTGATATGTTACAATTCAAAATATTAGCGAAACGATTTTCTTCTCTCTCAAATCATGCTCACCACTCTCAATCGAAAAAACATAGTCCTCTGCTCTGACTTCTCAGTTCTCACCCTTAATAACACAGCTCTTTTTTTGTACTCCATCGAAAATTCATAAAATAATGATAATGAGACTATTATTGAATATTTTTAAAATATGAAAAAGCATTAAGAACAAGTGTAAGAATATTTTTACTGATATCAATGAGTATTAAACTTTAAACAATTATTTTCACTAATTCTTTTATTATAATATTGTCCCCAATGAATTAATTTCCTGGATCACCTCTATTTGAATTTTATTTTTTTACTATTTTTTTCTCATTGTTAATTTTTCACATATGTATCTTTCAAGTACAAAATCCCTTTTTTTCTCTTTTTTTTTTTGTTAATCTTGTTTAATAAGAACTGAAGTTAATCTTAAATGTTAATTGTTCGTTTTGACAAACATAGTTCTATGTGTATGTGACTTTTAATTTCTGTTATTCCCTTTTTTCAGATGTAACCTTGAACATTATTATGACATATTGTGGTTTTTTCTTATATTAAAAGTTTGGAGGTGGTCAAATGGGTATATTTTCCAATAATTTTCCAACGTGTCTATGAATCTTGTGTCGGCTCTTCATAATCTTTATCAAATTCTCAATAATTTTTATCTTATCTGATATAATATTAAAAGCTTGAACTCCTATAGAACTCTCGATGAATTTCTTTCTATTTCTTGGAGTTCACTTATACGTGACAGATGTAAAATTTAAACCCTAATATCAATGAAAATACGTATTATCCCAAGTAATTAAATGGGACCGTTTTGCTAGGAAACAGACAAGAAACGACAGTGAATACATTTTACACCAAATTTCTTAAAAAGAAATTGATAAAATAGGATGCCTGCGTTCCAAGAGTGCTTTCTTAAAAATAGATACACAAAAATATTTTAAAGTTTTTTTATAAGGGGAAAAAAAACCTTATTAATATGATGCATGCATTTCAAGAGTGTGCTTTCTTATAAATTGTTGTTATGAAAATAATAATAATAATAATAAATTAAGATTTGAATTTGAATGACTAATTAATTAATTAAACTAGTAGTAGGTAAACCCATGTTATTAATTTTTTTTAATTTTATATTATAAGTTCTGATTACATTCCTCAAATCTGTTGAAAGTTATGCACTTAACACATCTGAAGAAAAATTGAGTTTGATATATTGATTGATTGCACAAATATGGTCTATATAGAGTAGTAGACGGACCCGTTGGGAGACATTTTGATAGTGAGGGTCTGAGGATGGGTTTGTGTTTTTCCAATTGAGTTTGATTATATTGATTTCACAAATATTCATGTCTTGTTTTTGGTTGGTGCATACTTTTAATTAGGGATGGCAATGGATTGGATCTGATCCAAGATTCATGTGATCCAAATCCAATCGGATTGAATTTGAATCGGTTTAAAATGGATTTGGATATCGATGTGCGGATCTAAGACAGATCTAGAGCAAATCTGGATCTATCTTAATATCTAAATCCATATCCATATCCACTCATCTTTTAATTTTATTTTATTTTAAAAGTTTCTTAACAATTGTGAAATTATAATGATAATAAATTTTATTCATAACATATTAGTAGTATTTACTATCCATTTAAACTCTCAAAACTTAAATGTTAGTTTTGTAAATTTAAAGGTCAGCCAACCCCAAAGCATGTACATGCAATATTCAAATTGCAAGTCAAGTAATATAACCTGGCAATTTATTTTATTATATTGGCCAAATAATTTTTAAGGAATATAGTTATTCATATATTTAGTCAAATATGGTCATAATAAAAATAATAAAGGATTGAATATAAATCATATTTAATTTATATGTCATTATCTAATGTTGTAGGAATGAGGGTAGGTGTATCGTGGATATTAGAATGATGAAGGAGACAATAGAATATTAGATTGATCTTACTCCTGCAATTACTTCGGAATGATATTTTATTATCTTTCTTATTTGTTGTTTTGGTGTAAAAGTATAAGCTACAATATTTATTATATTTTTGAGAAAATTATATAATTTATTTGTTATCAATGCATTTTAGCCTTCAATTTTCAATCTAAAAAATTATTACTTTTTTATTACTAAATTTTAGAATTCATGACGGATCTAGAGCAGATTTGTATTTTAATTTTTTTTTTTCGATTTGGAGCAGATATAGATATTTATTTCTTTTTTAGATCTGGATATGGAGCGAAAAATGTGGATTCATGACGGATCTGGAGCAGATACGGATCTTAATTTTTATTATGGATTTGGATCTAAAGCAAAGTAGATCCAATCCATATCTGTACCATTGCCATCCCTACTTTTAATGACTTTGTTTTGCGGTTCTTGTGTTGTATGTACATATTGTTTCCTTTTCTGTCACTATATTCTTACAAGGACTTTTTTGATAGAATAAAATTATGTCAGTAACATGGTCTGTGACAAAAATTATTCTGTCAAAAAAAAAAAACTCAATTTTGTAGTGGTTCCAAATAATGGTTTAGTTTCTTTCCTCCTCGTTTTGTCAATAATTGATTCTATTCCTGGTTAAAACAAGTTCTTTACTTCTCTAAAAATGTGCATAATTTCCCCACTTATAGAAGTGTCAAGATATTTTTGACTTTCTTTTTTTTTTAAGGACTAATACTAATTTATTGTTTGGTTATAAGTACTATAAATCAAACAGGAGAAAATAATTGAGTGTTTTTTTGTTAACTTAAAAATACGTATTATAAATGTTACTTATACAAATGCATATTACTATTCAAAATAATAAAAATTTTGCATTGGAAACAATTTTGAAAAAAAAAAAAGTTTTTAATGGAGAAAGGAATTGTGGAGGGAAAGTTTGATAGAAGATGCACACTAGCTAGTTTTGGAATTATGTATACCGTCAGTCATTTTTTTTTAAAAAAATGAAAATAATTTGATCAGCCACCAGAGTTTTACTTCAGTGATTTTCTCAATACGACGTATGGTCCTTAGAACCTTATCATGATGCATGTATATTCTAAGCTTCATGACATCATATTAAAAACGTATTGCTAAGGTAATTTGAAATTCGTTTTATCCAATGAATGTTACATTTACTGGTATGTTTAATATTTTGTTTTGGTTAAAAATTTTGCTATCTAAGAGCTAATAACTGAATTTGACTCATTTTTATGTAAATTTTATAGACCCACCGATTCACCATTTTTTTTAATGTTATGATCATTGTAGGCATGTTATATTTTAAATTATGACTCCATGCAAAATCAAAATTTAAATTTCACCATCTTTTATAGGATTTGATTATGATAATCAAATAACACAATAAACAAACACAAGGTAAAAAATTTTACATGGTTCGACATATTAATTAATATGCCTACATCCACGGATGGTGATATTAATTAATGAAAAAGTGTATAAATAACAATAAGCTCTCATGTGCGCCAAAAAGAAAAAAAAAAAAGAAAGAAAGAAAAAAAGAAACACCAAAATCAACACTCAAAATCAATCAATCCCCAGCAGTTTGGCCTCACAAGAGCTCTCTCTGTGTTGTGCTTTCCCTCATTCATTCTCTTTACAAATACCAGGCTCGCAAAAAAAAAAAAAAAACAAAACAAAACATACATAACAGATTAAAAAAGCACGCGGCGCGCCCGTCCCCCAATTCCTGCTTTGCGACGCTGAAAAATATCGCTTTCCCCAAAAAAAAACAAATGAATCAGTTACAGAAATATATCTAATTTTAATGGACATTGTTAAATTAATGAAGAAGAGTAGAGAGCAAACGAGAAGGGAAGCGTATACAAATTATAATTACTAACCAGAGTTATTAGCACCATTACATATATATATCCCTGCTGAATCCCCTCCTCTGTTCACCATTCGTTTCTAAAATGGATTAAAAAATAACTAATAATTAATTTTAATTAAAATAGAGTGAGACGCAATGCATGCAGGAGATCTAGAAATAAATTACCCGTCGCGGTGGCCGTGGGTGATTGTATTTTGTAATTGCAGCCGCGCGCTTTCAGTCACTGATGATTTTGGGAATGTGGCGTATCTTAGGCCAGTCGTCTCCTGTCTCCTCTCTGTAACGTTCTTGTAAAATAGGACATTCCCCAAAAATCTCCAAATTCTGGAGCGTTGACTTCTGAAGAAGGTGATCGGGCAGTGCTTTTAATTTAGGGCATCTCAAAATAGTCAACCTAGAAAGACGCGGCATGATTATGATTTCTCCCTTCATTGCAGTCCCGAAATCCCACTCTTCCAATTCTTTTATAAAACGAAATTCCAGCTCTTTCAATTTGGGAAAGGCAATAACTGAGGAGCCATCCGTATCACTTTCTACCCCCAGAAATTCGTTACCCACTCTTTTCACACCCAACATTCCGCCAATAAGAAGACCTTCAAGGGATGGCAATTTTCCCAAAGGAGGCAAATGCTCGCAATTTCTCCACCAGAAGAGAGATAAATCCTTTAAGTTGGTTAACGACATGAACCAATTTATGGGGACAACATTCCTCCTCCCTCTGTATCCATTTATCCGTAATTTCTTTAAATTAGGAGGTGGTCCCAAGGCTTCAAGAAGCCGTTCATCTTCATCCTCCTCATTCTCCCTCCTCCCAGCTAGTTCTTCATCTCCATCTCTTAAATGATCAAAATAAAGTTCCAACTCAACGAGATATTTCTTTTTCTCAAGTTCAGCCCTTCTAGCCTCCCCCGCATCTGACACACCACCCAGCCCACGTATACTACATTGTCGAAGGAGGTTAAGCTTTTTAAGAGACCCAAGGCTACATGCTCTATCATACCCTCCGCCCACAACAAACTTTGTCACTTCCCGAAGACTGATTAATTCCCCAATCCCTACCGGCAAGTATCTTAAACAATCAGTGTCTTCATTGTGTAAATACATCAGCTTTCTTAACTTCCCAATCCCTCGAGGTAATTCTCTGAGATTTTCACATTCATCAACATTTAAACGTTCTAAATTATATAACTCACACAACGTCTCGGGTAATTTTTCTATCTTCTTTTGACCTTTCAAATTAAGGTATTTCAAATGTAACAATTTTTCTATATTTGTTGGAATTTTCTTGATGTCATTCACACTTGACTGCCTATCACCCGCCTTTAATTTTAATGCCCTTAAACAAGTTAATTTTTCAAATAATTGAGGTAGGACTTCACTAGACCATGAATATTCATCACTTTTAACTAAGAGGCTACGCAATCCTCGCAATCCTTTAACATTACCCCAAATGGAGATCGGAACCGAAGCCCCCCTACGTAGAGTTAACAGTAAATGAAGGATTTTTTTCTCCCCGAAAGAGCTAATAGCTAACTCTTCACCACTATGAATTTCTACTGTTAAACATTTATTACTACATAAATATTGGGCAAAGTCGTGAACGATATCGTGCATTTTGCAATTAGAGATTTCACCATCATCACCTTTGTCAAAATCCTGAAAGAATGAACGGTTAGCTAAGATGTTGAAATACTCATCACCAATATCCTCCATCTCGTTGCCTCCTTTCTCACTAAGATAACCTTGTGCCATCCATAGTTCAATTAACTTATGCTTCCGTATTTCATAGTCTTTCGGAAAGACGGCACAATACGAGAAACAACGCTTTACCTTGGAGGGTAATTCTTTGTAACTCAACAATAGAGGGGCTAAAAGGCCTTTCTCAATTGCTTCTAGTTCCCATATCTCACTCTCTAAGATATTTTGCCATTCTTTTTCAGTGTTTTTAGACCGCAAGAGACTAGCAATTGTCTTTGCAGCTAAAGGTAAGCCCTTGCACTTTTTTACAATTTCTCTACCAATTTTTTCTAAATTTTCACGTTTTCCTATGGTCTTACCAGAAATTGCCAACGACTGAAACACCGACCAGCATTCCATTTCAGACAATACATTGACAGAGATAACATGAGTTGATCCCATAATACGGGCAACTGTTTCTTTACGTGTGGTAATTAAAATTTTACTTCCATGGAGACCATTCTTTAAACATTTGTAGAATGGTTCCCACTTATAGTAATCTTCATTCCACACGTCGTCTAAGACAAGAAGAAATTTCTTCCCGGCAACACATTCTTGAATATGTTGCATGAGAGATTGAAACTCTACAAGGTCTTTGGCAGAACCTGGCTTCAGAGACTCAATGATTGCTCTGGCGATCCTGAACTCATCAAATGGCTCTGACACACAGACCCATGTTCTTTTCTCAAAATTTCTTTCAACATCACCGTTGTTGTAGGCAAATTGAGCAAGAGTTGTTTTGCCTATGCCCCCCATCCCAACAAGTGAGATGATACAGGGGCCTTTCTGTTCTTTACTACTCTCACATAACAACCTATTAACGAGTTCGTTCTTCTCTTTTTCTCTACCAAATATCTCGGACTCATCAATTGAGGAGATGCTTGGCACTCGTTGATCCGCTCTCTCATTAGTAACATTCACAACAAAACCAAACATGTCTTTCTGTTTGGCAATATCATCAAGAGTTTCGTTGATTTCTTTTATCTTCAGAGCAATGTCACGACGTAAGACAAGTGGTTTGCAGGCAAAGCAAGATGCAGTAGGAAAGAAGGAACATACCTTCTTCTTAGGAACGAGAGCATCATTCTCGTGATCATCCACTCCGTCGATTTGCAGTTTGAGCCTTGCAGTGTTCCACTCACCCAACAAGTCTTCCATGTCGTAACATGCGTCTCTGAGTTGATGGAGCCAGAGTCTGACAGTTTCCTCCTTCACTTGCCTTTTCTCTGCATCATGGAGCACAGCTTCAATGACGCGGAGACTGCTGGTCAGCTTCTTCGCTTCCTTTCCGACACCCGTTACTAGCCTCACTTGTTCCTTCGCCTCTTCAACAGCCATTGAAGTCAGCTGCTCCAAGATAGGGGAAAGGATCGCATCAACCATGGTGAAAAAGAAAAAAGAGAGAGAGAAGAAATTGATGGTGAATTGTTGCAAAAGTAAGTAGCTAATGCTGAAAGAAATGAAGGAGCTGATAAAGTGGTGAAAACGTTGCCGTACAGTTGTGGACAGGAAATAATATATTGTTAGGTCCTACATCGGCGATTCACGCGGTATATGAAACTGACAAAGTTTTCCCTGATCTCTTTTTAAATAATTGAACAAGTTGTTGGATACTATTTGTGATCGTGTCGTCATATTGAGATTTGGAAATATTTGCTTTATATGTGTATTATTAGCTTAGAAATACCTTGACCATCTCTTTCTTATCTTCTTCTTCTTCTTTTTTTTTTTTAAATTTGACTCGTTTGCATAATTAGTTGAAAGGAAAGAATGGACATACTAATAAACTAGGAAAACGCTGCCACATAATATTTTAAGATTCATATCAAACCACTTTATTTTAGTTTTGTCATTTTAGCAGATGTCTGATAGTGGGAGTTTAGAGTTTAATCTCTAACTTTGCTTGTGAAGTGTGAAAATGATCAAATGATCAATCTAGAGCTGGATATTCGCATATTTTTCTATTTCTAATCATTTCAAAATATAATATGAACTTTTAAAAAAAAATCAAATTGTAATAAAGTGAAATAAATATTAAAAAATGAAAATAAAAGGTAAAAAATGTAATGCGGAAAAAAGACAAAACCTTTTGTTTGCTCTATTCATGGCATCTAAATATGAGAAATGATGGGTTGATTGTCATTGTGAACAACCATATAATTGCAACACGTGAATACCATCAAAGTTATAATAATTCATGGACCCATGCATCTGTATTTCTAATTATTCCGTGTAGAAGGCTAAAGTTTAAACAATAATATTGTTTTAAATATCTCAATAACAACATGTCCAACAAATCAGTTTGACATGACATAATTTTAGTCATAACGACTTTGTTGTAACTGAAACATTATTGGGAAATTAATGAAGAGTACTAAATGAAACAACAATGAGAAAGCTTAATTAAGCCAAACAATTTTGATTATTAACTCTCTAGTCTCTCTTGCACCATTCCAGTAATCCTCTGATCGATCACACAATCTAATGCATAATCTATTCATTTAATTAATCAATTTGAATATATATATATATATATATATTTATTTATTTATTAGAGTGAGCTGGTAAGTAATTTACAACCCTTCAAACTTACGTGAACAGTAATAGGAATAATAAGTGGTGGGATCTACTGCATGAATTTTAAAGGAACTATAAATTATTTAACAAAATCTTATTTTAAAACGATTGTGCGGGACACAGCACATGCCAACCCGGGCTTTATCTCTTTTCACTATTCATATATGTAGTGGCAGACGTCGGTGGCCAATTAAGGGATGAACACAACCAACCACTCCACCAAGTAAATCTTGACGCGTGTGCTTTTATGTCCAATTATTCTACTGTCTTTTTCTAATGACTTTTATCGCAGAAGTAATTAATTCTGAAAGAAATGAAGGAGCTAATAATGTCGTGAAAGTGCTGCCACATTCTTCCAATTCTTATGCTGCAAGCAAAGCTCCAATTTACAAATATTTCATTTCAAAAGAAGTTATTGTTATTATTATCTTTCTAAATACTTACTGGTCAAATCCAATCATAGTTATTAATTTATTAAGCCCATGACCTGATAAATAATTTATTAAGAGAACACCATGTGTAAAAATTTAATGATTGTATAAATAATTCGGTAACAGAATTCTTTTCACCCGTTATTAATTGCTTGCAGATGACCTACTGAAATTACAAATACGTTAAACATTGTTTGACTGTGAAGTGATGAAAAATCAAATAATCTTTACTATTAGTTTTGCAATAATAATAAACAACAAATCATAGTTACTTATTTCTTATTTATTATGCATAAATTGATCTATCCAGAGATGGATATTTACATATTCTTCTATTTCTAATCATTTTGAAATTTAATAGAATTTTTTTTTTAAAAAAATCAATTTGTAATAACGTGTCATAGATATTAAAAAATGAAAAGAGAAAGTCAAAATTGTAATGCTCAAAAAAGACACAACTTTTTTTTTTCTTTTTCACGGCATATAAATATGTTGTTACAGGTAATGGAAATTTAGGCAGCGCTTATGTTACATTTGCTGCAAGTAACAGCCCGACAAAATGGATAGTTGGATTTGTCAATTTTTAGATCCAACGGCTGTAAAGAAATTTAACACAAAATCAGTTACAGGTATAGGTGGTAAAATGATTATTATAATAAAGGATGGGCAACCTGCCAATACGGTTTTGGAATGATGTACTTTAGGGGTTATTCGATAATGAAATTATAGAGGGAAAAGAAGAATTATGAGCGGATGCTCTGGGTACGCAAAAAATTCAAGAGGCAAAAAGTACAGTAATTAAGTTTTCAAAGAGGGGAAAATAAGAGTATCACCAAACGATGTTATCAATTTCCTTGTTCAATTTTGCAGATTCACAAATTGATTGCGAGATCACTACTTAAATATTTAACTTGTCTTGTTTCACTGGATGGTGAGGCTTCTGCCACTGATGAGGCAAAGAAGAGAAACCATGTCTTGAGAAAGCTTGAGAAGCGTAAAAAAGATCGCACGCTTGACCCACATATTGAAGAGCAGTTTGCTAGTGGTCGTTTGTTAGCTTGCATCTCATCTCCGCCTAGCCACTGTGGACGTGCTGATGGGTATGTGACCCCTTTTATTGCTTTTTAGTTTTCAAGATTTGCTGTAAGGCCCTAAAAATGGAAGTATTCAACATACACCATCATACCTGGACTTTCATGTTGTTGAGGCTGGATATATATATCCGTTCCTTTCCCTTGCCTCGTAATGGGTATTGGACAATTGGTAGAAGTCCTTTTTTTTTTTTTTATGACATTAAACACCTTAAGATTTGCTTTGGAGACCATCAAAGTTGTTCCTTGTTTTTGTTTATTTCCATGGTAGTTATTGGATAGATACAGGAGAACAAGACAGTATAATGGTAATATTTGCTTTCTTTTTTCTTGCATTGATGGGCTTTTTCATTTCCGACAGATACATCTTGGAGAAAGAGCTGGAATTCTACATAAAGAACATACAGAGGAAGAAGGGCAGGGGTGCTGGTGCTGCTTAAATTTTTGTTTATTGAAACTCCATACTGGAATTTCTAGTCTTGCCTTGTGTTCTTATTTTTAGTCTTAATTAAGTTAAGAGAGTTGAGATGATATCAACAGTTGAACCTGGATTTCTCACTTGTGTTATTGTTACATTTTGTTTTTGAATGTTACCAGTGCCTATCTTAGAATTTCTTCCGTTCCTCTACGTTTTTCATGATTCTGTCTGCGTGATCAATGAATTTGGTAGTTAATGCCTTAATGGTTATTGCTTAAGGTTGATAAATTAATTCCATACCGAAAATGAACCTGGTATATCTACGCATGTGCAATACAATAACACAACCATTTTAGGCACTAGTTATGGGCAAGGCCATCCCTAAATATACAAATAACTGGGTTAATGTATTTTGTTTGGAATTAGTTTCATGTAAAAATTATTTTCTAACATCTTTTCTATAACATTATTTTTGTTGGCCTGAAGTTTGTGTGAGAGGATTCTCTCTACATGGAATCTAGTTTCTCGACCTTTTCCCATTTGTGCACCATATGTTGTGGTAATAGACGAGCAAAAATCACGATCCGTGAATTTGCTATCACAAGAACAATCAAAGTATGTATCGAGGAACCAACAAAGTGTTGGCTCCACTGGCAATGGAGTCCTCCTTAAGTGACTTGACTGAGTTTGCTCCTCAGTTTGAGTCGCAAGAAAATCGCCTTTGTTAGGAGAACCTGTGCCTCCCGGTTCGAGCGGAGACTTTTAATTTGAGCTGTGGTACGGACTTAAAGGTGCCTTCCACAGTTGGGGCCCTCCCCAGAATACCTCGTGGTTAAGACAAAAAAAAAGTATGTATTGAGGAAGCTCATGGGGATGAACGAAAAGCAAGCCGTTGCAGCTTATTGAAATAACAAGCAACAGTAATTGGTTACTGAAACAAGAACATGTATTTCATAATTAATACACCATTTCTCTCTTAGGGAAAGCACGATACCATTTCTCTCTTAAGGAAGCGCAATTGCAATTGCGATCATATTTCGGTAACAAAAACCAAACCATGCATGATAAGCATATGATAAAAAGTAGAGAAACAGGGGCAGCTGCTATGTCTAAGAGGCATTTCATCATACATATGGAAGGCGATTTAACTGCAACTTGAGGTATCCGGTACAGTCAAGAAATCAAACATGGGTAATCAAGTTTTATATCACATATATACACTACCCTCACATAAATTACATTTCTTTACTCTAATAATAATAATAATAATAAAATCGAATAACGAAACAAATTATAAAATTTTTGAAACACTCCCTCACATCTGAAACCGCAGCTCCCCGTCATTTCTCTATGTAGTAATAATAGGCAGAACTCTGAAATAATTTGTTTTTTCCCCCATTTTTTCAGCTTTTATTCAATAATTTCCATTATAAAATTGTTTGAATATTTGACAGATTAAGTTTCAGAGGGGAGCTATTGCTTCCTTCAATAAACGGATAATGAGACTATGGATTCTAAAGTGTTGAAAGCCATATAATTTTTTTTTAATTTCAAATTTTCTTTTTCTTTTCGAAATTTTCAGTGATATGCTTATCTAATCTTCAACCGGCTATTATCAGGAATGGATAGGATTAACTCTACCGTTGACACATTTTGCGACTAGTTTCAACATGTTTTTCATACTGCCCCTTACTGACACGTGCTTCTCTTATGTGAGTCAATTGGTCACCTCACTTATGTTACTTACACCAAATGTAACATAAGCTTACCCTGGAATTTATACCCTCACAAAGGGAATTTTCTTCCACAAATGATATGAGAATGTCGGGTGAAACATGTGAATGGGAAACTGCCGTACGATTGCAGCATGTGAACACTTCAATTTCTTTTTGACAAAGCACAATGATAACTTACAGGTACTGCAATATTGCATGAAGATTCCTGGAAGTAGCCTGCAGCTCAAATTAATAATTTTCTTTTGGACAAAACCAACAATAATTTTCAAACCTGGAAGATACTCATTAAAAGATGGATCTTCATCATTTTTTTTTCCTCCCCACAACCCACCCACTAAAAACTTTATTCATTTAGTGTAACTTTGTAGTTTTGTTAGAAGATACTTAGAACTGCCGATATCTTCCAATTATTGTTTTAAAAATCTCAGTTGCATGCCCAATTAACTAATCAGTAGTCTTTGTTCGACATATTTAAAACAAAAAAAAAAATCACACATTGGTTTTGTTTGGGAGGGATACTGTTTGGGACAAATGCGTCGAAGGGACCAGGAATGACGAGCAGATATCTGATGGCGGAGTTCTGCGAACCGGTGTGTTCCGTTAAAGCCTGGCGCGTGGAAGAACAGGAGCAGAAACATCCTGCTCGTCCACGATGTTGTCGTCCGCGAGGCCAATTCCTATAAGAGGCATAAGGCCATTCCGGCTAGAGATCGAGAAGCGAGGAGACCCGGTCGACGGCAGTTGGCAAGACGTGCTCTCCAGCACGAGAATCTAGGCACAACAACCACGCTTTCCCCAGAACCGCGACGTAACACGCAAGATCTCACAGAGCCATGACAGCCACACTTTCCCCAGAACCGTGGCGTAACACGCAAGGTCTCACAGAGCCATGGCAGCCACGCTTTCCCCTGAACCGTGGCGTAACACGCTAGATCCCATGTTTTGCCCATAACGCAGCAGTTGGAGTCCCATACCGTCTCGAAAAGAGCGGAAGACTGAGATTCAGAGGAAGCCTATAAAAAGGTAGCCAACGAAGGTAAAAGGGTTGGCATTCTTGAGAAAAGGGGAGAAAACCACAAGAAACGCCATAAGACCTGTGGCAAGCTTTTCCCGAACCTTCATATCTGACTTGAGCGTCGGAGGGTTTGCGCCGGGAAAACAACCGGCGTACTCTGACTTATCTGTGTACGCAGGGACCTCTGGAGAAGAAGCCTGGCGAGGAGACCTCTTGGTCGTGACGAAGTTGATCGAGCAGAGATCCTGATCGTAGAACGAGGAGAACCGGAATCTCGCATCAACATTTTGGCGCCGTCTGTGGGGATCCAGAGCAAAAAGCTTCTGTCGATAGCAAGAAGAGGGGTGGAGTAAGCGATAGGCAATGGAGATAGGAGGAAGTAGCGCACAAGGGGGTGACATAAGGCTTAACGATTCCGTGACGCTGAGGGAGGTAATCAGCGAAGCACGGGAAAAAGTCATGTTCGACCGGATGGAGCGAATGGAAAAGCAGATGGAAACCTTGACAACCATCCTGCATGAGCTGCGGAACGAGCGAAGGGTAACCCAAGAGGGAAGGGTGAGAGGCGGTGGAGCGGCACCAGGTACCGATAGTGCGGAGAGAAGTCAAACCGCTGGGAGATTTGGTGGTGAGAGAGGTAACGTACCTCTGCGGGGAGAATTTCATAGAGAAAGAGAGCAGTCCCCGGTAAGACAGACTTGTGACGGGGGCGACGGGGTGGTGAATGCAGAGGAAACAGAACTGAGGCAACACTTACATGATGTAGAGCGAGAGCGGGATCAAGCTGCAGCGCGCGACCCTGGTCGCGCAGGACAGCTGGAGGAGGAAGTGCGAAGGCTAGCGCAAATAATTGACGACATGCAAGGGAGGAACAGAGCCCCTGGTTGGAGGATAATGCTGGACGGGGAATCACCGCTCGCAGCAGAGATCACGAGGGCAGTTATTCCGAGAGATTTCCGCCTCCCCGACCTCAGATACTCGGGAAGAACTGACCCGCTGATGCACATAGAGCGCTTCAACGACATAACGGGGGTACAGGGATTATCTCCATCCCAAAGGTGCAGGGTGTTCCCACTATCCCTTGAGGGACGTGCACGAGAATGGTACAGGAAACTTCCTCGGGGCAGCATAAAAACCTTCGAGCAGATGTGCCAGGAATTCGCAGAGCAGTTTAGTGGGGCAATGTCACCGGAAGATGACATGATGGAGCTGAAGAGCATGAAACAGGGGGAGCAAGAAACCCTTCGGGAATTCATCAAGAGGTTTCATCGGGCTGTCCTCGACTTGGGAGCCTTCAACCACCCTCAGGCGTTAAGGGGACTGAAAGAAGGGGTGAAGATAGGAAGGCTGTGGTACAATTTGAGAAGCCCAGCTATTCAAACGTATGCAGCCGCATACGAACAGGCTAAAAGAGACATCGAGATTGAGGAGGAGAAGGCTGCACGGATCAAGACAGACCAGTTGGAAGGGTTAGGGAGGAAAGAGAAGAAAGCATTACCAACCAATGGGCCGATCAGGAGGAGGGACCACCAGATCTCCGGTAGTGGAGCAGGAGGTAGGGTAATTGCTTACCAGCCTCATCAGAGGCCGCCACAGTATCAGCGCAGCAGGGCGCCACCTCCTCGTTCCCCAGCTAGGGAGCCTTGGAGAAGACATGATTCGGCATCCGGCGATCTTCATCAACATTCCCACGGTAGCAGGACGAGCAGACCAGAAGCACTCCCACCGCCCCCAACTCACAGTGGGGCAAACAGAGAAAGAGCAGTGCATCTGGTCGACCAGAACCAGGACTATGGGCGGTACACTCCCTTGAAGATGCCCCTGGATGAGGTGTACGAGGCCATAAAGGGTCGAGGGCTGCTGCACCTCCCTACACCAATAACAAAGCTACCCAACAGGAGGGATAGAGGACGTTATTGTAAGTTCCATGGCACCCATGGCCATACCACAGCAGAGTGTAGAGATCTCAAGACCCAGGTCGAAGATTTGGTGAGAAATCGGTACCTGGACGAGTTTATGGATGAGACTTTCCCAATGGTGGCCACAACAGATGAAGGGGAGCAGAGTGATGGAATCTTGAGACGCGAGCCGCCCGCAGCAAGGGTGATAGCCGGGGGCCCAACGTTGGCCGGAGATTCGAACAGATCGAGAAAAAATTATGCCAGATACGCCATGACCAGTAAAGAGATACTCTTCAACACCCCAGCAGCCAAACGAGCAAGGGTCAGGCAAGTGCCAATCATGTGGACGGATGAGGATGAGGAAGGGATTCTATACCCCCACGAGGACGCTTTAGTCATCAAGGCTACGGTTGCTAGCAAGAAGTTTGACCGGATACTGGTTGATACGGGGAGCTCAGTTGATGTGCTATTTAAGTCAACTTTGGAAGAGATGGGAATAGCCGACCGGAAGTTGGAATACACCAACACCTCCTTGAAGGGGTTCGGAGGAGGGAAGCTGGTCCCTCTGGGCGTGGTCGAACTGCCTATCACAATCGGGAGCCCCCCGACAGAAAGAACAATGATACTGGATTTCGTCGTAGTGGACGAGGAAGGTCCTTACCAGATGATCCTAGGTCGGCCATTTTTAAGGATGAGCAAAGCGGTGTTGTCCAACCATTATCTGGCTCTGAAGTACCAGGTGAATGGGGTAGTCGGAGTGGTACGAGGAGACCAGAGGATCGCAAGAAGCTGCTACTCCTCGGCAGCAAGGGAGGCGATGCAGATAACATCCCTCGATACCCGAGTGGAAAACAAGACTGGCAGACAAGAACCCGTAGAGGATCTGGAAACAGTAAGCATGGGACCAGAGAACCCGGGAAAGACGATCAGAATCGGGTCGAGACTTGAGGGAGAGCAAAAGCAGGAGTTGGTGAAATGCTTACAGGCTCATGCCGACGTGTTTGCCTGGACACATGAGGACATGCCAGGGATTGACCCAGAGGTAGCATGTCATAGGCTGGCAATAAAGAAAGGTGCTCGGGCAGTAAGGCAGAAGAGGAGGTGCTTCAACCAGGAGAGGTATGAGGCTGTAAATGATGAGGTGGAGAAGCTTCTGAGAGCAGGGTTCATTCGGGAAGTCAATTACCCAGAGTGGATATCAAATGTGGTGTTGGTAAAGAAGGCAAACGGCAAGTGGAGGATGTGTGTGGATTTCACAGACCTCAATAAGGCGTGCCCAAAAGACAGCTTCCCTTTACCAAAGATCGATCAGCTAGTAGATTCAACGGCTGGACATGGTCTGCTTAGCTTCATGGACGCATTCTCGGGATACAACCAGATCCCCATGTACGAGCCGGATGAGGAGAGCACGGCTTTCATCACTAACCAAGGTCTGTTCTGTTACAGGGTGATGCCATTCGGTCTCAAGAATGCTGGGGCCACCTATCAAAGGCTGGTGAATAAAGTCTTTAAGCCCTTGATCGGGAAAACCATGGAGGTGTACGTGGACGACATGATCACCAAGTCCAAAATCCCGAAGGAACATGTCAGACATCTCGAGGAGACGTTCGAGCTTTTGAGGAAGTATAAGATGAAGCTCAACCCGGAGAAGTGTGCTTTTGGGGTCGAGTCAGGGAAATTCCTGGGATTCATGGTGAGCCATAGGGGGATTGAAGCAAATCCCGAGAAGATCCAGGCGATTGTGCAAATGACGTCTCCTCGAAACCTGAAGGAGATGCAGAGCCTCACGGGGAGGTTGGCGGCGTTGAGCAGATTCATATCCAAGGCTACAGATAAGTGTCAGCCATTCTTTCAAGTGATAAGGAGGGGAAAGAAAACGGAATGGACCCCAGAATGCGAGGAAGCCTTCCGGAACTTGAAGCATTACTTGCAGCAAGCTCCGCTACTGTCCACACCGAGGGATGGGGACAAGTTGAATCTGTATTTGGCGGTATCTGATCGGGCCGCCAGTTCCGTTCTAGTGAGAGAGGAAGAAGGAATTCAGTATCCGATATACTACACCAGCAAGGCCCTGCTCGACGCTGAGACCAAATACCCAACGATGGAGAAATGGGCACTGGCCCTTGTGGTTGCTGCTCGGAAGTTGAGGCCGTACTTTCAAGCATTCCCGGTCTCGGTAATAACCAACCAGCCATTGCGTCAAATTCTGCACAAGCCAGATGCCTCTGGTTGGCTCGTCAAATGGACTGTAGAGCTGAGCGAATTCGACATAGACTATAAACCCCGCGCGGCGATAAAGGCCCAGGCAATGGCCGATTTCGTAGCTGAGTTCGCGGAGCCCGAAGTATGCTTGGATCAGCAAGATGCAGATATAGGCAACGACGAAACTCAAGTATGGCAGATATCTGTGGATGGGTCATCAGGAGAGCGGGGTTCAGGAGCAGGGATTGTCCTGGAAGGCCCAGAGGGGGAGGAGATCTCTTATGCTGTAAAGTTGGAATTTGCAGCCACAAATAACCAGGCAGAATATGAAGCCTTGATAGCAGGGCTGGAATTGGCTAGGGCCGTGAAAGCGGACAGAGTCAAGATCAGAACCGATTCCCAGCTGGTTGCGAATCATGTCAGTGAAAGATTCCAACCAAGAGAGGAGAAGATGGAACAGTACCTAAGGATAGTCAGGCAGATGATGGGGAAGTTCGAAGCAGTGGAGGTGATACAAATCCCCAGGGAGCAGAATAGTCGAGCAGACATTTTGGCTAGGATGGCAGCCGTAGCCGACCCAAAAATGCCAAAGTCGGTCCCCCTAGAAGTGAAGTCTCGCCCGAGTATCGAGCAAAATTTGGGGGTGTTGCGGATAGAACAAAAAAGCTCGTGGAGGGACCCGATAGTGTCATACCTTAGAGACGGGGTCTTACCACCAGATAAGCTACGGGCTCGGAAGATTAGAGCTCAGGCCTCGAGATACACGATGATCGATGGGGTACTGTATCGGCGAGGATATACATTACCGTTCCTTCGGTGTTTGGACGATGACGACGCGGATTACGTGCTGAGGGAAGTACATGAAGGAATTTGCGGAAATCATTCTGGCGGGAGGTCCCTGGCCCACAAGGTTCTAAGGCAGGGATATTTCTGGCCGACGATGCACCAGGATGCGCAAAGGAAGACCAGGAGCTGTGCAAGCTGCCAGAGTTTTGCAAATTTCTCTAACCAACCACCAGAGAAGCTCACCTCCATGGCCTCCCCTTGGCCATTCGCTCAATGGGGAATTGATCTGATCGGCCCATTGCCAAAGGGACGAGGAGCAGCAACACATGCAATAGTCGCTATAGATTACTTCACGAAGTGGATAGAGGTAGAAGCCCTTAGCAGGATCACAGAGAAGAAAACAACAGACTTCGTGTGGAGAAACCTGGTCTGTCGATACGGGATCCCATATGCCTTGGTAACGGATAATGGCAGGCAGTTCGATAATCACAGCTTCAGGGATTTCTGCCAGAACCTCGGGATAGAGCTGAAGTATTGCTCGCCTGCTCACCCTCAATCGAATGGACAAGTAGAAGCAGCCAACAAGACAGTCAAGAGGCTTCTGAAAACCAGGCTCGGAGCAAAAAAGGGTGCGTGGGTTGACGAGCTGTCAGGTGTGCTATGGGCATACAGAACAACCCACAAAACCGCAACGGGGGAGACACCGTTCGCTTTGGCTTTCGGACATGAAGCGGTCGTGCCGGCTGAGGTAGGAACGACCACACACCGGACAGATCATTTCAATGAACAGGAGAACGACGAGCAGATATGTTTGAATCTTGATCTGCTAATGGAGAGGAGGGAACAAGCAGCCGAGCGATCAGTCACTTACCAACAGAGGGTTGCTCGGTATTATAACCAGAAGGTGAACATACGGCAATTCAGGGTCGGAGACTGGGTACTGAGAAGAGTGAATCAGAGCACCAAAGATTCGACTCAAGGAGTGCTGGGACCGAATTGGGAAGGGCCGTATAGAGTCAAGCAGATAGCGGGGCCCGGAGCTTACAAGCTGGTTCGCGCGGACGGCCACGAAGTGAAACGCCCATGGAACGCAGCACACCTCCGAAAATACTTCCAGTAAGACTTGCTCACATTTTAAAGCAATTTCTGCTCATGCTGTTTATCTTTTATTTTTATGTTTTATGTCCGAACAATTTCATGTAAGTCAAATCCTGCCATTAATGTAACGTCGACGAATTTCATTCGCTTGAAACCGAAAAAAATCCTAAGGCATGCAAAGGCTCGTCAAGTCTCAGAGCCTGTCTTATGGCGAGACAGAAGCCAAGCATGCCAGGATCTGCTCGGCCACGAGAAGGCAGCAGAATCCAAATCGTTTGAAGAAAATCCTAAGGCATGCAAAGGCTCGCCAAGTCTCAGAGCCTGTCTTATGGCGAGACAGAAGCCAAGCATGCCAGGATCTGCTCGGCCACGAGAAGGCAGCAGAATCCGAATCGTTTGAAGAAAATCCTAAGGCATGCAAAGGCTCGCCAAGTCTCAGAGCCTGTCTTATGGCGAGACAGAAGCCAAGCATGCCAGGATCTGCTCGGCCACGAGGAGGCAGCAGAATCCAAATCGTTTGAAAAAAAATACTAAGGCATGCAAAGGCTCGTCAAGTCTCAGAGCCTGTCTTATGGCGAGACAGAAGCCAAGCATGCCAGGATCTGCTCGGCCACGAGAAGGCAGCAGAATCCAAATCGTTTGAAAAAGATTCCCAAGGCATGCAAAGGCTCGACAAAGTCTCAAAGCCTGTCTTAGGGCCAGACAAAAGCCCAGCATGCCAGGATCTGCTCGTTCGCGAGAAGGCGAGCAGACTCCAAGGCATTCGGAAAGTTTTCTACGGCACGCAAAGGCCTCACCAAGTCTCAAAGCCTGTCTTACGGCGAGACAGAAGCGATCAGCGTTTCAGACGAAAATTAATTCATAAGTACGACACGAGATAGTAATCAACAACATTTTTATTAATGGCTAACAGAGGGGATAAATTTCATAAACGTTGTTCATTACAATACAAGAAGAAATATATCAAAAAGATGGTGGATCAGTGAGCCGAGCAGCATCGGTTGGCTGGACCTCCTCGGGTGCAGGGGGGGTATCACCAGTTGCGTCCGGGGGGGTGCTCGCCTCGCCAACATCAGCAGGGACTGCACGAGGAGGAGAGTTACCCTCCTCAATCACGATCGGCTCTAACCCCTCGGCATCTTCCTTGGCCGCCTCCTCGTCCATATGCTGAGCAACACCAGCTGCAAGGTCATCCATCTTCAGATCAGGGTGTCGCTTCCCGAGGACAGCCATGATGCAACGGTAGGAATGCCGAAGTCCCTGGTCGTACTGGTTGTCGACTTCTCTCTCTAAGTTCTCGACTTCCCTCTCCAAGTTCTCGACCTGGGCTCGGTGGGAGTCGCGGAGAGATTCGAGCTGAGCCGCGTACATAGCCATCTGCCTTTGCAGATCCTCCTTGACCTTGGTAAGCTCCTCCTCGAGGGTAATGGCTTTTGCTTGAGCAAGTGATTCTTGCTCTATCAGCTTCAGGTTCTCGAGGTTCAGCTCCCCTGCTTTCTTCTCGGCAACGTCAGCTCTGGTCGTCGCCGATTGAATATCTTCCTTCATCTTCCGGTCGTAGCGGCCCACCTTAGCCTTGTAATAGGTGGTCATGCAGCTGAGGTGGAAGGCGCTATGCTGCATGGCCCCCACCAGCTCACCCAAGGTGCGGCCGTCAAAATCCTCCAGCTCCTTCTTGCTCACGAGTTTGGTTAACTCATTGAGGTAAGGGACCAGATGTTCTGCTCGGCTGTCGGGTATGCGAGATCGAGGCCCGACAGGAAGAGAAGAGGTAGCAGGACCTGTGGCTGCTCCACTGGCTTCCCTAACTTTTTCAGGGGCTGGAGGTAAAATCTTCAAGGGTGGGGCCTGCTGCACGACGTTGGCCCGCTTTGCAGTAGGGGCATCCTTACTCTGGTCCCCCTTCGTGGTTGGAGGTCGAGAACGTTTTCGGGTCAGGGCCCCAATCACAGCGTCCTCCATCCTATGGCCAGGAAGTATCAAGCGAGACTCGAGCAAGTTGTATGTGCTTAACAGTTCTCGGCTCGAGCAAGAATTGGCCAGTACCGCCTCGACCCGTTTGAGCTGGTCAGGTTTGAGCGGGAAGTGGACACCCCAAGAAACTACAACACAAACAGACACTTGGTTAGAGACAAGCCAATAAAACAAGGACAATTATGGATACAAGACATCTGAAGCGAGCAGGCAACCTGGGACCGTGAAACGGGGCGGGACCCGGTAATCCTTCCCGTCCATTTGTGCGACCTGACCCCAAGGACCCCCAGCAAAAAAGAACTTTCTCTTCCAATTCCCACCACCACCAGTAGGGAGGTCGGTTATGGGTTTCCTGGTCTTGGTGCTAGATTGGAAGTAGTACCAACCGGCATCTTTGGGGCTGCTCTTTAGCTGGTATAGGTGCTTCACCTCATCAATTGTGGGCTCGCTTTGACAACATCTGTCCCACAATATGAACAGACCAGAGAGCACTCTCCAACCATTTGGGTTCAGCTGACCAGGAGATAGATTTAGCCCGCTAAGTACCCGGGCAAAGTAAGGTTGCAAGGGACATCTCAGCCCGTACTTAAAGCTATCCAGGTACAGGGTAACATATCCCCTAGGAGGCCGGCTAGGAGCATCCTTCTTTCCTGGGACCTTGAGAAGTATTTCACCAGGAATGCTATACCTCAGCCGGAGGTCCTCGAGCTCATCAAACGTGGTCGTGCACGTCATGTAATCAATAGCGTAGTCCCGCGATAGGGCTCTACCTCCTATTCTACTCCTCCCTTCTGGTCGCGGCGCTCCTGATGGGGACGCCTCACCAGAATCATCCCCTTGACCCTCACTCAAGGTGTTCTCCGATCCAGAAGATCCTTCTTCATCGCTACTGTCGCTCGAGGAGGTTGTTTGGGGAGACATCCTCCTAGCGCTAGTACCAACACTAGACCTAATGGGCTCTAAGGGGATCCCGGGATCAAAAGCGGGATCAGCGAGCAGACTAGGTGGGAAGTCCAACTCGTCGTCGTCAACCTCAATGACCTTCTCTTTGCCCTTCGACATTCCCTAAACTCTACCACAACGCCACCAACTACTACCCAAACGAAAGAAAAAAGAAGTTATCTATAAACTATCCGAGACCGAGGAGAGAGAAGTAATGCCTGAAGTACTGCTCCAATCGGAGAAAGACAAGGATGGGGGCTTCGCGCCGGAACTTCTTTGCCGGAGAAACAGAGACGTAGACGGAGACAGAGTGAATGGTGAATATGCCGTTCGAGAGGATTTGGCTTTCCAAATGAGGACGGACTCTTGGGTTGCCAGCATATAACTGCGCCGAATCCCGAGGATCTCGTAACCGTCGGTTTGAAATTCAAATGGAGGGGGGGATTTCTGCCACGTCACCTCGTCCGCAATTAAATGCGACATGACTCCTGGCAGCCTTTTCCAAACCCACGCGAGCGAGTACTATCGAGTTTCTACTGCTGGTCCACTACATTACCCAACACCAGAAACTGGGGGACCGGTGTTTGGGAGGGATACTGTTTGGGACAAATGCGTCGAAGGGACCAGGAATGACGAGCAGATATCTGATGGCGGAGTTCTGCGAACCGGTGTGTTCCGTTAAAGCCTGGCGCGTGGAAGAACAGGAGCAGAAACATCCTGCTCGTCCACGATGTTGTCGTCCGCGAGGCCAATTCCTATAAGAGGCATAAGGCCATTCCGGCTAGAGATCGAGAGGCGAGGAGACCCGGTCGACGGCAGTTGGCAAGACGTGCTCTCCAGCACGAGAATCTAGGCACAACAGCCACGCTTTCCCCAGAACCGCGACGTAACACGCAAGATCTCACAGAGCCATGACAGCCACACTTTCCCCAGAACCGTGGCGTAACACGCAAGGTCTCACAGAGCCATGGCAGCCACGCTTTCCCCTGAACCGTGGCGTAACACGCTAGATCCCATGTTTTGCCCATAACGCAGCAGTTGGAGTCCCATACCGTCTCGAAAAGAGCGGAAGACTGAGATTCAGAGGAAGCCTATAAAAAGGTAGCCAACGAAGGTAAAAGGGTTGGCATTCTTGAGAAAAGGGGAGAAAACCACAAGAAACGCCATAAGACCTGTGGCAAGCTTTTCCCGAACCTTCATATCTGACTTGAGCGTCGGAGGGTTTGCGCCGGGAAAACAACCGGCGTACTCTGACTTATCTGTGTACGCAGGGACCTCTGGAGAAGAAGCCTGGCGAGGAGACCTCCTGGTCGTGACGAAGTTGATCGAGCAGAGATCCTGATCGTAGAACGAGGAGAACCGGAATCTCGCATCAACAGGTTTGATGAGAAATGAAAAGAAAAAGGAACACATTGGTTTTATTATGTAATAATATTTAGAATTTTATAATATTTGAATTTGAATTTAAATTATAATATTATGTGCTATTTATTTATTAAAGATAAATTTGATTTTTTTTATTACTTTTCAGAATTCTAACATAAATAATAAATTGAAGAAATATATTTTAAAATTATTGTGCGAGACAGCACATGCCAACCCGTGGCCTTATCCAAGTTAAAGGTTTATCATTGCCCATGTCTTTTCACTATTCATAGGCAGTGGCAGACGTCGCATCGGTGGCTAATTAAGGGATAAACACTACTACTCCACCAAGTAAATCTTGAGACGTGCTTTTTCTAAATTAGCCAACTTTTTTTTTAGGGATAAAAAGAGACCGTCTCTTTTTTTCTTTTTTTCTTTCATTATTCATAGTGGGAGACAATGGTGGGGCCTAGGGATGAAAGTAAAACTAAAAGTTAAACGTGAATTATGTGCTAAAAGTATTGAGATTAGATAGTTGTAATTTAAAAATTATAATATTAAAATGTTTTGTTAATATTAATTGTTGTAATTTAAAAGATATATTCATATAATTTTTTAGTTGTATAATAAAAAATTTATTATATTTTTAATAATTTTATTAAAATTATTATTTAAAATTTATATTCATTATATTATTAAGTTTTATTTTATAATTACAGGTTATGGGATGTAAAGGAGTTTGGGAGCTGTAGCCTTTAGTTGGCTTAGGGAGATGTTAAAGTTTTGAGAAATGCTTAGAAATTTATTTTATAATTTGTTTTAAAGTTTATTTTATAATTTATTTATAACGTATATAATACGTTCTCAATTTTATTACTATAAAGTTGAATCTATTTTATTTACTTTATAATTTTTTTATTCGGGTTCACTGGCCGTGTACTACAGCTAGATTCTAAAAACAAAAAATGAAAATATAGTCTAGAGAAATAATATCGAACAGACTCTAATTTATCATCTTCACAGCATCATTTTGAATTTCTTTAATTAATTCTTTTCATTTTACTCTTCAATAATAAATGTCACTTCAACTCGTGTGTGTACATAATATAGGATAGAAAAATAATGTCGAACAAACTCTAACATATCATCTTCGAATCATCTTTTTGAATTTCTTTAATTAATTCTTTTCATTTTATTCTTCATTAATAAATGTCACTTCAACTCGTGTGTGTATATATTCATACTATAGAAATTAAAAGTTTGAGTTTAACTATTGTAGATAAAGTTATGTTTTAATTATTATTACTATTACTATTAATTAATTTATATTATTATTATTTTTTGTTAAGTTATTATCATTAACTATTACCTCTGATTTATTATTGTATTATTAACCACAACAAATAAATAATAATAATAATTTATTTGAGGACAAAAGTAAAATTATGAAATTTATAAGGTGGTAAAATAGAGAGTTCAAGGAATAGAAACTTAATTTCCTATCCCCTCATAGAAATCAAGTTTATGTTCTTTAATTCCCAAAAACACGAGCCCTATATGTTTCATTCCCATTTCTATCTATATTTAAGTAAGTAAACATCATCAATCATTTTCGTTTAGAATTATGATTTTTCAAATTCGAAAAGTAGACGCCAGTAAAAGAGAGAGTTAAACTTGAATCACCCGCTTTTCTAATTGTTCTGATTTGTTGTATAATTTATTCTAAAGTTTATTTTATAATTTATCTAAAACGTATATAACACGTTCTCAATTTTACTATTATAAACTTACGCTGTATTGTCTAGTCTTAGTAAGTAACGACTCAATTGGTTGTGGGAGGATCCCTTCCGCTTTGACCAAAAAAACTGTTTCGAGGACAGTATTCTAACTCAACTCAAGTGCGGAACAAACAAAGAAACACTAAGAACATACGGAGCAAACGCGTCAAGAACACACATAAGAGGAGGAATAATTAACACCATTATTTTACATGGTTCAGTTTCTAGAAGTTACGGAGCCCTGACACTGTTCCTCTCGAGGCCTAGCTCAAGTCGCACAAGCCTCTCGAGCTCCCTCAAGAACTCTGCTTTCTTGCTGTTCAAGAAAGCGCCTGATTGGAATCACATGCTCCACGTGACATCTGGCATAACTAAATCTGCTGCCGTACCCGGCCAATTTATGATGCCACTTATGATACCCTTTCACGTCAGCTTCCCTTGCCCTGCGTCATCATAGGACCTTACATCTTGGAACCTCCATGAAAGCTGAATCTCTAACAGCCCATCATAAAAGATTTTGTTTTAAAATATGGAAATTACCAAAAATGCCTGCACATTTTGAAATTTGTCAAAAAATGAAGAGTTGAAAGCAATGGGAAAACGTAATTAACTAACCAATTTGATTCCTCTGATCGCTTTCATCTCAGGACTCTTTGTCTTCCCGTGCGTCTTCGATTCCACAGGACAATCTTGGATTGAATTTATACATCAGAAGAAAATATCAGTATGCCCAAAATAAAAAGTTGCTTCCAGTGCAGAAATAAGAGAAATTGACACACCTTTTTCCACCACAGAAGATGGTGTCATATAGAAGTATTCTGTCGCAGACTTAACATACCTATCAAGTAATTAATAATTCCTACTTTAAAAAGTAGAGCAATTGGATATCTAATCCGTAAATTCAAGATATAATAACTCTTGGACAATTATATATTCATATACATGTTAATTAGTAGCATGATGCTACCAATATTCGCACCTTTAGTATTCGACTTGATCATTGAAAGAATTTAAGAAAAATGTTGTTTGGTTACTGAGAAAATATCTCAACAAAATTTTCAGAGAACTTTCCAGAATTCTTGCCTTTATTTCACTTAATGAAAAATGCTACAATTACATTCAATTTATATTCGATGCTTTAGCATTACTATAACTAACTCAGAACATACTACACATGCTTAACTACAGCTCAATGTATACAGAGTAAGTCCTAACAAACTTTTAACTACTTATGCTGAGGTGGCAACTGAGCTGTTATTCTGCTTAATCATCTGACGTCGCCAACTTGCTGGTTTTCCTCAGCTTGAGCGTCTTCTTCCTTTCTGTACAATGAGCTTCTTTAACAATCATTGAAGCAGCCTTTCTCACCAACCTAGCTCCGACATTAATCTATAGAGTTATCAAGACCGACATTCGATGACGTAATCACATAAAGTTGTGCTTATGCCTACAAAATGGCTGAATACTCTTTAATTGGATTACAAATAACAAACGAGTAAAATGGAGCAGCAGAAGAAATTGCCATTGGCTGATGGTTGTTGCAGGCGTTAGGAGAATTCCTCAAGGGCTTCCTTTGATCAACTTCCCATTGGTCTCGATGTTGGAAACGTGGGATATCTTAGGCCCTGTATCCTTCTTCCAACGCTCTTCTGAAATAGAACATCTCCCACCTTGCCCCTGCCGAAGTTATGAGTCACCCCTCAATTTCAATCGAAATACTGCTCTGCCATGCCCTTATACCGTAACGTAATTCCTCTGTTAAAAAATCTTGCTTTGACAATCTTAGTAATTGAACATGCTCAATAAATCATTCTCAGTTTGATGCATTACAAAAATAATCAACCACACAATGGGCTGATGATTATCTACAATTGAAAATTAGCAAATGAAGAGGAGAGGGCAACTACAAAAGCATAACTAACCAATTCGATTCCTTATTGCACCATTCCTGAATCCTGTCCTCTGATCGGTTTCATCTCAGTACTGTAGGCCTCTTCCCGTCTTCCATATCGCAAGACACTTCACCTAGCCCAAAACATACCGTTCTTGGCTTGAAAATGGAAAGTCTCGTGCAGTGCAGAAATCAGAGGAATTAACCCACTTATGACCATCGTGTGTGTATATAGTAGACGATGTCATCGATACTTATTTTGTCACAAAATTAGTTAACATACACTTATATATAAAGCTGAAGTAATTAGATATCTAATGAGTGTTTAAGATATTACAAATTAAAATGTTGCATACTCTGGACATTAACATTACATAAAAATTTGATCCACAATTTACTCAATTTCTGAGTTAGCTTACCAAAAGTATTGTAGCAGAAATAACCAAATCAACCCAGGTCCTTATATGGAGCCCCTGCGCGTCAATTAAAGTAAAAGCTTGATCCTCTGTTATCCGAAATGGTCAAACAAACATTAACCAAAATGTTGAAGTCTCTTTCTTTTGCAATTCTAGCTCTAACTGATGAGATTGATCGAAAAGAATAACCAACATTAAGATTAATTTTTATTTCCATTACTAGGAAATAGAGAATTAAATAGAATTCTCAGTAAAGCTCACCAATATCTGTCTCCGTCATCACCTAGATATATCAGACTAGCTATCTAATCCTTTTATTTTATTTTTTCCTTTTTCATTCAACAGCTTCAGCATATAACAAGAAAGCTCGGGCTCCTACAATGCTTAGGCCTCATCACGATTAAGTACTCGTACGGTAGCGCAAGTAGCAGGCCTGGCACCACTCTGGATCTGCTAGAGAAAAAAATTTTACACATGCGCCCTGAAAATCTGTTACATAAATTATGTCCTAATAATCAGCAATAATTCAAAGATGCGGATAAAAAAACACTATAATGTACAAACATACACCTTGTTCATATTTTTTGCATCACATGAGACATAAACTCCTCAAGAGTCAAGTCCGACATTTAATTCAACCCATAAACCTGTGCTTGTAGTCCGCATAAATGGTTAAACAAATATTATATTTTCGACTTGAAGATTGGATTACAAATATATAATAGGAAAGTAAAATGGAGGAGGAGAAAGAAATTACCTATAGTGATTGAGAAATTACTGCCAAAAATAAAATTACCCGTAGGAATTTTATTTGGTTAGTAATTGAGAAAGAAAATACCATAGGTGATGGCTGAAAGGAATTTAGATCTATAAAAAATAGATGTAAGCAATTAAAAACTAAAAACTAATTACTTAATTAATTTTTTCAGAAGTACTGTTCACTGTTACTATTTACGGTTCTGTTCACCACAACTGTTTACAGTTACTGTTCATCCGCATAAAAAATATTAATTTTCCAAAAACACAATAAAATGCAGAAAATAAATGACACATAGATTTTTACGTGGTTCGGATTAATCAATCCTACATCCACGAGGCCACGCCAAGATGTAAAGCAATTCACTAAGTTGAGATGTTACAACCTATGGATTTACCAAACTTAAGACTCTCACTTACAGTTTATCACCATACAGTTTACTCAACCTTAGACTGAATTTGCTTCTCTTAAATAATTGCTACCCCTCTTGATCCAAGATCCTCAAGGCACTTCACAAAGTGATCAATAGCAATTCTTCAATTCTTCAACGTCTAGTGATCCAAGATCCACATAGAGTCTCAACAGAGATGAAAAGAAGATAATAAAACAAATTAACACAACATGATAAGCCAAATTCAGATTCTCTGGGGAGGAGGCCGAATTTTGCTTCTCTGCTTTATGCTCTACGTTGTGCCTGTCTTCAATTGTGAAATACGTCTCTTTATATAGGCACTAGGGTTTCACCAAAATAGCAAGTTTGAAAAGACTACTTTCCAAATACGAGTTTCTTTCCTCTTATAATTCCTATGAATCTGAATAGGAATAAATTTGATCTTCTTGCATTACTTGTCTCCTAAGAAATATCTAGAGTATTTAATGACTTCTTGTTTGAATAAACTTCTTGCTCTAAATAGATCTCATGCACCAATAATAGAATCCCACCATTAATTGACTTGCTAAAATAGACATTTAATTAAATTAGGAAACAAATATTCCTAATAAATTAGAATCTCACTAAATTAGGGAATTAATAAATTAATCCCTATTACAATATATGCAATAAATAAACTTCCAATTTAACTAGACTTGCCATAAAATACCAACACTATAAATAATGGAGTTAACAATGGCGATGGTACTTGCGGCACTCGTTTTAAAAATCCTCAAGGTTCGAATTTGACATATTGGTGATTGATTAGGATGTTGGGAATGTGGCATATCTTGGGGCAGTCCTCTCCTGTTTCCTTTCTGTGATGTTTTTCTAAAACAGAACATGAACTAATATCCGAATCTTGTAGTGTTGTTTGTTGTGCGCGGAATGTAGAATCAAGCGCACCAAATAATCACAGAAAAATAAAGAACACAAAATTTAACTCAGATACTATCAATGAACAATATAACTCAGTACCTCACTTCATGCAAGCTTTGATATATTATTCCTTCTATCTATTTATCCACTGCTAATTGTTTTATAAAAAATTTGGTGCACTGAAGTGAACCCAATAACTCCTAGCTAGAAGCAACAATGTCCAATTAAGCCGCTGATACAATCAATCAAACAATAAGGAAAGGATCAACAACACAAAAAGCACAAGCAAGGCACAAAGATTTACATGATATATCCACAGGTGGTGATGCTGGTATCCACTATACGTGTGATGAAAACAAGTGTATATATATAAAGAACACCACCTGTCTCTCACAATAACCCCCTAGAATACAAGCGCAAATAAAAATGAGCCAATTCCTGCTCTGCTCTGCCCTCATGTACGCAACTCCTCTGCTAAGAAATATTGCCTTAAAATATCGGTAGCATATGCATGCATGACCAGCAAATCAGTTAGACATATAAAATTATCAAAAGAAATCTAGAGATCGTGTATAATATACTCACCACTATATTATCTCTGAATCCATTTTTGGGATCCATCTTCTTGTCTTTCGCTTCCAAGTTACAAACCCCGAATTTCACCCATTATTTATACAGCCTCAAAATAGTAAACCCTAACTGTTCACACATGGTTGAAGCGAGGAAAAAGAAGAAATCTTAGGAGAAGATTATAAAACTTGAGACCGCAACACTAACAATATTGAAGCATTGGGCCACCTTAAATCTTGGATCTTGAAACATTTGATCTTTACATAAAGGTACGTCATAACTTGAAAAGTTCAAGACGTGGATAACATAATCAGGCTATCAAATTTCTTGCAAAATGCATTACACAATAATTTGAGGACCAATTTCGTATTTGTTTCCATTAAAAAATATATGATTTCCCACTAGTTCTGCAACTGGTTTCTGGGGATTAATAGATGAACTAAAAAAACTCAAAAATATATGTGTGCATCTTCCATCAAACTTTCCCTGCTCAATTTCATTCTCCATCAAACAGTTTTATTTTATTTTTTAACTTTTTGCATGAAAATTTTTATTATTTTGAATAGTAATATGTTTTTGTATTTGAAACATTTATAAATTTTATTCTATATGTCAAATTTTAAGAATGAAATGAACTTAAATTACAAATGAATTTGATTTTATTTGAATTTTCTGTTAAATATCAAATTCAAATTTTTTTTTCTAGTTGAAAGTGTATTCTGTCAACCAAAAAAACAAAAAAATCAATTCCTTTTTCATGCTTGATTTCCAGTTATAACCAGACAATAGAATCTCGTTCCTCTCCTTAATTATTTCATTTGTTTCACCTTTTATTTCTCTATTCCTTTCCGTTTTCGAATCGATCTGATGGTAGATGCTTATTCATGAACATATCTCAGTGATCATGGTGGCATTTATAGAGTAAATGGGTATCAACAAAATGAATAATCACTTTTACTCCTTAAAAAAAAAAAAGAAATGTAAAAATATCTTAACACTTTCATAAGTAGGTACTTGTCCATATTGCTATTTATTATGCAAATTTTAAGAGAAGTAAAAAAATTTGTTCCGACGAAATGGCAGATAAGTGTACACTCTACAAATGCACTGCAATCTCATTACGTCACAAACACAAGTTATGTTTATTTTATTTGGATATAATGTTAAGGTTTTCAAGGAATTTCAAAAATTTTATTTGGGGCTAGGTTGGTGAGTGAGTAGGTCAAATTTTTTGCCTGCAGCATCGGACCACAGCAGTTGTTCTAGAGCAAGGTTTGAATGCTAAAGGTGTGAAAATTGGCACAAATATATGTGTCTTCGATTAATCCTAACAGTTCTGTTAAGTTTATGTTGCTTTTTCATTTGGTAGTCATTCGGCTGATCAAATTATGCTTATGTTAGCTGTGGCACATTAGCATCTTCTTCAACTCTATTTACTGGCTTTCAGTGGGGATGCATACTAATTTCTTTAAAACCAATTACACCAATCACAAGTCTACATTCATTTGGCTTTTAAACTGGGTAATGTCTTTTCAGGGCTCACTTACTCAATCGGGAAGACCAATTTTTTTGAATTTGGTTAGCAGGTTGAATACAGTGACCATAATTAATATCCAATTTTGGTATGCAACATATGACAAGGTTGCTGGCAGTGGGTGTCTTTCTTTCCTTTTCTCAAAACTTTATCTTTTAAAGAGAAGAGTTGACACCTAGTAACTAGCCTTCTCAATACACATAAAATGGATGCGTAAAGCCAAGGAAGGTTGAACAACAGAGTAGAGTAAAAAGTGTATAGGAATACATAAAGATCTAAGCAAACAGATAACTGGAGATTTATTGGCCTTCATAGACAGGAGCTTCTAAAGTGGGCTTCAACCCAGCTTTCATACGTTAATTATCTTATTTGGATTTTAAATTCTTTGGTTAGTTAATTACTTTTTCCCATTGCTCTGTGTTGAAATTAGTGACTGTGAAAAGCCAACAGCTGACTCCAATGATAAGCTGGCATGCCACCTCAGCTGCAGTCAATTACAATTTGAAAATGTTAAAGATGAGATGGATTTGCTAAGCTGGCAAAACGGATATGCTGAAGAATCTCAGTACATATGCATGCAGAAATTACGTTTCTAGAAGTTTAAAATGATTGGCTGAATTCATGAATTGGTTATTTGCTCATTTACTCTACTACCCCTTAAGCTAGCTGTTTTCTCTTTCTTCTCTGTATATAAATGAACTCGAGCTTGTATTTTATTTATTCAAGTTGTCATCTTTAATGAAACGTTTGTGATTCATGCTTGCTTGTCATCCATAAGCAATTTCTAGCAAATTTTAACTCTCTGTACCCTTCATATTCTGATGTTCAATTACAAATTCCTGAAACCAATGATTTGGTGATTTCCTGTGTGGTTGATCATTTTATATGTCTAACTAATTTGCTGGGCATGCATGCATATGCTACCAAGATTTTAAGGCAATATTTCTTAGCAGAGGAATTACGTACAGGAGGGCAGAACAGAGCAGAGCAGGAATTGCCTCATTTTTATTTGCGCTTGTATTCTAGGGGTTTATTGAGCAGATTTTATATTATGTGCATGTCAGGAATATGCAGTATTTTTTTAATATCTCGAATTTACAGACAAGATAACTAGTTAATTACTTCGAAATATGTTAATTTTGTTACAAAATAAGCATCTATGGCGTCATCAGGTGGATGATCATATCATATGTGTGTCAACTCCTCTGAGTTCTGCACTGAAAGAGACTTTCCATTTTCAGCAAAATAATAAATTCAAGCCAAGGTCAAAATGTTTTCAGCTCGGTGAAGTCTCTTGCTGTATCGGAGATGGGAAGACAGACAGTCCTATAAACTGATCATCAGAGGACTGGATTCACTATGCTCTATTACTGCTCTCTACTCCTCATTTTCTGATGTTCAATTAATACCATAAAATCATTATGTGATTGATCATTTATTATTATTTCAAACTGGTTTGTTAGGCATGGTACTGAGCTCTACCTATTATACCATGTAATGGTTTGTGTTTCACCATTGTAGTCGGAGCAGCCGTTACCATTGTCGGGCTGGCAGCTTACCGTGTCTACTTGGCAAGGAAGAATTCTTCCTCATCATAGAGGCTGAACATTTATCTCTCAACCAGCCACATTCTCAGACAAGCTGATTGCGCCAATTCATTGGGTTTCCTCAGATGTCTCATTTGTAGAGCATTTGATAAAATTTTATTTCAAATGTCATGTCACTAGCCTAACTCTTCAACTCTTTTTGTATATTTTATCAAGTTAGTTAGTTTGGGAAACTGTTCCAGTAGTGGAACATAAATTACATGTACAATCGAACACGTTATTGTGCAGGAATTGTCCAATAAAAAATTTTACTCTAGTTTTTTTCAATTTTTTCAAATCGATGCCCTTTGTTATACTCTTTTCTTCTCTTTAAGCAATCTAATTTTGCTAAAAGAGCTCATTTTCTAATTTTTAAACTTCTTTTTCTGTGTCGTGGTTATCCCAAAATGTTAGATGATATCATGATAAAAAAAAAATGCATTTTACCATAACATAAATTACATGTACAATGGAACACGTTATTGTGCAGGAATTGTCCAATAAAAAATTTTACTTTAGTTTTTTTCAATTTTTTCAAATCGATGCCCTTTGTTATACTCTTTTCTTCTCTTTAAGCAATCTAATTTTGCTAAAAGAGCTCATTTTCTAATTTTTTAAACTTCTTTTTCTGTGTCGTGGTTATCCCAAAATGTTAGATGATATCATGATAAAACAAAATGCATTTTACCATAACGTGCAGTGACAAATTATTGTCATACAATTTTCCTCTCCCCTGTCATGGAACTAGCCACAAATTACTTGAAATCCTCAGGGAGATGGGGCACCTATAAAATTCCAGTTTGGTTTGATGGTGTCTGGAGTCTGGATTGGGCCAAAAATCATTTCAATCATCACAGTATGCCGTTGGCCATCGTGAAGCGACTCTAGTAAAGAGAAGAGTTGACACCTAGTAACTAGCCTTCTCAATACACATAAAATAGATACATAAAACCAAAGAAGGTTGAACAACAGAGTAGAGTAAAAAGTGTATAGAAATACATAAAGATCTAAGTAAACAGATAGCAGGAGATTTATTGGCCTTCATAGACAGGAGCTTCTAAGGTGGGCTTCAACCCTCCTTTCATACGTTACTTATCTTATTTGGATTTAAAGTTATTTGGTTGGTTAATTACTTTTTCCCATTGCCCTGTACTCTTCATATTCTGATGTTCAAATATTACAAATTCATGAAACCACTGATTTGCTGATTTCCTGTGTGGTTGATAATTTTATATGTCTAACTGATTTGCTGGTTGTTGAGTGTTAGAAAATGCATATTTATAAAGGAGAAAACCATCATTTTACATTTTAAGTCTTACTAACAACCCTTACTTTTATGTTTTTAACATTCTTGTGATTTAATTACGTTTGTTTTATTTTAATTAAGTAATTTATGTATTTTAGGGGCATTATAGTCATTTCACAATAAAGGAGAGATCAGACGGCAAAACGGACATCACTTTTGAACTCAGGACGGTCAAAAACCTTAGGAGGAGCATAAAAGGAAAAATGGCACTATTCACATGTACGGTACTATTCACGTGTACGGTACTGTATACGTTACTGTTCACGACACTGTTCACATAGACGGATGATGACGTGGCATTGACCGATGATGTGGCATTGACTGATGAGGTGTCACGATTCTGTTGGACTAAAATTCTTATGTACTGTTGATGGTGACGTGGCAGCATATCAGTGGACGAAAAATCTCGCGTACGGTGCATGCATCACACAGGATTATTTTCAACCAAACCGCGTTACTGTTCATTCGGGTCAAACCGCGTTACTGTTCAAAGTCGGGTCAAACCGTGTTACTGTTCATCCGCGTGGTCAAACCGTGGACTGTTGACTGATGACGTGGCGCAATCCTGAGCGTCCAAACTGTTTTTAATCCGATGGCCATGATTTACTCCATGTATCTATAAAAAGGGGGCCTCTCCCCCCTAATTTGATATCTCTGAATCCATTTTTGAGATCCATTCTCTGTAATTCCTTCTCCATCTTGTAGTTTCTACGTATTTTAATAAATTCCCATTTTGCCCCTAGTTCAATTATGAGTGGTTAATTTTCTTTCAAGCTTGGGTTGAAGGTGAAGTCTCAACATGTGTCATGGACTTAATTTGGTAAATTTATTTTCACTTCCCCTCTAGTTTTTGTGGATGTTTTGACTTCTCGTCGACAAATAATAATAATCTTGTCTAGATACCGCCTTGGTTACACCGGCTCTCTAGTATAAGGTTATTATTATTTGGCACGATAAGCCCTTAGCACCATATTGATTAGAGCGTGGTTCATGAGGTGTGGATTCCCCCCTCATGATTTAATTGGCATTAATAAGGAATATTTAGCCCATGATGCATGTTGATACGGATCCAGATACCCAAGTACGTCATTTCAATAGAATTCTCTTTAATCTATTCTCGCCATTTCAATACCAATTTTAGAATTTATTCTCGCCATTTTAATTTAAGTTTAGTATATTCCAAATCATTTCCACCACAGATCCAATCAACCATTTACAAAATTAATTCTATACACAATTAAAATCCACCTCCTCGTGGGATCGACACTCGTCACCATTAGTCTATACTACAATAGATTCGTGCGCTTGCGAGTACATTAAAATTTGCACAACAAATTTTTGGCGCCGTTGCCGGGAGGTAAGTAATTTTAATTCATAGAATTAATTTTTGTGAATAATTTCTTTTATTTGTTTTCTTGTATTTTTTTATTTTTATTAAAAAAAATAAAAAAAAAAGTGAATCTACATTTAAAGGTTAGTATTTTTTTTTTCTTTTTCTCTTCTTTAAAATTATGTAATTTCATTTTCAATTTATTTTTCTTTGTAATTTTTTTTGTTTGTTTATCTTATTAATTTATTTTTAGTTGATTTATTTCACGTATTTGTTTTTGTGTATTTTTATAGAAAGGTTGTAATAGCGCAATCAGGTTAGTATCGTAATTTCTCCCTCTTCTTTATTTTTATTTGTTTTGTTCCCATCTTTATTTTTATTTTATTTGTTTTGCATGCATGGTCGTAGGTCATTATTACCTAATCTTGAACCTATAGACCTTGAATTAGAAAAAACACTTCGCACACAAAAGCACATTAAAAATAAATTTGAAATGGATTTACAAGCACCACAGGAGAGGCCATTTAAGGATTATTTCAGTCATTTAGCAAATTTGAGCACATCATGTATAAGATACCCAAATGTAGCTGCTAGGAGCTTTGAATTAAAACCTAGTGTGCTAAATTGTCTCCCCACATTTTATGGCCTAGAAAATGAGGACCCATATAATCATCTGAATGATTTTCATGCCATTTGTCAAACTTTTAAATATGAAAATTTTTCAGATGATGATGTTAAACTCAGATTATTCCCATTTTCTTTAAAGGATAGAGCTCGTTCATGGCTTAATACATTGCCTGCCAATAGCATTTCATCATGGGAACAAATGGTAACTAAATTTTTGAATAAATATTTCCCAGTGCATAAAACCAATGCTATTCGCAGGGAAATCTCGGAGTTTACCCAGAGAGAGGACGAGCAATTTTTCGAAACATGGGAGCGATTTAATGGGCTACTCTTGAAGTGTCCACATCATCGGTACGAGAAATGGCACCAATGCCAATACTTTTTGGAGGGATTACTACCAAATGTGCAAGAATGACTAATGGCAACAAGTGGAGGAGAGCTAATGTCAAAAAGTGCATCAGAGATTTGGGAATTCTTCCAGCGACAAGCAGATAATTCCCAACAACGGAGTCGATCACTCAGGAATACTAGAAGAATTAAAGGAGTGAATGAGGTTCAAATTGGCGAATCAACTTCGGGAATCAAAGAAGTCAAGGAGATGGTTGAAGGTCTTGCTCGACAAATAGCATCGTTATCAACTGCGAAATCAACAGAACCACATGACCATGACTCATACTCAGATCAAGCCAATGCCATAGGTGTAATGAGAAAGCCATCAAATTACAACCCATACTCCAACACATATAACCCTGGATGGAGAGACCACCCCAATTTTTCATGGTCTCAAGGATTCCAACAGAATGGACCAGCAGCTCCAGCTCCACCAATGCAACCAATTCCACAAAATCCTCAAGCCTCTCAGCCCCCATTTAGACCATACAATCAGAACCAGAACTACTCTCAACCCAGACCATGGGAGGATGCATTCCAGAATTTCAAGAATGTTACTCACTCCACGATTGAGCAACAGAACCGCACCATTGATGGACTACGAAATGAGTTGAGAGCAGGCTTCAACTCACAAGCTCAATCAGTTTCAAGCCTCGAGAAGATGGTGGGACAACTTGCTTCTTCAGTTCAGACCTTGGCAATGACTGTTGAGAAAGGCAAATTTCCAAGTCAACCAGTGCCTAACCCTAAAGGAGTGCATGAAGCAAGTACCAGTTCACCACAGCAACATGGAGAGGTCAAAGCAATCATGACCTTGCGAAAAGGAAAAGAAGTCGACAACAAAGTGGAGATGCCGGTGATAAAAGAAAATCAAATTGTACCTGTGAATGTTGAAGACTCATCACCGAAAGAGAGAGAAGAAACCAACCCACGAGACTATGTTCCCAAAGCTCCATTTCCTCAGAGATTAGCTAAAGGAAAAAAGGGAAAATCCACAGGTGAGATTCTTGAAATCTTCAAACAGGTAAGTGTTAACATCCCTTTGCTTGATGCTATTAAAGAAGTTCCATCTTATGCCAAGTTTCTTAAAGACCTTTGTACTAAAAAGAGAAATATGCATGTTCAAAAGAAGGCATTTTTAACAGAAAACGTTAGTTCTATACTCCAACATAAAATTCCTTTAAAATGCAAAGACCCAGGCTCCCCCACTATCTCATGTAGTATAGGGAACCACACAATTGAGAATGCTTTGTTGGATTTAGGAGCTAGTGTAAATTTGTTGCCTTACTCTGTTTTCGTGAAACTTGGACTTGGAGAATTACACCCAACTCCAGTGGTGTTACAGCTTGCAGATCGGTCTACGAAAATACCTCGTGGTATTGTGGAGGACGTGCTTATCCAGGTAGACAAGTTTTATTTTCCTGTTGATTTCATTGTAATTGACACTCAACCTATACAGGATTCAAGGAAGCACATCCCCATTATTTTAGGCCGACCATTCTTGGCAACTGCGGATGCTCATATTCAATGTAGGACCGGAAATATGCAGTTGTCCTTCGGCAACATGACTATGGAGCTGAATATCTTCAACATTGCCAAACAACCTCACAATGCAGATGATGGAATTGTTGATGTGGATTTAATAGAAGCATTAGTTGATAATACTTTTGTTTCAAACCTTAGTGATGATCCTTTACAAACATGTTTAACTCACTTTGGTTTGGATTTTGATATTGACAGATCAGTCGATGAGGTCAATGCCCTGCTTGACTCAGCACCATCTATGGACACTAATAAATGGAAGTCAAGAGTTGAGCAACTAGCACCATCAGAGAAGCAACTCATTCCATCATCAGAATCACCATCGAAACTCGAGCTCAAACCATTGCCCAACACTTTGGAATATGCGTTTTTGGGAGAAGAAAGCACTCTGCCGGTAATCATCTCATCATCCCTCAATGACGAACAAAAAGGTAAGTTGTTAGATGTTTTGAAAGAGCACAAAGGGGCATTAGGATGGACCATAGCGGACATAAAAGGTATAAACCCAGTAGACTGCATGCATTACATTCACCTTGATGAAAATGCTAAATCTACTAGGGAAATGCAACGTCGGTTAAATCCTAATATGAAAGAAGTTGTTAGAACAGAAGTCCTTAAGCTATTAGACGCAGGTATCATTTACCCAATTTCTGATAGTTCATGGGTCAGTCCTGTACAAGTTGTCCCCAAAAAGTCAGGAGTCACAGTAGTTACGAATGCTGATAATGAATTGATACCCACTAGAGTGACTACAGGATGGCGTGTATGCATTGATTATAGAAAGTTGAATTCTGTCACACGTAAAGACCATTTTCCTTTACCATTTATTGATCAAATGCTTGATAGATTAGCAGGACATGAATTTTATTGCTTTCTAGATGGCTACTCAGGATATAATCAGATTCCCATAGCACCAAAAGATCAAGAGAAAACTACTTTCACTTGCCCTTTTGGCACATTTGCATATAGGAGAATGCCATTTGGATTATGTAATGCACCTGCTACATTTCAACGATGCATGTTGAGCATTTTTTCTGATATGGTTGAACGATTCCTTGAAGTCTTTATGGATGATTTTTCTGTCTTTGGTGACTCATTTGATCAATGTTTACATCATCTAACACTAGTTCTGCAGAGATGTATCGAGAAGAATTTGGTCTTAAATTGGGAGAAATGCCATTTTATGGTAAAACAAGGTATTGTTCTTGGTCACATCATTTCGAGCAAAGGTATTGAGGTTGACAAAGCCAAGGTGGATCTCATTTCTAATCTTCCTTCACCCAAAACAGTCAGAGAAGTAAGATCTTTCCTTGGACATGCTGGGTTCTATAGACGTTTCATTAAAGATTTTAGCAAAGTTTCTAGACCCTTATGCAATTTACTTGCTAAAGATGTACCTTTTGTCTTTGATGATTCATGTCTTGTTGCGTTTGAAAAATTAAAGCATTTGTTGACATCATCACCCATCATTCAGCCCCCGAACTGGAGCTTACCATTTGAACTCATGTGTGATGCATCTGATTATGCAGTAGGAGCAGTATTAGGACAAAGAGTTGATCGAATTTCCCACGTTATTTACTATGCTAGTATGACATTGAATGATGCACAGTTGAACTATTCAACTACTGAAAAAGAAATGCTAGCAGTAGTGTTTGCATTAGAGAAATTTCGATCTTATCTCATTGGTTGTAAAATAATCGTGTTCACGGATCATGCTGCTCTTAAATATCTTCTCACAAAGAAAGATGCAAAAGCTAGACTAATTCGTTGGGTGTTACTTTTGCAGGAATTTGACTTGGAATTCAAAGATAAGAAAGGGACAGAAAATGTTGTGGCAGACCACCTCTCTCGTCTCCATTTTGACACAACTACAGAGCCATTACCATTAAATGAGTCATTCCCTGATGAACAATTGATGAATGTGGAAGTATTACCGTGGTATGCTGACATCGTGAATTATTTTGTTACAGGTCAACTTCCAGAGCATTGGACCAAGCAAGATAAGGCTAAATTCTTTGCGGAGATAAAGAATTTCTTTTGGGATGACCCGTATTTGTTCAAGTATTGTGCGGATCAAATTGTTAGACGATGTGTCCCAGAAAGTGAAATTCAAAATATCCTTTCATTCTGCCATGAACAAGCTTGTGGAGGCCATTTCAGTGCTAAGAAAACAGCGACTAAAGTTTTACAATGTGGTTTCTATTGGCCATCTATATTTCGAGACGCTTACACTTTCTGCTCTTCATGTGATAGGTGTCAACGAATGGGGAGCATTACACGGAGGAACATGATGCCACTAAATCCAATTTTAGTGGTTGAGATTTTTGACGTATGGGGTATCGACTTCATGGGACCCTTTCCCCCGTCTTTTGGCCATCAATACATATTGGTTGCTGTTGACTATGTATCGAAATGGGTAGAAGCAATTCCATGTAGGACCAATGATCACAAGGTGGTGATAGCATTTTTGAAAAGCAACATTGTTTCACGCTTTGGATTCCCTCGAGCAATAATCAGTGATGGTGGTGCCCACTTTTGTAACAAAGCATTCAAAGCACTTTTGACAAAGTATTCAATCACACACAAAGTGGCGACCCCGTATCATTCGCAAACCAGTGGCCAAGTTGAGATATCCAATCGAGAAATAAAGCACATATTAGAAAAGACGGTGAGGCCGGACAGAAAAGATTAGTTATTAAGACTTGATGATGCCTTATGGGCATATAGAACGGCTTTCAAGACCCCGATTGGGATGTCACCCTACAGGCTAGTGTATGGAAAAGCTTGCCACCTACCTGTGGAACTCGAGCATCGTGCGTATTGGGCCATCAAGAAATTCAATTTTGACATGCAGCAAGCCAGCTCAGAAAGAAGATTACAGCTGGCAGAACTTGAAGAAATTTGCAATGACGCGTACGAAAATGCCAAGATTTACAAGCAACGAATGAAAGTCTTCCATGATAAGCAAATTATGAGAAAATCGTTCACTCCAGGTCAGAAAGTACTTTTATTCAATTCTCGCTTGCACCTATTCCCAGGTAAGTTACGCTCTCGTTGGTCTGGCCCATTTATTGTTCATACTGTTTTTCCACATGGGGCAATTAAAATTAAGGACCCAAAGAACGGTGTCACATTTAAAGTTAATGGTCAAAGATTAAAGCCATATCTAGAATACCAACCACATGGAGAAGACATCGAGATAAATTTGAGTGACCCACCAAATTTGAATTGATTTTTTTTTCTTTTCGTTGATTTGATTTTTCTTTCTTTCTTTTTATTATTATTCTTTTGCTAATTGAAATTGTTTTTGCATAAGTGTGTTTATTTTACCATTAAGTTTTCTCTTATCATTTTTAATCATGAGTCTCATACTTAGACCGTTCCTCCTGAACATTCTTAAACCACTTCAACGTGTCAAAACTCATCTCAAAAGGCAGATTCAATTTTGTAAAACACAACGCATTTGGGCTCTACAACCACCAGAGTTAGTAGCCTATGTTGAGGGTTTAGAACGCCAACTCAGAGACATTGAGAGAAGTGTTTACGACATCCAGTTGGAGCTTGAGGTAAATTCAATAAGAGGACGATTTTAATTTTCTTTGTGTGTTTTAATTTATTTTTTCTGTTTGAGTGCTTTAGTTTGTTACCTCGGTGAAGTGGCGGATAACGGTACTCCGTGATAATCAAGTCGGTTACTTCAGTTTCCCATAATAACTGATATTCTGAGGCGAAGGTATGGACAGAAACGAGATTCTAGCGAAGCTTCACAAGCGATTCCCTTCACTTCCTCAGAATGCCCTCCTTACGATCTATAAAGCTCGGTCCGAACGCATGCGATTACTCATGAGGAATAACATACCTGCTGACATCCGTTGGTTAATCGAGGCTAAAGTACGATCGGCAGGTGAGTTACCTCCAAAATTTATTGCATTCATGCCTGGTTGTGGTAAAGGAAATTATGCAAGAAAACGACGAGCTCGAAGAATTTCTGTTGCTTGTCATAAGTGTGCCAGAATGAGTTGCAATAAAAACCCATGTTCTTTAGGAATGGTGTCTGATAACAGGGAAGATAAGATTCAATTCATTAGGGATGGCTTGAATAAGGAGTCATTGGATGATATCCTTTTGTCTCTTGAAACGCATCCCAGTGGATATGTGCAAGGAGCGATTCTCCAGTTATGGCCATTATTCCAGAAAGAGCATGCACGATATAGTCTCGGGAATCTGATTATAAACGACCCTGTTTGCCAGTTTATAAGAAAACTGGATAGGAAGCCTATCCTCGACCCATAGAGGGCGTTCAAGCCGTTTCTGGACGTAAAACCAGAGGAAGATGTGAGCCACAGTCGCAACTACCTGTAAATATCCTTTTACTTTATTGTTATTTTATTTCACTATTGTCTTATTGTTTGCATTATTGTCTTTAATCATTTTATTACTGTTTGCTTTTTCCTTTTTACTGTTTCCTTTTTGACTCGCGAGCCACGTGCTTTACGCGTTATTTGACACTGACATGTTACCTCATACACAACTGTGACCCACTGTCACCAAGACTCTTAAATGTGATTTTTTTTTGTCAAGCACTCACAAATTGTTTTTCAAGAAGTATCGCAATGGCAGCTACTCCCAATAGACAATTCAAGAACATTTGTGTGCTTTCCGGATTTACCTATGGCAAACATAAAGAGTTCGTTGAGGCAGCCATAGATCTTGGTCGAAGCATAGCAGCGAGAAAATTACATTTGGTGTATGGAGGAGGTAACCGAGGGTTATCAAAAATGGTCTCAGAAGCAGCTTTTATCAGAGGAAGTCAAGTGTTAGGCATCATCCCAAGAGTCCTAAAACCATTGGGCAGTTCGTCTGACTCATCAACTGAAGAAGAGTTAGTCGTCTCAGGTATGCAAGAAAGAATCACTGAAATGCTTAATCATGCTGATGCTTTTATTTTCCTTCCAGGAGATCTTGCAACACTAGAGGCACTTATCACACTAGCATCTTGGGCCAATCTGCACATCCTCATGAGAAATCACCCCCCAACACTAGGGACTAGCAATAAGCTGGTTGGGGGGTGATTTCTCATGAGGATGTGCAGATGGGCCCAAGATGCTAGTGTGATAAGTGCCTCTAGTGTTGCAAGATCTCCTGGAAGGAAAATAAAAGCATCAGCATGATTAAGCATTTCAGTGATTCTTTCTTGCATACCTGAGACGACTAACTCTTCTCCAGTTGATGAGTCAGACGAACTGCCCAATGGTTTTAGGACTCTTAGGATGATGCCTAACACTTGACTTCCTCTGATAAAAGCTGCTTCTGAGACCATTTTTGATAACCCTCGGTTACCTCCTCCATACACCAAATGTAATTTTCTCGCTGCTATGCTTCGACCAAGATCTATGGCTGCCTCAACGAACTCTTTATGTTTGCCATAGGTAAATCCGGAAAGCACACAAATGTTCTTGAATTGTCTATTGGGAGTAGCTGCCATTGCGATACTTCTTGAAAAACAATTTGTGAGTGCTTGACAAAAAAAAATCACATTTAAGAGTCTTGGTGACAGTGGGTCACAGTTGTGTATGAGGTAACATGTCAGTGTCAAATAACGCGTAAAGCACGTGGCTCGCGAGTCAAAAAGGAAACAGTAAAAAGGAAAAAGCAAACAGTAATAAAATGATTAAAGACAATAATGCAAACAATAAGACAATAGTGAAATAAAATAACAATAAAGTAAAAGGATATTTACAGGTAGTTGCGACTGTGGCTCACATCTTCCTCTGGTTTTACGTCCAGAAACGGCTTGAACGCCCTCTATGGGTCGAGGATAGGCTTCCTATCCAGTTTTCTTATAAACTGGCAAACAGGGTCGTTTATAATCAGATTCCCGAGACTATATCGTGCATGCTCTTTCTGGAATAATGGCCATAACTGGAGAATCGCTCCTTGCACATATCCACTGGGATGCGTTTCAAGAGACAAAAGGATATCATCCAATGACTCCTTATTCAAGCCATCCCTAATGAATTGAATCTTATCTTCCCTGTTATCAGACACCATTCCTAAAGAACATGGGTTTTTATTGCAACTCATTCTGGCACACTTATGACAAGCAACAGAAATTCTTCGAGCTCGTCGTTTTCTTGCATAATTTCCTTTACCACAACCAGGCATGAATGCAATAAATTTTGGAGGTAACTCACCTGCCGATCCTACTTTAGCCTCGATTAACCAACGGATGTCAGCAGGTATGTTATTCCTCATGAGTAATCGCATGCGTTCGGACCGAGCTTTATAGATCGTAAGGAGGGCATTCTGAGGAAGTGAAGGGAATCGCTTGTGAAGCTTCGCTAGAATCTCGTTTCTGTCCATACCTTCGCCTCAGAATATCAGTTATTATGGGAAACTGAAGTAACCGACTTGATTATCACGGAGTACCGTTATCCGCCACTTCACCGGGGTAACAAACTAAAGCACTCAAACAGAAAAAACAAATTAAAACACACAAAGAAAATTAAAATCGTCCTCTTATTGAATTTACCTCAAGCTCCAACTGGATGTCGTAAACACTTCTCTCAATGTCTCTGAGTTGGCGTTCTAAACCCTCAACATAGGCTACTAACTCTGGTGGTTGTAGAGCCCAAATGCGTTGTGTTTTACAAAATTGAATCTGCCTTTTGAGATGAGTTTTGACACGTTGAAGTGGTTTAAGAATGTTCAGGAGGAACGGTCTAAGTATGAGACTCATGATTAAAAATGATAAGAGAAAACTTAATGGTAAAATAAACACACTTATGCAAAAACAATTTCAATTAGCAAAAGAATAATAATAAAAAGAAAGAAAGAAAAATCAAATCAACGAAAAGAAAAAAAAATCAATTCAAATTTGGTGGGTCACTCAAATTTATCTCGATGTCTTCTCCATGTGGTTGGTATTCTAGATATGGCTTTAATCTTTGACCATTAACTTTAAATGTGACACCGTTCTTTGGGTCCTTAATTTTAATTGCCCCATGTGGAAAAACAGTATGAACAATAAATGGGCCAGACCAACGAGAGCGTAACTTACCTGGGAATAGGTGCAAGCGAGAATTGAATAAAAGTACTTTCTGACCTGGAGTGAACGATTTTCTCATAATTTGCTTATCATGGAAGACTTTCATTCGTTGCTTGTAAATCTTGGCATTTTCGTACGCGTCATTGCGAATTTCTTCAAGTTCTGCCAGCTGTAATCTTCTTTCTGAGCTGGCTTGCTGCATGTCAAAATTGAATTTCTTGATGGCCCAATACGCACGATGCTCGAGTTCCACAGGTAGGTGGCAAGCTTTTCCATACACTAGCCTGTAGGGTGACATCCCAATCGGGGTCTTGAAAGCCGTTCTATATGCCTATAAGGCATCATCAAGTCTTAATGACCAATCTTTTCTGTCCGGCCTCACCGTCTTTTCTAATATGTGCTTTATTTCTCGATTGGATATCTCAACTTGGCCACTGGTTTGCGAATGATACGGGGTCGCCACTTTGTGTGTGATTGAATACTTTGTCAAAAGTGCTTTGAATGCTTTGTTACAAAAGTGGGCACCACCATCACTGATTATTGCTCGAGGGAATCCAAAGCGTGAAACAATGTTGCTTTTCAAAAATGCTATCACCACCTTGTGATCATTGGTCCTACATGGAATTGCTTCTACCCATTTCGATACATAGTCAACAACAACCAATATGTATTGATGGCCAAAAGACGGGGGAAAGGGTCCCATGAAGTCGATACCCCATACGTCAAAAATCTCAACCACTAAAATTGGATTTAGTGGCATCATGTTCCTCCGTGTAATGCTCCCCATTCGTTGACACCTATCACATGAAGAACAGAAAGTGTAAGCGTCTCGAAATATAGATGGCCAATAGAAACCACATTGTAAAACTTTAGTCGCTGTTTTCTTAGCACTGAAATGGCCTCCACAAGCTTGTTCATGGCAGAATGAAAGGATATTTTGAATTTCACTTTCTGGGACACATCGTCTAACAATTTGATCCGCACAATACTTGAACAAATACGGGTCATCCCAAAAGAAATTCTTTATCTCCGCAAAGAATTTAGCCTTATCTTGCTTGGTCCAATGCTCTGGAAGTTGACCTGTAACAAGATAATTCACGATGTCAGCATACCACGGTAATACTTCCACATTCATCAATTGTTCATCAGGGAATGACTCATTTAATGGTAATGGCTCTGTAGTTGTGTCAAAATGGAGACGAGAGAGGTGGTCTGCCACAACATTTTCTGTCCCTTTCTTATCTTTGAATTCCAAGTCAAATTCCTGCAAAAGTAACACCCAACGAATTAGTCTAGCTTTTGCATCTTTCTTTGTGAGAAGATATTTAAGAGCAGCATGATCCGTGAACACGATTATTTTACAACCAATGAGATAAGATCGAAATTTCTCTAATGCAAACACTACTGCTAGCATTTCTTTTTCAGTAGTTGAATAGTTCAACTGTGCATCATTCAATGTCATACTAGCATAGTAAATAACGTGGGGAATTCGATCAACTCTTTGTCCTAATACTGCTCCTACTGCATAATCAAATGCATCACACATGAGTTCAAATGGTAAGCTCCAGTTCGGGGGCTGAATGATGGGTGATGATGTCAACAAATGCTTTAATTTTTCAAACGCAACAAGACATGAATCATCAAAGACAAAAGGTACATCTTTAGCAAGTAAATTGCATAAGGGTCTAGAAACTTTGCTAAAATCTTTAATGAAACGTCTATAGAACCCAGCATGTCCAAGGAAAGATCTTACTTCTCTGACTGTTTTGGGTGAAGGAAGATTAGAAATGAGATCCACCTTGGCTTTGTCAACCTCAATACCTTTGCTCGAAATGATGTGACCAAGAACAATACCTTGTTTTACCATAAAATGGCATTTCTCCCAATTTAAGACCAAATTCTTCTCGATACATCTCTGCAGAACTAGTGTTAGATGATGTAAACATTGATCAAATGAGTCACCAAAGACAGAAAAATCATCCATAAAGACTTCAAGGAATCGTTCAACCATATCAGAAAAAATGCTCAACATGCATCGTTGAAATGTAGCAGGTGCATTACATAATCCAAATGGCATTCTCCTATATGCAAATGTGCCAAAAGGGCAAGTGAAAGTAGTTTTCTCTTGATCTTTTGGTGCTATGGGAATCTGATTATATCCTGAGTAGCCATCTAGAAAGCAATAAAATTCATGTCCTGCTAATCTATCAAGCATTTGATCAATAAATGGTAAAGGAAAATGGTCTTTACGTGTGACAGAATTCAACTTTCTATAATCAATGCATACACGCCATCCTGTAGTCACTCTAGTGGGTATCAATTCATTATCAGCATTCGTAACTACTGTGACTCCTGACTTTTTGGGGACAACTTGTACAGGACTGACCCATGAACTATCAGAAATTGGGTAAATGATACCTGCGTCTAATAGCTTAAGGACTTCTGTTCTAACAACTTCTTTCATATTAGGATTTAACCGACGTTGCATTTCCCTAGTAGATTTAGCATTTTCATCAAGGTGAATGTAATGCATGCAGTCTACTGGGTTTATACCTTTTATGTCCGCTATGGTCCATCCTAATGCCCCTTTGTGCTCTTTCAAAACATCTAACAACTTACCTTTTTGTTCGTCATTGAGGGATGATGAGATGATTACCGGCAGAGTGCTTTCTTCTCCCAAAAACGCATATTCCAAAGTGTTGGGCAATGGTTTGAGCTCGAGTTTCGGTGGTGATTCTGATGATGGAATGAGTTGCTTCTCTGATGGTGCTAGTTGCTCAACTCTTGACTTCCATTTATTAGTGTCCATAGATGGTGCTGAGTCAAGCAGGGCATTGACCTCATCGACTGATCTGTCAATATCAAAATCCAAACCAAAGTGAGTTAAACATGTTTGTAAAGGATCATCACTAAGGTTTGAAACAAAAGTATTATCAACTAATGCTTCTATTAAATCCACATCAACAATTCCATCATCTGCATTGTGAGGTTGTTTGGCAATGTTGAAGATATTCAGCTCCATAGTCATGTTGCCGAAGGACAACTGCATATTTCCGGTCCTACATTGAATATGAGCATCCGCAGTTGCCAAGAATGGTCGGCCTAAAATAATGGGGATGTGCTTCCTTGAATCCTGTATAGGTTGAGTGTCAATTACAATGAAATCAACAGGAAAATAAAACTTGTCTACCTGGATAAGCACGTCCTCCACAATACCACGAGGTATTTTCGTAGACCGATCTGCAAGCTGTAACACCACTGGAGTTGGGTGTAATTCTCCAAGTCCAAGTTTCACGAAAACAGAGTAAGGCAACAAATTTACACTAGCTCCTAAATCCAACAAAGCATTCTCAATTGTGTGGTTCCCTATACTACATGAGATAGTGGGGGAGCCTGGGTCTTTGCATTTTAAAGGAATTTTATGTTGGAGTATAGAACTAACGTTTTCTGTTAAAAATGCCTTCTTTTGAACATGCATATTTCTCTTTTTAGTACAAAGGTCTTTAAGAAACTTGGCATAAGATGGAACTTCTTTAATAGCATCAAGCAAAGGGATGTTAACACTTACCTGTTTGAAGATTTCAAGAATCTCACCTGTGGATTTTCCCTTTTTTCCTTTAGCTAATCTCTGAGGAAATGGAGCTTTGGGAACATAGTCTCGTGGGTTGGTTTCTTCTCTCTCTTTCGGTGATGAGTCTTCAACATTCACAGGTACAATTTGATTTTCTTTTATCACCGGCATCTCCACTTTGTTGTCGACTTCTTTTCCTTTTCGCAAGGTCATGATTGCTTTGACCTCTCCATGTTGCTGTGGTGAACTGGTACTTGCTTCATGCACTCCTTTAGGGTTAGGCACTGGTTGACTTGGAAATTTGCCTTTCTCAACAGTCATTGCCAAGGTCTGAACTGAAGAAGCAAGTTGTCCCACCATCTTCTCGAGGCTTGAAACTGATTGAGCTTGTGAGTTGAAGCCTGCTCTCAACTCATTTCGTAGTCCATCAATGGTGCGGTTCTGTTGCTCAATCGTGGAGTGAGTAACATTCTTGAAATTCTGGAATGCATCCTCCCATGGTCTGGGTTGAGAGTAGTTCTGGTTCTGATTGTATGGTCTAAATGGGGGCTGAGAGGCTTGAGGATTTTGTGGAATTGGTTGCATTGGTGGAGCTGGAGCTGCTGGTCCATTCTGTTGGAATCCTTGAGACCATGAAAAATTGGGGTGGTCTCTCCATCCAGGGTTATATGTGTTGGAGTATGGGTTGTAATTTGATGGCTTTCTCATTACACCTATGGCATTGGCTTGATCTGAGTATGAGTCATGGTCATGTGGTTCTGTTGATTTCGCAGTTGATAACGATGCTATTTGTCGAGCAAGACCTTCAACCATCTCCTTGACTTCTTTGATTCCCGAAGTTGATTCGCCAATTTGAACCTCATTCACTCCTTTAATTCTTCTAGTATTCCTGAGTGATCGACTCCGTTGTTGGGAATTATCTGCTTGTCGCTGGAAGAATTCCCAAATCTCTGATGCACTTTTTGACATTAGCTCTCCTCCACTTGTTGCCATTAGTCATTCTTGCACATTTGGTAGTAATCCCTCCAAAAAGTATTGGCATTGGTGCCATTTCTTGTACCGATGATGTGGACACTTCAAGAGTAGCCCATTAAATCGCTCCCATGTTTCGAAAAATTGCTCGTCCTCTCTCTGGGTAAACTCCGAGATTTCCCTGCGAATAGCATTGGTTTTATGCACTGGGAAATATTTATTCAAAAATTTAGTTACCATTTGTTCCCATGATGAAATGCTATTGGCAGGCAATGTATTAAGCCATGAACGAGCTCTATCCTTTAAAGAAAATGGGAATAATCTGAGTTTAACATCATCATCTGAAAAATTTTCATATTTAAAAGTTTGACAAATGGCATGAAAATCATTCAGATGATTATATGGGTCCTCATTTTCTAGGCCATAAAATGTGGGGAGACAATTTAGCACACTAGGTTTTAATTCAAAGCTCCTAGCAGCTACATTTGGGTATCTTATACATGATGTGCTCAAATTTGCTAAATGACTGAAATAATCCTTAAATGGCCTCTCCTGTGGTGCTTGTAAATCCATTTCAAATTTATTTTTAATGTGCTTTTGTGTGCGAAGTGTTTTTTCTAATTCAAGGTCTATAGGTTCAAGATTAGGTAATAATGACCTACGACCATGCATGCAAAACAAATAAAATAAAAATAAAGATGGGAACAAAACAAATAAAAATAAAGAAGAGGGAGAAATTACGATACTAACCTGATTGCGCTATTACAACCTTTCTATAAAAATACACAAAAACAAATACGTGAAATAAATCAACTAAAAATAAATTAATAAGATAAACAAACAAAAAAAATTACAAAGAAAAATAAATTGAAAATGAAATTACATAATTTTAAAGAAGAGAAAAAGAAAAAAAATACTAACCTTTAAATGTAGATTCACTTTTTTTTTTATTTTTTTTTAATAAAAATAAAAAAATACAAGAAAACAAATAAAAGAAATTATTCACAAAAATTAATTCTATGAATTAAAATTACTTACCTCCCGGCAACGGCGCCAAAAATTTGTTGTGCAAATTTTAATGTACTCGCAAGCGCACGAATCTATTGTAGTATAGACTAATGGTGACGAGTGTCGATCCCACGAGGAGGTGGATTTTAATTGTGTATAGAATTAATTTTGTAAATGGTTGATTGGATCTGTGGTGGAAATGATTTGGAATATACTAAACTTAAATTAAAATGGCGAGAATAAATTCTAAAATTGGTATTGAAATGGCGAGAATAGATTAAAGAGAATTCTATTGAAATGACGTACTTGGGTATCTGGATCCGTATCAACATGCATCATGGGCTAAATATTCCTTATTAATGCCAATTAAATCATGAGGGGGGAATCCACACCTCATGAACCACGCTCTAATCAATATGGTGCTAAGGGCTTATCGTGCCAAATAATAATAACCTTATACTAGAGAGCCGGTGTAACCAAGGCGGTATCTAGACAAGATTATTATTATTTGTCGACGAGAAGTCAAAACATCCACAAAAACTAGAGGGGAAGTGAAAATAAATTTACCAAATTAAGTCCATGACACATGTTGAGACTTCACCTTCAACCCAAGCTTGAAAGAAAATTAACCACTCATAATTGAACTAGGGGCAAAATGGGAATTTATTAAAATACGTAGAAACTACAAGATGGAGAAGGAATTACAGAGAATGGATCTCAAAAATGGATTCAGAGATATCAAATTAGGGGGGAGAGGCCCCCTTTTTATAGATACATGGAGTAAATCATGGCCATCGGATTAAAAACAGTTTGGACGCTCAGGATTGCGCCACGTCATCAGTCAACAGTCCACGGTTTGACCACGCGGATGAACAGTAACACGGTTTGACCCGACTTTGAACAGTAACGCGGTTTGACCCGAATGAACAGTAACGCGGTTTGGTTGAAAATAATCCTGTGTGATGCATGCACCGTACGCGAGATTTTTCGTCCACTGATATGCTGCCACGTCACCATCAACAGTACATAAGAATTTTAGTCCAACAGAATCGTGACACCTCATCAGTCAATGCCACATCATCGGTCAATGCCACGTCATCATCCGTCTATGTGAACAGTGTCGTGAACAGTAACGTATACAGTACCGTACACGTGAATAGTACCGTACATGTGAATAGTGCCATTTTTCCTTTTATGCTCCTCCTAAGGTTTTTGACCGTCCTGAGTTCAAAAGTGATGTCCGTTTTGCCGTCTGATCTCTCCTTTATTGTGAAATGACTATAATGCCCCTAAAATACATAAATTACTTAATTAAAATAAAACAAACGTAATTAAATCACAAGAATGTTAAAAACATAAAAGTAAGGGTTGTTAGTAAGACTTAAAATGTAAAATGATGGTTTTCTCCTTTATAAATATGCATTTTCTAACACTCAACAACCAGCAAATCAGTTAGACATATAAAATTATCAACCACACAGGAAATCAGCAAATCAGTGGTTTCATGAATTTGTAATATTTGAACATCAGAATATGAAGAGTACAGGGCAATGGGAAAAAGTAATTAACCAACCAAATAACTTTAAATCCAAATAAGATAAGTAACGTATGAAAGGAGGGTTGAAGCCCACCTTAGAAGCTCCTGTCTATGAAGGCCAATAAATCTCCTGCTATCTGTTTACTTAGATCTTTATGTATTTCTATACACTTTTTACTCTACTCTGTTGTTCAACCTTCTTTGGTTTTATGTATCTATTTTATGTGTATTGAGAAGGCTAGTTACTAGGTGTCAACTCTTCTCTTTACTAGAGTCGCTTCACGATGGCCAACGGCATACTGTGATGATTGAAATGATTTTTGGCCCAATCCAGACTCCAGACACCATCAAACCAAACTGGAATTTTATAGGTGCCCCATCTCCCTGAGGATTTCAAGTAATTTGTGGCTAGTTCCATGACAGGGGAGAGGAAAATTGTATGACAATAATTTGTCACTGCACGTTATGGTAAAATGCATTTTGTTTTATCATGATATCATCTAACATTTTGGGATAACCACGACACAGAAAAAGAAGTTTAAAAAATTAGAAAATGAGCTCTTTTAGCAAAATTAGATTGCTTAAAGAGAAGAAAAGAGTATAACAAAGGGCATCGATTTGAAAAAATTGAAAAAAACTAAAGTAAAATTTTTTATTGGACAATTCCTGCACAATAACGTGTTCCATTGTACATGTAATTTATGTTATGGTAAAATGCATTTTTTTTTTATCATGATATCATCTAACATTTTGGGATAACCACGACACAGAAAAAGAAGTTTAAAAATTAGAAAATGAGCTCTTTTAGCAAAATTAGATTGCTTAAAGAGAAGAAAAGAGTATAACAAAGGGCATCGATTTGAAAAAATTGAAAAAAACTAGAGTAAAATTTTTTATTGGACAATTCCTGCACAATAACGTGTTCGATTGTACATGTAATTTATGTTCCACTACTGGAACAGTTTCCCAAACTAACTAACTTGATAAAATATACAAAAAGAGTTGAAGAGTTAGGCTAGTGACATGACATTTGAAATAAAATTTTATCAAATGCTCTACAAATGAGACATCTGAGGAAACCCAATGAATTGGCGCAATCAGCTTGTCTGAGAATGTGGCTGGTTGAGAGATAAATGTTCAGCCTCTATGATGAGGAAGAATTCTTCCTTGCCAAGTAGACACGGTAAGCTGCCAGCCCGACAATGGTAACGGCTGCTCCGACTACAATGGTGAAACACAAACCATTACATGGTATAATAGGTAGAGCTCAGTACCATGCCTAACAAACCAGTTTGAAATAATAATAAATGATCAATCACATAATGATTTTATGGTATTAATTGAACATCAGAAAATGAGGAGTAGAGAGCAGTAATAGAGCATAGTGAATCCAGTCCTCTGATGATCAGTTTATAGGACTGTCTGTCTTCCCATCTCCGATACAGCAAGAGACTTCACCGAGCTGAAAACATTTTGACCTTGGCTTGAATTTATTATTTTGCTGAAAATGGAAAGTCTCTTTCAGTGCAGAACTCAGAGGAGTTGACACACATATGATATGATCATCCACCTGATGACGCCATAGATGCTTATTTTGTAACAAAATTAACATATTTCGAAGTAATTAACTAGTTATCTTGTCTGTAAATTCGAGATATTAAAAAAATACTGCATATTCCTGACATGCACATAATATAAAATCTGCTCAATAAACCCCTAGAATACAAGCGCAAATAAAAATGAGGCAATTCCTGCTCTGCTCTGTTCTGCCCTCCTGTACGTAATTCCTCTGCTAAGAAATATTGCCTTAAAATCTTGGTAGCATATGCATGCATGCCCAGCAAATTAGTTAGACATATAAAATGATCAACCACACAGGAAATCACCAAATCATTGGTTTCAGGAATTTGTAATTGAACATCAGAATATGAAGGGTACAGAGAGTTAAAATTTGCTAGAAATTGCTTATGGATGACAAGCAAGCATGAATCACAAACGTTTCATTAAAGATGACAACTTGAATAAATAAAATACAAGCTCGAGTTCATTTATATACAGAGAAGAAAGAGAAAACAGCTAGCTTAAGGGGTAGTAGAGTAAATGAGCAAATAACCAATTCATGAATTCAGCCAATCATTTTAAACTTCTAGAAACGTAATTTCTGCATGCATATGTACTGAGATTCTTCAGCATATCCGTTTTGCCAGCTTAGCAAATCCATCTCATCTTTAACATTTTCAAATTGTAATTGACTGCAGCTGAGGTGGCATGCCAGCTTATCATTGGAGTCAGCTGTTGGCTTTTCACAGTCACTAATTTCAACACAGAGCAATGGGAAAAAGTAATTAACTAACCAAAGAATTTAAAATCCAAATAAGATAATTAACGTATGAAAGCTGGGTTGAAGCCCACTTTAGAAGCTCCTGTCTATGAAGGCCAATAAATCTCCAGTTATCTGTTTGCTTAGATCTTTATGTATTCCTATACACTTTTTACTCTACTCTGTTGTTCAACCTTCCTTGGCTTTACGCATCCATTTTATGTGTATTGAGAAGGCTAGTTACTAGGTGTCAACTCTTCTCTTTAAAAGATAAAGTTTTGAGAAAAGGAAAGAAAGACACCCACTGCCAGCAACCTTGTCATATGTTGCATACCAAAATTGGATATTAATTATGGTCACTGTATTCAACCTGCTAACCAAATTCAAAAAAATTGGTCTTCCCGATTGAGTAAGTGAGCCCTGAAAAGACATTACCCAGCTTAAAAGCCAAATGAATGTAGACTTGTGATTGGTGTAATTGGTTTTAAAGAAATTAGTATGCATCCCCACTGAAAGCCAGTAAATAGAGTTGAAGAAGATGCTAATGTGCCACAGCTAACATAAGCATAATTTGATCAGCCGAATGACTACCAAATGAAAAAGCAACATAAACTTAACAGAACTGTTAGGATTAATCGAAGACACATATATTTGTGCCAATTTTCACACCTTTAGCATTCAAACCTTGCTCTAGAACAACTGCTGTGGTCCGATGCTGCAGGCAAAAAATTTGACCTACTCACTCACCAACCTAGCCCCAAATAAAATTTTTGAAATTCCTTGAAAACCTTAACATTATATCCAAATAAAATAAACATAACTTGTGTTTGTGACGTAATGAGATTGCAGTGCATTTGTAGAGTGTACACTTATCTGCCATTTCGTCGGAACAAATTTTTTTACTTCTCTTAAAATTTGCATAATAAATAGCAATATGGACAAGTACCTACTTATGAAAGTGTTAAGATATTTTTACATTTCTTTTTTTTTTTTAAGGAGTAAAAGTGATTATTCATTTTGTTGATACCCATTTACTCTATAAATGCCACCATGATCACTGAGATATGTTCATGAATAAGCATCTACCATCAGATCGATTCGAAAACGGAAAGGAATAGAGAAATAAAAGGTGAAACAAATGAAATAATTAAGGAGAGGAACGAGATTCTATTGTCTGGTTATAACTGGAAATCAAGCATGAAAAAGGAATTGATTTTTTTGTTTTTTTGGTTGACAGAATACACTTTCAACTAGAAAAAAAAAATTTGAATTTGATATTTAACAGAAAATTCAAATAAAATCAAATTCATTTGTAATTTAAGTTCATTTCATTCTTAAAATTTGACATATAGAATAAAATTTATAAATGTTTCAAATACAAAAACATATTACTATTCAAAATAATAAAAATTTTCATGCAAAAAGTTAAAAAATAAAATAAAACTGTTTGATGGAGAATGAAATTGAGCAGGGAAAGTTTGATGGAAGATGCACACATATATTTTTGAGTTTTTTTAGTTCATCTATTAATCCCCAGAAACCAGTTGCAGAACTAGTGGGAAATCATATATTTTTTAATGGAAACAAATACGAAATTGGTCCTCAAATTATTGTGTAATGCATTTTGCAAGAAATTTGATAGCCTGATTATGTTATCCACGTCTTGAACTTTTCAAGTTATGACGTACCTTTATGTAAAGATCAAATGTTTCAAGATCCAAGATTTAAGGTGGCCCAATGCTTCAATATTGTTAGTGTTGCGGTCTCAAGTTTTATAATCTTCTCCTAAGATTTCTTCTTTTTCCTCGCTTCAACCATGTGTGAACAGTTAGGGTTTACTATTTTGAGGCTGTATAAATAATGGGTGAAATTCGGGGTTTGTAACTTGGAAGCGAAAGACAAGAAGATGTTTTATGTAGGGAAAAGGGAATTTTACGGGCAAAGATCCTGAAATTTCAGAATAATTGAGGGAGACAAGAGGGAGTTCATATTTCGTTGGAGACAGAGAAAATAAAAGGGAAGGTTGAGTTTTTATACTTGAAAATAAATGAGAAATTTTAAAAGTAAGGACACCTTTTATTTAATTAAAGATGACTTATTATTTAGCGATGAGTCATTTTTATATTGTAAGTAAAAGTAACTTTATAATAGATGACGTTAAAAAATAAATAAAAGTCATCTAAACTAATAGATGACAATTAATAGCATGCGCGTCGTGTATTACACGTCATCTTTGTCATGTTTTGTGGTAGTGTTTGTTGCTAAACCATACAATTATGAAATTTTGCTACTCAATCTTGTATTGTTGTATTTCCTTGCTTTCAGTTTTCTTGATCGGAACAAACAACATAAATAATGATGCTATATTAAAAAAAATTAAAAGAATTTCACTCGTCCTTCATTTGTTATCAACAATATGATATTGCCTGGGATCTTTCGGCTTAATCTTCCAGTGCCCATTGGCCAAACTTGCATTCTCAGCAATTCTTCTCCATTTCTTAATCCTTTTATCCATATGCTTTGTTAATGCACAGTACTGTTGCAATTTTTTAGGCATTGCATCATAAATTTGCCACCATTTCTTATGAGCTGAATCACTGGCAAATACATGGCGACTCACCATGTCCCAATTGCAATCATAGTCCTTGTAACACATCCATGGCTTTAACCCCAGATAATGAATTGCATAAAGACCATCACCCACTTGATGTTCCTTATCGTCTTGCTTTGAAAACTGTTGGGAAAATATGCTCTTTAAAAGCATATGTGTTTATTTAATTGTAATAAATAATTTTCTGATTAATAAAATAAATGAGGTATTTTATTCAAATATCTTAATTGCATTAATATTTGTATTAAAGTCCATTTAATCATATTATATGTATTTATGTGATCACTATGTGGATTCACAGAAGATATAAATATAAGTTATCTTATGATTAAATAAATTTAGTTCGCAGTTGATAAATAAAGTTGGGCACTTTATTTAGGTATAAAATGTAATAAATTCATTGAATGATTTGTCTTAATCATATATGAATTTATTGATGTAGTACGACTACATTGAACAGGATCACATATGATATTTAATTAACTTTATAATAATTGTCAGACTTATTAAATCTCATAGGCGTTGATTTTATTGTAATCTTAATCTTGAGTTAATTATGATTTCATGATTGTAATTGTTATTCCATTTGAGTTACCAATGGGCACGACACATCCTTGTGGTCAAGATTACCCGGTATCTTGGTGGGAGCAATTATGAGTATTGGAGTTATGGATTAACAATATAGAATTTGTACAACACATCTCTTGATGGGTTTTCGGCACTTGATCATAGAATTCTCTAGCCAGAGTGTGTCAACATATTTAGTTTGTTGAAAATGATCATTAGAGAAAACCAGTAAGGATCAAGGAATAAGATATTATTAAATTGATTGGATAGTTGAGATATCAATTTAATTAACGATGTGGTACAAAGGATTGTGCAGTAAAAAAATCAATGTGGCTTGGGACGAATTATTATTCCACCATGTGAACACTTCATTAAGAAATCCCTGGTCACCTCCATTGTATGACGAAACCTTAAAGCTTTTGAGCATCATATCTTCAAACTTGCACAATGATGGCTCAATCACCATCACCCCAGAATTGAACAACACTTTGTCATTTCCTGCTGCTGATAATTCAGGGTAAAAGAAGAATTCATCGATGTTTTTGAGTACTAAAAGATCAGAATCAATGAAGATAATTTTATCATATTCAGTGAGTTGCCATACTCTAAGCTTGCTATAATTCCACTCATTGTATGAATCTTTCTTGGCAAAGGGGCTACGTATGCGCAAAATCCACTTGGTTTTCCATCCGGCAGCTCTCAGGCCGCGGAGAGACTTGCCGCTTATTGATTTATCATGAAGGAGAACGAGATCTCTAGTCGAGTTTTTTTGGATTATGCTTTGCACTAAAGCTATTGCACCACATACATAAGCTTCTGATGAATGTAGGACGGTTACATAAGCTTCTCTTTGATGGTACGTTGTGTAGTTCAGTTTTGCTAGTCTTGCTTGTGACATAAAATATCTCCATATTTCTTTGCCTGTAAATCAAAATAAAAGCACTCAAATATTAATTTTAGGTTAATTTTGCAAAATTAAGAAAAATGAATTACATATGAAGGTTTTGAAGAAGTCGTGGCGTCCGGATTAGGTAATACTTTCACGGAAATTGAAAGTGCAATTCTCTAATGCCACATAAGTCTTAATTAGGAAATTGATTTATGTTGGCTGAGTTACCAAATTTTGATGCCTTGGCAAATTTTCATACAATCAGAATCATGACTGCTGCCTGTATACATTCTGTGTCTGTAGATTAATACAACTCTTTAAGGATATCAAAATTAAAGAACCGGTCAAATTTAAACCAATTACACTTGTGCACGAGTTGTGCAAATTTAATTTGGATTTGTCTCATTTATTAATGCTGAACGAATAATTTACTAAAATTTGAAACAAAAGAAAGCAGTAAATTAATGACCCACCATGACCAGATAAATCACCCACTAACCTTTTTTTTCCCCTCAGAACACCTCAAATTTCCGAAGAAAAATAAAATAAAATCTCCTGCATCCATTTCTTGTGAACATTTTATATTTTTTTATATGCAGCAAGCTTTCATTAAAATTTAAGACTCTATCCTCTAGAATAAACTCCAAAACATATCGATTAAAATCATAATATTTTTGTTCTCACTATAGATTAGCCTATATAAGCGACCATTAAAGTAGGAAAAAAAATAACAATAAGAGCCTAAATACTACTTCGTAAATAATCAAGAAATATGACAAGCAACAAGAACAACAACTACAGATTCATAAATATTTTTACGAAATTTTAAGTCACATTTTAATGCATATAACATTGTAAAATTCTTGGAACTGAGTACAAACAGTAAGTTAGCATTTGGTTAGAAAATTGTTCAGGGGATTTTCTTCTTCAAGTGATGACCAAATTTTCTTCAGTTTCCAAACTACTCGCTATCTAAAACACAAACAAAATGTTTTCGAGAAACCAGGGAAAAAAAAAAAAAAAGAAGCAAAACTCACCAGTTTGAGCATAAGCAGGAGCAATTTGGCATGACCCAACAGGCAGCAATACTTTATGTTTTAATCTCCTCAAGTCAGGCTTATAAACCCAATAATCCCCTGCATGCTCCACAAGATCATCACACCTGAACATCTCCACCATGGCCCCACAAGAACCCACAAAGACAACGTACACCGGCCGATCAACATCAGGTTTCAACCACCCACTCTCCACCGCTAGATTCGCCACCACGAGATTCACTTGCAACCTAAACACATCCCCCATCCCACCACCTCCATCTCCATCTCCTCGGCAGGGAACCCTAGCCACTATCACGTCGAGGTACCCGTAATCCTGCGCCGGCATGGGTATCTCCGGGCACGCCGGTGGGGCCCATTTGTGATCTTCATCAATCCACTACGGGAAAAAGTCTTCCCACTTTTTATCCTCACCCACATGGTCGAAACGTACGTGAACAGTTTCAAAATGCATGTCACCACGTACGCCATCATCATCGTCGTCGTTTATATTTACTAAACCAACTTTAATTTTGTGACCGTTGATGTGTTTTTCGACAATATCGAGCCATTTGGGTCTGTGTATTAAGTGGTTAGTATTGTATTTATTATTTGGCTCGTAAGCCAAATGGGGTTGTTGTTTAGGTTTGAACGACAAAACGATAAGGAAAAGCGAGAAGGAGAGGAGAAGAAGAGAGATTATGAAGAGCTTTTGACTGAAATTTTTGGGTTTGTTAGAAGAAGATGATGATGAAGCTGCAGCCATTTGATTGAATTTTGCTTCACATCTTTGTTGAAAGTTGAAAGATTTGTTTTGAGTCGACATTTTGTTTTAAGTTATATCCAAAGCATCGAATTGGAATGAAAAGATTGCATTGCAGCATGTTGAGCTTTGTCAAATTGTCTTCTTATGTGTAGGTATTTTATCACACGCATTTGATGCGCGTGGGTAGGTTTACTAAATGTATTTCCTTTTTTATTATTATTAAGATTAAAATGTACTTCTAACTTGTCAAATTAGGCTTACGATATCCTACATAAGAAGGCAACAAACATAATACACTTGTTACCCATTTCCGACTCTCCACAAATTTTACTATTTTTATCTTATATTTATGCGGCCATTAGATTTTTATCAAACAATTGTTATTTACTTATATTTGTTACTTTATTTTGCAAGGTAACAAGACCCGTCAAATTATGAATAAAATCTTTTACGCTACACAAAAAAATTATTTAGTGCACGTAAGAGAAAAGTTATTTGTATAAGATTAGATATACATAATTTGATCGAAATGAAATAATATAATTGTAAAAATTAACAAAGTAAAATAAATTATACGCAACTATCTAAGACTTATAAATTCTTAAAAATTCTTACTCTTTGTATATGGTAAGGTAAGAAATTTGAGATCCACCTTCAGTTCGAAAAAAAATTACGTCCAAACTCAAAGTCTTTCCTTAGTGAAGCAAAGAAATTCGTACGAACAATATGATCATATAAGCAAATTATTCGTAACCAATAATAAGAAAATTATGTATCATACATAAGTCAATAATGAGATTTTTTTTTAAAGTTAATTATAATATAATTGAATGGTAACTTAATTTTCTCCTACCCATGTGAGCTAAGTGGTACATAAGAATGAGGTTTTTTGAATAATAACAAAAAGTGTAACAAAATATACTTATGTAAACTAAACGCTATATAAAAAGTTCCTTTTATATACTACTCTCTCTCTCTCCCTCTCCCCCCTACAATCTAGGTATTTTTTTAAAGTTCATTTTTTTTTTTGATTAATAAGGGCTCTGTAAAAAGAGCTAAATCGGAACAATACGGGGTTTAGCAACCCCAATCATGTCATACAAAATAGCTGAATAAATGCCCACAGGCGGGCTAGTAAATAAATGCATCCCATTAGGGAGAGAAAGAGCCATATTGGCCATGAAATCTGCAACTGAATTCGCTTCCCGATAGATGTGGGTTAGACAGACTTGCCAGTTCCTATTAAGAAGATCCCGTACTGCAACCACTAAAGCATAGGAAACATTGGGCACGACTACCTGCTTAGAAATCATTTGCGTAACACACAGACTATCCACTTCCACTAATAGCCATTTTATGCCAGCCTCCCATGCCAAGAGTAGCCCTTGATAAAGACCCCATAGCTCCGCCATAACCACCGTACACTCCCCAATATTCATACAAAATCCCGAAATCCAATTTCCAACATAATCACAAATAACACCACCAGCTCCTGCATCACTTGAATTTCGAACGGAACCATCCGTATTTAATTTGCACCAAGGCCATGTAGGAACCTGCCAGCCGACAAACATCTCTCTTCTCCTCGGTTGCTGCCTCATATGAGAAAAATTAATTCTATGAATTTCATTTGCTTTAGCCATAACATCCATAATGATTGCTGAGCTATCCACCAATTTTCCTTTGATCATGAAATGATTTCTCCAGAACCATAATCTCCAAACGGCCACCCCAAAAACACACTCCCAAGGAATGTGAGAAGCAGGCTTTGACTTGTTCTGAAGATTTGCTATAATCCAGTCTCGGAGATTATCGTGAAAGAAAGAGTTATAATCACCCTCTGAAACAAGACACAACCATACCCGTTTGATACACGGGCAATCTCTCAAAGCATGAAGAATATCTTCAACCGGAGCCCCACACCTATCACATGCCATTGACACGGGAATATGACGTCGAACTAATTCGCCATGAGTTTTTAAGCTGCCATGCATAATCTGCCAGAGGAAAAGCCGAACCGACTGTGGTCCCTTCCACGACCATGCAAGGCTCCACATTTCTTCTTTGATGGCGGGGTTATGGCTGCAGATGGAGTCATATGCTGAACGGACAGTAAAGATGCCTCTGTGATCAAAACTCCAAAAAATTTTATCAACACCTAGTTCAGGCGCTGGAGGCATAATTGATGCAATTTTCATAAGGATAAAGTTAGGTAGCAATTGCTCAAAACTCGGCCAATTCCAGCCCCCATTTTCAGTGACATACTCACTCACCGAATCATTGATGCACTCGTGCGGGATTGGCAGGATGGCAAGATTTATCAAGGGTTCGTGCTTTGTTACCCAACAGTCAGACCAGAACCGAACTCTCTCCCCGTTACAAACTGACCAGCGAGCTCCATGCATGGTGTCTGCCCATGTTTTCCTTATAGCCATCCAAATTCGAGACCCTTGTTTCTCCGGAAGAGTAAGCGGTAAGTTTCCAAGATCCAAGCCATATTTAGAACAAAACACCTTTACCCATAATTTGTCCGAATTCGAAACAACTTCCCACGTTAGCTTCATCAACAACGCCTGATTCATCACATCCAACTCTTTAAATCCCAAACCTCCGTGAGCCTTTGGCTTACAAATTCTGTCCCAGCCCACCATACTAAGCTTATGCCTCTTCGATTTTCCATCCCAAATAAACTGGCGACATGTCGTGTTAATTTTCTGGCGCACCGGGGGGGGAAGTAAAGCTGTTTGCATTGCATAAATAGGCATTGCCTGAACCATTGATTGCGCCAAAGTTACTCTTTCAGCAAAAGATAAATGTGCGGCATTCCATCCAGTAAGCCTCATGTCCACCTTATCCAAAATGGACTGATATGTAGCTTTATTCACCCGCGAGTGGATTAGAGGCATGCCAAGGTAAGAACCCAAATCCTTAGTAGCCGAAAAACCCAATGTGTCACCAATAAGCCGGCCATCTCTAATTGATACATTTTTAGAGAAAAAAACTTTGGTTTTCAATTTATTAACCTTTGCTTCAGAGCTTCGGCAATAATTCTCCAAAACTTCGTCAATGATATAGGCTTGATCAATTGAGGCTTCTGCAAATAAAAGTAAATCGTCAGCGAAAAAAAGGTGAGTTAGGGGAGTTCCATGTTTGGCCAACCGGATCGGTTTCCAAAAGCCTTCCCTCACAGCTTGAGAAATACCATGACTTAAACGCTCAATGCAAAGCACAAAAATGTATGGAGATAAAGGATCTCCCTGTCGAATTCCTCTCCCTGGGGAAAATTCCTTTGTAGCCTCTCCATTCCACAAAATGCTCATTTTGACTGTAGTAACACACTCCATGATGAGCCTAGATAGCTTAATCGGAAAACCAGCCAGCTGAAGAGTTTCAAAGATAAACGACCAATTGAGCTGATCGTAAGCCTTCTCAAGATCGACCTTGATAGCCATAAGCCCTCGCTTGCCTGTCTTCCGACGCATAGAATGAACTACTTCTTGGGCCACAACAATATTATCGATAATGTGGCGGCTAAGAACAAAACTGGTTTGATGGGGGCCTATAATTTCAGGCAGTATAACTTGCAAGCGGTTCGCAATTATTTTAGTCACAGTTTTATATGCTACTGTACATAAGCTGATAGGTCTAAACATTTTTAAACTAGTAGGATGCTCCACTTTAGGGATCAACACTAAAAGAGTAGTATTGACCTCTTTAGGGATCTTACCAGAGTTAAAAATGTCAACAATAAACTTGCAGAAGGAAGGCCCAACCACTGCCCACTGAGACTGATAGAAGATAGCTTGCAACCCGTCTGTACCTGGAGCCTTAAGCGGCTTCATACTAAAAACGACATTCTTGACCTCTTCTTCCAAAACTGGGTTAGCGACACAATCAATATCAAAAGCTACCGGATTAGGGAAATAATTTGGGACAAAATAAGTGCAGGGGTTTACCACCTCACTTGTGAATAAATCTAAAAAATACCCCATTGCATGATTTCGGATTTCTTCCTCATTATAAAGCCAATTTCCCGAACTGTCCTGGATGGCTTCAATTCTATTCCATCGCCTACGGACAATAGTTTTTTGGTGGAAGAATCTAGTATTTCTATCCCCATGCATAATCCAATCCTTCCTTGATTTTTGCCACCAAAGAATCTCCTCCTGCCCCATCACAATCTCCAGATCTTTCCGCAACTGTGCCTCTAGGCGCATTAATCCCCTCGAACTATACTTCTCCAAAGCTGCTTGAATTCCGTTAATTCGAGCCATTAAGACACGTTTTCGCTGAAAAATATTCCCAAAAACCTCTCGATTCCAAACTTTAACATCTTTGACGAAAGTGGATGCCGCATCACTATAAGAAGCTTGAGGATCCCACGTCTGCTTAACAAAATTATTAAACTGATCATGTGTTAACCAAGAAGCCAAGAATCGAAACGGTCTATTCCCATGATGTCCCCGTACAATTCTTCCAAAGCGAACTAGAACCGGTCTGTGATCCGAAGCAACTTTTGGCAGATGGAGTACTGAGTTATCTGTAAACTTTAAAAGCCACTCATTATTACATAAGGCTCTATCTAGCCTTTTAAGGAGAAAGCCACGAGACCATGTGAAGCGAGGGCCTTTGAACTTTAAATCATAAATTTGGTTGTCATCAAACCACTGCCGAAACAAGCCACACCCTCTTGATTGTAATGCAGCTCCCCCCTGCTTCTCTGATGCGTACAATATAGAGTTAAAGTCGCCACCAATCAGCCAAGGTTCTTTGACAGATAAAGCAAGGCTATCCAAGTGATTCCATAGCTGTTTCCTCACCATAGGATTTGGACTAGCATAGACAGCCGTTATCCACGACACAAAGTTCTTATTTTTGCTGATCTTGAAATGAATAAATTGCTTATGATTTAACCGCACCTCCACCTCTATAACATTCTGCCAAAGCAGCCAAATACCCCCAGCAAAACCTTCTGCCTCCACACGGTGGGAATAATCAAATCCACTGTTCCTAATAAAATCATCTGCTTTTCTTCCACTGATACGAGGTTCCATCAACACCACCAGGGAAGGATTATAATTCTTAACAAACGTCTTAAAAGCACGGCGAAAAGTATTCGAAGCCGCCCCTTGAACATTCCAGAACATGATGCTATCTGACATAAAAAATTCCAATAGGGGATGAAAGAACCTTAGTTTTGCTGATCTATAATATCAGCCATCAACGCCATGGGAGTTTCTTGAACCACCGTTTCCTCTCCCTCCGACATTGCAGCCTCATCGGTTCCACTCCTAGACTGCTCAGGGTGCATCCGGGCATTCTCAACAATATTAGCACATGTTGTGTTTCGAAAGTCTGGCGGATCAGAGGTATGCTGGGGGTCTGTTCCCTGCCGAGCTCTATGCTCAATGTCCACTTCCCTTCCATCCCCCGGGGGTAATGTTTGTGGCGAGCAATAAACTACAGTGTGCTTCGTTGAGTCCAAAGTGGAGGCAATGTGAGAGACTTGTTGGAGCTCAGCTGCAAACCGAGACGTCACAAAAGGGGTATGATTTTGGTTTGCATGGGGTGTGTGATTTACGTCCTTCTCGCTTGTCGGAAAACCATTTGACTGGAACGGGTTCTGGAGAGGATTGCATGAGGTTGCCATGTTCTGCCCTTGAGGTTTTGTAATCACTACCTTGTTACGAGGCTTACGCCTTAATCCATGTCTTGCCATTGGCTCTTGATGAGAGGTAAAAATGGGGTTCAGATCAGACATATTCATTCGGCGTGAAGTAGATGGGCCATCCTGATCCGCTGCATGGGCGGGATCCTCCTGCTCATCTGAATCTTGAGCCAAAACATGAAATCTTGAAGTGCTGACCCCAATCGGCTCTCGGTTACGGTTTAACTCACTATTTTTCTCCATGCCAACGTTTGTTCGCCTGCCCTTTCTCGTGGCAATCATCCAAGGGCCAAAGGGTTCCACATTGTTATAATCATGACAGCCAAACTTCTGACGAACATGGTCTTCCTGACGTTGCATAGCAGGCTGGGGGGGATTTCCATCATCATTCGCTACACCAGCTTCCTTGCAATTGTTGTTATTGTGTCCATATCTCCCACATTTAAAACAGATCACCGGCAAACCTTCATACTCCACCTTTTGAATCTTTCCATCCAAAACGAACTGAGACACCAGCGGCTTATCCAAAGAGATTGTGACTGCAACTCGAGCAAAACGTCCTCGTATGGAAGAGGCTGTATTCGCATCAATTTTAATCACCGTTCCCACCAAATCTCCAAGCTTTTGCAGAATTTTTCGATCATATAGATGGACAGCAAGACCAGGCAGTCGAATCCATACAGTGACTTGATTAATATCCGTTTTAGTGAAGTCGAAACTGGGTGTCCATGGCTGTACCGTTAAATAGTGCCCCATTATCAGCCAAGGCCCCTTAGTTAAAGCATCGAGAGCATCATTACTTGAACGAAAACGAATCAAAAAATAATTGTTTTCTAAATCAATCACTGAAAAACTCATGGTTGTTTTCCACATGACGTTCAATCTTGTGCAGAGAGCCCTATAGCCGATTGTCCGGCCAAGAAGTTTCACTACAACAGAATTCCTCCACGGTTCACTCAACTTCTCATGGATCCTAGCCGAGAATGTTATTGACGGCATAGGTCCATCATTCTCCTCAATCACATCTCCTTCCTCAAAATCCCAGTCCAGAGCTCCGTCTCCATATCCGTTCTCCATTGCTGGCGAAGAGTTTACTAAGGTTTCTTTGTACGAAACCTGCACGGGCTGATCACCAGCTCCTTCCTCATCCCGAAACCTTGCCTTTTTAGTCGTTCTAGCCTCCCTAAACGGCGGATGAAAAGTGCCTCCGAAACTAGGGTTTTTTCCACGTCCAATATTTTCGGAGGTTTCCTGCATGCTTAATAATAAAATTAAGTTGATTTAAAAATATTATAATTTTTTAAAGTTCATTTTTTAAAAGAATGGAGACTGGATTAAATCTAAATCGATTTTTTTTAGCCTTTACCTCCCTTAAAATTCAAAATCTATTAGCTAGTTAAATAACAGTACTTGAAAATTATTTGACTAAATCATTGAGGGCATAATTTAGACACTGATAAATAGTTAAAAATTTTCAATTAAATATGATCATCTAATGGCATTCTTAAAGTTTCGTAATCACAGCCAGTACAATGGTTCTATCAAATGAAATATTTCTATCCAAAATCAATTTCTTTTTTATCATATGGAATTAATCGATTTGAAATTGTGGATTTTTAATAGATATAATAAATACCCCAAGTATTTTGATAATATTCTAAAATTATCGTTGAGTTAGTGTGTGGCTTCGGGAGTCACTGTCATGAACTTGGTCAGTCTAACAAATATAACGTAACCCATGGTATCATCAAAATATGTGCAACCTTGCTCAGTAGAAACCAAATCAGTTTAGGGAAATTACCTCTGTTGTCTTGGTCAATCTTTCGTGACTTCATCAATAGACATAACATGTAGCCACGCCACAATTTTTTATTTTAGTTGGAATGCTTAGAAGTCTATTAAAAATTATAATGTAACCTAACTAAGAATAATATCAATTATTCTATTTTAATATAATATTTAATTAAACTATTGCCATTATTGTACTTAGCCATGGCTCATATGTGGATCCACTAATTGTTTCGCACCGTTGATTGATTGAGGGACGGTCAAGATTTGATTAAATATTGGAATTGGTATGCGATCTCATTAAAGTTGACTTCTAAAATTGCATTCTCTATTATTCAGATTTAAAAAACAAGAATGATAATATGATAGTTACGTTTTAATATTCTACGTTTGAAATATGGGTACAGCTAACTTGTAACCGTGATTTGGTACCTCATTTTTTGTCTTTTTGTGATCTAACCATTGGATTCAACTCAAGAGTTGCAAAAGCTATTCTAACGGCAACGATATAATTAGTTGGTTATTAACGCTGCAGCCCCTCTTGTTTCATAAAAAAAAAACTAAATTTCAAGATTTTGACACATAGGTTCATCAAAATATTTTATGATCTTTATATGGGTCCAAGTAATTTAATAAATGAATATATTTAGATATACAAAAATATGGATGGATTATTTTAACTAGCTAAAATACTCCCCACATCCATTTATTTAAAATATCAATTACAAAAAATCCCATTTTCTAATATAATTTTTTTTAAATAAAATACCCATTTAATGTTTTACCATTTAAGATCTTATAAGGATAAATAATTATTTTAATTAAATAATGAAACTTAACTTTTATTTATTTCTATAAATTTGCTCAACATCAAATAACCCTATAATTGTTAGTATAAGATATAAATTTAGTCTAAAAAATTTATTCAAAGGGTCCCCTTAGGGTAAAAAATTAATTATCATATGATAATTTGGTTGGCACAAACTCTATTATTCTTAATTTACTTATTCGTGCCAAACACTATATTGGAATTACATTTTAGTAAAATAAACATATGTCACCATCTTTAACCGCATTCAACATGCCCTAATTGTTAAGATTTTATTAAAAAGAGCAAGATATAGTTCTTTCCTTATTATAGTAGTAAAAATAAATAAAAATAAACACAATAGATCTCTTTTAAGAGAATGCAAGCATTATTTTTATGAGATTTTGAGTTCAAGAAATTAATCTAATTATGTGGTTAGAAGACTCTATTTTTTGATATTTTAGAAGAATTATATGTTGGATAAATGAATAAATTAAGATCAAAGCAAAACAAAATGATTGAGAAGAAAACCGAAAGAGAATAATTTTTTAGAATTTTAAAATTTTCATATTTTAATTGGGGTTTATTTTGTAAAATTATTGAAATTTATAGTTTTTAATATTACATAAAACAGTAGAGATTGTTGAAGAAAATACCGATTAAATTTTTTAAAATTCTAAAATTATTATATTTTTATTAGGGCTTATTGTGTAAAAGTTTTAAATTTTAAAATTTTTATTATTTACCAAAAACAATGGGGACTGTTAAAGAAAATGTCAAAATTGGGTGTTTGGTATAACGGGGGCAAGGTAGTTCCGTCCTTTGATTATGTTTCTTCTCAAAGCTGCAAATCTCATTTACATTACCTGGTCGAAGACTTCTTGAAATAAATTATTTATGCTATTAATTCAGTTAGTTAAGGATATACTTTAAATGATATGACATTTAATCAACCAACGATACAACATATATCGATTTAATATTAAGATATCTAAACATAATGAGACGACAAGATCAATACTCAACATACAATTTATTTTTAATACCATTTCTTTCATAAATGTTGATACAATAATATTGAATCAATGTCATGTCACTTGGTTTACTTTATTTACTTATTACTTAACTCTTTTAGTACCCATACGTCACTCATTAAACTCGTATATATTTTATATGCATCGAATTATTGAGAATAGAATTCATAGAGTTCAACTCTTGTGCATGAACTTAGGATTTCTCTATTAAGTTTTACTTGGATATGATTATATTGTTGTTCTAGTTTATGACCTCTTTTAATTTTTTTTCCATACATATGATTTTCATTAAACCACAACTCTAGTTGGCATTTCACATCACCCGCAATTGATTAGTTGCTTTCTAATCCAACAAAATCAATATGGAAAGAAATAAATGGCAACCGATAAATATTCCAACATTATGTATTACGCTGAAGATTAAGCCAATCCCACTACTACAAAACTGAATTTCTTTGACAGAATGCTTTTTCACATGATCATGTATGTGTCAAAGTTTTGTGACAGATATATTATCTTGCTGATGTCGCAAACACAATCGTTTCAAAATCTTAGAGGCCTTGAAATTTTGATTATTCTTTAATAAGTCAACGAAAAAATTCTATCAAACAAAAATTCAAAGTAAAATCAAATCCAGTTGTAATATAAGTCCACTTCATTCATAAAAGTAAAAATATAGAATAAAATTTATAAATGTTACTTATATAAATACATATTACTATTCAAAATAATAAAAATTTTGCATTGGAAATAATTTTGAAAAAAATAAAATAAAAGTTTTTAATGGAGAAAGGAATTGTGGAGGGAAAGTTTGATAGAAGATGCACGCTAGCTAGTTTTGGAATTATGTATACCGTCAGTCATTTTATTAAAAAAAATGAAAATAATTTGATCAGCCACCAGAGTTTTACTTCAGTGATTTTCTCGATACGACGTACGGTCATCAAAACCTTATCGTGATGAATGTATTTTCTAAGCTTCACAACATCATATTAAAAACGTTTAGCTAAAGGTAATTTGAAATTTTTTTTATTCAATGAATGTTACATTTACTGGTATGTTCACAGCTAATAACTGAATTTGACTCATTTTTATGTAAATTTTATAGACCCGCCGATTCACCATTTTTTATGTTATGATCATTGTAGCTATGTTATTTTTTAAATTATGACTCCATGTGAAATCAAAATTAAAATTTCACCATCTTTTATAAGATTTGGTTATGATAATCAAATAACACAATAAACAAACACAAGACAAAAAAATTTACGTGGTTCGACATATTAATTAATATGCCTACATCCACGGGTGCTACTAATAAGCCACTATATAATGAAAAAGTGTACAAATAATAATAAGCTCTCAGATGAGCCAAAAAAGAAAAAAAAGAACACCAAGATCAACACTCAAAAATCAAAATCAATCAATCCCCAACGGTTTGGCCTCACAAGAGCTCTCTGTGTGTTGTGCTTTCCCTCATTCATTCTCTTTACAAATACAAAGGCTCGCAAAAAAAAAAAAAAACAAAACGAATTACTGAAAACATACATAACAGACTAAAAAAGCACGCGCTGCGCCCGTCCCCCAATTCCTGCTCTGCGACGCTGAAAAATATCGCTTTCCCCAAAAAAAAAAAACAAATGAATCAGTTAGACAAATATATCTAATTATAATGGACATTGTTAAATTAATGAAGAAGAGTAGAGAGAGAGCAAACGAGAAGGAAAGCGTATACAAATTATAATTACTAACCAGAGTTATTAGCACCATTACATATATATATATATATCCCTGCTGAATCCCCTCCTCTGTTCACCATTCGTTTCTAAAATGGATTAAAAAATAACTACTAATTAATTTTAATTAAAATAGAGTGAGCACGCAATGCATGCAGGAGATCTAGAAAGCAATTACCTGTGGCGGTGGCCCTGGGTGATTGTATTTTGTAATTGCAGCCGCGCGCTTTAAAAAAGGTTGATAAAGGTTGATAAAGATAAAAATATTTTAAATTTTATTACCTAATAATATTAGAATCTTAAGATGCAATTGGCATTGTCTTTGTTTTGGTGTTCTTTGTTTTTTTAACGATGAAGCAATCTAAAATTTGTTTGGATTTTAGAAAAGTGGAGAATAGGAAAATGATGTTTTTTTAATTTTTATTCTCTAAATGAATCCCACATAATTTTTTTTTTTTTATGTTATGATCATTGTAGGCATGTTATATTTTAAATTATGACTCCATGTGAAATCAAAATTTAAATTTCATCATCTTTTATAGGATTTGATTATGATAATCAAATAACACAATAAACAAACACAAGGCAAAAAAATTTACGTGGTTCGACATATTAATTAATATGCCTACATCCACCGGTGGTGACACCAATAAGTCACTATATAATGAAAAAGTGTACAAATAATAATAAGCTCTCAGATGAGCTAAAAAAGAAAAAAATCAAAATCAATCAATCCCCAGCGGTTTGGCCTCACAAGAGCTCTCTCTGTGTTGTGCTTTCTCTCATTTATTCTCTTTACAAATACAAGGCTCGCAAAAAAACAAAACGAATTACTGAAAACATACATAACAGATTAAAAAAGCACGCGCCGCGCCCGTCCCCCAATTCCTGCTTTGCGACGCCATTTCGTAATTCCTTTTTGGCTGAAAAATATCGCTTTCCCCAACAAAACAAATGAATCAGTTAGACAAATATATCTAATTATAATGGACATTGTTAAATTAATGAAGAAGAGTAGAGAGAGAGCAAACGAGAAGGAAAGCGTATACAAATTATAATTACTAACCAGAGTTATTAGCACCATTACATATATATCCCTTCATTAATCTTGATGATTACATAGTCTTTTTGGGGCATGTTGTTACTAAAGATGGCATTTTTGTTGATCCAGCCAAGATTGAGGCTGTGGTGAATTGGTCAAGACCAACTAATGTTACTGAGATCAGGAGCTTCCTAGGTTTAGCTGGTTATTACAGAAGATTTGTGGATGGGTTCTCTAGACTCGCAGCCCCATTAACAAGATTGACCAGAAAGAATGCGAAGTTTGAATGGAGTGATGAATGTGAGAAAAGCTTTCAGGAGTTGAAGAAAATGTTGGTTTCTGCTCCTGTCTTGACAGTTCCTTCTAGCGGTAGTAGAGAGAGAGCAAACGAGAAGGAAAGCGTATACAAATTATAATTACTAACCAGAGTTATTAGCACCATTACATATATATATATATATCCCTGCTGAATCCCCTCCTCTGTTCACCATTCGTTTCTAAAATGGATTAAAAAATAACTACTAATTAATTTTAATTAAAATAGAGTGAGACACGCAATGCATGCAGGAGATCTAGAAAGCAATTACCCGTGGCGGTGGCCGTGGGTGATTGTAATTGACTAATTGCAGCCGCGCACTTCACTCAATCTCGATGTCGGGAATGTGGCGTATCTTAGGCCAGTCCTCTCCTGTCTCCTCTCTGTAACATTCTTCTAAAATATGACATCCCCCCCAAATCTTCAATGCCTGCAGTGCTGTCTTCTGAAGAAGGTGATCGGGCAGTGCTTTTAATTTACGGCAACTCCAAATTTCCAAGGAGGAAAGACGTGGCATGATTATGATTTCTCCCTTTATTGCAGTCTCGAAATCCAACTCTTCCAGTTCTTTCATAAGACTAAATGCGAGCTGTTTCAATTTGGGAAAGGCAATAACTGAGGAGCCATCCGTATCACTTTCTACTCCCAGAAATTCATTACCCACTCTTTTCACACTTTTCATTCCTTCAATATGAAGAGATTCAAGGGATGGCAATTTTCCCAAAGGAGGCAAATGCTCACAATTTCTCCACCAGCTGAGATATAAGACCCTTAAATTGGTTAATGACGTGATCCAATTTTTGGGGACAACATTCCTCCTGCCTCTGTATTCATCTATCACTAATTTCTTTAAATTAGGAGGCGGTCCCAAGGCTTCAAGAAGCCGTTCATCTTCATCCTCCTCATTCTCCCTCCTCCCAGCTTGATCTTCATCCCCATCTCTTAAATGATCAAAATGAAGTCCCAACTCAACGAGATATTTCTTTTTCTCAAGTTCAGCCCTCGCAGCCTCACCCGCATCTGACACACCACCCAGCCCACGTATACCACATTGTTGAAGGAAGTTAAGCTTTTGAAGAGACCCAAGGCTACATGCTCTGTCATACCCGCCGCCCACAACAAACTCTCTCACCCTCCGAAGCCTGATTAATTCCCCAATCCCTGCCGGCAAGTATCTTAAACAACCAGTGTCTTCATTGTGTAAATACATCAGCTTTCTTAACTTCCCAATCCCTCGAGGTAATTCTCTAAGATTTTGACAATCATCAACGTTTAAACGTTCTAAATTATATAACTCACACAACGTCTCGGGTAATTTTTCTATCTTCTTTTGACCTTTCAAATTAAGGTATTTCAAATGTAACAATTTTTCTATATTTGTTGGAATTTCCTTGATTAAATTGTTACGCGGCCACGATTCACGCACCTGTAATTCTAATGCCCTTAAACAAGTTAATTTTTCAAATAATTGAGGTAGAACTTCACTAGACCATGAATATTCATCACTTTTAACTAAGAGGCTCCGCAATCCTCGCAATCCTGTAACATTACCCCAAATGGAAATCGGAACCGAAGCCCCCCTACGTAGAGTTAACAGTAAATGAAGGATTTTTTTCTCCACGAAAGAGCTAATAGCTAACTCTTCACCACTATGAATTTCTACTGCTAAACATTCATTACTACATAAATATTGGGCAAAGTCGTGCACTATATCATGCATTTTGCACTTATAGATTTCACCATCATCATATTTGTTAAAATCCTGAAAGAATGAACGGCTAGCTAAGATGTTGAAATACTCTTCACCAATATCCTCCATCTCTTTGGCTCCTTTCTCACTAAGATAACCTTGTGCCATCCATAGTTCAATTAACTTATGCTTCCGTATTCCATAGTCTTTCGGAAAGACGGCACAATATGAGAAACAACGCTTTACCTTGGAGGGTAATTCATTGTAACTCAACAATAGAGGGGCTAAAAGGCCTTTCTCAATTGCTTCTAGTTCCCATATCTCATTCTCTAAGATATTTTGCCATTCTTTTTCAGTGTTTTTAGATCGCAAGAGACTAGCAATTGTCTTTGCAGCTAAAGGTAAGCCCTTGCACTTTTTTACAATTTCTCTACCAATTTTTTCTAAATTTTCACGTTTTCCTATGGTCTTACCAGAAATTGCCAACGACTGAAACACCGACCAGCATTCCATTTCAGACAATACATTGACAGAGATAACATGAGTTGATCCCATAATACGGGCAACTGTTTCTTTACGTGTGGTAATTAAAATTTTACTTTCATGGAGACTATTCTTTAAACATTTGTAGAATGGTTCCCACTTATAGTAATCTTCATTCCACACGTCGTCTAAGACAAGAAGAAATTTCTTCCCGGCAACACATTCTTCAATATGTTGCATGAGAGATTGAAACTCTACAAGGTCTTTGGCAGAACCCGGCGTTAGAGACTCAATGATTGCTCTGGCAATCCTGAACTCATCAAATGGCTCTGACACACAGACCCATGTTCTTTTCTCAAAATTTCTTTCAACATCACCGTTGTTGTAGGCAAATTGAGCAAGAGTAGTTTTGCCTATTCCCCCCATCCCAACAAGTGAGATGATAGAGGGGCCTTTCTGTTCTTTACTACTCTCACATAACAACCTATCATCGAGTTCGTTCTTCTCATCTTTTCTACCAAATATCTCGGACTCATCAATTGAGGAGATACTTGGCACTCGTTGATCCGCTCTCTCATTAGTAACATTCACAACAAAACCAAACATGTCTTTCTGTTTGGCAATATCATCAAGAGTTTCGTTGATTTCTTTTATCTTCAGAGCAATGTCACGACGTAAGACAAGTGGTTTGCAGGCAAAGCAAGATGCAGTAGGAAAGAAGGAACATACCTTCTTCTTAGGAACGAGAGCATCATTCTCGTGATCATCCACTCCGTCGATTTGCAGTTTGAGCCTTGCAGTGTTCCACTCACCCAACACGTCTTCCATGTCGTAACATGTGCATCTGAGTTGATCGAGCCAGAGTCTGACAGTTTCCTCCTTCACTTGCCTTTTCTCTGCATCATGGAGCACAGCTTCAATGACGCGGAGACTGCTGGTCAGCTTCTTCACTTCCTTTCCGACACCCGTTACTAGCCTCACTTGTTCCTTCGCCTCTTCAACAGCCATTGAAGTCAGCTGCTCCAAGATAGGGGAAAGGATCGCATCAACCATGGTGAAAAAGGAAAAAGAGAGAGAGAAGAAATTGATGGTGAATTGTTGCAAAAGTAAGTAATGATGAAAGAAATGAAGGAGCTGATAATGTGGTGAAGATGCTGCCGTATTCTTTCAATTCTTATAGTACTGCAAGCAAAATTCTAATTTAGAAATATTTATTTCATTTCAGCCCCTTGTGAAAGAAGATACTGTTATTATTATTACTTTTTGTTTTTTTTTATTAATATTACTTTTTGTTTTTAATACCAGCAAAGAGTGAAAATGACGTACAGTTGTGGACAGGAAATAATAAATTGTTAGGTCCTACATCGGCGATTCACGCGGTATATGAAACTGACAAAGTTTTCTATGATCTCTTTTTAAATAATTGAACAAGTTGTTAGATAATATTTTTGATCGTGTCGTCATATTGAGATTTGGAAGCATTTGCTTTACAATCACCCATGATCGTGTCGTCATTTTGAGATTTGGAAGCATTTGCTTTATATATGTATTATTAGCTTAGAAATACCCTGACCATCTCTTTCTTATTTTCTTCTTCTTCTTTTTTTTTTTAAATTTGACTCGTTTGCATAATTAGTTGAAAGGAAAGAATGAACATAAAATTAAACTATGAAAACGCTGCCACATAATATTCTAAGATTCATATCGAACCACTTTACTTAGATTTTGTCATTTTAGCAGATTTTGATAGTGGGAGTTCAGAGTTTAATCTCTAACTTTGGTTGTGAAGTGTGACAAATCAAATAACTTTGATTGTCTATTCTAATTATTGTTGAAAAATCTCAGTTCGACATATTTTTTTTTTAAAAAAAAAGAACAACACAGTTGTTTGATGATTTTGCAATTGAACATCAGGATATGAAGAGAAAAAGTAACACATTTTATAACGACTTTGTTGTAATTGAAATATTATTGGGAAATTAATGAAGAGTAGAGTGCAATGAGAAAGCTTAATTAAGCTAAACAATTTTGATTATTAACTCTCTAGTCTCTCTTGCAACATTCCACTAGTCCTCGGATCGATCACACAATCTAATGCATAATCTATTCATTTAATTAATCAATTTGAATATATATATTTATTAATGTCAAATTTTTAGTAATTTTGTTTGCTTTCCAGAGTATGATATTTTTAGCTTAATTAAGTTATTACAATAATAATAACTTACAATTGTAACGTGTGAACACTTGATTGCATGAAGATTCCTGGAAGTAGCCGGCAGTTCAAATTAATATTTTTCTTTTGGACAAAACCAACAATAATTTTATTATTATTGTTGTTGTCATTGTTATCAATTTATTAATTATAACCATTATTTATTTATTCATTAATTATTTTAATTATCATCATCAAATGACAATAATTAACAAAGGGTTTTTTGATAAATTATTAATTATATTACTTTTAATAATATTATTATTATTAATCATTTTACAATAATAATAGTCATTATTATAATTAACTAAGGGTATTTTAGTAACTTGAAACAATTCAACTTATTCTGATTCCTCGATTCTAAGATAAAATAAACACATCAATGAGATTTCAACTCATTCTCATTCTAATTCTTACAACTCAAATAAACAACTTATTTTAATTTTCATTCCTCATTCTCATTACAGCCCATAAATATTTTATAATTCATCTACAGCGTATATAATACGGTATATGAACTTGACAAAAGTTGTTGTATAGGTATAATATATTATCTCTCTTTTCAACAATTTGAACAAGTTGTTACATAATGTATATTATCGTGTCAGCAGATAATAACATTCACGCGGTATATGAAACTGATTTGTTGGGCTTTCAGACTCGAATTCAAACGCTCTGCCCTGCCCTGCCCTGCCCTTGGGTAACTCCCCTGTTCAAAAAATAATATTGTTTTAAAAATTCTTAATAACTAAAAGCCCAACGAACCAGTTTGACATGACATATTTAAAAAAAAAAAAGGGATAGAGCAACAAAGTAATTTTTGTTATGACGACTTTGTTGTAATTGAAACATTATTCGGAAATTATTAGCAATGAGAAAGCGCAATTAGACTAAACAATTTGATCATTAACTCTCTATGCATAATCGATTCATTTAATTAATCAATTTGAATATATATATATATATATATATTTGTTAGTGTCGAATTTTTAGCAATTTTATTTGCTTTCCGAAGTAAGATATCTTTAGCGCGTGGCTTTGGACATAGCTGCGATAAACTCGGTCAGTTTAACAAATATAACGTAATCTATGATATTATTTTAAATATTCAACTATTCTCTTGGAGAGAAGTAAATTCACTAAAATTAAAAAAAAAAAGTTTGTGAATGTAAAAATATTTTATATTTTATTACGTAATAAAATTATAATCTTAACGTGCCTTTGGTGTTGCTTTTGTTTTGGTGGTTTTTTTGTTCTTTAATAATGAAGCAATCTAAAATTTGTTTGGATAGTTTTTTTTTAAATAGTATTTAATTCTAATAGAGAATGATTTGTTCTAATTTTTCAACAGAAGAAAAGTGGAGAACATAAAAATGATGTTTTTTTAATTTTTAGAAAATAAAAAACCTATTTACTTTATAAGACGATTTTTTATTTGTTTAATCTTTAAATTTTTTTTTCTATGATGCTAATGTTAATAACCTGTTGTTATTATTATTGCTTTTTTTAAAAAAAAATAACAGCAAAGAGTGAAGATGACATACAGTTGTGGACAGGAAATAATGTATTGTTTTTTGTTAGGTCCTACATCGGCGACTCACGCGGTATATGAACTTGACAAAGTTTTCTCTGATCTCTTTTTGAATAATTGAACAAGTTGTTAGATAATATATTATTTTATTTTATTATTTTATTTTTTACTTTTCTAATTCTCAGAATTCTAACATAAATAATCAATTAAAGAAATATATTTTAGAAATGATTGTGCGAGACAGCACATGCTAATAATCCGGTGAAGATGCTGCCATATTCGTCCAATTCTTACAGTACTGCAAGCCAAATTCCAATTTAGAAATATCTCTTTTTTTTTCTTTTTTTAATTTTTTAATTTTTTTTTTACCAGTGTGAACTGCAAATACTGTCATGTCCTCAATCCGCGATTCTCGCGGTATACGAACTCGACAAAGCTGTTATATAATATATGGGAGCCCCTAAGTTAGCATTTGCCAAGAATCCGCATAACTTATGGACGTGAACTGTTTTTAATAAAGGTCAGGATATATTGGAAGCACTATAAGCTAGAACATTCTTTTATAATTATACGATCAAAATTATAATTAATTTTTTATTATTTATCACTTAGCGTGTGTGGCTGAAATTCATACTCCATTATAAATCAACTCCAACGTAATCATAATCTATCTTCCAATAATTGAACAAGTTGTTGTATAATAATATACGGTAACAACTTGTCTCTTTTCAACAATTGAACAAGTTGTTATACAATATACGGGTAACAGTTGATGACGTGACAAATAATTTATTAGGAGCGTGCCATGCCATGTGTAAAAATTTGATAACTATCTCCTTGGATCCAATTTGGTAACAAGATACTTTTCAACCGTCATTAACTGGTTGCAGATGACTTACTGAAATTACAATTGCATTAAACAACTTTTGACTGTGAAGTGTGAAAAATCAAATAATCTTTACTATTAGTTTTGCAACAATAATAAATAAAAAACTATTATTAATTATTTCTTATTATGTATAAATTGATCCATCTAGAGCTGGATATTTACATATTCTTCTATTTCTAATCATTTCGAAATTTAATATAATTTTTTTTAAAAAAATCAAGTTGTAATAAAAGTGTTATAAATATAAAAAAAATGAAAATGGAGAGTCAAAATTGTAATGCCCAAAAAAGACAAAAACTTTTATTTTCTTTTTTCCCTCGGCATATAAATATATTGTTACAGGTAATGGAATTCATAGGCCCAAAGGGAAGATTCTTCCGTAAATGATAGGAGAACGACGGGTTGAACATGTGAACACTTTTATTGCGAAATTACCTTACAATTGCAACATGTGAACACTTTATTTTCTTTTTGACAAAGAACAATAATAAGTTACAGGTACTGCAATATTGCATGAAGATTCCTGGAAGTAGCCTGCAGTTCAAATTAATATTTTTCTTTTGGACAAAACCAACCAACAATAATTTTCAAACCTGGAAGATACTCATTAAAAGATAGATCTTCGTAGTTTTCTTAGAAGATACTTAGAACTGCCAATATCTTCTAATTATTGTTTTAAAAATCTCAGTTGCCCATTTAACAAATCAGTAGTTTTTGTTCGACATATTTAAAACATAAAAAAAAAAAAGCACACATTGGTTTGATGACATTGTAATTGATACATCAGGAAATGAAGAGAAAAAGGAACACACTTATGACCATCATTGTAGATGATATAATAGATGTAAGTATTTAGTGGCAATTAATTAACTACTAGTCTTATGGAATAATTGTTTTAGATCCGAATTAAGAAGCTCTGCTCTGCCCTTAGGTAATTCCCCCGCTTAAAAAATATTGTTTTAAAAATCTCAATAACTACAAGCCTAAGCCCAGCAAATCAGTTTGACACGCCATATTTTCTTTTAAAAATAAAAAAGGATCGACCCGCACAGTAATTTTGTTATAATGACTTTGATGTAATTGAACATTATTAGACAATTAATAAAGTGTAGAGAGCAACAATATCGAGTATCGAAACTTCGGAAGAGTGGAATGTATGGAAGGCAAACTTTGTTCAACAGATTTATAATTAGTGGAGAACAAGATAGATGACATGGAAAATGGATGTAATACTTATTTTTATTTTTCTGAAATTTTTGTTGTATTTTAGTATCTATTGAGACTTTTGAAACTATATTGACAATATTATTTTGAATGTGACGTGTAGGATTTATTTTATTACCACCTGTAACTTAATCTGAGTTTAATTTGTCTAATGTTGGTGAAATTTTTATGTAAATGCATTGAGTTTTATATGTCTATGCATGTGAATAAGTTGGTTACTTAATGCCCTGGTTGTGCAAATTAAAAATTTTGTTTGCTATTGTTTTACACCTAATTGACTATATTTTTACTGTTTTGTTTTGTTTTAACAGGTAAATGGCATTACAGCCTCTAAAATCAAGATTTTGGACCTTAGAAGAAGATATTAAGCTTGTGGAGTCTCTTTTAGACTTGTATCATGATGGGAAATTTTATGCAGACAATAACTTTAAAAGTGACTACTTAAGGGCTCTTGAGACCACTTCGAAAGCAAAACTACCTGGATGTGGTATACAAGCAAAACCACGCATTGAATCCGTATAAAGACTTTAAAATTGCAATTCTGAACTATACATGAGACGTTAACTGGACTGGATTGCAGTGGCTTTGGTTGGGATCCAAAAAAGAAAATTATAACTGCAGATAAAGCTGTGTGGGATGTTTATATTCTAGTATGTGAGATGTTATTGTTTTATTTGCTTTTTTTTTTGTTTGTTATAGATCATTGCTATTTTCAGCCATTGTTTCACTTGCTATTTTGCAATTTACTTGTTGTTTGCTACTGTTATACTTGCTGGTTGCTGTCGTTTTACTTTTTATTTTTGTTGTTATATTTGTTGGTTACTATATTTTTTATTGTTTTTGCTATTTTGCTTGTCGTTTACTTGCTATTTGCCCATATTATACTTGTTGCTTACTATTCTTTTTGTTGTTATACTTGCCTAATACTACGTTTTTTTTTTTTTGTTGTTTTTACTGTTATACTTGCTAGTTACAACTTTTTTTTTTTTGGTGTTTTGTTGTTTTATTGTTTTTACCTCATACTTGCTGGTTACTACCTTTTTTGTTGTTTTACTTGATATCTTTACGGTTATACTTGCTAGTTAGTACTTTTTTTTGCCTTTTTTGCTGTTTTTGCTGTTTACCGTTGTTGTACTTGCTCTTTTGCTTGCTAGTTACTATTGTTTTTACTGTTTTACTTGTGGTTCTTGTTGTTTTTACAGCTATTTTACTTAATTGAATACAATTAAGCTTGCTTAATATTGCAAGTCTATAATTAAACTGCTATTATCTTAATATTGCAAGTCTATAATTAAACTGTTATTATACTTACTGATTACTACTATTTTACTTACTGGTTGCTTTTGCTATTATTGTTGTACTTGCTCTTTTTTACTTTTTACTCATTGGTTGCTCTGTTATACTTGCTGGTTCTAATGTTTATTATTATTGTTTTCTACTATTTTATCTATTGTTATAAAGTCATAAAGAGGCAACAAACTTCAAGAATAAAGCATTCCCACATTTTGAGGACCTATGTATGATTTATAGTAAAGACCATGCAACTAGAAAAAATGCAGAAGCTCCTGCAGATGTGGCAGAGGAACTTGAGAGGACAGAAAGCTCAATGAGAGAATTTGAATGTTGAGAATGTGAGAGGTGAGGTTGATCATTGTGTGTCATTCTCACTTGCTTCACGGAAGCATCTAAAAACATCAAAAGCCCATCGAGAAGAAGGAGAAGAAATGAAGATTCAAAAGACTTTGGAAAACTTAAAGAGCTAGCAACTCTTATCATAGCACAAATGAAAGACTCTTCTAATGTCGTAAGTTGAGCTATGGGACTAGAAATCAATGAAAAACAAGTAGGATTGAGTGAAGAATTGAAAAAGATAAGTGGTCTTACAACAATGGAACAACTTAAAGCCTCCACTCAGATTGCTCGTGATAGTGCAACACTTAATGTTTTTACACTCTTTGTTATGAGTGTCAAAGCCAGTGGTGGCTTAGCCAAAATCAAATTGGCTTTGGCAGCCGCCTAAAGAAATAAATATGGTTTTGGCAGCCGCCCAAAGAAATAAACAAAAGAGAGAAAGAAAAAAATGGAGATGGTGGTTGGTATATCAAATGAAAGAAAAATGAAAAAATATATATTATTTTAATAACCATTTTTTGGCTAAAAAAAGGAGAGCTCCCTAATTCATTTGCATCCAATTTTGTAGAGAGAGTTGAGAGTTGTGAGAAGTGATTCTTGCAAGAGCAAAGAATTTTGTGTGCTTAGTGATTTGAGAGTTTGGGTGTATTGGGGTTTTGGGCAGTGAGTTAAAATACTACAATACTTGTAACTCCTTTTCACTAGTATAATATTTCTTTCTGTCTTCACCCGTGGATGTAGGCTAAAAGCCGAACCACGTAATTTCTGGTATTTTCTTTTGTGCTTATTCTTTATTTCTTCCAATTTTATTTTAACTGCGGTCCTGCTTCACCCACCAATTTCCTAACAAGTGGTATCAAAGCTATTGGTTGTATTTTTTGGAGTCAAGTACTATTCACATAAGGGGTACTATTCACGTATACGGCACTGTTCACGTATACGGTACTATTCACGTAAACGGTACTATTCACGTGAAACGGTGGGAGCGATCCAAGAATTCTGCGGTGCAAAGTAGGGAATAGTGGTGTGAGTAAAACAACTATGTGGTTTTCTGTACATGTATAGGAAAGTTCTGTCACAAAGGCGATAAGAGATTAAGGAGTGTGGGTTTTAAGTGGGACCATTGTGACCCCTCCAGTCTTTCTTGGGAACTTTCCTGGTGTGCATTCTCACACATACTCACAACTATTTAAGGTGGTACACTAACTTGTGTGCGGTATTTATCAACAAAATGGCGGCAAAGTATGAAATTGAGAAGTTTAACGGAAATAATTTTTCGTTGTGGAAAATGAAGATGAAAGCTGTATTAAGGAAAAATAATTGCTTGGCAGCAATTGGAGAAAGGCCCATGGAGATAACTGATGACAAGTGGAACGAGATAGAAAGCAAAGGCATTTCTAATCTACACTTGGCACTTGTAGATAGAGTATTATCCAGTGTGGTAGAGAAAAATACAGCGAAGGAAATATGGGATACTCTCATAAAATTATACGAGGCCAAGTCACTACACAACAAAATCTTCTTGAAGAGAAAACTCTATACTCTTTGAATGGCGGAATCTACAATGGTGACTGACCACATCAACACCTTGAAGACTCTATTTTCACAACTCACAACGTTGGGTCATAATATAGAGGAAAATGAACGTGCAGAACTTCTACTTTAAAGTCTACCAGATTCATATGATCAACTCATCATCAACCTGACGAACAACAATTCAGTGGACAGTCTAGTTTTCGACGATGTTGCAGCCTCTGTATTAAATGAGGAGAGCAGGCAGAAAAATAAGGAAAACAGACAAGCAAGTTCGCAGCAAGCGGAGACGCTATCGGTGAAGAGAGGGAGATCAACGGAACGTGGCCCCAGTGGGAGTCAAAATCATGGTAGATCAAAATCCAGAAGTAAGAAAAATGTTAAATGTTACAACTGTGGCAAGAAAGGGCACGTCAAAAAAGAGTGTTGGAGTAATCAGAAGATAAGAGAGAGTAAAGAACCTGAGTCATCAAATGCTCAGAGGTGTGTAGCAAGTACTCAAATGATGGTGAAATTCTCTACAGCGAAGCAACAACTGTTTCAGAAGGCAGAAAATGACTATCTGATGTCTGGCTTATAGACTCAGGAGCTACCTGGCACATGACCTCTCGGAGAGAATAGTTCCACACATATGAACCTATTTCAGGAGGATCTGTATATATGGGAGATGATCATTCCTTGGAGATTGCTGGTATTGGTACTATCAAAATAAAAATGTTTGATGGTACAATTCGCACAATTGGGGAGGTACGACATGCCAATGGCCTGAAGAAATATCTATTGTCTTTGGGACAAATAGATAGTCATGGGTATAAAATTCATGTGAAGAATGGAATTATGAAGATTGTTAAAGGAGCGCTTGTATTGATGAAGGCAGAAAAGATCGGTGCTAATTTATTCATGCTTTAAGGAGAAACACTACAGGAGGCTGATGCGTGTGTCGCATCAAATGGAGAAGAGTCAACGATGATGTGGCATCTCAAACTTGGCTACATGTCAGAACAAGGTTTGAAGATTCTCTCTGAGCGAAAATTGCTTCCAGGGCTCAAATCAGTAAGTTTACCATTTTGTGAGCATTGTGTTACAAGTAAGCAGCATAGATTAAAATTCAATAGATCTATTGCTAGAAGTAAATGCATTCTAGACTTGATTCATTCTGATGTTTGGGAATCACCGGATATATCTATGGGAGGTGTAAAGTACATGGTGACTTTCATTGATGATTATTCCAAAAGATGTTGGGTGTATCCAATTAAGAAAAAGTCAGATGTATTTCTAATGTTTAAAGAATACAAAGCGCGGGTGGAACTTGAATCTGGTAAAAAGATCAAGTGCTTGAGGACAGATAATGGTGGAGAGTATACAGACGGCGAGTTTCTTGCTTTCTGTAAGCAAGAAGGTATTCAGAGGCAGTTCACGGTGGCATACACTCCTCAACAAAACGGAGTGGCAGAGCGGATGAACAGAACTCTTACAGAAAGAATAAGAGCTATGTTGAGGACTACTGGTCTACCCAATTCATTTTGGGCAGAAGCAGCCAAAATTGCATGTTATATAGAAATCGATCGCCATATACAGCTATTAGGCTGAAGACAGCGATGGAGATGTGGACTGTAAAGCCAGTTGATTATTCCTACCTACATGCATTTGGATGTCCTGTGTACGTGATGTACAATGCCCAAGAAAGAACAAAGTTGGATCCAAAATCTAGAAGATGTATCTTCTTGGGGTATGCTGATGGAGTAAAAGGGTATCGTCTGTGGGACCCTACTGCCCACAAGATCGTCATCAGCAGAGATGTTATCTTTGTAGAAGATCAACTGCAAATGAGAGATGAGGATGATGGCACTAAAAAAGAAAAGTCAGAGACTGTGCCGGTATATGTCGAAAATAATCTAGAAGATTCAGATTCTTCTGAAGCAGCACCAGAGCACAAGGAACAAGAACCAGTCGAGTCCGAGACTCCAGAAGTTTTTCGGTCAACTCGTGAGAGACGACCACCAACGTGGCACTTGGAGTATGTCACAGAGATCAACGTTGCATACTGTCTTCTAACAGAGGATGAAGAGCCATCAACTTTCCATGAAGCTTTAGAAAAATCAGATGTTACTTTGTGGATGACAGCAATGCAGGAAGAAATTGAAGCTTTACACAAGAACAAGACATGGGAACTTGTACCACTACCACACGAAAGAAAAGCCATTGGAAACAAATGGGTCTTCAAGATCAAACGTGATGGCAATGACCAAGTGGAGAGGTATCGTGCGAGATTGGTGGTGAAAGGATATGCTCATAAAGAATGTATTAACTTCAACGAGATATTTTCGCCAGTGGTTTGACTCACAACAGTCAAAATAGTCTTGGTAATGTGTACCACATTTGACCTACATCTAGAGCAGTTAGATGTGAAAACTGCATTTCTTCATGGAGATCTTGAAGAAGAAATATATATGCTCCAACCAGAAGGTTTTGCAGAAACAGAAAAAGAGAACTTGGTTTGCAAGTTGAACAAATCTCTATACGGTCTCAAACAGGCGCCAAGGCATTGGTATAAGAGATTTGATTCCTTCATTATGAGCCTTGGATACAACAGACTCAATTCAGACCATTGTGCATATTACAAGAGGTTTAAAGATAATGATTTCATCATTTTGCTGTTATATGTGGATGACATGTTGGTAGCAGGTCCCAACAAAGATCGAGTCCAAGAATTGAAGGCACAGTTGGCTAGGGAGTTTGAAATGAAGGACTTAGGACCAGCAAACAAGATTCTAGGGATGCAAATTCACCGAGACAGAAATAACAGGAAGATTTGGCTTTCTCAGAAAAACTACTTGAAGAAAATCTTGCGGCGCTTCAACATGCAAGATTGTAAGTCAATTTCTGCCCCACTTCCTGTTAATTTCAAATTATCCTCAAGTATGTGTCCTAGAAATGAAGCAGAGAGGAAGGAGATGTCTCGAGTACCGTATGCATCAGCAGTGGGAAGTTTGATGTTCACTATGATATGTACTAGACCGGACATTGCACAAGCAGTGGGAGCAGTCAGTCGATACATGGCGAATCCTGGTGGAGAGCATTGGATAGCTGTGAAGAGGATTCTGAGATACATCAGAGGAACCTCAGATGTTGTATTATGTTATAGAGGATCAGAGTTTACTATAAGAGGATATGTGGATTCAGATTTTGCAAGAGATCTTGATAAAAGAAAATCCACTACTGGTTATGTGTTTACACTTGCGGGAGCAGTTGTAAGCTGGGTTTCGAAACTACAGACCGTTGTGGCTTTATCTACAACAGAAGCAGAGTACATGGCAGCTACACAAGCTTGCAAGGAAGCTATTTGGATGCAAAGGTTATTGGAAGAGCTCGGGCACAAACAAGAGAAAATTTATGTGTTTTGTGACAATCAGAGTGCCTTGCACATTGCAAGGAATCTAGCCTTTCATTCCAAGACAAAGCACATAGGAGTTCAGTGTCACTTCGTTCGAGAAGTAGTGGAAGACGAAAGTGTGGATTTACAGAAAATCCATACGAAGGAGAACCTAGCAGATGTTTTAACCAAGTCAATCAATGCTGACAAGTTTATCTGGAGTAGATCCTCTTGTGGCCTAGCAGAAACGTAGGCAACATGATTATGGCGAAGCAGAAATGATGGTGTGGAGATTGATTGATTTTCAATCCAATCTCCAAGTGGGAGAAATGTCAAAGCCGGTGGTGGCCTAGCCAAAATCAAATTGGCTTTGGCAGCCGCCCAAAAAAATAAATATGGTTTTGGCAGCCGCCCAAAGAAATAAACAAAAGAGAGAAAGAAAAAAATGGAGATGGTGGTTGGTATACCAAATGAAAGAAAAATGAAAAAAAAAATTATTTTAATAACCAATTTTTGGCTATAAAAAGGAGAGCTCCCTAATTCATTTGCATCCAATTTTGTAGAGAGAGTTGAGAGTTGTGAGAAGTGATTCTTGCAAGAGCAAAGAATTGTGCTTAGTGATTTGAGAGTTTGGGTGTATTGGGGTTTTGGGTAGTGAACTAAAATACTACAATACTTGTAACTCCTTTTCACTAGTATAATATTTCTTTTTGTCTTCGCCCGTGGACGTAGGCTAAAAGCCGAACCACGTAATTTCTGGTATTTTCTTTTGTGCTTATTCTTTATTTCTTCCAATTTTATTTTAGCTGCGGTCCTGGTTCACCCACCAATTTCCTAACAATGAGGATAGAGAAACATGGATCAAACTTTTCTTAGTGGAAGAATTTAAATCATGCATAGATGTTATAGTTTATTAACATTTAGCTTAACTCATTTGAGCACTTGAAATTTTTCCTATAGCCGAACATGGCCGAAGAACACTAACGAAGAATAACGCACAGAGCAAACAAGTCAAGAACACACAAAAGAGGAGAAATAATTAACACTATTATTTCACATGGTTTAGCTTCTCTAAGCCTAGTGCCTACATCCAAGGAGACAGACACTTTAGGCCTTAGCTATGTGCATGCTTTATTAATCGACCAAGGAATTCACGAGGAAACTCTCTTTGCTAGGGGTTACGAGAGCTCTCACACTATTCCTCATCCAGGTCTACTTCGAGTCGCACAAGCCTTTCAAGCTTCTTTTAGAACTCTGCTTTCTTGCTGTTCAAGAAAGCACCTGATTGGAATCATATGCTCCACGTGACAAATGGCAAAGCCAATTTGTGATGCCCCTTATGATACCCTGTCACGTCAGCTTGCTTGCCCTGTGTCATCACAGAAGCTTATATCTTGGAACCTCCAAGAAAGCTGAATTTGTAACAGCCAATCATAAAAGATGTTAGTTTTAAAATAGGGAAATTACCAAAAATACCTGCACTACTTTGAAATTTATCAAAAAATGAAGAGCGGAAAGCAATGGGAAAATGTAATTAACTAACCAATTCGATTCTTCTGATCGCTTTCATCTCAGGACTCTTTCTCTTCCCGTACGTTTTTTATTCCGCAAGACAATCTTGGCTTGAATTTATACATCAGAAGAAACTATCAGTATGCTCAAAATAAAAAATCGCTTCCAGTGCAGAAATAAGAGAAATTAACACACTCATCTCCATCACAGCAGATGGTATCATATATAAGTAATCTCTGGCAGACTTAACATACTTATCAAGTAATTAATAATTTCTACTTTAAAAGGTAAAGTAATTAGATATCTAATCTTTAAATTCAAGATTTAATAACTTCAGAGGGTTATCTATTTGTATACATGTAAGTAACGTGATGTTACCAATCTTCACACCTTTAGCATTCAAACATTCGATCTTTGAGGCAGCCTTTCTCACCAACTAGCTCCGAATAAATTTCTTGACATGGCTTGAATATCTGTAACATTATATCCAAATAATTATCAAGTATTCAGAAATGGGCCCGGAATTAGGAAAAAGAAAAAAAGAAAAAATCTACAGCGCTATATTCAATGGATCCATGTTTTGTACCCACAGACACTTAGCTTGTTCATATTAATCTATAAAGTAATCAAGACCAACATTCAATTAGGGATGGCAATGGGGAGGGGAGGGGAGGGGACCAATCTCCCCATACCCATCCCCGATGTTTTGCATATGTCCCCGTCCCCTCCCCGTCCCCGTCAAAATTGCTTGAGAGAATCCCCATCCCCTCCCCGAATAATAACAGGGGATCCCCGAGGGTCCCCGGTCCCCGAATAATTAATAGTCTAATACATTTTTTATTTTCGATTTTAAATTAATCATATTAAAATAAACTCATACCGCTATTGTAAGCTCGTAACCAACTTTGACAGCACATTAAGGCCTCCAATGTGCTTGGATGAAGTTTGTTATGGTATGAGCTCACAACTCTACCACTAGTGTTAAAAGCTGATTCAGAAGCAACTGTTGTAATTGGAATTGCCAAAATATCTCTAGCAATTCGAGCTAATGTAGGATACCTATTAGCATTTGTCTTCCACCAACTCAAAATATTAAAATCTTCCATCCGAGATATAACTTTCTCATCCAAATATGAATCTAATTCATCTGCAACAACTGCACAATCTCCATTGTTTACATAATCATTAAAACCTGTCATCCATTTGGTTGCTTTCTTATAAGAATCCCCTGTAGATCTAGTAGAAGAACTACTACCAGTATAATCAAAGCAATAAACAGTTGGTGAAAACTTCAATTAATACTCTTCAACTAATTCCCGGCAAAGGGTGACCACTTTCCCAACATACAACTATTTTGATATTTATTATTTTTAACAATATTTATAATTTTGTTATTTATTTATTAGTAATTTTAAAAATAAAAATAAAATTAAAAATTAAAATGGGGAAATGGGTAGGGGATGGGGATTCCACCTCATCCCCGTCCCCTCCCCGAATAAAAAGTTGGGTAAAAAATTTTCCCCGTCCCCTCCCCGAAAAAAAAATTGGGTATAAAATTATCCCCGTACCCTCCCCGAATGGGGAAAATCCCCGAGGGTACCCATCCCCGTGGGGATTTTTGCCATCCCTACATTCAATGTATACTCATGTGCTTGTGCCTACAAAATGGTTAAACTAATTAAGTAAAAAAAAAATTTACTCTTTAGTTGGATTACAAAATAACAAACGAGTAAAACGGAGCAGCAGAAGAAGTTACCAGTTGCTCATGTTTATTTCCCATTAGCATTCCTGAAGGCTCTGTATCCTTCTTGTAATGCTCTTCGAAAATAGGGCATCTCCAATCTTGCCCCTGCCAATGTCTTGAGTCACCCCTTAATTTCAATTGAATTACTGCTCTGCTATGCCCTTACCGAAACGTAATTCCTCTGCTCAAAGATATTGCTTTAAAAATCTCAGTAATTGAATGTGCTCAATAAATCAGTCTCAGTTGGACGCATTACAAAAATAATCATCCACACAATGGACTGTGATTATCTATAATAGAAGATTAGGAGCGAGCAATGAGAAAGCATAACTAACCAATTCGATTTCCTTTTTGGCACCATTCCTGAACCCTGTCCTCTGGTTTCATCTCAGTACTGCATGCCCCTTCCTGTCTTCCATATCACAAGACACTTCACCAGCTAGAAACATACTGTTCTTGGCTTGAAATTAGACATTCCAAGTGAGAATTAGTTTGCCAAAAATGGAAGGTTCCATCCAGTGCAGAAATCAGAGGAATTAACCCACTTATGACCATCATGTATATATAGTAGATGATGTCGTGGATACCTATCTTGTAGCAAAATTAATCAACGTACTTGTGTATAAAGCTGCAGGAATTAGATATTTAATCAGTACTCGAGATATTACAAATTAAAAAGTTGCATACTCCTGACATTAACATAACATAAAATTTGATCCACAATTTACTCAATTTCTGAGTTAGCTCACCAAAAGCACCGTAGCAGAAATAACCAGACCTACCCAGGTCCTGATATGGAGCCACTCAGCGTGGTTCTCTTTGGAGTTAATTAAGGTAAAAGCTTGATCCTCTGTTAACCAAAATGGTCGAACAAAGATTAAACCAAAATGTTGAAATCTTTTCCTTTTGTAATTCTAGCTCTAAACATTAAAAATCCATCATTAGGAAATAGAGAGTTAACTAGAGTTCCTAGTAAAGCGCACCAGTGTCTGTCTCTGTCACCACATAAATATATCAGACTAGCTATCCAATGCAATATATACATTTTTTTCTTGGTTTTTTTTTTTTACCCTTTTTTCATTCAACACGTCCAGCAATCAATAACAAAGCTTAGGCTCCTACAATGCTTAGGCCTCATCATGATCTAGTACTTGTACAGTAGTAACATTCAATGCATAAACTTGTACTTGTGGCCTGCATAAATGGCTAAACAAATATGTTACATGCATGTAAGATAGGGATTGCCAACAAATATTAGTTTTTTCGATTTCTCAATTGGATTAAAAATATATAACAACAAAGTAAAAGGGGGCAGGATAAATAAATTACACGGTGTTGATGCAGGGAGAGTGGGAGTGTGGCATATTTTGGGCCAGTTCTCTTCTGTCTCCTTTCTTTAACATTCTTCTAGAAGAGAAAAGTCACTAATATTCAAAATTTCCACAGTGTTTGTCTTCTGAAGAAAGGTGAGGGAGCAGTGCTTTTAACAGATATATACCTTGTCCACATTTCACTAATATGTGGCATGATTTCTCCCTTTACTGCAGTCTCGCAATTCCACTCTTCCAGTACATTGCAAATATGAGCTCTTTCAATTTGGGAAAGGCTGAGGAGCCAATGGAATCATCAGCATCACTCTCTCTGTTCCCAAACATTCATTGTCCACCCTTTTCGCACTTTCCAGTCTGTAAATATATTGATGCGGGATTCCGGTCCTCCTCGTTCTACGACCAGGATTTCTGCCCGATTAACTTCTTCACGACCAGAAGGTCTTCTCGTGAGGCTTCTTCTCCAGAGGTTCCTGCGCACACAGACAAGTCAGAGTACACCGGTTGTTTTTCCCGGCGCAAACCCTCCGACGCTCAAGTCAGATATGAAGGTTCGGGGAACGCTCGCCACAGATCTTATGGCTTTTTCGTAGTTTTCTCTTCTTTCGAATTTCTTTTGTTTTAATCTCAAAAATGCCAACCCCCTTACCTTCGTTGGCTACCTTTTTATAGGCTTCCCCTGAATCCCAGTCTTCTGCTTTTTCCGAGACGGTATGGGACTCTGACTGCTGCGTTATGGGCAAACGCGGGATCTTGCGTGTTACGCCACGGTTCTGGGGGAAGCGTGGCTGTCGTGGTTCTGCGAGATCTTGCGTGTTACGCCACGGTTCTGGGGAAATGTGGCTGTCGTGGTTCTGTGAAATCTTGCGTGTTACGCCACGGTTCTGGGGAAAGCGTGGCTGTCGTGCCTAGATTCTCGGGCTGGGGAGCCTGTCTTGCCAACTGCCGTCGACCGGGTCTCCTCGCCTCTCGACCTCGAGCCGGAATGGCCTTATGCCTCTTACAGGAAATTGGCCTCGCGGATGACGTGCTCGTGGGTGAGCAGGATATTTCTGCTCCTATTCCCCCGCGCACCAGGCTTTTACGGGACATACCGGTTCGCAGAACTCTGCCATCAGATATCTGCTCACCATGCCTGGTCTCGTCGACGTATTTCTCCCAAACACCGGTCCCCCAGTTTCTGGTGTTGGGTAATGTAGTGGACCAGCAGTAGAAACTCGTTAGTACTCGCTCGCGTGGGATTGGAAAAGGCTGCCAAGAGTCATGTCGCATTTAATTGCGGACGAGGTGACGTGGCGGAGATCCCCCCCTCCATTTGAATTTCAAACCGACGGTTATGAGACCCTCGGGATTCGGTGCCGTTAAATGCTGCCAACTCAAGAGTCCGTCCTCATTAGGAAAACCAAATCCTCTCGAACGGCATATTCATCATTCACTCTGTCTCCGTCTCTGTCTCTCTGGCAAAGAAGTTCCGGCATAAAAGGCCTCCATCTCTGACTTTCGCCGACTGAACCATTACTTCAGGTATTTCTTCTATCTCCTTGGTCTCGGATAGTTATAGATAATTTCTCTTCTCTTCTGTTTGGGTAGTAGTTGGTGGTAGTGTGGTTAGAGCTTAGGGAATGTCGAAGGGTAAGGAGAAAGTCGTTGAGATTGATGACGACGAACTAAGTTTCCTGCCCGGTCTGCTCACTGATCCTGCTTTTGCTCTCCCTTAAGTCTCGACCCGATTCTGATCGTCTTTCCCGGGTTCTCTGGTCCCAGGCTTACTGTTTCCAGATACTCTACAGGTTCTTGTCTGCCCTTCTTGTTTTCCACTCGGGTATCGAGGGATGTTATCTGCAGTGCTTCCCTTGCTGCCGAGGAGTAGCAGCTTCTTGCGATCCTCTGGTCTCCTCGTACCACTCCTACTACCCCGTTCACCCGGTACTTCAGAGCCAGATAATGGTTGGACAACACCGCTTTGCTCATCCTTAAAAACGGCCGACCTAGGATCATCTGGTAAGGACTTTCTTCATCCACTACGACAAAGTCCAGTATCATTGTTCTTTCGGTCGGGGAGCTCCCAATTGTGATAGGCAGCTCGACCACGCCCAGAGGGACCAGCTTCCCTCCTCCGAATCCCTTCAAGGAGGTATTGGTGTATTCCAACTTCCGGTCGGCTATTCCCATCTCTTCCAGGGTTGACTTAAATAACACATCAACTGAGCTCCCCGTATCAATCAGTATCCGATCAAACTTCTTGCTAGCGACAGTAGCCTTGATGACTAAAGCATCCTCATGGGGGTATAGAATCCCTTCCTCATCCTCATCCGTCCACATGATCGGCACTTGCCTGACCCTTGCTCGTTTGGCTGCTGGGGTGCTGAAGAGTACCTCTTTACTTGTCATGGCGTACCTAGCATAATTTTTTCTCGATCGGTTGGAATCTTCGGCCAATGTTGGGCCCCCAGCTATCATCCTTACTGCGGGCTGCTCGCGCCTCAAGTTTCTACCATTCTGCTCCCCTTCACCTGTTGTGGCCACCATCGGGAAGGTCCCATCTATAAACTCGTCCAGGTACCGATTTCTCACCAAATCTTCGACCTGGGTCTTGAGATCTCTACACTCTGCCGTGGTATGGCCATGAGTGCCATGAAACTTATAATAACGTCCTCTATCCCTCATGTTGGGTTGCTTTGTTATTGGTGTAGGGAGGTGCAGCAGCCCTCGATCCTTTATGGCCTCGTACACCTCATCCAGGGACATCTTCAAGGAAGTGTACCGCCCATAGTCCGGGTTCTGGTCGATCAGGTGCACTGCTCTTTCTTTGTTTGCCCCGCTCTGAGTTGGGGGCGGTGGAAGTACTTCTGGTCTGCTCGCTTTGCTATCGTGGGGAAGACCACCAGATGCCGACTCATGCCTTCTCCAAGGCTCCCTAGTTGAGGAACGAGGAGGTTGCGCCCTGCTGCGCTGATACTGTGGTGGCCTTTGATGAGGCTGGTAAGCAGTTATCCGACCTCCTGCTCCACCTCCGGAGGCCTGGTGGTCCCTCCTCCTGATCGGCCCATTTCCCGGTAATGCTTTCTTCTCTTTCCTCCCCAACCCTTCTAACTGGTCTGTCTTAATCCGTGCAGCCTTCTCCTCTTCAATCTCGATGTCTCTCTTAGCCTGTTCGTATGCGGCTGCATACGTTTGAATCGCTGGGCTTCTCAAATTGTACCACAGCCTTCCTATCTTCACCCCTTCCTTCAATCCCCTTAACGTCTGGGGGTGGTTGAAGGCTCCCAAGTCGAGGACTGCCCGATGAAACCTCTTGATGAATTCCCGAAGGGTTTCTTGCTCCCCCTGTTTCATGCTTTTCAGCTCCATCATATCATCTTCCGGTGTCATTGCCCCACTGAACTGCTCCGCGAATTCCTGGCACATCTGCTCGAAGGTTTTAATGCTGCCCCGAGGAAGTTTCCTGTACCATTCTCGTGCACGTCCCTCAAGGGAGAGTGGGAACACCCTGCACCTTTCGGATTGAGATAATCCTTGTACCCCGGTTATGTCGTTGAAGCGTTCTATGTGCACCAGCGGATCAGTTCTTCCCGCGTATCTGAGGTCTGGGAGGCGGAAATCTCTCGGAATAACTGCCCTCATGACCTCTGCTGCGAGCGGTGATTCTCCGTCTAGCATTATCCTCCAACCAGGGGCTCTGTTCCTTCCTTGCATGTCGTCAATTATCTGGGCTAGTCTGCGCACTTCCTCCTCCAGCTGCACTGCACGGCCAGGGTCACGTGCTGCAACTTGATCCCGCTCTTGCCTTACATCAGGCACGTGTTGCCTCAACTCTGTTTCCTCTGCATTCACCACCCCGTCGTCCTCGTCACCAGTCTGTCTTGCCGGGGACTGCTCTCTTTCCCTATGAAATTCTCCCCGCAGAGGTACGTTACCCCTCTCACCACCAAATCTCCCGGTGGTTTGACTTCTGCCCGCACTATCGGGACCTGGTGCCACTCCACCGCCTCTCACCCTTCCCTCTTGGGTTACCCCTCGCTCGCTCCGCAGCTCATGCAGGATGGTTGTCAAGGTTTCCATCTGCTTTTCCATCCGTTCCATCCGATCGAACATGACTTTTTCCCGTGCCTCACTGACTATCTCCCTCAGCGTCACGGAATCGTTGAGCCTCCTATCATCCCCTTGTGCACTACTTCCTCCTGTCTCCATCGCTTTTCACTTGCTTCACCCCTCTCCTTGCTATCAACAGAAGCTTTTTGCTCGTTCCCCACAGACGGCGCCAAAATGTTGATGCGGGATTCCGGTCCTCCTCGTTCTACGACCAGGATTTCTGCCCGATTAACTTCTTCACGACCAGAAGGTCTTCTCGTGAGGCTTCTTCTCCAGAGGTTCCTGCGCACACAGACAAGTCAGAGTACGCCGGTTGTTTTTCCCGGCGCAAACCCTCCGACGCTCAAGTCAGATATGAAGGTTCGGGGAACGCTCGCCACAGATCTTATGGCTTTTTCGTAGTTTTCTCTTCTTTCGAATTTCTTTTCTTTTAATCTCAAAAATGCCAACCCCCTTACCTTCGTTGGCTACCTTTTTATAGGCTTCCCCTGAATCCCAGTCTTCCGCTTTTTCCGAGACGGTATGGGACTCTGACTGCTGCGTTATGGGCAAACGCGGGATCTTGCGTGTTACGCCACGGTTCTGGGGGAAGCGTGGCTGTCGTGGTTCTGCGAGATCTTGCGTGTTACGCCACGGTTCTGGGGAAATGTGGCTGTCGTGGTTCTGTGAAATCTTGCGTGTTACGCCACGGTTCTGGGGAAAGCGTGGCTGTCGTGCCTAGATTCTCGGGCTGGGGAGCCTGTCTTGCCAACTGCCGTCGACCGGGTCTCCTCGCCTCTCGACCTCGAGCCGGAATGGCCTTATGCCTCTTACAGGAAATTGGCCTCGCGGATGACGTGCTCGTGGGTGAGCATGATATTTCTGCTCCTGTTCCCCCGCGCACCAGGCTTTTACGGGACATACCGGTTCGCAGAACTCTGCCATCAGATATCTGCTCACCATGCCTGGTCTCGTCGATGTATTTCTCCCAAACAAGAGATATTCAAGGGATGGCAATTTTTGCAAAGACTCAAAAAGAATTTGAAAGAGAAAAAAGAACAAAACAAAAAACGAATACAGATTAAAGGCAAACTCTATCTTACATGCATGTAAGATACATGCCTCTCACATGAATAGTGTATATGTGGGACCCACACACTATTCATGTGAGAGGCATGTATCTTACATGCATGTAAGATAGGGGATCCCCAGATTAAAATTCACAATGCATGCTTGCGGCTATCTCAATTCCTGCTCTGATACGCCTGAAAATATTGCTTTCCCCCAACAAGTGTATATATATAAAGAACACCACCGGTCTCCTCACAATAACCCTCTAGAATACAAGCACAAATGAAAATAAACCAATTCCTGCTCCACACTGCCCTCATGTATATACGTAATTCCTCTGCTAAGAAATATCGCCTTAGAATCTCGGTAGCATATGCATGCATGCCCACCAATCAGTTAGACATGTGAAATTATCAACCACACAGGAAATCAGCAAATCAGTGGTTTCATGAATTTGTAATTGAACATCAGAACATGAAGAGTACAGAGCAATGGGAAAAACTAATTAACTAACCAAAGAATTTTAAATCCAAATAATATAATTAACGTGTGAAAGCAAGGTTGAAGCCCACCTTAGAAGTTTCCGTCTATAAAGGCCAATAAATCTCCTGCTATCTGCTTGCTTAGATCTTCATGTATTTCCATACACCTTGTACTCTACTCGGTTGTTCAACCTTCCTTGGTTTTATGTATCTATTTTATGTGTATTGAGAAGGCTAGTTACTAGGTGTCAACTCTTCCCTTTAAAAGATAAAGTTTTGACAAATGGAAAGAAAGACACCCACGGCCAACAATTGAAGTTTAACCAAGCTATTTATGCTTGTTTGGTTGCAAAGAAAATGAAGGAAAATTCAATGAGCAATAAGAGAAACTATAAGAGAAAATAGATCAAATCTTATTCAATGAATTATGAATACAGAGGTTAACCTTATATACTAAGATCTAGTACCTTCTGCATTGCTCACACACGTGTTGAGAGTTAGCTATGACTAACTAACTTCCCAGCTCTATAACAAACTTACAAACTAACAATAACAGCCTTGCTTACTCAGCTGCCACATCAGCAGAATCATTACAAAAATATGCTTTATATTTATAACTCTAACACCAACTACCAAATCCAAGGCAAAATTGGTCTTCCCGATTGAGTAAGTGAGCCCTGAAAATTCATCACCCAGCTTAAAAGCCAAATGAATGTAGTCTTGTGATTGGTGTAATTGGTTTTAAAGAAACTAGCATGAATCGCCACTCAAAGCCAGTAAATAGAGTCGAAGGAGATGCTAATGTACCACAGCTAACATAAACATAATTTGATCAGCCGAATGACTACCAAATGAAAAATCAACATAAACTTAACATAACCGCTAGGGTTTAATCCAAGCCATACATATCGGTAGACATGTTAGCAACATGATGTTACCAATCTTTAACACCTTTAGCATTCAAACCTTGCTCAAGGACAACTGCTGTGGTCCGGTGCTGCAGGCCAAAAATTTGATCTTTGAAGCAACCTCACTCACCTACCTAGCTGCAAAAAAAATTTTTGAAATGCCTTGAAAACCTGTAACATTATATCCGAATAATATCACATAACTTGTGCTTGTAACGTAATGCGATTGCAGTGCATTCGTTAAGTGTACACTTATCTGGCCATTTCGTCGGAACAAATTCTTTTGCTTCTCTCAAAATGTGCATAATAAATAGTAATATGAACAAATACCTATTCATGAGTGTTAAGATATTTTTGCATATCTTTTTTTTTTAAGGACTAAAAGTGAAAAATGGAGAATGGAATTGAGCAGGGAAAGTTTGGTAGAAGATGCACACACTAGTTGTGGAATTATACCGTTAGTCATTTTATTAAAAAAATAAAATAAAAATAAAAACCTCGTTGAATGATTATTTGCTAGGATTAGAAAAATTTATGTGATAAGCAAAACGAGATGAAACCACAATCTCGTTTATAAATATTAATGTACCTCAATTTTTTAAACCAACTTTAATTTTGTGATCCTTGATGTGTTTTTCGATAATATCGAGCCATTTGGGTCTGTGTAATAAGTGGTTAGTATTATATTTATTATTTGGCTCGTAAGCCAAATGGGGTTGTTGTTTAGGTTTGAATGACAAAGCGACAAGGAAAAGCAAGAAGGAGAGGAGAAGAAGAGAGATCATGAAGAGCTTTTGACTGAAATTTGTGGGTTTGTTGGACGCAGATGTTGAAGATGACGATGAAGCTGCAGCCATTTGATTGAATTTTGCTTCACGTCTTTGTTGAAAGTTGAAAGATTTGTTTTGAGTCGACATTTTGTTTTAAGATTGCATGGCAGCATGTTGAGCGTTGTCAAATTGTTTTCTTATGTGTAGGTATTTTATTTTCACGCGCATTTGATGCGCGTGGGTAGATTTATTAAATGCACTTCATTTTTTTTATTAAGATTAAAATGTACTTCTAAGTTGTCAAATTATGCTCTTGTTATCTTATATAACAAGGTACACTTGTCATCCATTTCCAACTCTCCCACAAATTTCCAGGGCCATTAGATTTTTATTAAACAATTGTTATTTACTTTATATTTGTTATCTTATTATGCAAGATAACAAAACCCGTCAAATTATAAATAAAATATTTTACACTACACAAAAATTTACACTACATAGGAATAAGGTTTTTGAAATAATAACAAAAAGTACAAGTAAATAAAATATACTTATTTAAGCTAAACACTACATAAAAAGTTTCTTTTATATTCTACTCTCTCTCTCTCTCTCTCTCTCTCTCTCTCTCTCTCTCTATATATATATATATGTGTGTGTGTGTGTGTGTGTGTGTGTGTGTGTGTGTGCAATCTAGGTATTTCTTTAAGTTCTTTTTTTAAAAGATTGGAGAGTGCATTAAATTTAAATCGATTTTTTTTTAGTTCATACCTCCGCTAAAATTCAAAATCTATTAGCTAACTAAATAAAAGTAACTAAGTCATTGAGAGTATAATTTAGACACTAATAGATAGTTGAAAATTAATATAGAAAATTAGTATAGATTAGTTGATTGGTTGCTTTCTAATCCAACAAAATTAATATAGAAAGAAATAAATGATGACCGATAAATATTCCAACATTATGTATTGCGCCGAAGATTAATCTCCCTACTACAAAACTGAATTTCTTTGACAGAATGCTTTTTCACATGGTCATGTATGCGTCAAAGTTTTGTGACAGATATATTATTTTGCCGATGTGGCAAACACAATCGTTTCAAAACCTTAGAGGCCTTTCTATAAGAGAATAGTTGCAAAATTTTATCACAAATAGTAAGTTAAGTGATTTTTGACAGAATACTATCAAAAGGTTTAAGTAAAATCTCACTTTTTAATATTTTACAAAAATGTGTTTTAAATATTTTAATTTTGTTTGACATAATTTTATCAATGAACTTTCTTTTTAAATTTGTAATTCCACGTAGGCATTGAAAAATGACATAATTTTAAAAGATTTCAATGACTTAACTGATGTGAATATGTCTTTAAAAAGTCAATGATAAAATTCTATCAAATAAAATTTACTATTTTAATTATCTTAGATTGCCAAGTTTGCCACCTCATCATATTAAGAAGGCATGCTCAACCAATAAGAATTTGCCATCTAAAATGTTCGGTGGGTCTTTCGAAAATCTTGGCTCGAGTTTGAAATTGAGTGTTTCAGGTTGGACTCAGCCTAAGCTCAGTGAAAAAAACCCAATAAGTGCTAAAAAAAAAAGAGAATATATATTTTATTTTAAATTGAAATACACATTTAATATTTGTTTAACCTATCCAGAACATATATTTAAAGTTTTAAATTTTAATTAACTTTCAATACGTAATCTAATAAGAAAGCTTATAAATTATAAATTTATAAAATATAATGAAAAAGGTTTAAAAAAATTAAAGTATAAACCTGAGGTTTTACAATTAAAGTATCAAATAGTGGCAGAATGGGCGCCCAAAAAGTGCGCCAAATTAAAATAATTCAAAATTCTTCTCTTCAATCCCCTTTTTATTTTATGTGCCGCTGAAATAAAATTAACACAAAAACATTCTGAAATTGAAAGCTTGGAACGAATCTCACGCCTCTCGCCTTCTCTTTCTCGCATTTCGCCTTCCTCTTTGGCTCTTCGGCTCTCTCTCTCTCTCTCTCTCTCAAAGTGATGTAAAAAATTTATTTTTCTTGATCTAGTCCTCAGAAATAAGCCGTTTACTTTACTTTGTTCTTTGTTTATTATAAAGTTAATCACACTTTCTATATTATAATTTACGTTCTCTGTTTACTTTTATTAAAAATTATGATATATGAATAATAATATTCGCTTGTTTGCATAATTGTCTTCGATATTGACTGTATTTACAAGATTATTTTTTTTGGTTGCAATCTTTCTTATTGTGATTGTTTAATTAGTCGCGATTGCAATTTTTACAAGATTTAATGAATGTTAAAATTTAAATAACAATTTAAAATTTGTACACCAGGTGTTTGTTATAATGCCATATGTTATTTTCAATACATTTTTTTTAACATGTAGTATAAGCTTGACAATATTTTATAATTTTTTTCCAAGATGCAGAATAAAACAAATGATTGAGAGTGTTTCGATGCAATTTTACAAATTATCGTATATGATAATTTAAAAGTAATTGATGTCCCAAGAGTGAAATTATGTTACTTCAGCTAATATTATGAGTCAGTGTAACAATTTACCACACAAATAAAAAAGTTGTTAAGTATTACATATAAATATACATGTTGTAATTTCATCTCAAAGCAGCAATGCACACAAAGTGTTAACAAAATAAAATAAAAAATTTGTTGATGAAATTAGAATAGGTTGATTGGCCTAAATACTATGTAATATTTACTTTTAAAAGACCTATGGCATTAGATTCACTTGCTAAGATGTTGGAGAAGTGGTGATGCAAATTTCTGTCGTGCCTGCGGATTCAACTTGCTAAGATTTTGGTTATGCCTTCAGGTTCAAGCATTGTTGTTGATTATGTGAGCTGTTGAGATTTTAGTATTGAGTATGGCTTTAGATTCAATTTGAGCAAATGTAATTGTCCCTTTTAAAGTGATGTAATTGGCTTCGGGAGAGGATTGTAATCTCCAATGATTTATGGTTCGGGCCAAAAGAAATTTTCTTTACGTTAACTTGCAACAAAATGTTTGTCAATTTTTATGATATTAGCAAATATTTAATAACAGAATAGTTGAAATATTTTTAAATTGCATTGTGGTTTTTTAAAATATTTAATGGATAAAAATGATTTTATAATCGTAAGGGAACTACAAAAATAAGGGTTGTTGGTAATTGAAAAGAACAAATTAATTATTTTAAGATTAATAATAATAATATTACCTAAATTTTTGACATAAATTAAGCTAAAAAAAAATTAATCAGCATAAAATGTCATGTAAGCATAAAACTTATTTGCCATCTCAAATGCCATGTTTGCAAATTGAGATGCCATGTCATTTGCCACGTCAGATTCCATGTAAATAAAGAATTGTAACACAATTCCTTGACAGAAATATTTTGTCATTAATTGTTGAATTTTCTGTCGCTATATTCTTACAAGGACTTTTTGGACGGAATAAAATTATGTCAATGACATGATCTGTGACAAAATTATTCTGTCAAAAAACCCAATTTTGTAGCGGTTCCAAATAACAATTTAGTTTCTTTCCTCCTAGTTTTGTCAGTAATTGATTCTGTTCATGGTTAAAATAAATTATTTACTTCTCTAAAAATGTTCATAATTTCCCCACTTATAAAGTGTCAAGATAATTTTGTCTTTCTTTCTTTTTTTTCCTTTTTTTTTTGAGGACTGAAAATCATTAATTATTTTCTTAATTGATGCCCATTTGCAAAATATATATACGGTATCTTGCTAAATGATCCCCGTGATATGATCATGAGAAAGCATCTACCCTTTCAGATGATATTTGGTTGGAAAATTGGACAGGAATAGAGAAATAAAAGGAGAAACAAATGGAATAATTAGGGAGAGGAATGAGATTCTATTTATTGTTTTGTTATAAGTACAAGTACCGGAAATCAAACATGAGAAAATAATTGAGTGTTTTTTTGTTTACTTAAAAAATACGTATTTTTGGTATTCGATATTTAATAGAAAATTCAAAGTAAAATCAAATCCATTTGTAATATAAGTTCGCTTCATTCATAAAATAAACGTATAGAAAAAAATTAATAAATGTTACTTATACAAATACATACTACTATTCAAAATAATAAAAATTTTGCATTGGAAACAATTTTTAAAAAAATAAATAGAAGTTTTTAATGGAGAAAGGAATAGAGCAGGGAAAGTTTGGTAGAACATGCACCCTGGTTTTGGAATTATGCCGTCAGTCATTTTATAAAAAAAAATAATAATAATAATTTGATCAACATAATTTGATCAGCCACCAGATCTTTACTTCAGTGATTTTCTCAAACGGTCCTCAGAACCTTATCATGATGCATGTATATTCTAAGCTTCATGACTTCATTTTAAAAAAGTTTTGCTAAGGTAATTTGAAATTTGTTTTATTAAATGAATGTTACATTTACTGGTATGTTTAATAGTTTGTGGGTAATTATTTATTTTGTTTTGGATAAAAATTTTGCTATCGAACAAACCAATAACTGAACTTGACTTATTTTATATAAATTTTATGTTATGATCATTGTAGGTTTGTTATTTTTAAATTATGACCCCATGCAAAACCAAAATTTTTAATTTCACCATTTTTTATAGAGTTTGGTTATGATAATTAAATAATGTGATAAACACATATAAGGCAAAAAAATTTACGTGGTTCAACATATTAATTAATATGCCTACATCCACGGGTAGTAATACCGATAATCCACTATGTAATGAAAAATTGTACAAACAATAAGCTCTCATATGCAAATAAAATGAAAAGAAACACCAATCTTAACACTCTAAACCAATCAACCCCCAGAAGAGCTCTTTCTGTCATGTGCTTTTCCTTATTCATTCTCTTTACAAACACAAGGCTCACAAAAAACAAAACAAAACAAACAAATTGCTGAATACTGAAAACATACATAGCAGATTAAAAAAGCACGCGCCGCGCCCATCCCCCAATTACTTCTCTGCTACGCCATTTACGTAATTCCTTTTTGGCTGAAAAATATCGCTTTCTCCAACAAAACAAATGAATCAGTTAGACAAATATATCTAATTATAATGGTTTGGTGACGTTATTATACATATAAATATAAACAATTGGACATGCATCAGCAAATTAATGAAGAAGAGTAGAGAGCAAATGAGAAGGAAAGCATATACAAATCATAAGTACTAACCAGAGTTAATTTGATTCCTTTCCTTGTTGGCTCTGTTCACTGTTGGACTAGACGTTTCATCTCATGCACTCCCACGTCTGTCTGTTTTAGATCCGCTCTTAATTAATATTTTGTTAATTAATTGGCTGAAAATGAAAAGTTTCTTTAATATTTCATTAAGCAGAGAGCAAAGGAATTGACGACACACTTATAATAATTAATTTCTAAATTGGGTTAAAAAAAATAACAACTAATTAATTTTTTTAAGTAACATAGGAGATCTAGAAAGAAAGAAGTTACCCGTGGCCCTGGGTGATTGTAATTGACTAATTGCAGCCGCGCGCACTTCACTCAATCTCGATGTTGGGAATGTGGCGTATCTTAGGCCAGTCCTCTCCTGTCTCCTTTCTGTAACATTCTTCTAAAATAGGACATTCCCAAATCGACAATTCCTGCAGTGTTGTCTTCTGAAGAAGGTGATCGGGCAGTGCTTTTAATTTACGGCAATTCCAAATAGTCAAGGAAGAAAGACGTGGCATGATTATGATTTCTCCCTTTATTGCAGTCACGAAATCCCACTCTTCCAGTTCGCTCATACCCCAAAATCTGAGCAGTTTCAATTTGGGAAAGGCAATAACTGAGGAGCCATCCGTATCACTTTCTACTCCCATAAATTCATTACCCACTCTTTTCACACTATCCATTCCTGCAATATAAAGATCTTCAAGGGACTGCAATTTTCCCAAAGGAGGCAGATGCTCACAATTTCTGCACTCGAAAATACTTAAAACCCTTAAATTGGTTAGTGACATGATCCAATTTATGGGAACAACATTCCTCCTCCCTCTGTATTCATATATCTCTAACCTCTTTAAATTAGGAGGTGGTCCCAAGGCTTCAAGAAGCCGTTCATCTTCATCCTCCTCATTCTCCCTCCTCCCAGCTTGTTCTTCATCCCAATCTCTTAAACGATCAAAATGAAGTTCCAACTCAACGAGATTTTTCTTTTTCTCAAGTTCAGCCCTTCTGGCCTCCCCCGCATCTGACACACCACCCAGCCCACGTATACAACATTGTCGACGGAGGTTAAGCTTTTTAAGAGACCCAAGGCTACATGCTCTGTCATACCCTCCGCCCACAACAAACTCTCACTTCCCGAAGCCTGATTAATTCCCCAATCCCTACAGGCAAGTATCTTAAAGATGCAGTCCGCGCATTGTGTAAATACATCAGCTTTCTTAACCTCCCAATCCCTCGAGGTAATTCTCTAAGATTTCGACAATCATTAACATCTAAACGTTCTAAATTATACAACTCACACAACATCTCGGGTAATTTTTCTATCTTCATTTGACCTTTCAAATTAAGGTATTTCAAATGTATCAATTTTTCTATATTTGTTGGAATTTCCTTGATGAAATGAAAACCCAACCAGCCATTCGTCTGTAATGTTAATGCCCTTAAACAAGTTAGTTTGTCAAATAATTGAGGTAAAACTTTGCTAGACCATGAATATTTACCACCTTCAACAAAGAGGCTACGCAATCGTCTCATTCTCTTAACATTATTCCAAATGGCTATCGGGACTGAAGTCCCCTCGTCTATAGTTAACCTTAAATGAAGAACTTTTTTCTGCTCAAAGGAACTCATAATTGACTCTTCACCACCAGGAATTTCCATTGTTAAACATTCATTCCTGCATATAAATTGGGCAAGGTCGTGCACTAAATCGTGCATTTTGCACTTATACACTTTACCATCACCATCTCTTTCGAACTCTTGAAAAAATGAACTACTAGCTAAAATGTTGAAATACTCTTCACCTATGTGCACTATATGTATGTATGTGTCAAACTCATGATTTGTCTTCTGTATTTTGGACTGCTGCAGGGCAATGAGCAGACAAAATAATACGTTCACTTGTTGCTATATCCTCGAAGACTACCAGAAGGAAGATGGTGTCGAAGTGCAAGAGGAAAAGATTTCCTGGGAGAACTCTTAGGGGAGGACAATCTTTCATGGGTGGAAAGACTTTCAGGCCTTTCAAGGCCAAGCCAGCTCTTGAAGCCAAAGGGAAGAAATCCAAGGCTTAGGTTGCGATTCATTTTTTTTTTTTAAATCTGAGATTTGAATAAATCTTAATTTAGCTGAAGTCTAAATAGGTCTGAATAAAAATTTCTGAATGACATGTTTGTTTGTTTTTCTTTCAATATCTGAAGAGAAAAATTTTAAAGCTAGTAGTTTGACATAAATATCTTTTTAAGTGGTGTATATATTTGTTCTTCACAATTTATAATTTTCACATGTTGATTAGTTTGGTAGCATTAAAAAAAAAATATTATTGTTGATCTTAATTTAACTTTTTATTAAAAGATGTAATTATAACATCAAATTTTATTACAAAGTCAACATTGTTATTTTATTTCTGATTCATCACAATGAACGTAATTTGATTTGTTCAAGATTTCAGTTTATCTAATGTTATCATGTGAATAAAAATTTAAAGCAATTAAAAAATAACTTCAAAAATAATACAAAATATTAGGTTTATACATAAAATTGGAAATAAATGAATTGTCAAGGGTATTTTTGAGATTTGAAATTAAAAATTTTCATTTAAACTTAATACTTCAAATAAAAGTGAACTTTTCTACTTTTTAAATTCAGATAAAATTGTCTGAAAATAAGTGATAAGTTAAAAAAAACCTAAAATAAATAATTGTCTAAAAAAAAGTTAAATTCATATTTCAGATAAAAAAACAAACAATACCTTAGTTTAGTTCATCTATTAAATCCCGAGAAACCAATTGCATAACTAGTGGGAAATCAAATATTTGTTAGTGGAAACAAATACGAAACTGGTCCTCAAACTAATGTGTAATGCATTTTGCTAGAAATTTGATAGCCTGATTTTGTTGTCCGCGTCCTGAACTTTTCAAGTTACTAAACCAGACAATTATGAAATTTTGCTACTCAATCTTGTATTGTTGTATTTCTTTGCTTCCAGTTTTCTTGATCAGAACAAACAATATAAATAAATGCTGCTATATTAAAATAAATTTAAAAATTTCGATCGTCCTTCATTTGTTATCAACAATATGATATTGCCTAGGATCTTTCGGCTTAATCTTCCAGTGCCCATTAGCCAGACTTGCATTCTCAGCAATTCTTCTCCATTTCTTAACCCTTTTATCCATATGCTTTGTTAATGCACAGTACTGTTGCAATTTCTTAGGCATTGCGTCATAAACTTGCCACCATTTCTTATGAGCTGAATCACTGGCAAATATATGGCGACTCACCATGTCCCAATTGCAATCATAGTCCTTGTAACACATCCATGGCTTTAACCCCAGATAATGAATTGCATAAAGACCATCACCCACTTGATGTTCCTTATCGTCTTGCTTTTAAAACACCTTCAAATGGTTTATTCTTTTAGGCAACCTATGCCACCATGTGAACACTTCATTAAGAAATCCCTGGTCACCTCCATTGTATGACGAAACCTTAAAGCTTTTGAGCATCATATCTTCAAACTTGCACAATGATGGCTCAATCACCATCACCCCAGAATTGAACAACACTTTGTCATTACCTGCTGCTGATAATTCAGGGTAAAAGAAGAATTCATCGATGTTTTTGAGTACTAAAAGATCAGAATCAATGAAGATAATTTTATCATATTCAATGAGTTGCCATACTCTAAGCTTGCTATAATTCCACTCATTGTATGAATCTTTCTTGGCAAAGGGGCTCCGTATGCGCGAAATCCACTTGGTTTTCCATCCGGCAGCTCTCAAGCCGCGGAGAGACTTGCCACTTATTGATTTATCATGAAGAAGAACGAGATCTCTGCTCGAGTTTTTTTGGATTATGCTTTGCGCTAAAGCTATTGCTCCACATACATAAGCTTCTGATGAATGTAGGACGGTTACATAAGCTTCTGATACAATAATAGTGTATCAATATCATGTCACTTGTTTTACTTTATTTACTTATTACGTAACTCTTTTAGCACTTATACGTCACTCATAAACTCGCCTTCTCTTTCCTCTTTGCCTCTCTCTCTCTCTCTCACACACACACACACATAAATGTTAACCTCACCAGTCCTCACAAATAAGCCGTTTGCTTTTATCACTTGCCTGGGCAATCATCTCCAAAAATGAAACAACTGAAATTCAAATGGGATATTTATTTTTCTCTCCAGATTCTTTTCTCTGAAATAATGTTAAAACAATTTTTTTTTTGTTTTTTTTGTATAATTTCAGCAAAGGTCGAGATCGCTCAAGGCCTAATTTCATCTCAAGGTTTGTCTTTTTCCTCTTGATTGCCTTTCGTCATTGGTTTCTCATGTGACATTACTTTACTTTGTTCTTTGCTTATTGTAAATTTATTCACGGTTTCTACATTATAAGTTACGGTCTTTGTTTACTTTTATTAAAAATTATGGTATAATAGTAATAATAATAATAATAATATTGGCTTGTTTGCATAATTGTCTTCGATATTGACTGTATTTACAAGATTCTCTGTGACATATTTCTTATTGTGATTGTTTAATTAGTCTCGATTGTAATTTTTACAAGATTTGATTAATGTTAAAATTTAAGTACCAATTTAAATTTGTACACCAAGTGTTTGTTATAATGCCATGCGTTATCTTCAATAGATTTTTTTTTTCCTTTAACACGTAGTATAAACCTGAAAATATTTTTTATTTTTTTTCCAAGATGCAGTTTTTGATAAAGAATAAAACAAATGATTGAGACTGTTTCGATGCTAATTTTTCAAATTAGCGCATATTATGCTACTTCATCTCAAGCAACCTATGATGATAGCTAATATTGATGCAATATTCTGTCATGCCTGCGGATTCAACTTGCTAAGATTTTGGTTATGACTTCAGGTTCAAGCGTTGTTGCTGATTATGTGAGCTGTTGAGATTTTAGTATTGAGCATGGCTGCTTAGATTCAATTTGAGCAAATGTAATTGTTTCCTTTTCTGTCACTATATTCTTACAAGGACTTTTTTGATAGAATAAAATTATGTCAGTAACATGGTCTGTGACAAAAATTATTCTGTCAAAAAAGCCCAATTTTGTAGTGATTCCAAATACCGGTTTAGTTTCTTTCCTCCTCGTTTTGTCAATAATTGATTCTATTCCTGGTTAAAACAAGTTCTTTACTTCTCTAAAAATGTGCATAATTTCCCCAATTATAGAAGTGTCAAGATATTTTTGCCTTTCTTTTTTTTAAGGACTAATAATAATTTATTGTTTGGTTATAAGTACTGGAAATCAAACATGAGAAAATAATTGAGTGCTTTTTTTTTTGGTTAACTAAAAAAATACGTATTTTTTGTATTTGATATTAAATAGAAAGTTGAAAGTAAAATAAAATCCAGTTGTAATATAAGTTCACTTCATTCATAAAATTAAACGTATAGAATAAAATTTATAAATGTTACTTATACAAATACATATTACTATTCAAAATAATAAAAATTTCGCATTGGTAACAATTTTGAAAAAAATAAATAAAAGTTTTTAATGGAGAAAGGAATTGCGGAGGGAAAGTTTGATAGAAGATGCACACTAACTAGTTTTGGAATTATGTATACCGTCAGTCATTTTATTAAAAAAAATAAATAATAATTTGATCAGCCACCAGAGCTTTAGTTCAGTGATTTTCTCAATACGACGTACGGTCCTCAGAACCTTATCATGATACTTGTATATTCTAAGCTTCATGACATCATATTAAACAGGGCCGGCTTTAACCAATTGGGGGCCTTAGCCGAAATTTTATTTTAGGCATTCTAATGTTAAAATATCAACTATCACAAGAATATTAAATAGTTCAAAAAACTCTCACAACAACATCAAGTAGCTCAAAATTCAATAATATTCAACAATATCTTGAATTACAACAATTATTAACAAGATCTAAAAAAATAAAAAATAATAGTTGGAAAGATATCTATTTATTTCCACATGAATATTAACTAACTTTGTCTTCCACAAAATCCAGCTCCTTAAGATGCTCTAAAACTTCATCAGCCATAACCATAATCATCCCGCGAACTTTATATCATTGCTCCTACCTAATATGATCCTAATGCATATTTTCTAGTTGACATGCTTTTCAAATTAAAAAAAAATAAACAAACAATTTTTTTTCTAGATTATTCAAGCCAAAATCAATACAAAAAATAAAAAATAAATTAAATTTAAAAAGGATAAGAACAGTAATAAAAAAAATGGAAAAAATAGAATGATAGCACCTGTAATTGAGTCAATTGACTAGTTGAGATGAGGATGATGATGGTGATGAATTTTGTAGAGAAAGAGAAGAGAGCACAAAATTTTTTTGTTGAAAGTAGCTTTGATTCAATGTGTATCGGTTTATAGATAATGAGTTTTTAAATATATTTTAATAAAATACTAAAAGTTAGCTCTAAAAATCTAATGTTACTAATTTTAATAAGAGTTCTTTTTGGAAAGGGAAAGCATTCATTTTTTTTTTGGGAAAATAGTAAAAGAAAATAAAGAAGTAACGTTCAAAATAATTATTATACCATACAAATATATTTTATATTTAAGGTAAAGATTATCAAATAGGAGAGATAATTATGAATGAGAGTAATGATAAGGTAAAGGCTAAAAATTAGGTTTTTTTTATTGTACAAAAACAAATATATACGTAACTTTATTTTTTTAATCTTAAAAAAATTAATTATATTGATTAATAAATAGATACCCAAAAATTAGGGTTTTCCTAAATACGAGGCCCTAGGCAACTGCCTAGTTCGCCTAGTACTAAAGGCGCCACGGATATTAAAAATGTATTGCTGAGGTAATTAGAAATTTGTTTTATCCAATGAATGTTACATTTACTGGCATGTTTAATATTTTGTTTTGGTTAAAAATTTTGCTATCTAATAGCTAATAACTGAATTTGACTAATTTTTATGTAAATTTTATAGACCCACCGATTCACCATTTTTTATGTTATGATCATTGTAGGCATGTTATTTTTTAAATTATGACTCCATGTGAAATCAAAATTTAAATTTCACCATCTTTTATAGGATTTGATTAACCTAAATAATTCCTTATTGTTTTTTATGATAACAAACATGATTAAACTTGATTAATCTTTTAAGAGCTCAACATAATTTTCATCTATTTTTGACAAGCTTCATAAAGTATGTCTATAAAGATTTGGAGTCAAAACAGTCATCTTGCAAAATAGTTCACTGTAGCAGTTTTGGTGGAAAACAGCTATCCGACATGTGTAATAAACGGCTTGCTGATATCAACCAGAACTGAAGTGTAGCCTCTGGACCTAAACGACGATCCAACAAGTTTGATAAACGGCTCGCCGATATCAACCAGAACTGAAGTGTAGCCTCTGGACCTAAACGGCGATCCGACAAGTTTGATAAACGGCTCGCCGATATCAACCAGAATTGAAGTGTAGCCTCTGGACCTAAACGGCGATCCGACAAGTTTGATAAACAGCTCGCCGATATCAACCAGAATTGAACGGTAGCCTCTAGACCTAAACGGCAATCCGACATCTAGTTAACGGCGATCCGACAATTTGAAAAATCAGCCCAACAGTCATATTGACCAGTCAAACGGCGATCCGACATCTAGCTAACGGCGATCCGACATCTAGCTAACGGCGATCCGACATCTAACTAACGGCAATCCGACAGTGTGCAGAAAGTCAATAACGGCTAGTTTTCAGCTGCAGCTATAAATAAGCTCATTCAAATTCAAACAAAGTTGGATCACAACACGACTACTAAGCTTATACTTGATAATACAATCTTCATTGAGCTTTATATACATTCTTGCTTCATCTATTCACATATTGGGTATCATTTTGTAATCTTAAATATTGTGAGAGGCAAAACAAGTTTATAATCTTTTATCTTTGAGGGATTATAGTGTTGGGATACACTTGGGTTAAGAGATTGGGATAATCTCTTGTTGTAAAGGTTATTGACACCTTGAAAGTCAAGTGTAATCAATTGAAGCCTTGGAGGCTTGCTTAGTGGAATCCTCAAGCCCGGAAAGCTTGGAGGCGTGGACGTAGACGAGGTTGGCCGAACCACGTAAAAATCTTCGAGTTTGAATCTCTCTTCCCTTATCCTTTTTATATTGTGATCAACTTATTTGTTGTTACTTTGAATTTGGATTATATTTGCATTAAGTTTTTTCTTAATAAATTGAATAATTTTTTTGAATCCCAATTCATCCCCTCCTCTTGTGTTGCATACTTGTATTTCAGGCATGTTATTTTTTAAATTACGACTCCATGTGAAATCAAAATTTAAATTTCACCATCTTTTATAGGATTTGATTATAATAATCAAATAACACAATAAACAAACACAAGGCAAAACAATTTACGTGGTTCGACATATTAATTAATATGCCTACATCCACGGGTGGTGATACTAATAAGCCACTATATAATGAAAAAGTGTACAAATAACAATAAGCTCTCAGATGAGCACAAAAAAAAAAAAAAAAGAAACACCAATCTCAACACTCAAAATCAATCAATCCCCAGCAGTTTGGCCTCACAAGAGCTCTCTGTGTGTTGTGCTTTCCCTCATTCATTCTCTTTACAAATACAAAGGCTCGCAAAAAAACAGAACGAATTACTGAAAACATACATAACAGATTAAAAAAGCACGCGCCGCGCCCGTCCCCCAATTCCTGCTTTGCAACGCTGAATCAGTTAGACAAATATATCTAATTTTAAATTAATGAAGAAGAGTAGAGAGAGAGCAAACGAGAAGGAAAGCGTATACAAATTATAATTACTAACCAGAGTTATTAGCAACATTACATATATATCCCTGCTGAATCCCCTCCTCTGCTCACCATTCGTTTCTAAAATGGATTAAAAAATAACTACTAATTAATTTTAATTAAAATAGAGTGAGGCACGCAATGCATGCAGGAGATCTAGAAATAAATTACCCGTAGCGGTGACCCTGGGTGATTGTAATTGACTAATTGCAGCCGCGCGCTTTCAATCAATGGAGATGTCGGGAATGTGGCGTATCTTAGGCCAGTCCTCTCCTGTCTCCTCTCTGTAACGTTCTTCTAAAATATAACACCGCCTAATATACAATTCCTGGAGCGTTGTCTTCTGAAGAAGGTGATCGGGCAGTGCTTTTAATTTAGGGCAACTCGAAATAGTCAAGGAAGAAAGACGTGGCATGATTATGATTTCTTCCTTTATTGCAGTCCCGAGATCCCACTCTTCCAGTTCTTCCATATAACGAATTCTGAGCAGTTTCAATTTGGGAAAGCCAATAACTGAGGAGCCATCCGTATCACCTTCTACTCCCAGAAATTCATTACCCACTCTTTTCACACTTTCCATTCCTAAAATATGAAGAGATTCAAGGGATGGCAATTTTCCCAAAGGAGGCAAATGCTCGCAATTTCTCCACCCGAAGAGCAATAAAACCGTTAAATTGGTTAACGACATGAACCAATTTATGGGGACAACATTCCTCCTCCCTCTGTATTCGTCTATCCGTAATTTCTTTAAATTAGGAGGTGGTCCCAAGGCTTCAAGAAGCCGTTCATCTTCATCCTCCTCATTCTCCCTCCTCCCAGCTTGTTCTTCATCTCCATCTCTTGAATGACCAAAATGAAGTCCCAATTTTAAGAGATTTTTCTTTTTCTCAAGTTCAGCCCTTCTAGCCTCCCCCGCATCTGACACATCACCCAGCCCACGTATCCTGCAGTCTCGAAGGAGGTTAAGCTTTTTAAGAGACCCAAGGCTACATGCTCTGTCATACCCTCCACCCACAATAAACTTTGTCACTTCCCGAAGCCTGATTAATTCCCCAATACCTGCCGGCAAGTATCTTAAAGAATCAGTCCCCTCATTGTGTAAATACATCAGCTTTCTTAACTTCCCTATCCCTCGAGGTAATTCTCTAAGATTACTGCAAGAATTAATATTTAAACGTTCTAAATTATATAACTCACACAACGTCTCGGGTAATGTTTCTATCTTCTTTATACCTTTCAAATTAAGGTATTTCAAATGTAACAATTTTTCTATATTTGTTGGAATTTCCTTGATGTAATTCACACATGACCACCTATCACCATTTAATTTTAATGCCCTTAAACAAGTTAATTTATCAAATAATTGAGGTAGGACTTCGCTAGACCATGAATGTTCATCACTTTCAACTAAGAGGCTACGCAATCCTCGCAATCCTTTAACATTACCCCAAATGGAGATCGGAACCGAAGCCCCTCTATATAAAGTTAACATTAAATGAAGGATTTTTTTCTCCCCAAAAGAGCTCATAGCTGACTCTTCACCACCATGAATTTCTATTGTTGAACACTCATTACTACATAAGTATTGAGCAAAGTCATGCACTATATCGTGCATTTTGCAAGTAGAGATTTCACCATCATCATCTTTTTTAAAATCCTGAAAGAAAGAACGGCTAGCTAAGATGTTGAAATACTCTTCACCAATATCCTCCATCTCTTTGGCCCCTTTCTCACTAAGATAACCTTGTGCCATCCATAGGTTAATTAACTCTTTTTTTTGTATGCCATAGTCTTTTGGAAAGATGGCACAATAAGTGAAACATTGTTTAACCTTAGAGGGCAATTCATTGTAACTCAACAATAGAGGGGTCAAAAGGCCTCTCTCAACCTCTTCTAGTTCCCATATCTCACTCTCTAAGATATTTTGCCATTCTTTTTCAGTGTTTCTAGATTGCAGGAGACTAGCAATCGTCTTTGCAGCTAAAGGTAAGCCCTTGCACTTTCTTACAATTTGTCGGCCAATATTTTCTAATTTTTCACATTCCTCCTTGGACCTGTCGAAAAATGCTAACTGCTCAAACACTGACCAGCATTCTATTTCAGACAATACATTGACAGAGGTAACATTGGTTGATCTCAGACAACGGGCAACTCTATCCTTACGCGTGGTAATCAAAATTTTACTTCCATGGAGACCATTCTTTAAACATTTGTAGAGTGGTTCCCACTTATAGTAATCTTCGTTCCACACGTCGTCTAAGACAAGAAGAAATTTCTTCCCTTCAACCCATTCTTGAATGTGTTGCATGAGAGATTGAAACTCTACAAGGTCTTTGGCGGAACCTGGCTTCAGAGCCTCAATGACTGCTCTAGCGATTCTGAACTCATCAAAAGGATCTGACACACAGACCCATATTCTTTCATCAAAATGTTTTTTAACATCACCGTTGTTGTAGGCAAATTGAGCAAGAGTCGTTTTGCCTATGCCCCCCATCCCAACAAGTGAGATGATACAAGGGCCTTTCTGTTCTTTACTACTCTCACATAACAACCTATTAACGAGTTCGTTCTTCTCTTTTTGTCTACCAAATATCTCGGACTCATCAATTGAGGAGATACTTGCCGGCCCTCGTTGATCCGCTCTCTCATTACTCTTGGTAACATTCACAGCAAAACCAAACATGGCTTTTTGTTTGTCAATATCATCAAGAGTTTCATTGATGTCTTTCATCTTGAGAGCAATGCGACGACGTAAAAAAATAGGTTTGCAGCCAAAGCAAGAGGCAGCAGGAAAGAAGGAACATACCTTCTTCTTAGGAACGAGAGCATCATTCTCATGATCATCCACTCCATCGATCTGCAGTTTGAGCCTTGCAGTGTTCCACTCACCCAACACATCTTCCATGTCGCAACATGCGCATCTGAGTCGATCGAGCCAGAGTCTGACAGTTTCCTCCTTTACTTGCCTTTTCTCTGCATCATGGAGCACAGCTCGAATGGCTTGGAGGTTGCTGGTCAGCTTCTTCGCTTCCTTTCCGACACCCGTTACAAGCCTCACTTGTTCCTTCGCCTCTTCATCAGCCATTGAGGTCAGCAGCTCCAAGAGAGGGGAAATGATCGCATCAACCATGGTGAAAAAGAAAAATGAGAGAGAGAAGAAATTGATGGTGAGTTGTAGCAAATGTAAGTAGCTAATGCTGAAAGAAATGAAGGAGCTGATAATGTGGTGAAAATGTTGCCGTATTCTTTCAATTCTTATAGTACTGCAAGCAAAATTCTAATTTAGAAATATTTCATTTCGGCCCCCTGTGAAAGAAGCTACTGTTATCATTATTACTTTTCTTTTCTTTTTTAAATACCAGCAACGAGTGAAAATGACGGACAGTTGTGGACAGGAAATAATATATTGTTAAGTCCTACATCGGCGATTCACGCGGTATATGAAACTGACAAAGTTTTCTATGATCTCTTTTTAAATAATTGAACAAAATTGTTAGATAATATATTTGATCGTGTCGTCATATTGAGATTTGGAAGCATTTGCTTTACAATCACCCATGAACTTGATAATTTTTAGATTGTTTGATCTGAATTATTATGTGTATTATTAGCTTAGAAATACCTTGACCATCTCTTTCTTATTTTCTTCTTCTTCTTCTTCTTCTTTTTTTAAATTTGACTCGTTTGCATAATTAGTTGAAAGGAAAGAATGAACATACTAATAAACTAGGAAAACGCTGCCACATAATATTTTAAGATTCATATCGAACCACTTTATTTAGATTTTGTCATTTTAGCAGATGTCTGATAGTGGGAGTTTAGAGTTTAATCTCTAACTTTGCTTGTGAAGTGTGAAAAATCAAATAATCTTTTCAACTCGTTTTTCAACAAAAATAGATAACAATTCATCATCAGTTATTTCTCATTATGTATAAAATAATCAATCTAGAGCTGGATATTCACATGTTTTTCCATTTCTAATCATTTCAAAATATAATATGAACTTTTTTTAAAAAAAAAATCAAATTGTAATAAAGTGACATAAATATTAAAAAATGAAAATAAAAAGTCAAAAATGTAATGCGGAAAAGAGACAAAACCTTTTTGTTTGTTCTATTCATGGCATCTAAATATGAGAAATGATGGGTTGATTGTCATTGTGAACAACCATATTAATTGCAACACGTGAATACCATCAAAGTTATAATAATTCATGGACCCATGCATCTGTATTTCTAATTATTCCGCGTAGAAGGCTAAAGTTTAACGTGTGATTCTCAAATTCATTGTCAAGTGATTTGAACGTTTTAACGAACAGCGCTTACTTTTCTTTTTGAAGGAGCACAATAACAACTTGAAGATTCCTAGAAATTGCCTACAGCACAAATATTTTTCATTTGAACAAAAACCATCAATAATTTTCAAACTTAGAAGATATTTATTTTTTTCCCCATAACCCACCAAATACTTTTTCATTTAGTGTAACTTTGTAATTTTCTTAGATGATACTTAAAACTGCTAATATCTTCTAATTATTGTTTTAAAAATCTCAATGACTGCATGCCCAATTAACGGATCAGTAGTCTCAGTTCGACATATTTATTTTAAAAAAAAAAGAAATACACGGTTGTTTGATGACTCTAGAATAGAACATCAGGAAATGAAGAGAAAAAGTAACATACTTTATGATGATCATTGCCGATGAAATAACAGATGTAAGTATTTATTGCCAATTAATTGACATTCTTATCAAGTAATTGTTTTAGACTCGAATTCAAAAGCTCTACTCCGCTCTGCCCTTTGGTAATTCCCCTGTTCAAAAAATAATATTGTTTTAAAAATCTCAATAACAACATGCCCAACATATTTAAAAAATAAAAAATTTACAATAACAAAATATATATATAATGATTAAAAAACTTTGGCTTGTTAAAATTTTTTGGGAAATTATCAATTGTATACTCTTAGTTTACTCCGTTATCAAATTTACTACAACACTTTCAGGGTATATCAGTCGTCCACCCTAAGTTGACAAAATATTGAAATAACAGGAAGATTCGGCTTTCTCAGAAGAACTACTTGAAGAAAATTTTGCGACGCTTCAACATGTAAGATTATAAGTCAATTTCTACCCCACTTCTTGTCAATTTCAAGTTATCCTCAAGTATGTGTCCTAGTAATGAAGTAGAGAGGAACGAGATGTCTCGAGTACCATATGCATCAGCAGTGGGAAGTTTAATGTTCGTTATGATACGTACTAGACCAGACATTGCACAAGCAGTGGGAGCAGTCAGTCGATACATGGCGAATCCTGGTGGAGAGCATTGGATAGCTGTGAAGAGGATTCTAAGATACATCAGAGGAACCTCAAATGTTGCATTATGTTATGGATGATCAGAGTTTACTGTCAGGAGCTATGTGGATTCAGATTTTGCAGGAGATCTTGATAAAAGAAAATCCACTACTGGCTATGTATTTACAATTGCGGGAGCAGCTGTAAGCTGGGTTTCTAAACTGCAGACCGTTGTGGCTCTATCTACAACAGAAGCAGAGTACATGGCAGCTACACAAGCTTGCAAGGAAGCTATCTGGATACAAAGGTTATTGGAGGAGCTCGGGCACAAACAAGAGAAAATTTATGTGTTTTGTGACAGTCAGAGTGCCTTGCACATTGCAAGGAATCCAGTCTTTCATTCCAGGACAAAGCACATAGGAGTTCAGTATCACTTTGTTCGAGAAGTAGTGGAAGACGGAAGTGTGGATTTACAAAAAATCCATACGAATAAGAACCTAGCAGATGTTTTGACCAAGCCGATCAATGCTGACAAGTTTATCTGGAGTAGATCCTGTTGTGGCCTACCAGAAACGTAGGCAACATGATTATGGCGAAGCAGAAAGGATGGTGTGGAGATTGATTGATTCTCAATCTAATCTCCAAGTGAGAGAATGTTAAAGTCATGGTTGGGAGGTGCTGCCCAAAGAAAGAAACAAAAGAGAAAGAAGAAAAAGAAGAAAGAAAGAAGAAAAAATGGGTACCGGGCCGTAAAGGGCAAAGAAAAAAATTAATAAAATAATAAAAATAATATATAATTGATAAATAGTGCCAAAGCTTTCTCTATAAATAGAAACGAAGAGAATGAACAAATTCATTCCATCGAGAGAGAAGCATTTCCTTCCTTTAGACAGGTGAGAGTATCAAGAGTTTAATAAACTCTTGAGTGATTAGTGTTTTGAGAGTTTGGGTGTATTGGAATTTTGGGTGGTGAGGTAAAATACCACAATACTTGTAACTCCTTTTCACTAGTAAAATATTTTTCTTATTTTTTGCCCGTGGACTTAGGCTAAAAGTCGAACCACGTAATTTCTTGTGTCCACTTTTTGTGCTGTTCTTTGTTTTCTTACAATTTCATTTTAGCTGCGTGTCTGCTTCACTCATCAATTTCCTAACAAAGTAAACATCATCAATCATTTTCCTTTTGAATTATGATTTTTCAATCCAAAAAGTAGATGCTAGTAAAAGAGAGAGTTAAACTTGACTCACCCGCTTTTCTAATTGTTCTGATTTGTTGTATAATTTATCTAAAACGTATATAACACATTCTCAATTTTATTACTATAAACTTACGCTGTATTGTCTAGTCTTAGTAAGTAATGACTCAATTGGATGTGGGAGGATACCTTCCGCTTTGACCCAAAAAACTGTTTCGAGGACAGTATTCTTACTCAACTTAAGTGCGGAACAAAGAAAGAAACGGTAAGAACATTAATGAAAGTTAACATACAGAGCAAACAAGTCAAGAGCACACACAAGAGGAGAAATAATTAACACTATTATTTTACATGGTTGAGTTTCTCTAAGCCCACGTCCACGAAGACAGACACTTGGCCAAGGAAATAATTGACCAAGGAATTTACAAGGAAACTCTCTTTTCCAGAAGTTACAAGAGCCCTGACACTATTCCTCTCGAGGTCTAGTTTAAGTCGCCCAAGCCTCTCAAGCTCCCTTAAGAACTCTGCTTTCTTGCTGTTCAAGAAAGCGCCTGATTGGAATCACATGCTCCACGTGACATCTGGCATAACTAAATTTGCTGCTGTACCCGGCCAATTTATGATGCCACTTAGGGCATCTCCAAAAGACTTTTTAGATTTTACTCTTCAAATATCAATTTGCTTACTGATATGGCAAATAAGTGGATTGAAAAATATAATTTCTTCCAAAAGACTCATCAAATAAGAATAAGTTAATATTATTTTAATCAAATCTTTTGACTATTAAATTGAATTGCTGTTATATTTTTGAAAGGAAACATAAATAATAATTATTGCAATTTTATCTTTTTAATAAATAGTAATAAAATATTAATAGAATAGAGAAAAATTCACTCGTCAATATTGAAGAGAGAGAAACAAATTTTATTTGAAGAATCTAAATTAACATGTCTTTTGGAGTGTTTAATATTCATATGACTCTTTAAATAAGAAGTAGAATTTTATTTAAAGAGTCTTTTGGAGATGCTCTTATGATACCCTTTCACGTCAGCTTCCCTTGCCCTGCGTCATCATAGGACCTTACATCTTGGAACCTCCAAGAAAGCTGAATCTCTAACAGCCCATCATAAAAGATATTAGTTTTAAAATAGGGAAATTACCAAAAATACCTGCACATTTTGAAATTTGTCAAAAAATGAAGAGTAGAAAGCAATAGGAAAACGTAATTAACTAACCAATTTGATTCCTCTGATTGCTTTGATCTCAGGACTGTTTGTCTTCCCGTGCGTCTTCAATTCCGCAAGACGATCTTGGCTTGAATTTATACATCAGAAGAAAATATCAGTATGCCCAAAATAAAATGTTACTTCCAGCGCAGAAATAAGAGAAATTGACACGCCTTCTTCCATCACAGCGGATGGTGTCATATGGACAGGGATGGCAATTGTACCCGCAAACCCGCCCAAACCCACCCGCCAAAACCCGCCCGTTGCGGGTAATTTTATCCGTTGCGGGCGGGTTTAGTATTATAAATTAAAACCCGCACATGGATGCGGGTGGGTTTGGTATTAACCTTATACCCGGTGGATACCCGCATGGATATCCACCAAACCCGCAATAATTTTTTTCAAATATTTTTAATTTAATTTAAATATAAAAATATATAAAGAAAATAATGTAATTAATCAAATTACCAAATAGCCAAAGGCTCAAAGTTGTGTATGTGTGTATATGGCTCATCTCCTATTCTAAAGTCATAACCTAAAGAAAACTAAAGACATTTCCCTTCGAATTAATATTTGAAAATATTAATCTTAATTATTATTATAGGCATTGTGTTGGATGGGTGCTTATAGTGGTGAATAAAATGAATATCTTCTCTTGGATCTTGTTTTAAATGATAATATAGAATGTAATTATGATTTTTAGATATTAGTTTGTGCTTTTTAAATAGATTTGTGTAATTTATACTTAAATTTGAGAATTTGTGTTGAATTGATGTGGAAATTTTACTTTTTCATTTACATTGTTTAAATATAAAATTGAATATGTTATATGGAATTTGAGGTTATTATTACAAATTTATATATTAAAAAATTATGATTTTAAATACGGAAACCCGCAAAAAATCCGCCGGATACCATTGCGGGTTTGGTAATTGTTAAAACCCGCTGCGGGTGGGTTTTTTTAAAAAAATTAAAACCCGCTGCGGGTTGCGGGTGGGTTTGGTAATTTAAATTTTGTGCGGGTTTGGGTTTGGTAATGGCAAACCCGCTGCGGGCGGTGCCCATTGCCATCCCTACATATGGAGGTATTCTGTCGCGGACTTAACGTACTTATCAAGTAATTCATAATTCCTAGTTTAAAAAGTAGAGTAATTGGATATCTAGTCCGTAAATTCAAGATATAATAACTCTTGACAATTATATATTCATATACATGTTAGTAGCATGATGCTACCAATATTCGCTCCTTTAGCATTTAAACACTTGATCATTGAAATAATTTAAGAAAAATGTTGTTTGGTTACTAAGAAAATATCTCAGAAAATTTTCAGAGAACTTTCCAGAATTCTTGCCTTTATTTCACTAAATGAAAAATGTTACAATTACATTCAATTTATATTCGATGCTTTAGCATTACTATAACTAACTCAGAACATACTACACATGCTTAACTACAGCTCAATATATACAGAGTAAGTCATAACAAACTTTTAACTACTTATGCTGAGGTGGCAACTGAGCTGTTATTCTGCTTAATCATCTGACGTCACCAACTTGCTGGTTTTCCTCAGCTTGAGCGTCTTCTTCCTTTCTGTACAATGAGCTTCTTTAACAATCATTGAAGCAGCCTTTCTCACCAACCTAGCTCCGACATTAAACTATAGAGTTATCAAGACCGACATTCGATGACGTAATCACATAAAGTTGTGCTTATGCCTACAAAATGGCTGAATACTCTTTAATTGGATTACAAACAACAAACGAGTAAAATGGAGCAGCAGAAGAAATTACCATTGGCTGATGGTTGTTGCAGGCGTTATGAGAATTCCTCAAGGGCTTCCTTTGATCAACTTCCCATTGGTCTCGATGTTGCAAACGTGGGATATCTTAGGCCCTGTATCCTCCTTGCAACGCTCTTCTGAAATAGAACATCTCCCACCTTGCCCCTGCCGAAGTTATGAGTCACCCCTCAATTTCAATCGAAATACTGCTCTGCCATGCCCTTATACCTTAACGTAATTACTCTGTTAAAAAATCTTGCTTTGAAAATCTCAGTAATTGAACATGCTCAAGAAATCAGTCTCAGTTTGATGCATTACAAAAATAATCAACCACACAATGGGCTGATGATTATCTACAATTGAAAATTAGCAAATGAAGAGGTGAGAGCAACTACAAAAGCATAACTAACCAATTCGATTCCTTATTGCACCATTCCTGAATCCTGCCCTCTGATCGGTTTCATCTCAGTACTGTAGGCCTCTTCCCGTCTTCCATATCGCAAGACGCTTCACCTAGCCCAAAACATACCGTTCTTGGCTTGAAAATGGAAAGTCTCATGCAGTGCAGAAATCAGAGGAATTAACCCACTTATGACCATCGTGTGTGTATATAGTAGACGATGTCATCGATACTTATTTTGTCACAAAATTAGTTAACATACACTTATATATAAAGCTGAAGTAATTAGATGTCTAATGAGTGTTTAAGATATTACAAATTAAAATGTTGCATACTCTGGACATTAACATAACATAAAATTTGATCCACAATTTACTCAATTTCTGAGTTAGCTTACCAAAAGTATTGTAGCAGAAATAACCAAATCAACCCAGGTCCTAATATGGAGCCCCTGCGCGTCAATTAAAGTAAAAGCTTGATCCTCTGTTATCCGAAATGGTCAAACAAACATTAAACCAAAATGTTGAAGTCTCTTTCTTTTGCAATTCTAGCTCTAACTGATGAGATTGATCGAAAAGAACAACCAACATTAAGATTAATTTTTATTTCCATTACTAGGAAATAGAGAATTAAATGGAATTCTCTCAGTAAAGCTCACCAATATCTGTCTCCGTCATCACATGGATATATCAGACTAGCTATCTAATCCTTTTATTTTATTTTTTTCCTTTTTCATTCAACAGCTTCAGCATTTAACAAGAAAGCTCGGGCTCCTACAATGCTTAGGCCTCATCACGATTAAGTACTCGTACGGTAGCGCAAGTAGCAGGCCTGGCACCAGTCTGGATCTGCTAGAGAAAAAAATTTTACACATGCGCCCTGAAAATCTGTTACATAAATTATGTCCTAATAATCAGCAATAATTCAAAGATGCGGATAAAAAAACACTATAATGTACAAACATACACCTTGTTTATATTTTTTGTATCACAGGGACATAAACTTCTCAAGAGTCAAGTCCGACATTTAATTCAACCCATAAACTTGTGCTTGTAGCCCGCATAAATGGTTAAACAAATATTATCTTTTCGACTTGAAGATTGGATTACAAATATATAATAGGAAAGTAAAATGGAGGAGGAGAAAGAAATTACTGCCAAAAATAAAATTACCCGTAGGAATTTTATTTGGTTAGTAATTGAGAAAGAAATTACCTTAGGTGATGGCTGAAAGGAATTTAGATCTATCAAAAATAGATGTAAGCAATTAAAAATAAAAAATTAATTACTTAATTAATTTTTTTAGAAGTACTGTTCACTGTTACTGTTTGCGATTCTGTTTACCACAACTGTTTACAGTTACTGTTCATCCACATAAAAAATATTAATTTTCCAAAAACACAGCAAAATTCAGAAAATAAATGATACAAAGATTTTTACATAGTTCGAATTAATCAATCCTACATCCATGAGGGCACGCCAAGATGAAAAGCAATTCACTAAGTTGAGATGTTACAACATATGGATTTACCAAACTTAAGACTCTCACTTATAGTTTATCACCATACAATTTACTCAACTTTAGACTGAATCTGCTTCTCTTAAATAATTGCTACCCCTCTTGATCCACGATCCTCAAGGCACTTCGCAAAGTGATCAATGGCAATTCTTCAATTCTTCAATGTCTAGTGATCCAAGATCCATATAGAGTCTCAACAGAGATGAAAAGAAGATAATAAAACAAATCAACACAACATGGTGCGCCAAATTCGGATTCTCTAGGGACGAGGCCAAACTTTGCTTCTCTACTTTATGCTCTGCGTTGTGCCTGTCTTTAATTGTGAAATACCTCTCTTTATATAGGCACTAGGGTTTCACCAAAATAGCAAGTTTGAAAAGACTTAGATACTTTCCAAATAAGAGTTTATTTCCTCTTATAATTCCTATGAATCTAAATAGGAATAAATATGATCTTCTTGCATTACTTGTCTCCTAAGAAATATCTAGAGCATTTAATGACTTCTTGTTTGAACCAACTTCTTGCTCTAAATAGATCTCATGCGCCAATAATAGAATCCCACCATTAATTGACTTGCTAAAATAGACATTTAAATAAATTAGGAAACAAATATTCCTAATAAATTGGAATCTCACTAAATTAGGGAATTAATAAATTAATCCCTATTACAAGATATGCAATAAATAAACTTCCAATTTAACTAGACTGGCCATAAAATGCCAACTCTATAAATAATGGACTTAACAATGGCGATGGTACTTGCAGTACTCGTTTTAAAAATCCTCAAGGTTCGAATTTGACATATTGGTGATTGATTAAGATGCTGGGAATGTCGCATATCTTGGGGCAGTCCTCTCATGTTTCCTTTCTGTGATGTTCTTCTAAAACAGAACATGAACTAATATCTGAATCCTGCAGTGTTGTTTGTTGTACGCGGAATGCGGAATCAAGCGCACCAAATAATCACAGAAAAATAAAGGACACAAAATTTAACTCAGATACTATCTATGAATAATATAACTCAGTACCTCACTTCATGCAAGCTTTGATATATTATTCCTTCTATCTATTTATCCACTGCTAATTGTTTTATAAAAAATTTGGTGCACTGAAGTGAACCCAATAACTCCTAGCTGGAAGCAACAATGTCCAATTAAGCCGCCGATACAATCAATCAAACAATAAGGAAAGGATCAACAACACAACAAGCACACCCAAGGCACAAAGATTTACATGATATATCCACAGGTGGTGATGCTGGTATCCACTATACGTGTGATGAAAACAAGTGTATATATATAAAGAACACCACCTGTCTCCTCACAATAACCCCCTAGAATACAAGCGCAAATAAAAATGAGGCAATTCCTGCTCTGCTCTGTTCTGCCCTCATGTACGTAATTCCTCTGCTAAGAAATATTGCCTTAAAATCTCGGTAGCATATGCATGCTTGACCAGCAAATCAATTAGACATATATAATTATCAACCACACAGGAAATCAGCAAATCAGTGGTTTCATGAATTTGTAATATTTGAACATCAGAATATGAAGAGTACAGGGCAATGGGAAAAAGTAATTAACCAACCAAATAACTTTAAATCCAAATAAGATAAGTAACGTATGAAAGCAGGGTTGAAGCCCACCTTAGAAGCTCCTGTCTATGAAGGCCAATAAATCTCCTGCTATCTGTTTACTTAGATCTTTATGTATTTCTATACACTTTTTACTCTACTCTGTTGTTCAACCTTCTTTGGTTTTATGTATCTATTTTATGTGTATTGAGAAGGCTAGTTACTAGGTGTCAACTCTTCTCTTTAAAAGATAAAGTTTTGAGAAAAGGAAAGAAAGACCACGGCCAACTACCTTGTCACATTTTGCATACCAAAATTGGATATTAATTATGGTCACTGTCTTCAACCTGCTAACCAAATCCAAAAAAATTGGTCTTCCCGATTGAGTAAGTGAGCCCTGAAAAGACATTACCCAGCTTAAAAGCCAAATGAATGTAGACTTGTGATTGGTGCAATTGGTTTTAAAGAAATTAGTATGCATCCCCACTGAAAGCCAGTAAATAGAGTTGAAGAAGATGCTAATGTGCCACAGCTAACATAAGCATAATTTGATCAGCCGAATGACTACCAAATGAAAAAGCAACATAAACTTAACAGAACTGTTAGGATTAATCGAAGACACATATATTTGTGCCAATTTTCACACCTTTAGCATTCAAACCTTGCTCTAGAACAACTGCTGTGGTCCGATGCTGCAGGCAAAAAATTTGACCTACTCACTCACCAACCTAGCCCCAAATAAAATTTTTGAAATTCCTTGAAAACCTTAACATTATATCCAAATAAAATAAACATAACTTGTGTTTGTGACGTAATGAGATTGCAGTGCATTTGTAGAGTGTACACTTATCTGCCATTTCGTCGGAACAAATTTTTTTACTTCTCTTAAAATTTGCATAATAAATAGCAATATGGACAAGTACCTACTTATGAAAGTGTTAAGATATTTTTACATTTCTTTTTTTTTTTTAAGGAGTAAAAGTGATTATTCATTTTGTTGATACCCATTTACTCTATAAATGCCACCATGATCACTGAGATATGTTCATGAATAAGCATCTACCATCAGATCGATTCGAAAACGGAAAGGAATAGAGAAATAAAAGGTGAAACAAATGAAATAATTAAGGAGAGGAACGAGATTCTATTGTCTGGTTATAACTGGAAATCAAGCATGAAAAAGGAATTGATTTTTTTTTTTTTTGGTTGACAGAATACACTTTCAACTAGAAAAAAAAAATTTGAATTTGATATTTAACAGAAAATTCAAATAAAATCAAATTCATTTGTAATTTAAGTTCATTTCATTCTTAAAATTTGACATATAGAATAAAATTTATAAATGTTTCAAATACAAAAACATATTACTATTCAAAATAATAAAAATTTTCATGCAAAAAGTTAAAAAATAAAATAAAACTGTTTGATGGAGAATGAAATTGAGCAGGGAAAGTTTGATGGAAGATGCACACATATATTTTTGAGTTTTTTTAGTTCATCTATTAATCCCCAGAAACCAGTTGCAGAACTAGTGGGAAATCATATATTTTTTAATGGAAACAAATACGAAATTGGTCCTCAAATTATTGTGTAATGCATTTTGCAAGAAATTTGATAGCCTGATTATGTTATCCACGTCTTGAACTTTTCAAGTTATGACGTACCTTTATGTAAAGATCAAATGTTTCAAGATCCAAGATTTAAGGTGGCCCAATGCTTCAATATTGTTAGTGTTGCGGTCTCAAGTTTTATAATCTTCTCCTAAGATTTCTTCTTTTTCCTCGCTTCAACCATGTGTGAACAGTTAGGGTTTACTATTTTGAGGCTGTATAAATAATGGGTGAAATTCGGGGTTTGTAACTTGGAAGCGAAAGACAAGAAGATGTTTTATGTAGGGAAAAGGGAATTTTACGGGCAAAGATCCTGAAATTTCAGAATAATTGAGGGAGACAAGAGGGAGTTCATATTTCGTTGGAGACAAAGAAAATAAAAGGGAAGGTTGAGTTTTTATACTTGAAAATAAATGAGAAATTTTAAAAGTAAGGACACCTTTTATTTAATTAAAGATGACTCATTATTTAGCGATGAGTCATTTTTATATTGTAAGTAAAAGTAACTTTATAATAGATGACGTTAAAAAATAAATAAAAGTCATCTAAACTAATAGATGACAATTAATAGCATGCGCGTCGTGTATTACACGTCATCTTTGTCATGTTTTGTGGTAGTGTTTGTTGCTAAACCATACAATTATGAAATTTTGCTACTCAATCTTGTATTGTTGTATTTCCTTGCTTTCAGTTTTCTTGATCGGAACAAACAACATAAATAATGATGCTATATTAAAAAAAAATTAAAAGAATTTCACTCGTCCTTCATTTGTTATCAACAATATGATATTGCCTGGGATCTTTCGGCTTAATCTTCCCGTGCCCATTGGCCAAACTTGCATTCTCAGCAATTCTTCTCCATTTCTTAATCCTTTTATCCATATGCTTTGTTAATGCACAGTACTGTTGCAATTTTTTAGGCATTGCATCATAAATTTGCCACCATTTCTTATGAGCTGAATCACTGGCAAATACATGGCGACTCACCATGTCCCAATTGCAATCATAGTCCTTGTAACACATCCATGGCTTTAACCCCAGATAATGAATTGCATAAAGACCATCACCCACTTGATGTTCCTTATCGTCTTGCTTTGAAAACTGTTGGGAAAATATGCTCTTTAAAAGCATATGTGTTTATTTAATTGTAATAAATAATTTTCTGATTAATAAAATAAATGAGGTATTTTATTCAAATATCTTAATTGCATTAATATTTGTATTAAAGTCCATTTAATCATATTATATGTATTTATGTGATCACTATGTGGATTCACAGAAGATATAAATATAAGTTATCTTATGATTAAATAAATTTAGTTCGCAGTTGATAAATAAAGTTGGGCACTTTATTTAGGTATAGAATGTAATAAATTCATTGAATGATTTGTCTTAATCATATATGAATTTATTGATGCAGTACGACTACATTGAACAGGATCACATATGAGATTTAATTAACTTTATAATAATTGTCAGACTTATTAAATCTCATAGGCGTTGATTTTATTGTAATCTTAATCTTGAGTTAATTATGATTTCATGATTGTAATTGTTATTCCATTTGAGTTACCAATGGGCACGACACATCCTTGTGGTCAAGATTACCCGGTATCTTAGTGGGAGCAATTATGAGTATTGGAGTTATGGATTAACAATATAGAATTTGTACAACACATCTCTTGATGGGTTTTCGGCACTTGATCATAGAATTCTCTGGCCAGAGTGTGTCAACATATTTAGTATGTTGAAAATGATCATTAGAGAAAACCAGTAAGGATCAAGGAATAAGATATTATTAAATTGATTGGATAGTTGAGATATCAATTTAATTAACGATGTGGTACAAAGGATTGTGCAGTAAAGAAATCAATGTGGCTTGGGACGAATTATTATTCCACCATGTGAACACTTCATTAAGACATCCCTGGTCACCTCCATTGTATGACGAAACCTTAAAGCTTTTGAGCATCATATCTTCAAACTTGCACAATGATGGCTCAATCACCATCACCCCAGAATTGAACAACACTTTGTCATTTCCTGCTGCTGATAATTCAGGGTAAAAGAAGAATTCATCGATGTTTTTGAGTACTAAAAGATCAGAATCAATGAAGATAATTTTATCATATTCAGTGAGTTGCCATACTCTAAGCTTGCTATAATTCCACTTATTGTACGAATCTTTCTTGGCAAAGGGGCTACGTATGCGCGAAATCCACTTGGTTTTCCATCCGGCAGCTCTCAGGCCACGGAGAGACTTGCCACTTATTGATTTATCATGAAGGAGAACGAGATCTCTCGTCGAGTTTTTTTGGATTATGCTTTGCGCTAAAGCTATTGCACCACATACATAAGCTTCTGATGATTGTAGGACGGTTACATAAGCTTCTCTTTGATGGTACGTTGTGTAGTTCAGTTTTGCTAGTCTTGCTTGTGACATAAAATATCTCCATATTTCTTTGCCTGTAAATCAAAATAAAAGCACTCAAATATTAATTTTAGGTTAATTTTGCAAAATTAAGAAAAATGAATTACATATGAAGGTTTTGAAGAAGTCGTGGCGTCCGGATTAGGTTATACTTTCACTGAAATTGAAAGTGCAATTCTCTAATGCCACATAAGTCTTAATTAGGAAATTGATTTATGTTGGCTGAGTTACCAAATTTTGATGCCTTGGCAAATTTTCATACAATCAGAATCATGACTGCTGCCTGTATACATTCTGTGTCTGTAGATTATTACAACTCTTTAAGGATATCAAAATTAAAGAACCGGTCAAATTTAAACCAATTACACTTGTGCACGAGTTGGGCAAATTTAATTTGGATTTGTCTCATTTATTAATGCTGAACGAATAATTTACTAAAATTTGAAACAAAAGAAAGCAGTAAATTAATGACCCACCATGACCAGATAAATCACCCACTAACCTTTTTTTTTCCCCTCAGAACACCTCAAATTTCCGAAGAAAAATAAAATAAAATCTCCTGCATCCATTTCTTGTGAACATTTTATATTTTTTTATATGCAACAAGCTTTCATTAAAATTTAAGACTCTATCCTCTAGAATAAACTCCAAAACATATCGATTAAAATCATAATATTTTTGTTCTCACTATAGATTCGCCTATATAAGCGACCATTAAAGTAGGAAAAAAAATAACAATAAGAGCCTAAATACTACTTCGTAAATAATCAAGAAATATGACAAGCAACAAGAACAACAACTACAGATTCATAAAGATTTTTACGAAATTTTAAGTCACATTTTAATGCATATAACATTGTAAAATTCTTGGAACTGAGTACAAACAGTAAGTTAGCATTTGGTTAGAAAATTGTTCAGGGGATTTTCTTCTTCAAGTGATGACCAAATTTTCTTCAGTTTCCAAACTACTCGCTATCTAAAACACAAACAAAATGTTTTCGAGAAACCAGGGAAAAAAAAAAGAAGAAGAAGCAAAACTCACCAGTTTGAGCATAAGCAGGAGCAATTTGGCATGACCCAACAGGCAGCAATACTTTATGTTTTAATCTCCTCAAGTCAGGCTTATAAACCCAATAATCCCCTGCATGCTCCACAAGATCATCACACCTGAACATCTCCACCATGGCCCCACAAGAACCCACAAAGACAACGTACACCGGCCGATCAACATCAGGTTTCAACCACCCACTCTCCACCGCTAGATTCGCCACCACGAGATTCACTTGCAACCTAAACACATCCCCCATCCCACCACCTCCATCTCCATCTCCTCGGCAGGGAACCCTAGCCACTATCACGTCGAGGTACCCGTAATCCTGCGCCGGCATGGGTATCTCCGGGCACGCCGGTGGGGCCCATTTGTGATCTTCATCAATCCACTACGGGAAAAAGTCTTCCCACTTTTTATCCTCACCCACATGGTCGAAACGTACGTGAACAGTTTCAAAATGCATGTCACCACGTACGCCATCATCGTCGTCGTCGTTTATATTTACTAAACCAACTTTAATTTTGTGACCGTTGATGTGTTTTTCGACAATATCGAGCCATTTGGGTCTGTGTATTAAGTGGTTAGTATTGTATTTATTATTTGGCTCGTAAGCCAAATGGGGTTGTTGTTTAGGTTTGAACGACAAAACGATAAGGAAAAGCGAGAAGGAGAGGAGAAGAAGAGAGATTATGAAGAGCTTTTGACTGAAATTTGTGGGTTTGTTAGAAGAAGATGATGATGAAGCTGCAGCCATTTGATTGAATTTTGCTTCACATCTTTGTTGAAAGTTGAAAGATTTGTTTTGAGTCGACATTTTGTTTTAAGTTATATCCAAAGCATCGAATTGGAATGAAAAGATTGCATTGCAGCATGTTGAGCTTTGTCAAATTGTCTTCTTATGTGTAGGTATTTTATCACACGCATTTGATGCGCGTGGATAGGTTTACTAAATGTATTTCCTTTTTTATTATTATTAAGATTAAAATGTACTTCTAACTTGTCAAATAGGCTTACGATATCCTATATAAGAAGGCAACAAACATAATACACTTGTTACCCATTTCCGACTCTCCACAAATTTTACTATTTTTATCTTATATTTCTGCGGCCATTAGATTTTTATCAAACAATTGTTATTTACTTATATTTGTTACTTTATTTTGCAAGGTAACAAGACCCGTCAAATTATGAATAAAATCTTTTACGCTACACAAAAAAATTATTTAGTGCACGTAAGAGAAAAGTTATTTGTATAAGATTAGATATACATAACTTGATCGAAATGAAATAATATAATTGTAAAAATTAACAAAGTAAAATAAATTATACGCAACTATCTAAGACTTATAAATTCTTAAAAATTCTTACTCTTTGTATATGGTAAGGTAAGAAATTTGAGATCCACCTTCAGTTCGAAAAAAAATTACGTCCAAACTCAAAGTCTTTCCTTAGTGAAGCAAAGAAATTCGTACGAACAATATGATCATATAAGCAAATTATTCGTAACCAATAATAAGAAAATTATGTATCATACATAAGTCAATAATGAGATTTTTTTTAAAGTTAATTATAATATAATTGAATGGTAACTTAATTTTCTCCTACCCATGTGAGCTAAGTGGTACATAAGAATGAGGTTTTTTGAATAATAACAAAAAGTGTAACAAAATATACTTATGTAAACTAAACGCTATATAAAAAGTTCCTTTTATATACTACTCTCTCTCTCTCCCTCTCCCCCCTACAATCTAGGTATTTTTTTAAAGTTCATTTTTTAAAAGAATGGAGAGTGGATTAAATCTAAATCGATTTTTTTTAGCCTTTACCTCCCTTAAAATTCAAAATCTATTAGCTAGTTAAATAACAGTACTTGAAAATTATTTGACTAAATCATTGAGGGCATAATTTAGACACTGATAAATAGTTAAAAAATTTCAATTAAATATGATCATCTAATGGCATTCTTAAAGTTCCGTAATCACAGCCAGTACAATGGTTCTATCAAATGAAATATTTCTATCCAAAATCAATTTCTTTTTTATCATATGGAATTAATCGATTTGAAATTGTGGATTTTTAATAGATATAATAAATACCCCAAGTATTTTGATAATATTCTAAAATTATCGTTGAGTTAGTGTGTGGCTTCGGGAGTCACTGTCATGAACTTGGTCAGTCTAACAAATATAACGTAACCCATGGTATCATCAAAATATGTGCAACCTTGCTCAGTAGAAACCAAATCAGTTTAGGGAAATTATCTCTGTTGTCTTGGTCAATCTTTCGTGACTTCATCAATAGACATAACATGTAGCCACGCCACAATTTTTTATTTTAGTTGGAATGCTTAGAAGTCTATTAAAAATTATAATGTAACCTAACTAAGAATAATATCAATTATTCTATTTTAATATAATATTTAATTAAACTATTGCCATTATTGTACTTAGCCATGGCTCATATGTGGATCCACTAATTGTTTCGCACCGTTGATTGATTGAGGGACGGTCAAGATTTGATTAAATATTGGAATTGGTATGCGATCTCATTAAAGTTGACTTCTAAAATTGCATTCTCTATTATTCAGATTTAAAAAACAAGAATGATAATATGATAGTTACGTTTTAATATTCTACGTTTGAAATATGGGTACAGCTAACTTGTAACCGTGATTTGGTACCTCATTTTTTGTCTTTTTGTGATCTAACCATTGGATTCAACTCAAGAGTTGCAAAAGCTATTCTAACGGCGACGATATAATTAGTTGGTTATTAACGCTGCAGCCCCTCTTGTTTCATAAAAAAAAAACTAAATTTCAAGATTTTGACACATAGGTTCATCAAAATATTTTATGATCTTTATATGGGTCCAAGTAATTTAATAAATGAATATATTTAGATATACAAAAATATGGATGGATTATTTTAACTAGCTAAAATACTCCCCACATCCATTTATTTAAAATATCAATTACAAAAAATCCCATTTTCTAATACAATTTTTTTAAATAAAATACCCATTTAATGTTTTACCATTTAAGATCTTATAAGGATAAATAATTATTTTAATTAAATAATGAAACTTAACTTTTATTTATTTCTATAAATTTGCTCAACATCAAATAACCTTATAATTGTTAGTATAAGATATAAATTTAGTCTAAAAAATTTATTCAAAGGGTCCCCTTAGGGTAAAAAATTAATTATCATATGATAATTTGGTTGGCACAAACTCTATTATTCTTAATTTACTTATTCGTGCCAAACACTATATTGGAATTACATTTTAGTAAAATAAACATATGTCACCATCTTTAACCGCATTCAACAGGCCCTAATTGTTAAGATTTTATTAAAAAGAGCAAGATATAGTTCTTTTCTTATTATAGTAGTAAAAATAAATAAAAATAAACACAATAGATTTCTTTTAAGAGAATGCAAGCATTATTTTTATGAGATTTTGTGTTCAAGAAATTAATCTAATTATGTGGTTAGAAGACTCTATTTTTTGATATTTTAGAAGAATTATATGTTGGATAAATGAATAAATTAAGATCAAAGCAAAACAAAATGATTGAGAAGAAAACCGAAAGAGAATAATTTTTTAGAATTTTAAAATTTTCATATTTTAATTGGGGTTTATTTTGTAAAATTATTGAAATTTATAGTTTTTAATATTACATAAAATAGTAGAGATTGTTGAAGAAAATACCAAATAAATTTTTTAAAATTCTAAAATTATTATATTTTTATTAGGGCTTATTGTGTAAAAGTTTTAAAATTTAAAATTTTTATTATTTACCAAAAACAATGGGGACTGTTAAAGAAAATGTCAAAATTGGGTGTTTGGTATAACGGGGGCAAGGTAGTTCCGTCCTTTGATTATGTTTCTTCTCAAAGCTGCAAATCTCATTTACATTACCTGGTCGAAGACTTCTTGAAATAAATTATTTATGCTATTAATTCAGTTAGTTAAGGATATACTTTAAATGATATGACATTTAATCAACCAACGATACAACATATATCGATTTAATATTAAGATATCTAAACATAATGAGACGACAAGATCAATACTCAACATACAATTTAATTTTAATACCATTTCTTTCATAAATATTGATACAATAATATTGAATCAATGTCATGTCACTTGGTTTACTTTATTTACTTATTACTTAACTCTTTTAGTACCCATACGTCACTCATTAAACTCGTATATATTTTGTATGCATCGAATTATTGAGAATAGAATTCATAGAGTTCAACTCTTGCGCATGAACTTAGGATTTCTCTATTAAGTTTTACTTGGATATGATTATATTTTCGATTACATATGATTTTCATTAAATCACTACTCTAGTTGGCATTTCACATCACCCGCAATTGATTAGTTGCTTTCTAATCCAAAAAAATTAATATGGAAAGAAATAAATGGCAACCGATAAATATTCCAACATTATGTATTACGCTGAAGATTAAGCCATTCCCACTACTACAAAACTGAATTTCTTTGATAGAATGCTTTTTCACATGATCATGTATGTGTCAAAGTTTTGTGACAGATATATTATTTTGCTGATGTCGCAAACACAATCCTTTCAAAATCTTTAGAGGCCTTGAAATTTTGATTATTCTATAAGAGAATAGTTACAAGATTCTGTCACTAATAGTAAGTTAAGTGGTTCTTGATAGAATACTATCAAAACATGGCAAAGACCCATTAAACTTTTTAGATGGCAAATTCTTATTGGTTGAGCAGGCCTTTGTTTATCTGATAAGGTGATGAATTTAGCCTACATAAAATCTTTTAAAACTGTCATTTTCAATGCCTAAGTGGAATTAAAAATTTAAAAAGAAAGTTCATTGAAAGAATTATGTCAAAAAAATGAAAATATTTAAAACACATTTTTGTAAAATATTAAAATGTGAGATTTTATATAAATGTTTATAAATATTATAAATTATTTATAACTTACGTTCAACGTAAGTTACGCTCAGCCCGTCCAATTTCATATAGTCCCCCTATACTCTATACTATTTATATTTTATTCATAAATATTATAAATTTTTTGAAATGTAAAATTTCGTTTAACCCCCTTATACTCAATTTTATTTTATTAAAACCATAGAGTATGAATTCGCCCCCATAATTTTAAATTCTCAAAATAACCTCCATTTAATTAAAAATATAATTATTGTTAAATGAATTATAATTATAATTATAATTTTATTATAATCATAAATATTTTTTTAATAGATTATTGTTATTAAAATAAAATTTTGTTTAGCCCCCTCTACTCAATTTTATTTTATTAAAACCATAGAGTATAAATTCGCCCCCATAATTTTAAATTCTCAAAATAACCTCCATTTAAATAAAAATATAATTATTTTAAAATGAATTATAATTATAATTTTATTATAATCATAAATATTTTTTAATAGATTATTGTTATTATTAATAACAAGAATAAAAAGCATTATAAATTGTTAATAATAATAATAATAATAATAATAATAATTAATGATTATCTAACTAATAGTAAATATATTGCTAATTCTACCTTCGACTTTAAATACTCATTATCGGGTTTCAAGAGACCAATGAATGATAATTTCTGTCAGAATTTTAAGTTTGACCCAATAAAAATAATTTTGTATTTAAAAAATAGAAGCAATAAAAATGTGTTTACATCCTCGAATGTGTAACAACTTAGCAAAAAGCACTTAAAAATGACCGTTTAATAATGAGATGCCTACAAAATCATTATTTATGAAGGTAACAAAAAAATCCTAAAAGTACTTGAAATTAAAATGTATAGACATAGAAAAGAGTCTCCTATATAAATATAGACTCAGTGTTTATTCCATTCTATTATAATCATAAATATGTTGATTATCATTAATTATTATTATTATTACTAACAATTTAATAAAAATATTATTAATTATTGTTAATAGATTAATTAATTATAATATTTTTTATTATCGTTATTAATAATAACAATAATCTATTAAAAAATATTTATGATTATAATAAAATTATAATTATAATTATAATTCATTTAACAATAATTATATTTTTAATTAAATGGAGGTTATTTTGAGAATTTAAAATTATGGGGGCGAATTCATACTCTATGGTTTTAATAAAATAAAATTGAGTATAAGGGGGTTAAACGAAATTTTACATTTCAAAAAATTTATAATATTTATAAATAAAATATAAATAGTATAGAGTATAGGGGGACTATATGAAATTAGACGGCCTGAGCGTAACTTACGTTGAACGTAAGTTAGGCGCCCTCTTTCAAAAAGCCTGACTTGAGTTTGAGCTTGAGTATTTCAGGTCTAATCTAATAAGCAAGTTTATAAATTATAAATTTATGAAATACAATGAAAAAGGTTTTAAAAAAAAGAAAAAGGTTTAAAAAAATTAAAGTATAAATATGAGGTTTTACAATTAAAATATCAAATAGTGGCAAAATGAGCGCCCAAAAAGTGCGGCAAATCAAAATTATTCAAAATTCATCTCTTCAATCCCTTTTTATTTTATTTTAGAGGGAAAAAATTTTTATGTACCACTGAAATAAAATTAACCCAAAAACATTCTGTAATTGAAAGCTTGGAACGAATTTCACGCCTCTCGCCTTCTCTTTCACGCATTTCGCATTCCTTTTTCGCATTAACACATAAAAGGAGAAACAAATGGAATAATTAGAGAGAGGGATGAGATTCCATTTATTGTTTGGTTATAAGTACTGGAAATGAAACACGAGAAAATAATTGAGTGTTTTTTTTTGTTAACTTAAAAATACGTATTTTCTGTATTTGATATTTAATAGAAAATTCAAAGTAAAATAAAATCCATTTGTAATATAAGTTCACTTCATTCATAAAATTAAACATATAGAATAAAATTTATAAATGTTACTTATACAAATACATATTACTATTCAAAATAATAAAAATTTTGCATTGGAAACAATTTTGAAAAAAAAAATAAAAGTTTTTAATGGAGAAAGGAATTGTGGAGGGAAAGTTTGATAGAAGATGCACACTAGATAGTTTTGGAATTATGTATACCGTCAGTCATTTTATTAAAAAAATGAAAATAATTTGATCAGCCACCAGAGTTTTACTTCAGTGATTTTCTCAATACGACGTACGGTCCTCAGAACCTTATCATGATGCATGTATATTCTAAGCTTCACGACATCATATTAAAAACGTTTAGCTATGACTATAATTTGAAATTTGTTTTATTCAATGAATGTTACATTTACTGGTATGTTAACAGCTAATAACTGAATTTGACTCATTTTTATGTAAACTTTATAGACCCACCGATTCACCATTTTTTTTTATGTTATGATCATTGTAGGCATGTTATTTTTTAAATTATGACTCCATGTGAAATCAAAATTTAAATTTCACCATTTTTATAGGATTTGATTATGATAATCAAACAACACAATAAACAAACACAAGGTAAAAAAATTTACGTGGTTCGACATATTAATTAATATGCCTACATCCACGGGTGGTGATACTAATAAGCCACTATATAATGAAAAAGTGTACAAATAATAATAAGCTCTCAGATGAGCCAAAAAAGAAAAAAAAAGAACACCAAGATCAACACTCAAAAATCAAAATCAATCAATCCCCAGCGGTTTGGCCTCACAAGAGCTCTCTCTGCGTTGTGCTTTTCCTCATTCATTCTCTTTACAAATACAAGGCTCGCAAAAAAAAAAAACAAAACGAATTACTGAAAACATACATAACAGATTAAAAAAGCACGCACCGCGCCCGTCCCCCAATTCCTGCTTTGCGACGCCATTTCGTAATTCCTTTTTGGCTGAAAAATTAATATCGCTTTCCCCAAAAAAAAAAAAACAAATGAATCAGTTAGACAAATATATCTAAAATTAATATCGCTTTCTCAATACGACGTACGGTCCTCAGAAGCTTATCATGATGCTTGTATATTCTAAGCTTCATGACATCATATTAAAAACGTATTGCTAAGGTAATTTGAAATTCGTTTTATCCAATGAATGTTACATTTACTGGTATGTTATTTTGTTTTGGTTAAAAATTTTGCTATCTAACAGCTAATAACTGAATTTGACTCATTTTTATGTAAATTTTATAGACCCACCGAATTCACCATTTTTATGTTATGATCATTGTAGGCATGTTATATTTTTCATTATGACTCCATGTGAAATCAAAATTTAAATTTCACCATCTTTTATAGGATTTGATTGTGATAATCAAATAACATAATAAACAAACACAAGGCAAAAAAATTTACGTGGTTCGACATATTAATTAATATGCCTACATCCACTGGTGGTGATACCAATAAGCCACTATATAATGAAAAAGTGTACATATAACAATAAACTCTCAGATGAGCACAAAAAAAAAGAAAGAAAGAAAAAAAAGAAACACCAATATCAACACTCAAAATCAATCAATCCCCGGCAGTTTGGCCTCACAAGAGCTCTCTCTGTGTTGTGCTTTCCCTCATTCATTCTCTTTACAAATACCAGGCTCGCAAAAATACAAAATGAATGACTGAAAACATACATAACAGATTAAAAAAGCACGCGCCGCGCCCGTCCCCCAATTCCTGCTCTGCGACGCCATTTCGTAATTCCTTTTTGGCTGAATCAGTTACAGAAATATATCTAATTTTAATGGACATTGTTAAATTAATGAAGAAGAGTAGAGAGAGAGCAAACGAGAAGGAAAGCGTATACAAATTATAATTACTAATCAGAGTTATTAGCAACATTACATATATATATCCCTGCTGAATCCCCCCTCCTCTGTTCACCCTTCGTTTCTAAAATGGATTAAAAAAATAACTACTAATTAATTTTAATTAAAATAGAGTGAGACACGCAATGCATGCAGGAGATCTAGAAATAAATTACCCGTCGCGGTGGCCCTGGGTGATTGTATTTTGTAATTGCAGCCGCGCACTTCACTCAATCTCGATGTTGGGAATGTGGCGTATCTTAGGCCAGTCCTCTCCTGTCTCCTCTCTGCAACGTTCTTCTAAAATATGACATCCCCCAATCAACAATTCCTGCAGTGTTGTCTTCTGAAGCAGGTGATCGGGCAGTGCTTTTAATTTAGGGCATGACACAATTTCCAAGTAAGAAAGACGTGGCATGATTATGATTTCTCCCTTTATTGCAGTCCCGCAATCCAACTCTTCCAGTTCTTTCATAAGACTAAATACGAGCTGTTTCAATTTGGGAAAGGCAATAACTGAGGAGCCATCCGTATCACTTTCTACTCCCAGAAATTCATTACCCACTCTTTTCACACTTTTCATTCCTTCAATATGAAGAGATTCAAGGGATGGCAATTTTCCCAAAGGAGGCAAATGCTCACAATTTATCCACCAGCTGAGATATAAGACCCTTAAATTGGTTAATGACGTGATCCAATTTTTGGGGACAACATTCCTCCTGCCTCTGTATTCATCTATCACTAATTTCTTTAAATTAGGAGGTGGTCCCAAGGCTTCAAGAAGCCGTTCATCTTCATCCTCCTCATTCTCCCTCCTCCCAGCTTGTTCTTCATCTCCATCTCTTGAATGACCAAAATGAAGTCCCAACTCAACGAGATATTTCTTTTTCTCAAGTTCAGCCCTCGCAGCCTCACCCGCATCTGACACACCACCCAGCCCACGTATACCACATAGTTGAAGGAAGTTAAGCTTTTTAAGAGACCCAAGGCTACATGCTCTGTCATACCCTCCGCCCACAACAAACTCTCTCACCCTCCGAAGCCTGATTAATTCCCCAATCCCTGCCGGCAAGTATCTTAAAGAATCAGTCCCCTCATTGTGTAAATACATCAGCTTTCTTAACTTCCCAATCCCTCGAGGTAATTCTCTAAGATTTTCACAATCATCAACGTTTAAACGTTCTAAATTATATAACTCACACAACGTCTCGGGTAATTTTTCTATCTTCTTTTGACCTTTCAAATTAAGGTATTTCAAATGTAACAATTTTTCTATATTTGTTGGAATTTCCTTGATGAAATTCTTACACAACCACGGTTCACATACCTTTAATTTTAATGTCCTTAAACAAGTTAATTTATCAAATAATTGAGGTAGAACTTCACTAGACCATGAATATTCATCACTTTTAACTAAGAGGCTACGCAATCCTCGCAATCCTGTAACATTACCCCAAATGGAGATCGGAACCGAAGCACCCCTACGTAGAGTTAACAGTAAATGGATTTTTTTCTCCCCGAAAGAGCTAATAGCTAACTCTTCACCACTATGAATTTCTACTGTTACACATTCATTACTACATAAATATTGGGCAAAGTCGTGCACGATATCGTGCATTTTGCAATTAGAGATTTCACCATCATCACCTTTGTCAAAATCCTGAAAGAATGAATGGCTAGCTAAGATGTTGAAATACTCTTCACCAATATCCTCCATCTCTTTGGCTCCTTTCTCACTAAGATAACCTTGTGCCATCCATAGTTCAATTAACTTATGCTTCTGTATTTCATAGTCTTTCGGAAAGACGGCACAATATGAGAAACAACGCTTTACCTTGGAGGGTAATTCTTTGTAACTCAACAATAGAGGGGCTAAAAGGCCTTTCTCAATTGCTTCTAGTTCCCATATCTCACTCTCTAAGATATTTTGCCATTCTTTTTCAGTGTTTCTAGACCGCAAGAGACTAGCAATTGTCTTTGCAGCTAAAGGTAAGCCCTTGCACTTTTTTACAATTTCTCTACCAATTTTTTCTAAATTTTCACGTTTTCCTATGGTCTTACCAGAAATTGCCAACGACTGAAACACCGACCAGCATTCCATTTCAGACAATACATTGACAGAGATAACATGAGTTGATCCCATAATACGGGCAACTGTTTCTTTACGTGTGGTAATTAAAATTTTACTTCCATGGAGACTATTCTTTAAACATTTGTAGAATGGTTCCCACTTATAGTAATCTTCATTCCACACGTCGTCTAAGACAAGAAGAAATTTCTTCCCGGCAACACATTCTTGAATATGTTGCATGAGAGATTGAAACTCTACAAGGTCTTTGGCAGAACCTGGCTTCAGAGACTCAATGATTGCTCTGGCGATCCTGAACTCATCAAATGGCTCTGACACACAGACCCATGTTCTTTTCTCAAAATTTCTTTCAACATCACCGTTGTTGTAGGCAAATTGAGCAAGAGTAGTTTTGCCTATTCCCCCCATCCCAACAAGTGAGATGATAGAGGGGCCTTTCTGTTCTTTACTACCCTCACATAACAACCTATCAACGAGTTCGTTCTTCTCTTTTTCTCTACCAAATATCTCGGACTCATCAATTGAGGAGATACTTGGTACTCGTTGATCCGATCTCTCATTAGTAACATTCACAACAAAACCAAACATGTCTTTCTGTTTGGCAATATCATCAAGAGTTTCGTTGATTTCTTTTATCTTCAGAGCAATGTCACGACGTAAGACAAGTGGTTTGCAGGCAAAGCAAGATGCAGTAGGAAAGAAGGAACATACCTTCTTCTTAGGCACTCCGTCGATCTGCAGTTTGAGCCTTGCAGTGTTCCACTCACCCAACACGTCTTCCATGTCGTAACATGTGCATCTGAGTTGATCGAGCCAGAGTCTGACAGTTTCCTCCTTCACTTGCCTTTTCTCTGCATCATGGAGCACAGCTTCAATGACGCGGAGACTGCTGGTCAGCTTCTTCACTTCCTTTCCGACACCCGTTACTAGCCTCACTTGTTCCTTCGCCTCTTCAACAGCCATTGAAGTCAGCTGCTCCAAGATAGGGGAAAGGATCGCATCAACCATGGTGAAAAAGAAAAGAGAGAGAGAGAAGAAATTGATGGTGAATTGTTGCAAAAGTAAGTAGCTAATGTGGTGAAAATGTTGCCGTATTCTTTCAATTCTTATAGTACTGCAAGCAAAATTCTAATTTAGAAATATTTCATTTCAGCCCCTTGTGAAAGAAGCTACTGTTATTATTATTACTTTTTTTTTTTTTTTAATACCAGCAAAGAGTGAAAATGACGTACAGTTGTGGACAGGAACTAATAAATTGTTAGGTCCTACATCGGCGATTCACGCGGTATATGAAACTGACAAAGTTTTCTAAAATGATCTCTTTTTAAATAATTGAACAAGTTGTTAGATAATATATATGATTGTGTCGTCATATTGAGATTTGGAAGCATTTGCTTTACAATCACCCATGATCGTGTCGTCATTTTGAGATTTGGAAGCATTTGCTTTATATGTGTATTATTAGCTTAGAAATACCTTGACCATCTCTTTCTTTTTTTCTTCTTCTTTTTTTTCAAAATTTGACTCGTTTGCATAATTAGTTGAAAGGAAAGAATGAACATAAAATTAAACTATGAAAACGCTGCCACATAATATTCTAAGATTCATATCGAACCACTTTACTTAGATTTTGTCATTTTAGCAGATTTTGATAGTGGGAGTTCAGAGTTTAATCTCTAACTTTGGTTGTGAAGTGTGACAAATCAAATAACTTTGATTGTCTATTCTAATTATTGTTGAAAAATCTCAGTTCGACATATTTTTTTTTTAAAAAAAAAGAACAACACAGTTGTTTGATGATTTTGCAATTGAACATCAGGATATGAAGAGAAAAAGTAACACATTTTATAACGACTTTGTTGTAATTGAAATATTATTGGGAAATTAATGAAGAGTAGAGTGCAATGAGAAAGCTTAATTAAGCTAAACAATTTTGATTATTAACTCTCTAGTCTCTCTTGCAACATTCCACTAGTCCTCGGATCGATCACACAATCTAATGCATAATCTATTCATTTAATTAATCAATTTGAATATATATATTTATTAATGTCAAATTTTTAGTAATTTTGTTTGCTTTCCAGAGTATGATATTTTTAGCTTAATTAAGTTATTACAATAATAATAACTTACAATTGTAACGTGTGAACACTTGATTGCATGAAGATTCCTGGAAGTAGCCGGCAGTTCAAATTAATATTTTTCTTTTGGACAAAACCAACAATAATTTTATTATTATTGTCGTTGTCATTGTTATCAATTTATTAATTATAACCATTATTTATTTATTCATTAATTATTTTAATTATCATCATCAAATGACGATAATTAACAAAGGGTTTTTTGATAAATTATTAATTATATTACTTTTAATAATATTATTATTATTAATCATTTTACAATAATAATAGTCATTATTATAATTAACTAAGGGCATTTTAGTAACTTGAAACAATTCAACTTATTCTGATTCCTCGATTCTAAGATAAAATAAACACATCAATGGGATTTCAACTCATTCTCATTACAATTCTTACAGTTCAAATAAACAACTTATTCTAATTTTCATTCACCATTCTCATTACAGCCCATAAATATTTTATAATTCATCTACAGTGTATATAATACGGTATATGAACTTGACAAAAGTTGTTGTATAGGTATAATATATTATCTCTCTTTTCAACAATTTGAACAAGTTGTTACATAATATATATTATCGTGTCAGCAGATAATAACATTCACGCGGTATATGAGTTTGACATGACATATTTTTTTTTTTAAAAAAAAAGGGATAGAGCAACAAAGTAATTTTTGTTATGACGACTTTGTTGTAATTGAAACATTATTCGGAAATTATTAGCAATGAGAAAGCGCAATTAGACTAAACAATTTGATCATTAACTCTCTATGCATAATCGATTCATTTAATTAATCAATTTGAATATATATATATATATATATATATATTTGTTAGTGTCGAATTTTTAGCAATTTTATTTGCTTTCCGAAGTAAGATATCTTTAGCGCGTGGCTTTGGACATAGCTGCCATAAACTCGGTCAGTTTAACAAATATAACGTAATCTATGATATTATTTTAAATATTCAACTATTCTCTTGCAGAGAAGTAAACTGTTTTTAATAAAGGTCTGTTTTTAATAACAGTTAATTTTTTATTATTTATCACTTAGTGTGTGTGGTTGAAATTCATACTCTATTATAAACCAACTCCAACGTAACCATAATCTATCTTCCAATAATTGAACAAGTTGTTATATAATAATATACGGTAACAACTTGTCTCTTTTCAACAATTGAACAAGTTGTTATACAATATACGGGTAACAGTTCATGACGTGACAAATAATTTATTAGGAGCGTGCCATGCCATGTGTAAAAATTTGATAACTATCTCCTTGGATCCAATTTGGTAACAAGATTCTTTTCAACCGTCATTAACTGGTTGCAGAATACTTACTGAAATTACAATCGCATTAAACAACTTTTGACTGTGAAGTGTGAAAAATCAAATAATCTTTACTATTAGTTTTGCAACAATAATAAATAAAAAATTATTATTAATTATTTCTTATTATGTATAAATTGATCCATCTAGAGCTGGATATTTACATATTCTTCTATTTCTAATCATTTCGAAATTTAATATAAATTTTTTTAAAAAAATCAAGTTGTAATAAAAGTGTTATAAATATAAAAAAATGAAAATGGAGAGTCAAAATTGTAATGCCCAAAAAAGACAAAAACTTTTATTTTCTTTTTTCCCTCGGCATATAAATATATTGTTACAGGTAATGGAATTCATAGGCCCAAAGGGAAGATTCTTCCGTAAATGATAGGAGAACGACGGGTTGAACATGTGAACACTTTTATTGCGAAATTACCTTACAATTGCAACATGTGAACACTTTATTTTCTTTTTGACAAAGAACAATAATAAGTTACAGGTACTGCAATATTGCATGAAGATTCCTGGAAGTAGCCTGCAGTTCAAATTAATATTTTTCTTTTGGACAAAACCAACCAACAATAATTTTCAAACCTGGAAGATACTCATTAAAAGATAGATCTTCGTAGTTTTCTTAGAAGATACTTAGAACTGCCAATATCTTCTAATTATTGTTTTAAAAATCTCAGTTGCCCATTTAACAAATCAGCAGTTTTTGTTCGACATATTTAAAACATAAAAAAAAAAAGCACACATTGGTTTGATGACATTGTAATTGATACATCAGGAAATGAAGAGAAAAAGGAACACACTTATGACCATCATTGTAGATGATATAATAGATGTAAGTATTTAGTGGCAATTAATTAACTACTAGTCTTATGGAATAATTGTTTTAGATCCGAATTAAGAAGCTCTGCTCTGCCCTTAGGTAATTCCCCCGCTTAAAAAATATTGTTTTAAAAATCTCAATAACTACAAGCCTAAGCCCAGCAAATCAGTTTGACACGCCATATTTTCTTTTAAAAATAAAAAAGGATCGACCCGCACAGTAATTTTGTTATAATGACTTTGATGTAATTGAACATTATTAGACAATTAATAAAGTGTAGAGAGCAACAATATCGAGTATCGAAACTTCGGAAGAGTGGAATGTATGGAAGGCAAACTTTGTTCAACAGATTTATAATTAGTGGAGAACAAGATAGATGACATGGAAAATGGATGTAATACTTATTTTTATTTTTCTGAAATTTTTGTTGTATTTTAGTATCTATTGAGACTTTTGAAACTATATTGACAATATTATTTTGAATGTGACGTGTAGGATTTATTTTATTACCACCTGTAATTTAATCTGAGTTTAATTTGTCTGATGTTGGTGCAACTTTTTATGTATATGCATTGAGTTTTATATGTCTATGCATGTGAATAAGTTGGTTACTTAATGCCCTGGTTGTGCAAATTAAAAATTTTTGTTTGCTATTGTTTTACACCTAATTGACTATATTTTTATTGTTTTGTTTTGTTTTGTTTTAATAGGTAAATGGCATTATAGCCTCCAAAATCAAGATTTTGGACCTTAGAAGAAGATATTAAGCTCGTGGAATCGTTTTAAGACTTGTATCATGATGAGAAATTTTATGCAGACAATAACTTTAAAAGACGCTACTTAAGGGCTCTTAAGATTACTTCGAAAGCAAAACTACCTGGATGTGGTATACAAGCAAAACCACACATTGAATCTGTATAAAGACTTTAAAAATGAAATTTTGAACTATACATGAGATGTTATCTGGACTGGATTGCAGTGGCTTTGGTTGGGATCCAAAAAAGAAAATTATAACTACAGAGAAAGCTGTGTGGGATGCTTATATTCTGGTATGTGAGATGTTATTGTTTTATTTGCTTTTTTGTTATAGATCATTGCTATTTTCAGCCATTGTTTCACTTGTTATTTTGCAATTTACTTTTTGTTTGCTACTGTTATACTTGCTGGTTGCTGTCGTTTTACTTTTTATTTTTGTTGTTATATTTGTTGGTTACTATATTTTTTATTGTTTTTGCTATTTTGCTTGTCGTTTTACTTGCTATTTGCCCCTATTATACTTGTTGCTTACTATTCTTTTTGTTGTTATACTTGCTTAATACTACTTTTTTTGTTGTTGTTTTTACAGTTATACTTGCTAGTTACAACTTTTTTTTTTTTTTGTGTTTTGTTGTTTTATTGTTTTTACCTCATGCTTGCTGGTTACTGCCTTTTTTGTATTTTTACTTGATGTCTTTACGGTTATACTTGCTAGTTAGTACTTTTTTGGCCTTTTCTGCTATTTTTACTGTTTACCGTTGTTATACTTGCTCTTTTGCTTGCTAGTTACTATTGTTTTTACTATTTTACTTGTTGTTCTTGTTGTTTTTACAGCTATTTTACTTAATTGAATACAATTAAGCTTGCTTAATATTGCAAGTCTATAATTAAACTGCTATTATACTTACTGATTACTACTATTTTACTTACTGGTTGCTTTTGCTATTATTGTTTTACTTGCTCTTTTTTTACTTTTTACTCATTGGTTGCTCTGTTATACTTGCTGGTTCTGATGTTTATTATTGTTGTTTTCTAATGTTTTATCTATTGTTATAAAGTCATAAAGAGGCAACAAACTTCAAGAATAAAGGATTCCCACATTTTACCAATAAAGTGTTGGCTCCACTGGCAATGGAGTCCCCTTAAGTGGCTTGATTGGGTTTGCTCCCCAGTTCGAGTCGCAGGGAAGTCGCCTTTGTTGGGAGAACCTGTGCCTCTCGGTTCGAGCGGGGACTTCTAGTCTGGGTTGTGGTACGGGCTTAAAGGTGCCTCCCACAGTTGGGGCCCTCCCCAGGATACCTCGTGGTCAAAACCAAAAAAAAGGATTCCCACATTTTGAGGACCTATGTATGATTTATGGTAAAGACCATGCAACCAGACAAAATGCAAAAGCTCCTGGAGATGTGGCGGAGGAACTTGAGAGGACAGAAAGCTCAAGGACATAATTTGAATGTTGAGAATGTGAGAGATGAGGTTGATCATTGTGTGTCATTCTCACTTGCTTCACGGAAGCATCTAAAAACATCGAAAGCCCATCAAGAAGAAGGAGAAGAAATGAAGATTCAAAAGAGTTTGGAAAACTTACAGAGCTAACAACTCTTATTATTGCACAAATGAAAGACTCTTCTAATGTCGTGAGTTGAGCTATGGGACTAGAAATCAATGAAAAACAAGTAGGATTGAGTGAACAATTGAAAAAGATAAGTGGTCTTACAACAGTGGAACGACTTAAAGCCTCCACTCAGATTGCTCGTGATAGTGCGACGCTTAATGTTTTTACACTCTTTGTTATGAGGATAGAGAAACATGGGTCAAACTTTTTCTTAATGGAGGAATTTAAATCATGCATAGATGTTATAGTTTATTAACATTTAACTCATTTGAGCACTTGAAATTTTTCCTATAGCCGAACATGGCCTAAGAACACTAACGAAGAATAACGCACAGAGCAAACAAGTCAAGAACACACAAAAGAGGAGAAATAATTAACACTATTATTTCACATGGTTTAGCTTCTCTAAGCCTAGTGCCTACATCCAAGGAGACAGACACTTTAGGCCTTAGCTATGTGCATGCTTTATTAATCGACCAAGGAATTTACGAGGAAACTCTCTTTGCTGGGGGTTACGAGAGCTCTCACACTATTCCTCATCCAGGTCTACTTCAAGTCGCACAAGCCTCTCAAGCTTCTTTTATAACTCTGCTTTCTTGCTGTTCAAGAAAGCACCTGATTGGAATCACATGCTCCACGTGACAAATGGCAAAGCCAATTTGTGATGCCCCTCATGATACCCTGTCACGTCAGCTTCCTTGCCCTGCGTCATCACAGAAGCTTACATCTTGGAACCTCCAAGAAAGCTGAATTTGTAACAGACAAACATAAAAGATGTTAGTTTTAAAATAGGGAAATTACCAAAAATACCTGCACTACTTTGAAATTTATCAAAAAATGAAGAGCAGAAAGCAATGGGAAAATGTAATTAACTAACCAATTCGATTCTTCAGATTGCTTTCATCTCAGGACTCTTTCTCTTCCCGTACGTTTTTGATTCTTGGCTGAATTTATACGTCAGAAGAAACTATCAGTATGCTAAAAATAAAAAATTGCTTCCAGTGCAGAAATAAGAGAAATTAACACACTCATTTCCATCACAGCAGATGGTATCATATATAAGTAATCTGTGGCAGACTTAACATACTTATCAAGTAATTAATAATTTCTACTTTAAAAAGTAAAGTAATTAGATATCTAATCTTTAAATTCAATATTTAATAACTTCAGAGGGTTATTTATTTGTAACATGTAAGCAACGTGATGTTACCAATCTTCACACCTTTAGCATTCAAACATTCGATCTTTGAGGCAGCCTTTCTCACCAACTAGCTCCGAATAAATTTCTTGACATGCCTTGAATATCTGTAACATTATATCCAAATAATTATCAAGTATTCAGAAATGGGCCTGGAATTAGGAAAAAGAAAAAAAGAAAAAATCTACAGCGCTATATTCAATCGATCTATGTTTTGTACCCACAGACACTTAGCTTGTTCATATTAATCTATAAAGTAATCAAGACCAACAGTCAATGTATACTCATGTGCTTGTGCCTACAAAATGGTTAAACTAATTAAGTAAAAAAAATTTACTCTTTAATTGGATTACAAAATAACAAACGAGTAAAACGGAGCAGCAGAAGAAGTTACCAGTTGCTCATATTTATTTCCCATTAGCATTCCTGAAGGCTCTGTATCCTTCTTGTAATGCTCTTCTAAAATAGGACATCTCCAATCTTGCCCCTGCCAATGTCTTGGGTCACCCCTTAATTTCAACTGAATTACTGCTCTGCTATGCCCTTACCGAAACATAATTCCTCTGCTCAAAGATATTGCTTTAAAGGCAGCTCTAATCGATAACAAAAATAATCATCCACACAATGGACTGATGATTATCTATAATTGAAGATTAGGAGGGAGCAATGAGAAAGCATAACTAACCAATTCGATTTCCTTTTGGGCACCATTTCTGAACCTGTCCTCTGGTTACATCTCAGTACTGCATGCCCCTTCCTGTCTTCCATATCACAAGACACTTCACCAGCGAGAAACATACTGTTCTTGGCTTGAAATTAGACATTCCAAGTGAGAATTAGTTTCCCAAAAATGGAAGGTTCCATCCAGTGCAGAAATCAGAGGAATTAACCCACTTATGACCATCATGTATATATAGTAGATGATGTCGTAGATACCTATCTTGTAGCAAAATTAATCAACGTACTTGTGTATAAAGCTGCAGGAATTAGATATTTAATCAGTACTCGAGATATTACAAATTAAAAAGTCGCGTGCTCCTGACATTAACATAACATAAAATTTGATCCACAATTTACTCAATTTCTGAGTTAGCTCACCAAAAGCACGGTAGCAGAAATAACCAGACCTACCCAAGTCCTGATATGAAGCGACTCGGCGTGGTTCTCTTTGGAGTTAATTAAGGTAAAAGCTTGATCCTCTGTTAACCAAAATGGTCGAACAAAGATTAAACCAAAATTTTGAAATCTTTTCCTTTTGTAATTCTAGCTCTAAACGTTAAAAATCCATCATTAGGAAATAGAGAGTTAAATAGAGTTCCCAGTAAAGCGGACCAGTGTCTGTCACTGTCACCACATAAATTTATCAGACTAGCTATCCAATGCAATATATGCATTTTTTTCCCTTTTTCTTTTAACCCTTTTTTCATTCACCACGTCCAGCAGTCAATAACAAAGCTTAGGGTCCTACGATGCTTAGGCATCATCATGATCTAGTACTTGTACAGTAGCAACATTCAATGCATAAACTTGTAATTGTGGCCTGCATAAATGGCTAAACAAATAATAGTTTTTTCGATTTCTCAATTGGATTAAAAATATATAACAACAAAGTAAAAGGAGGTAGGATAAATAAATTACCACAGTGTTGATGCAGGGAGAGTGGGAGTGTGGCATATTTTGGGCCAGTTCTCTCCTGTCTCCTTTCTTTAACATTCTTCTAGAAGAGAAAAGTCACTAATATTCAAAATTTCCAGAATGTTTGTCTTCTGAAGAAAGGTGAGGGAGCAGTGCTTTTGAGGGAGCAGTGCTTTTAACAGATATATACCTTGTCCACATTTCACTAATATGTGGAATGATTTTTCCCTTTACTGCAGTCTCGTGTTAGGAAATTGGTGGGTGAAGCAGACACGCAGCTAAAATTAAATTGGAAGAAAAATAAAGAACAAGCACAATAGAGGACATCAGAAATTACGTGGTTCGGCTTTTAGCCTACGGCCACGGGCGAAGACAGAAGGAAATATTTTACTAGTGAAAAGGAGTTACAAGTATTGTAGTATTTTAGCTCACTTCCCAAAACCCCAATACACCCAAACTCTCTAAATCACTATAACAAGAGCTTATAAATTCAAGCTTTTGAAACTTTCTCTCAACTGCTAAATTGCTCTCAGAATGGAATGCCTTTGCTCATTCTCTTCGTTTCTATTTATAGAGAAAGCTTTGGCACTATGCAGCAATTCTATATTATTTTTACCTTTTTTTTTCTTCTTTCAAATGTCAAACCCGTGTGCTCCTTTTCCTTTCCAACTTGCTGTAAAATTCCTCTTCTTTGAACAACATGGATGCTGACCATCTAGATGGCTGCTTTAGACCATCTAGATGGCTGCTTTTGACATTTCTCCCACTTGGAGATTAGATTGAGAATCAATCAATCTCCACACCATCCTTTCTGCTTCGCCATAATCATGTTGCCTACGTTTCTGCTAGGCCACAAGAGGATCTACTCCAGAAAAACTTATCAGTATTTATCGGCTTGGTCAAAACATCTGCTAGGTTCTCTTTGGTATGGATTTTCTGTAAATCCACACTTCCATCTTCCAGTACTTCTCGAACGAAGTGATACTGAACTCCTATGTGCTTTGTCCTGGAATGAAAGGCTGGATTCCTTGCAATGTGTAAGGCACTCTGACTGTCACAAAATACATAAATTTTCTCTTGTCCGTACTCGAGCTCCTCCAATAACCTTTGTATCCAAATAGCTTCCTTGCAAGCTTGTGTAGCTGCCATGTACTCTGCTTCTGTTGTAGATAAAGCCACAACGGTTTGCAGTTTCGAAACCCAGCTTACAGCTGCTCCCGCAAGTGTAAACACATAACTAGTAGTGGATTTCCTTTTTTCAAGATCTCCTGCAAAATCTGAATCCACATAGCCTCTGACAGTAAACTCTGATCCTCCATAACATAATGCAACATCTGAGGTTCCTCTGATGTATCTTAGAATCCTCTTCACAACTATCCAATGCTCTCCACCAGGATTCGCCATGTATCGACTGACTGCTCCCACTACTTGTGCAATGTCTGGTCTAGTACATATCATAGCGAACATCAAACTTCCCACTGCTGATGCATATGGTACTCGAGACATCTCCTTTCTCTCTGCTTCATTGCTAGGACACATACTTGAGGATAATTTGAAATTAACAGGAAGTGGGGTAGAAATTGACTTACAATCTTGCATGTTGAAGCGTCACAAGATTTTCTTCAAGTAATTCTTCTACGAAAGCCAAATCTTCCTGTTATTTCTGTCTCGGTGAATTTGCATCCCTAGAATCTTGTTTGCTGGTCCCAAGTCCTTCATTTCAAACTCCCTAGCTAACTGTGCCTTCAATTCTTGGATTCAATCTTTGTTGGGACCTGCTATCAATATGTCATCCACATACAACAGCAAAATAATGAAATCATTATCTTCAAACCTCTTGTAATATGCACAATGGTCTGAACTGAGTCTGTTGTATCCAAAGCTCATGATGAAGGAATCAAATCTCTTATACCAACACCTCGGCGCCTGTTTGAGACCGTATAGAGATTTGTTCAACCTGCAAACCAAGTTCTCTTTTCCTGTTTCTGCAAAACCTTATAGTTGGAGCATATATATTTCTTCTTCAAGTTCTCCATGAAGAAATGCAGTTTTCACATCTAACTGCTCTAGATGTAGGTCAAATGTAGCACACATTGCCAAGACTACTCTGATTGTTGTGAGTCGAACTACCGGAGAAAATATCTCGTTAAAGTCAATACCTTCTTTCTGAGCATATCCTTTCACCACCAATCTCACACGATACCGCTCCACTTGGTCATTGCCATCACGTTTGATCTTGTAGACCCATTTGTTTCCAATGGCTTTTCTTCCACGTGGTAGTGGTACAAGTTCCCATGTCTTATTCTTGTGTAGAGCTCAATTTCTTCCTGCATTGCTGTCATCCACAAAGCAACATCTGAGCTGTTTAAAGCTTCATGGAAAGTTGAAGGCTCTCCATCCTCTGTTAGAAGACAGTATGCAATGTTGATCTCTGTGACATACTCCGAGTGCCACGTTGGCGGTCGTCTCTCACGAGTTGACCGACGAACTTCTGGAGACTCGGACTCGACTGATTCTTGTTCCTCGTGCTCTGGTGCTGCTTCAGAAAAATCTGAATCTTCTGGATTATTTTCAACATATACCGGCACAGTCTCTGACTTTTCTTTTACAGTGCCATCATCTCCATCTTTTCTTTGCAGTTGATCTTCTACAAAAATAACATCTCTGCTGATGACGATCTTGTGGGCAGTGGTGTCCCACAAACGATACCCCTTTACTCCATCAGCATACCCCAAGAAGATACATCTTCTAGATTTTGCATCCAGCTTTTTTCTTTCTTGGGCATTGTACATCACGTACATAGGACATCCAAATGCATGTAGGTAGGAATAATCAGCTGGCTTTCCAGTCCACATCTCCATCGTTGTCTTCAACCCAATAGCTGTAGATGGCGACCGATTTACTATATAATAGGCAGTTTTGGCTGCTTCTGCCCAGAATGAATTGGGTAGACCAGCAGTCCTCAACATAGCTCTTATTCTTTCTGTAAGAGTTCTGTTCATCCGCACTGCCACTCCGTTTTGTTGAGGAGTGTATGCCACCGTGAACTGCCTCTGAATACCTTCTTGCTTACAGAAAGCAAGAAATTCGCCGTCTGTATATTCTCCACCATTATCTGTCCTCAAGCACTTGATCTTTTTACCAGATTCAAGTTCTACCCGCGCTTTGTATTCTTTAAACACAGGAAATACATCTGACTTTTTCTTAATTGGATACACCCAACATCTTCTGGAATAATCATCAATGAAAGTCACCATGTACTTTGCACCTCCCATGGATATATCCGGTGATTCCCAAACATCAGAATGAATCAAGTCTAGAATGCATTTACTTCTAGCAATAGATCTGCTGAATTTTAATCTATGCTGCTTACTTGTAACACAATGCTTGCAAAATGGTAAACTTACCGATTTAAGCCCCGGAAGCAATTTTCGCTTAGAGAGAATCTTCAAGCCTTGTTCTGACATGTGGCCAAGTTTGAGATGCCACATCATCGATGACTCTTCTCCATTTGATGCGACACACGCATCAGCCTCCTGTAGCGTTTCTCCTTTAAGCATGTATAAATTAGCACCAATCTTTTCTGCCTTCATTAATACAAGCGCGCCTTTAACGATCTTCATAATTCCATTCTCCACATGAGTTTTGTACCCATGACTATCCATTTGTCCCAAAGACAATAGATCTTTCTTCAGGCCGTTGACATGTCGTACCTCCCTAATTGTACGAATTGTACTATCAAACATTTTTATTTTGACAGTACCAATACCAGTGATCTCCAAGGCATGATCATTACCCATATATACAGATCCTCCTGAGATAGGTTCATATGTGTGGAACCATTCTCTCCGAAAGGTCATGTGCCAGGTGGCTCCTAAGTCTATAAGCCAGACATCAGACAGTCGTTTTCTGCCTTCTGAAAGAGTTGTTGCCTCGCTGTAAATAATTTTGCCATCATCCGAGGTACTTGCTACACAACCCTGAGCATTTGATGACTCAGGTTCTTTGCCCTCTTTTCTCTTCTGGTTACTTCAACATTCTTTCTTGACGTGCCCTTTCTTGCCACATTTGTAGCATTTAACATTCTTCTTACTTCTAGATTTTGATCTACCATGATTTTGACTCCCACTGGGGCCACGTTCCGTTGATCTCCCTCTCGTCACCGATAGCGCCTCCGCTTGCTGCAAACTTGCTTATTTGTTTTCCTTATTTTTTCGCCTACTCTCCTCATTTAATACGGAGGCTGCAACATCGTCGAAAACTAGACTGTCCGCAGGATTGTTGTTTGTCAGGTTGATGATGAGTTGATCATACGAATCTGGTAGACTTTGAAGTAGAAGCTCTGCACGTTCATTCTCATCTATATTATGACCCAACATTGTAAGTTGTGAAAATAGAGTCTTCAAGGTGTTGATGTGGTCGGTCACCATTGTAGATTCCACCATTCGAAGAGTATAGAGTTTCCTCTTCAAGAAGATTTTGTTGTGTAGTGACTTGGCCTCGTACAATTTTGCAAGAGTATCCCATATTTCCTTCGCTGTATTTTTCTCTGCCACACTGGATAATACTCCATCCGCAAGTGCCAAGTGTAGATCAGAAATGGCGTTGCCGTCTACCTCGTTCCACTTGTCATCAGTTATCTCCATGGGCCTTTCTCTAATTGCTGCCAAGCAATTATTTTTCCTCAATACAGCTTTCATCTTCATTTTCCACAACGAAAAATTATTTCCGTTAAACTTCTCAATTTCATACTTTGCCGCCATTTTGTTGATAAATACCGCACACAAGCTAGTGTACCACCTTGAATAGTTGTGAGTATGTGTGAGAATGCACACCAGGAAAGTTCCCAGGAAAGACTAGAGGGGTCACAATGGTCCCACTTAAAACCCAGACTCCTTAAACTCTTATCGCCTTTGTGACAGAACTTTCCTAGACATGTACAAAACCACACAGTTGTTTTACTCAAACCACTATTCCCTGCTTTGCACCGCAAAATTCTTGGATCGCTCCCACCGTTTCTTGTGAATAGTACCGTATACATGAATAGTACCATATACGTGAATAGTTCCGTATACGTGAATAGTTCCCCTTACGTGAACAGTACCCGACTCCAAAAAATACAACCAATAGCTCTGATACCACTGTTAGGAAATTGGTGGGTGAAGCAGACACGCAGCTAAAATTAAATTGGAAGAAAAATAAAAAACAAGCACAATAGAGGACACCAGAAATTACGTGATTCAGCTTTTAACCTACGTCCACGGGCGAAGATAGAAGGAAATATTTTACTAGTGAAAAGAGTTAAAAGTATTGTAGTATTTTAGCTCACTTCCCAAAACCCCAATACACCCAAACTCTCTAAATCACTATAACAAGAGCTTATAAATTCAAGCTTTTGAAACTTTCTCTCAACTGCTAAATTGCTCTCAGAATGGAATGCCTTTGCTCATTCTCTTCGTTTCTATTTATAGAGAAAGCTTTGGCACTATGCAGCAATTCTATATTATTTTTACCTTCTTTTTTTTCTTCTTTCAAATGTCAAACCCGTGTGCTCCTTTTCCTTTCCAACTTGCTGCAAAATTCCTCTTCTTTTAACAACATGGATGCTGACCATCTAGATGGCTGCTTTAGACCATCTAGATGGCTGCTTTTGACATCTCGTAATCCCACTCTTCCAGTACATTGCAAATATGAGCTCTTTCAATTTGGGAAAGGTTGAGGAGCCAATGGAATCATCAGCATCACTCTCTCTGTTCCCAAACATTCATTGTCCTCCCTTTTCGAACTTTCCAGTCTGTAAATATAGGGATATTCAAGGGGTAATTTTTGCAAAGACTCAAAAAGAATTTGAAAGAGAAAAAAGAACAAAAACAAAAAACGAATACAGATTAAAATTCACAATGCATGCATGCGGCTATCTCAATTCCTGCTCTGATACGCCTGAAAATATTGCTTTCCCCAACAAATTAATCGACCAGTTAGACAAATATATGTATATATAAAGAATTGAACATGCATGTGCAAATTAATGAAGAGTAGAGAGCAAATGAGAAGGAAAGCATATAGAATTACTAACCAGAGTTAATTCGATTCCTTATTTGCACCACTATTATATTTTAATTCCTGCTGTATTCTCTCCGCTGCTCACTGTTGGATTTGTTTCATCTCAGTCTCACGTCTGTCTGTTTTGGATCCGCTCTTAATTGATTTTTCTCATTATTGTTGTTGATCAATTTGCTGAAAATGGAAAGTCTCTTTAATTTCAGTGCAGAAAGCAGAGGAATTGACGACATACTTATAATAATTAATTTCCAAAATGGATAAAAAAAAAATAACAACCAATTAATTTTTTAAGTAAAATAGATTGAGCGTGCAGCAGGAGATCTAGAAAGAAATTACCCGTCGCGCTGGACGTGGGTGATTGTAATTTGAAATTGCAGCCGCACGCTTTGGGAATTCCTCACTCAATCTCGATGTCGGGAATGTGGCGTATCTTGGGCCAGTCCTCTCCTGTCTCCTTTCTGCAACGTTCTTCTAAAATAGGACATCCATAAATCTCTAATCTCTGGAGCGTTGTTTTCTGAAGAAGGCGATCGGGCAGTGCTTTTAATTTAGGGCAATCATCAATTGACAAGGAAGAAAGACGAGGCATGATTATGATTTCTCCCTTTATTGCAGTCCTGAAATCCCACTCTTCCAGTTCTTCCATAGTATGAAACGCAAGCCTTTTCAATTTGGGAAAGGCAATAACTGAGGAGCCATCCGTATCACTTTCTACTCCCAGAAATTTGTTACCCACTCTTTTCACACTTTCCATTCCTAAAATATGAAGATCTTCAAGGGATGGCAATTTTCCCAAAGGAGGTAAATGCTCGCAATTTCTGCAGTAGGAGAGATATAAATCCCTTAAGTTGGTTAATGACATGATCCAATTTATGGGGACAACATTCCTCCTGCCTCTGTATTCATGTATCCGTAATTCCTTTAAATTAGGAGGTGGTCCCAAGGCTTCAAGAAGCCGTTCAGCTTCATCCTCTTCATTCTCCCTCCTCCCAGCTTGTTCTTCATCTCCATCTCTTGAATGACAAAAATGAAGTCCCAATTTTAAGAGATTTTTCTTTTGCTCAAGTTCAGCCCTTCTAGCCTCCCCCGCATCTGACACACCACCCCGCCCACATATCCAACATTCTCGAAGGAGGTTAAGCTTTTTAAGAGACCCAAGGCTACATGCTCCGCCATATCCTCCACCCACAACAAACTTTGTCACTTCCGAAGACTGATTAATTCCCCAATCCCTACCGGCAAGAATCTTAAAGAATTAGTCCCCTCATTGTCTAAATACATCAGCTTTCTTAGCTTCCCAATCCCTTGAAGTAATTCTCTAAGATTTACGCAAAAACGAACGTCTAAACGTTCTAAATTGTATAACTCACACAACACCTCAGGTAATCTTTTTATCTCGCTTTCACCGAACAAACTAAGGTATTTCAAATGTAACAAATTTTTTATATTTGTTGGAATTTCTTTGATTGGATTATAATCCCAGCCATACGTCTCTAATGTTATTGCCCTTAAACAAGTTAGTTTATCAAATAATTGAGGTAAAACTTTGCTAGACCATGAATATTCACCACCTTCAACCGAGAGGCTACGCAATCGTCTCATTCTCTTAACATTATTCCAAATGGAGATTGGAACTGAAGTCCCCTCGTCTATAGTTAACATTAAATGAAGAACTTTTTTCTGCTCAAAGGAACTCATAATTGACTCTTCACCACCAGGAATTTTCACTGTTAAACATTCATTCCTCCATATAAATTGGGCAAGGTCGTGCACTAAATCATGCATTTTGCACATATAGACTTCACCATCACCATCTGCATTGAACTCTTGAAAGAATGAACTACTAGCTAAAATGTTGAAATACTCATTAAGGTAACCTTGAGCCATCCATAGTTTAATTAACTCATACTTCCATATTTCACGGTCTTTTGGAAAAACAGCACAATATGAGAAATAATGTTTTACCTTAGAGGGCAATTCATTGTAACTCAACAATAGAGGGGCTAAAAGGCCTTTCTTAACCACTTCGTGTTCCCATATCTCACTCTCTAAAATATTTTTCCATTCTTCTTCATTGTTTTTGGACCTTAAAAGACTACCAATGGTCTTTACAGCTAAAGGTAAGCCCTTGCATTTTCCTACAATTTCTCGACCAATTTTTTCTAAATTCTCACGTCCCTCCATGGACTTGCCTAAAAATGCTAATGACTCAAATATTGACCAGCATTCCTTTTCAGACAAAACATCAATTGGATAATATTAGTTGATCCCATATTATGGGCAGTAGTTTCATTACGTGTAGTAATTAAAATTTTACTTCCGTGGAGACCATTCTTTAAACAATTGTAGAATGGTTCCCATTTATAGTAATCTTTATTCCACAAGTCGTCTAAGACAAGAAGAAATTTCTCCCCTTCAACACATTCTTGAATATGTTGCATGAGAGATTGAAACTCTACAAGGTCTTTGGTGGAACCTGGCTTCAGAGCCTCAATGATTGCTCTAGCCTCAATGAATGGTTCCCCTTTGTCATCTACGGAATTAATGTTGATGCAGGGAATGTGGCATATTTTGGGCCAGTTCTCTCCTGTCTCCTTTCTGTAACGTTCTGGAAGAGAACAGTCACTAACATTCAAAATTTCTGCAGTGTTTGTCTTGTGAAGAAAGGTGAGGGGGCAGTGCTTTTAACAAATATATACCTTGTTCATATTTCACTAATATGTGGCATGATTTCTCCCTTTACTACGGTCTCGTAATCCCACTTATCCAGTACATTGCAAATATGAGCTCTGTCAATTTGGGAAATGCTGAGGAGCCAATGGAGTCATCCGTATCACTTTCTCTGTTACCAAACATTCATTGTCCAAAGACTCAAAAAGAATTTTAAAACAAAAAAAAAAAATCAAGGGATGGCAAGTTTTCCAAAGACTCAAAAAAAAAATCTAAAAAAAAAAAACAGAACAAAATAGAATACAGATTAAAATTCACAATGCATGCATGCACCTATCCGAATTCCTGCTTTGCAACGCCATTTACGTAATTCCTTTTTGGCTGGAAATATTGCTTTTTTAAAAATTCCGGTAACATGCCCAACAAAATTAATCAGTTAGACGAATATAATTATAACGGCTTGATGACGTTAGATGTATGTATAAATAATTAAAAATGCATTATCAAATTAATGAAGAGAAGAGAGCAAATGAGAAGGAAAGCATATGTAATTACTGACCAGAGTTAATTTGATTCCTTATTGGCACCACTATTATATATTAACTTGTGCTGAATCCTCTCCTGTGTTCAGTGTTGGATTAAGCGTTTCATCTCATATCTGTACGTTTTCGATCTGCTCTTAATTAATTTCGTCTCATTTTTATGTAAATTTTATAGCCCCACTGATTCACCATTGTTATGTTATGACCATCGTAGGTTTGTTATTTACAAATTATGTCCCCAGGTAAAACCAAAATTTTAATTTGACCATCTTTTATAGAGTTTAGTTATGATAATCAAATAATACAATGAACGCACAAGATAAAAAAATTTACATGGTTAGACATATTAATTAATATGCCTTCATCCGTGGGTGGTGATACTAATAATCCACTATAAAGCATACACACAATAAGCTCCCAGATGCAAATAAAACGAAAAGAAACACCAATCTCAACACTCAAAATCAATCAACCCCCAGCAGTTTGGCCTCACAAGAGTCCATTCTGTGTTGTGCTTTCCCTCATTCATTCTCTTCACAAATACAAGGCTGACTGATGAAACAAAACAAACAAATTACTGAAAACATATACAACAGATTGAAAAAGCATGCGGCAATCCCAATTCCTGCTCTGCTACGCCATTTACGTAATTCCTTTTTGGCCGAAAAACATTGCTTTCCCCAACAAAACAAATCAATCAGTTAGACAATTATATCTAATTATAATGGTTTGATGACATAATTATATATATATATATATATATATATAACTAATTGGGCATGCATCAGCAAATTAATGAAGAAGAGTAGAGAGCAAATGAGAAGGAAAGCATATACAAATTATAATTACTAACCAGAGTCAATTTGACTCGTTTCCTTGTTGGCTCAGTTCACTGTTGGACTAGACGTTTCATCTCATACACTCTCGTCTCTGTCTGTTTTGGATCCGCTCTTAATTAATTTGTTGTTAATCAATTGGCTGAAAATGAAAAGTTTCTTTAATTTCAGTACGCAGAAAGCAGAGCAATTGACGACACACTTATAATAATTAATTTCTGAATTGGATCGAAAAAATAACAACTAATTAATTAATTTTTAAGTAATATAGGAGATCTGGAAAGAAGTTACCCGTGGCCGTGGGTGAGTGTAATTGACTAATTGCAGCCGCGCGGTTTGAGAATTCTTCACTCAATCTCGATGTTGGGAATGTGGCGTATCTTAGGCCAGTCCTCTCCTGTCTCCTCTCTGTAACGTTCTCGAAAAATAGGACATCCCCCCCAAATGTGCAATTTCTGGAGCGTTGTCTTCTGAAGAAGGAGATCGGGCAGTGCTTTTAATTTAAAGCATCCAAAAATGATCAAGCAAGAAAGACGTGGCATGATTATGATTTCTCCCTTTGTTGCAGTCCCGAAATCCCACTCTTCCAGTTCTTCCATGTAACTAAATTTAAGCTCTCTCAATTTCGGAAAGGCAATAACTGAGGAGCCATTCGTATCACTTTCTACTCCCAGAAATTCATTACCCACTCTTTTCACACCATGCATTCCTCCAATTTGAAGATATTCAAGGGATTGCAATTTTCCCAAAGGAAGCAATTGCTCACAATTTTTGAACAAGCTGAGAGATAAATACCTTAAATTGGTTAATGACATGATCCAATTTTTGGGGATAACATTGCCTCTGTATTTAGATATCTATAATTTCTTTAAATTAGGTGGGGGTTGTAAGGCTTCAAGAAGCTGTTCATCCTCCTCATCGTCCCTCCTTTCTTGTTCTTCATTAATTGTACAATCAAAACGAAGTTCCAAATCAAAGAGATTTTTCTTTTTCTCAAGTTCAGCTCTCCTAGCCTCACCCACATCTGACACATCACCCAGCCCATGTATCCTACATTCTCGAAGGAGGATAAGCCTTTTAAGAGACTCAAGGCTACATGCTCTATCATACCCTCCACCCACAACAAATTTTCTCACTCTCCGAAGCCTGATTAATTCCCGAATCCCAACCGGCAAGTATCTCAAAGAATTAGTGTAATCATTGTCTAAATACATCAGCTTTCTTAACTTCCCAATCCCTTGAGGTAATTGTCTAAGATTTGTGCAAAAACTAATGGCTAAACACTCTAGATTATATAATTCACACAATGTCTCGGGTAATCTTTTTATCTTTTTTTGAGAGGACAAATTAAGGTATTTCAAATGTATTAATTTTTCTATATTTGTTGGAATTTCTTTGATGTAATTATCACACCTCCATCTGCGACACTTTATTAATTTTAATGCCCTTAAATAAGTTAATTTATCAAATAATTGAGGTAGGACTTCGCTAGACCATGAATATTCAGCACTTTCAATTAAGAGGCTACGCAGTCCTCGCAATTCTTTAACATTATCCCAAGAGATCGAAACCCAAGCCCCCGTCTCTATAGTTAAACTTAAATGAAGGATTTTGTTCTCCCAAAAAGAGCTCGTAACTGACTCTTCGCCACAAAGAATTTCCACCATAAGACATTCTTTCCTACACAAAAATTGGGCAAAGTCGTGCACTATATCGTGCACTTTGCACTGATAGATTTTGCCATCATATCCTCTTTCAAAATCCTGAAAGAATGAACGGCTAGCTAAGATATTAAAATACTCTTCACCAATTTCCTCCATCTCTTTGCTCCTTTTATTGTTAAGGAAACCTTGAGCCATCCATAGTTCAATTAACTTATCTTTCCATATTTTAGAGTTTTTTGGAAAGATGGCACAATAAGTGAAACATTGTTTTACCTTAGATGGTAATTCATTATAACTCAACAATAGAGGGGCTAAAAGGTTTTTCTCAACCTCTTCTATCTCCCATATCTCACTCTCTAAGATATTTTGCCATTCTTTTTCGGTGTTTTTAGACCGCAAGAGACTAGCAATTGTCTTAGCAACTAAAGGTAAGCCCTTGCACTTTCTTATAATTTCTCGACCAATTTTTTCTAAATTTTCACGTTCCTCCATGGACTTACCAGAAAATCCTAATGACTCAAACACCAACCAGCATTCTGTTTCAGACAATACATTCACAGAGATAATGTCAGCTGATCCCATAATACGGGCAACTGTTTCTTTACGTGTGGTAATTAAAATTTTGCTTCCATGGAGACAAGTCTTTAAACAGTTGTAGAATTGTTCCCATTTATAGAAATCTTCATTCCACACGTCGTCTAAGACAAGAAGCAGTTTCTTGCCTGCAACATGTTTTTGAATATGTTGCATGAGAGATTGAAACTCAACAAAATTAGAGGAAGAATATGTGAGAGCTTCAATGATTGCTCTAGCGATTCTGAACACATCAAATGCTTCTGACACACAAACCCATATTCTTTCCTCAAAATTTTTTTTAACATCATCGTTGTTGTAGGCAAATTGAGCAAGAGTAGTTTTGCCTATGCCCCCCATCCCAACAAGTGAGATAACACAGGGGCCTTTCTGTTCTTTACTACTTTCACATAACAACCTATTAACGAGTTCGCTCTTCTCTTTTTCTCTACCAAATATCTCGGACTCATCAATTGAGGAGATACTTGGTACTCGCTCATCCGCTCTCTCATTACTCTTAATAACATTCACAGCAAAACCAAACTGGTCTTTCTGTTTGGCAATATCATCAAGACTTTCATTGATTTCTCTGACCTTGAGAGCAATGTCCCGACATAGAACAAGTGGATTGCAACCAAAACAAGAGGCAGCAGGAAAGAAGGAACATACCTTCTCCAAACAAACGAGAGCATCAACTCCATTGATTTTTAGTTTGAGCCTTGCAGTGCTCCACTCATCCAACACATCTTCCATGTTGTAAGATGTGTCTCTGTTAAAGAAGCACACATCAGTAGCATAGACTGTAAAGCAGAGGATAGCAGCAGCTCCAGCTTACAGTTAAGAGTTGATGACATGGCATGCCAGCTGGCACCTGGTGGTTATGTAATCACTTGTTCACGTGATAATTAGTTGAAGTTGTTATAGCTAGCTAGAATTAGTTTTGTAATGAGTTAACTAATTGAGCTGAGCATCAGTTGTGTATATAAGCATCTCTGTGTACAGTTTCATAAGTAAGTTTTAGATGAATAAAATCGTGTGAGCTAAAAGCTTTCAGTTCTTAAATTTTCTCAGCTTCCAAACATCCTTTTTCTGATTTCTTACTTGGTATCAAAGCCACAATGGCATCTGTGAATCTTGCCTCTTCCTTAAATCAAGTTCATAATACCGCTGCACATTCAACAACAGTCAATTTCACTTTCAATACTCCCGTTAAACTTGATCAATCAAACTATTTGATCTGGAGATCTCAAGTGCTTGCTTCAATTCGAGGAAATAGACTTGAGAAATTTATCGATGAGTCAATCACTCCACCTCCTTCTCATATTGCTCATAGATATGATGATGAGCTTAGATCTGTGGAGAATCCGAATTTGCAACCTGGAGAGCACAAGATCAAATACTTCTCGGTTGGCTTCTTTCATCCATGAGTGAAGGTATCATCAGTTTGGTGTTCAATCTTGAGACTTCATTGGAGGTATGGAAAGCTGTTGAAACTCAATTTGGATCTCAATCAAAGTCTAGGTTATTACATTTGAGATATTTGATGAATTCCACTAGAAAGGATGATCTTAAAATGACTGAATACTTCATTAAAATGAAATCTATTGCTGATAACATGGCTGCAGCAGGAAGTGCATTAAGCAATGATGATTTGATTTTACATGTACTCTCTGGTCTAGGTCCTGATTATAATTCTGTTGCTACTTACATCACTGGACAAGTAGGAACTGGAAAAATGAATGTTAATGAGGCTTATGCTATGCTGTTAACTCAAGAGGCTAGGATTGATCAACAAACTCATATGCTTGCTAATATGGATGTTAAACACAATTTAGAAGCTAACTTTGCACAAAATAGAGGACCTAAGAGAGGAAACTTCTCAGGAGGAAAAGGTTTTGGTAGTCTTGGATATAATACAGGCTACAGTAATGCTGGAAATTCTGGAAATAGTGGTTACAGAGGAAATTATGGATCATCTGGTTTTGCTGTTGGAAGTGCTGGAAATAATGGTTACAGAGGAAACTATGGAGGAGGAGGAGGAGGAAACTGGAATAATAATAATGCTGTCAATAATGGCAAAACACCTGGAAATCCTAAATCTCAGTGGAATCCTTCTAAGCCTACATGTCAAGTTTGTCTCAAAATAGGTCACACAGCTAATGTATGCTGGAAGCTGGAAGAATTTATTGCTTCAGGAGCTTATAGACCACCTCCAAACAGGAATCCGAAATCTGCATATCTGGCAAACATGGAAGGATCATCTGATACAAATTGGTACCTTGACAGTGGTGCCACTCACCATCTCACAAATGACATGAACAATATGCAAATTTCTGAATCATTTACAGGTACATCTAAACTCATTATTGGTAATGGTACTGGCTTGAATATTACACATATTGGAAAAGCTGTTCTGAGATTGCACAACTGCACTGATTCCACTGTGATTAAACTAAACAATATACTTTTAGTTCCACAAATAACCAAGAACCTTATAAGCATTTCTCAGCTAACCAAAGACAACAATATCACAGTTGAGTTTACTGACAAATCTTGTTTTGTGAAGGACAAGGTGAAGAATTTGATCATACTGCAGGGCAAGGCTGAAAAAGGCTTGTACAGATTGCTATTAGTGTCCTCAAATAAAACTTCTGCTCAGTCTTCCTTTCAAGGTCATGTTGCCAATATTGAGTCTTCTTTTCAATCATTTGTTCCTTTGTCAATGCTATCAACTGTCAATCTCAGTCAGTCAAATAATCACTGCTTGCAAAATGTGGCAGCAGAACCTTGTATGAACTCTAAGTGTCTTTTAAGCACTTCTGTATTACATCAGAGGCTAGGTCATCCTAACTCTAAGATCTTAAACCATGTAATACAATCTTGTTCCTCTTTCAAACCTATCAATGGAAATAAAGAGTTTGATTCATGTGATGCTTGTAAATTTGGGAAAATGCATAGATTACACTTTCCAGCAACTGAAACAAAAACAAAACAACCTTTAGCCATTTTACATACTGATTTATGGGGACCAGCTCCAGTGGTTTCCACACAAGGTTATAAATATTATGTGAGCTTTGTGGATGATTTTACCAGATTCACTTGGATATTTCCCCTGAAAACCAAAGATGAAACTCTTCATGTGTTCAAAATTTTCAAAGCTCAAGTTGAAAAACAATTAGAACAGCCCATTAAATGTCTTCAATCTGACTGGGGAGGGGAATTCAGATCCTTTAGCAAATATCTTCAAGAAGAAGGGATAGAATTTAGACACTCTTGTCCTTATACACATAACCAAAATGGTTTGGTAGAAAGGAAACACAGACACATCACTGAATCAGGTCTTACTCTTCTTGCACAAGCTAAATTACCTATCAAATTCTGGTGGGATTCCTTTCATACAGCAGCCTATCTCATTAACAGATTACCAACACCTATTCTAGCAATGAAAACTCCATATGAATCAATCTTTCATCATCAACCAGACTATAACTTTCTAAGAACATTTGGATGTTCTTGTTTTCCTTTTCTCAGAGAATACAATAACCATAAATTTCATTTCCATACTTCAAAGTGTGTCTTCTTAGGATATAGTCCTTCACATAAGGGCTATAAGTGTCTACATTCATCAGGCAAAATTTATATTGCCAGTCATGTATTGTTTGATGAAACCACTTTCCCTTACATTTCAGATCCAAATTTTTCTTCCTCTTCTAAACACACTTCCTCTGATTTTCAATATAATCTTTTTCAAAGGTTTACTCTGTCAGTTCCTAATAGCAATCTGAACAGTCTTGAAGCTACTGCAGCAGATCAATTCCCTGTCAATCATTCTTTATCATCAAATTCACCTCAATCTCAGTCACCCACAAATCAGACCTCTACATCTTTGCCTTCACCTGCACCCCAGTCACCAGCACCACAAATACCCTGCACAACACAAACATCTCAGCCTAAACCTTCTACTTCCACCCATCATATGATAACCAGAGCTAGAGCTGGTATTTTCAAACCAAAGACCTTTCTAACAACTCACAACAGCTTAGAACCATCCACTGTCCCTGAGGCATTATCAGATCCTAAATGGAAAGATGCAATGCAAACTGAGTATGATGCTCTTATTCACAACAACACTTGGACTCTTGTGCCAATGTCTTCAACATACAAGCTAGTTGGTTGTAAGTGGGTATTCAGAACAAAGTATAACACAGATGGAACTGTCAGCAAGTATAAAGCTAGATTGGTTGCAAAGGGATTTCACCAAACAGCAGGGGTAGATTATTCAGAAACTTTCAGTCCAGTGGTGAAGTCTTCAACAGTTAGAGTTATACTCAGCTTGGCAGTTATAAAAGGGTGGAAAGTCAGACAAATTGATGTAAATAATGCATTCCTTAATGGAGATCTTTCTAAGAACGTATATATGACACAACCAGAAGGCTTTGTAACTAAGGAAGGGTACATCTGCAAACTCAATAAAGCTCTCTATGGTCTAAAACAAGCTCCACGAGCCTGGTATGAAAAATTGAAGGGTTGTCTAACTACTTGGCAATTTCTTAATTCAAAGGCTGATACATCTCTATTCATTAAACATGATACAAGGGGCTTAATCATAGTATTGATCTATGTGGATGATATTCTAGTCACTGGACCAGATTCTGTTTTACTAGAGGATTTTATTGTTAAACTCAGTCAGACATTTGCCTTGAAAGATCTGGGATTAGTTGCTTACTTCCTAGGTGTTGAAGTTAGTTACTTTGATGAAGGTATGCATCTATCTCAAACAAAGTATATTAAAGACTTGCTGAGTAAAGCATCTATGGAGAATTGCAAAGGGTCTGATACTCCTCTTAGTACTGGTTTGAAGCTAGAAAGAAATGTCAGGGGTCCTTTGGGTCAGGAGTTCAAAAATCCAACACAATACAGAAGCATAGTTAGAGGGTTACAATATCTAATTCTCACCAGGCCGGATATAGCTTATTCAGTTCATAAGCTCAGTCAATACCTCAGTTCTCCTACTGTTCAGCACTGGTTAGCCTGCAAAAGAGTTCTTCGATATCTCCAGTCAACCATCACCTATGGTCTCTATCTTAGAAAGGAAGCAACTCTAGAAATTGGAATAACAGGCTATACAGATGCTGACTGGGCTTGTGATCTTGACGACAGAAAATCAATTGGAGCCTATTGTATATACTTGGGTAACAATCTGATTTCATGGTCTTCCAAAAAGCAAGCAATTGTAGCAAAGTCAAGCACAGAAAGTGAATATCGAGCCCTGTCAGCAGCATGCTCAGAAATTTCTTGGTTGCAGTCTTTATTTTCAGAACTCAACATTGCTAAACTACCTACTCCAATTCTTTGGTGTGATAACCAAAGTGCAGGGGAGCTAGCTCGCAACCCTGTGTTTCACTCAAAATCTAAGCACATAGAGTTGGATGTTCATTATGTTAAAGACAAAGTGCTTGGAAAAGAATTGGAGGTTAGATACATTCCTACTGAAGAACAAGTAGCTGATGTTCTGACTAAGCCCTTATCTTTTTCTAAATTCAGCTTTTTTAGATCCAAGCTCAATGTCATTAGTAGACCTTTGAGCTTGAGAGGGGATGTTAAGGAAGCACACATCAGTAGCATAGACTGTAAAGCAGAGGATAGCAGCAGCTCCAGCTTACAGTTAAGAGTTGATGACATGGCATGCCAGCTGGCACCTGGTGGTTATGTAATCACTTGTTCACGTGATAATTAGTTGAAGTTGTTATAGCTAGCTAGAATTAGTTTTGTAATGAGTTAACTAATTGAGCTGAGCATCAGTTGTGTATATAAGCATCTCTGTGTACAGTTTCATAAGTAAGTTTTAGATGAATAAAATCGTGTGAGCTAAAAGCTTTCAGTTATTAAATTTTCTCAGCTTCCAAACATCCTTTTTCTGATTTCTTACTGTCTCTGAGTTGATCGAGCCAGAGTCTGTCAGTTTCCTCCTTCACTTGCCTTTTCTCTGCATCATGGAGCACAGCTTGAATGGCCCGGAGATTGCTGGTCAGCTTCTTCACTTCCTTTCCGACACCCGTTACTAGCCTCACTTGTTCCTTCGCCTCTTCAACAGCCATTGAAGTCAGCTGCTCCAAGATGGGGGAAATGATCGCATCAACCATGGTGAAAAAGAAAAAAAGAGAGAGAGAAGAAATTGATGGTGAATTGTTGCAAAAGTAAGTAATGCTGAAAGAAATGAAGGAGATGATAATGTGGTGAAAATGTTGCCGTATTCTTTCAATTCTTATAGTGCTGCAAGCATAATTTCCAATTGTCTTTTTCTTCTTTTTTTTATAATTTTTTTACCAGTGTGGACTGGAAATATTGTCAGGTCCTCCGTCCGCGATTCACGCGGTATACGAACTTGACAAAGTTGTTATATAATATATTATCTCTTTTCAATAATTGAGCAAGTTGTTATATAATTTACGGGTCTTACTATGTTACAGTTATGTATGTAGCAGCCCATGACGTGATAAATAATTTATTAAGAGTGTACAATGTCTAAAAATTTAATAATTTGGTAACTGCCCCCGGCTCCAATTTAGTAACAAAATTCTTTTCACCTGTTATTAACCGGATCCAGATGACTTACTCAAATTACAATTACGTTTGTTAAGATATTTGAATTGATTAATTACGTTTAGCTTTCTGTTTTAGCTAGTTAAGTGAGTTTGTTACTAGTGCTGATGTGGCAGCTGAGTCAGCTAAATCTGTTATGATCGTTAGTTTAAACAAACACATCACTCGCATGCAGAGTGTAGAATATTCCATACAGCCGTATGTATAAATACTTGTAATCCAGCTCATTTGAGCATGTGATCAATACAATATTCTCTCTCTGTTTTCTCATTCATTTTCTCTACAGCCAAACAACTCTCTTTTCTTTAACAACGCTAAACAATGTTTGACTGTGAAGTGTGAAAAATCGAATAATCTTTTTTAAAAAATTAGTTTTGCAACAATAATAAACAATAACTCATCATTAATTATTTCTTATTATGTATAAACTGATCGATCTAGAACTGAATATTTACATATTCTTCTATTTCTAATCATTTCAAAATTTAATATAACTTTTTTTAAAAAAAAAAGAATCAATTTGTATAAAATGATGAGAATAACGGGTTGAACATGCGAACACTTTATTTTCCTTTTGACAAGGCATAATAATAACTTATAGGTACTGCAATATCGCATGAAGATTCCTGGAAGTAGCCTGCAGCTCAAATACTTTTCTTTTGGACAAAAATCAACAATAATTTTCAAACTTAGAAGATACTCCTTGAAAGATGGATAACCCACCCACCAAACACTTTTTTCATTTAGTGTAACTTTGTCGTTTTCTCGGAAAATACTTAGAACTGCCAATATCTCCTATAATTATTGTTTTAAAAATCTCAGTTGCATGCCCAATTAACAAATCAGTAGTCTTTGTTCAACATATTTAAAACACAAAAAAAAAATCACACATTGGTTTGATGACTTTGTAATTGATACATCAGGAAATGAAGAGAAAAAGGAACACACTTACGACCATCATTGCAGATGATATAATAGATGTAAGTATTTAGCTCTGCACTGCCCCTTGGTAATTCTCCTGCTTAAAAAATATTGTTTTAAAATCTCAATAACCAGTAACCACATGCCCAAGCCCAGCAAATCAGTTTGACACGCCATATTTTTTTCAAAAAAAAAAAAAAGGATCGACCAGCAAAGTAATTTGGTATAATGACTTTGTTGTAATTGAACATCACTAGAAAATTAATAAAGATTAGAGACCAACGAGAAAGCGTAATTAAACTAAACAATCTGATTATTAAATCTCTAGTCTCGAGCACCATTCCATTGATCCTCTGATCGATCGCACAGGCCTGTCTTGTCGTGTTCCCTTCTATGCATAATCGATTCATTTACTACATGAAATTGTTAAGTGTATAAGCTGAGGCTGCTGAGCTGGCTGATGACGTAAGCTGAGGCTGCTGAGCTGGCTGATGACGTACTGAGCTGCTGAGCTGGATTGGGTGGTTATTTGGTTTTAATTTAGTTGTAACAATTTGTCCAGCTTGCACGTCATGATTGGAAGGCTTATTAGTTAGTTAACGTTGCAGCTTTGAGCTCTGTTTTTGTAATCAGTTTTCACTGTAACTATAAATAGTGGTTAACATAATCATAACGATGTAATTCAACATTCTAATCAATAAGAATTTTCTTAGCTAAAGTTTTCTTTCATTTTCTCATTTACCAAACACCTTCATTGATTTTAATATGGTATCAGAGCAAACACTTATGTCTGGATCCAATCATATATCTTCTTCCTCACTCTCATTTCATTTTGTTCAACCTGTAAAGCTCGACAGATCAAACTATCTGGTGTGGAAGGCTCAAGTTAGAACATCAATCATTGCTAATGGACTTGAAAGCTTCATCAATGGTGAGAATTTGTGTCCAGAACGTTATCTCACTGGATCAACTCAAGAACTTCGAAGATCTGGAGCTGAAGCTTCACAGAAACAAGAGAATCCAGATTATGCCTTATGGATGAAAACCGATAAGCTTCTGCAGAGCTGGATGCTGTCGTCAATGGTGGATAACGTGTTAATCATGGTGATCAACTGTGAAACATCACTTGAGCTTTGGGAGATGCTTGCTGAAATCTTTATGTCACAACCTAAAGCAAGGTATCTGGCTTTGAAAATGCAACTTCAATCAACAAAGAAAGGATCACTCTCAGTAAGTGATTATTTTAATAAGATGAAGAAAATTGCTGATAGTTTGACCATTGGAGGTAATTCAGTTACTTCAAATGACTTGATTATGCACTTGCTCACTGGATTAGATGATAACTATGAATCTTTAGTTACAAATATACTTACTAGGCTGGAAAAAGAGAAACTCACTGTTGAGGAGGTGTATTCAATGATGCTTAGTCATGAAACTAAGCTTGAAATGAGCAAAGGAAAATCTCATAATGAATCTCTACATGATATGACAGTAAATTTTGCTCAGAAGAGCCAAGGTTATAATAGATCTAGATATAATCAGAAAAATGTAGGTGCTGGTGGTTTTGGTGCTTATGATAATAGTCAGAACAGTAGTACTGGTCCTGGAAAAGATGTGTGTCAAATCTGTTTCATTCCAGGCCATGTAGCTTATAAGTGTAAACACAGGTTCAATCAGGGTTTTATTCCAAGAAATAGAGGTTTTGATGCTTTTAGGCCAAGAGGTGGAGGTCAGAATTATAGAGGATTTTCTGGAAACAATCAAAATTATCTTGGCAGAGGGTCTGGGTACAATGGTTCTGGTTTTGGTTATGGATTCAGGCTAAATTTTTCCAGACAAGCTGGACCTTTCTTTGGCTATGTTGCTTATCAGAATCCAGGTATCATGAATCCTCAAGGTGCTTTTGACTTTCAAAGTGCAAATGGTGCATATAATGGGACTCAAACGGCAAACATGTATGCTGGAAATATTGGTATTCCTCACAATGTATCTCCCTCTGCACAATTGGCAAACTATAGCAGTGTAGCTGATCCAGCCTGGTACATTGACTCTGGAGCAACTAATCACATTGCTCAAGATGCAGGTATATTATCTAAATACTCAACTTACCATGGCTGTGAAAAACTGCATGTTGGAAATGGTATGGGATTGCCTATTCATAATGTTGGATCTGTTGCTATTAAAACCTTGTCTACAGAACCTATTTACCTGAATCATGTTTTACATGTACCTGCAATTACTAAAAACCTTATCAGTGTTTCCAAATTGCTTGCTGATAACAATGTTTTCATTGAATTTTACAACCATGTCTGTTTTGTTAAGGACAAGACCTCAAGGATCACATTGCTCAAGGGGATTGCTAGAGGAGGTCTTTATCAAGTTTCAAGTTTAAATGCAGTCTGTGATAACTCAAGTTCTGTTATTCCAGTGTCCACCTCATCTGAGTCTGTTTTCAATCCAATAAGTCCATTATCAGCAGTACCAGTGTCTATGTTTACTCAATTGAATTCATTTGATACTGAAACTTCTCCTCTTCAGGCTGTAAATAGTTCTCAATTCAATAAGAATGCCTCTGTGGCTCATGTTGCTTCATGTAATAAGACTGTGGATTATAGTTTACTGCACAAAAGAATGGGTCATCCCACAATTCATGCCTTAAAACAAATTGTGAAATGCCTGGATTCAACTTTTGTTCTTTCTAAAGACTCAAAATTACAGTTTTGTGATGCTTGTCAACTAGGCAAATGTCATATGCAGCATTTTCCTTCAATAGAAACCTCAACCACTCAGCCCCTTGAATTGTTACATGCTGATCTTTGGGGACCAGCTCCCATTACCTCTTCTCAAGGATATTCCTATTATCTATCTATCCTGGATGACTACACCCAATACACTTGGATATTTCCTCTTACTGCAAAATCCAAAACTCTGTCAGCCTTTATTGACTTCAAAACCATGATTGAAAATTGTCTGAATTTAAGAATCAAATGCTTACAATCTGATTGGGGTGGGGAATTCAGGCCTTTTGTATCATATCTTTCTGAACAAGGCATACAATTCAGACATCCATGCCCTTATATACATCACCAAAATGGGAAAATAGAGAGAAAACATAGACATATTGTTGAAACAGGCCTCACCCTTCTTGCCCAAGCTCACTTGCCACTCAAATTCTAGTGGAATGCATTTCATACAGCCACATATCTCATTAACAGACTTCCTACACCCATTCTCAATAATAAATCACCATTTGAGAAACTATTTCACAAACCACCAGATTATACATTGATGAAAGTTTTTGGTTGTTCCTGTTACCCTTATCTCAGACCTTACAATCATCATAAGCTCCAGTTCAGAAGTGAAATGTGTGTCTTCCTTGGCTATAGCTCCCTCCACAAAGGTTATCAGTGTCTACATCCCTCTGGAAGGGTCTATATAAGTAATCATGTTACCTTTGATGAGTTCTCTTTTCCATTTAAGTCAGCTGCAAAATTTTCTACAAAGTCATGTTCTGATTCTTCACATGAGTCTCCTTCTTCCAACCCTCTTGTCTCATTTACATTATCACAGACTGCTGCACAACTTGATAGATCTTTCTCTCAATCTGCACCTTCAGCAACTGTTTTACCTTCCACCTCAAACTTGTCCAGTTCAGAAAACCAATTGCTGTCTCATACTCCTAGTCCTATAAATCAGCAATCATCTTCTCAACCTCTTCATCATCTATCTCCACCTTCACAACCTATAATTGGACATTCCATGACTACTCGATCTAAAAATGGAGTCTTCAAACCAAAAAAGGCCTACCTAGTTGATTGTAATCCTAAGCCAACAGAACCACTTACAGTTTCAGCTGCTCTTAGTGATCCAAAATGGCTTCAAGCAATGCAAGAAGAGTATCAAGCCTTAGTTAAAAATCAGACTTGGACACTTGTTCAGCCTACATCACCTGTCAAAGTTGTAGGAAACAAGTGGGTATTTCGAATTAAACACAATGCAGATGGTAGTGTTTCCAGGTATAAAGCCAGACTTGTAGCAAAGGGCTTCCATCAAACTCAAGGTATTGATTATAATGAAACCTTTAGTCCAGTGGTGAAGGCTTCTACAGTTAAACTTATTATAAGTTTGGCTATTCTTAATCACTGGTCACTAAGACAAGTCGACATAAACAATGCTTTCCTCCATGGCTATCTTACTGAAGAGGTGTATATGCAGCAACCTCCAGGCTTTGTGGATCAATCCAAACCTACTCACATCTGTAAACTTCAAAAGGCATTATATGGTCTTAAACAAGCCCCTAGAGCTTGGTTTGATAGACTAAGAACAGTGTTGACTAATCAATGGGGATTTAAGAATTCCAAGTCTGATAACTCTCTGTTTTTCTAGAGGATTCAAGGTCATCTCTTGCTGGTATTAGTCTATGTTGATGACATCATTGTAACAGGTTCAGATTCTACACAGATTCAGCAAGTTATCACTAATCTGCAGACTACCTTTGCTCTCAAAGACCTTGGAGAATTGCACTATTTTCTTGGTATTCAAGTTACCAAAACTGCCACAGGGTTACATCTCTCTCAGACAAAGTATATAGCAGATCTTCTCAACAAAGTTAAGATGCAAGATTGTACTCCTTGCTCTACTCCCATGGCTGCCAATGTTCCACTTACCAAAACTGACAGTGACTTATTTGCTAATGCAACTTTGTATAGAAGCACAATTGGAGCTCTTCAGTATGCTACCTTGACCAGACCTGAGATAGCATTTCTAGTCAACAAACTCAGCCAATTTCTAGCTGCACCAACAACCAATCACTGGCAAGCATGCAAAAGGATTCTTCGATATCTAAAGGGTACATTGCATATGGGATTACAGTATTCCAATCAAGGGCCCTTACATATAGATTGTTTCAGTGATGCAGACTGGGCAGCTGATAGAGATGATCGAAAATCAATTGCTGGATACTGTGTTTACTTTGGTCCTAATCTGATCTCTTGGTGTTCAAAGAAACAAGGAGTGGTTTCCAGGTCTAGTACTGAGTCAGAGTATCGAGCTCTAGCAATGGCAGCATCTGAAGTTTTGTGGCTTAAGTCCTTGCTGACTGAAATTGGTATTTCTCTTGCCTCTACTCCTGTCATTTGGTGTGATAACCAGAGTGCTGCTGCCTTAGCAAGTAATCCCAAATTCCACTCCCGAACTAAGCACATAGAACTTGATGTTCATTTCTTGCGAGAAAAGATTGCTAATAAGAGCTTCCAAGTTAGTCATGTTCCCAGTTCCCATAACTCAGCTGATATCCTCACTAAAGCTTTAGCTTATCACCCTTTTCATTATCTAAGAGACAAGCTCACCCTTACCAATCCAGGTTGAGCTTGAGGGGGGATGTTAAGTGTATAAGCTGAGGCTGCTGAGCTGGCTGATGACGTAAGCTGAGGCTGCTGAGCTGGCTGATGACGTACTGAGCTACTGAGCTGGATTGGGTGGTTATTTGGTTTTGATTTAGTTGTAACAATTTGTCCAGCTGGCACGTCATGATTGGAAGGCTTATTAGTTAGTTAACGTTGCAGCTTTGAGCTCTGTTTTTGTAATCAGTTTTCACTGTAACTATAAATAGTGGTTAACATAATCATAACGATGTAATTCAACATTCTAATCAATAAGAATTTTCTTAGCTAAAGTTTTCTTTCATTTTCTCATTTACCAAACACCTTCATTGATTTTAATAGAAATTAATAAATTTGAATATATATTTATTAATGTTGAATTTTTTAGTAATTTTGTTGCTTTCCAGAGTATGATATCTTTACCGCCTGGATTTGGACATAGTTGTTATAAACAATTTGATTATTAACTCTCTAGTCTCTCTCGCACCATTCCAGTAATCCTCTGATCGATCACACAATCTATGCATAATCGATTCATTTACTAAATGAAATTAATCAATTTGAATGTATATATTTATTAATTTTGATTTTTTATTGATTTTGTTGCTTTTCAGAGTATGATATCTTTACCGCGTGGCTTTGGATATAGCTGTTATAAACTTGGTCAGTTTAACAAATATAACGTAACCTATGATATTATATAAATATTCAATTATTCTCTTGGACAGAAGTAAATTAACTAAAATTTAAAAAAAAATGTAAAGATTAAAATATTTTATATTTTATTACGTAATAATATTATAATCTTAAAGTGCGTTTGGTATTGTTTTTGTTTTGGTGTTTCTTGTTTTTTTAATAATGAAGCAACCTAAAATTGTTTGGATAACTTGTTTTTTAATAGTATTTAATTCTAATAGAGAATGATTTGTTCTAATTTTCCAATAGAAGAAAAGTGGAGAATAGAAAAATGATGTTTTTTAATTTTTATTCTTCAAATGGATCCCATAATGCTACTTGCACAATAATAAAAAAAAAAAAACCTATTTACTTTATAATACAATTTTTTATTTGTTTAATCGTTTGAATTTTTTTCTATGATGGTAATGTATTATTTTAGTAATTTTTAAAGGACTTTGATATTCTCTAAAAATATATATTTTATCTCATGTTTAAAAAATAAAAAATTGCAATAACAAAAAAAATAAAATATATAATGATTAAGAAAATTTAGTTTGTTAAAATTTTTTCATTATGATTTTTTTTTCACTCTCATTCAATGTCTTCACTTATTCAGACAAAAAATTGACGACATTTTTATTTTTTTCATATTTAAACACTATTTTAGAAATAATCAACCAAACATATTTTTATTTTCACTAAAAATTAATTATTTCTAATTTATAAACTAAAAATAAAAATTTCATGTAAAAAATAATTCTAAATACATTCTCAATATTTGAGGAGATGTATCTTATTATATTAGTTGTAAGATAGTATTGACCGAAAAAATATTGTGCGAGATAGCACATGCCAACCGGGGCCTTATCCCTGTTAAAGCTTTATCATTGCCATGTCTTTTCATTATTCATATGTTAGTGGCAGACATCGGTGGCCATTTAAGGGATAAACACTGCTATTCTTCTAATTAAATCTTGACAAGTGTGCTTTTTATTTCTAATTATTCTACTGTCCTTATTTTTTTCTTACACCTTTCATAGTGGGAAACATTCGTAAAACCCGATAAAAGCAATAATCTTATCCCAGCCCATACGCAAGGAATGTCGAATGGCCTACAAGACGTAAAGGTAATAGCCATCTAATATGCTTTGCTGTCAGCCATGTGTATTTTATTTATGGATTTGGCTACCTTACATTTCAAGTAAGTTTTTATATAATATTTTATCATGTCGGCAGATTCATTGAGATTTGGAGGCATTTGCTCCAATCACCCGTGAACTTTAAATTATTGAACAAGTTTTTATATATGTTATCATGTCAGGAAATTCATTAAGATTTGGAAGCATTTGCTCACAATCACCCATGAACTTGATTTTTAGATTGTTAGATCTGAAATATACATGCATTATTAGCATAGAATACCTTGACTGTCTCTTTTTTTCCTTTTTTTTTAATGACTCGCTCGCATAATTAATTGAAAAGAATGAACAAGTTGGCACAAAATATTTGAAGATTCGTCTCGAATCACTTTGTTTAAATCTTGTCGTATTAGTAGACTTGTAATATTGGTAGTTTAGAGTTTAATCTCTAACTTTAACTGTGAAGTGTGCATTTCATATACTCGGCTAACAAAAGAAAATCATATCTTATTTAGTAATTTAACGGGATGATAATATTGAATGAAAAACTTATACTTATTTTACTATTTTTATTAAAATTATTATTTAAAAATAATGTTTAATATCAAACACTAATCACAATCTCTTTCACAATTATTATAATCTTAGGTGTCGTTTGTTTTTTAACTTAATGACTTAAAGTGACTTAACTTAATTAATTAAGTTAATTAGAGATATTTATTTTATAACTTAATGAGACTTTTTAGATAATTTTGACTTAATAAAATAAGCCAATTTTTTTGGCTTTTTACTTAATGGAGAAATCTCAATTAAGTCAATTACTTGCTAATGTCAAAAATATCTCTGCTTTATAATTTATTTTTCATGTCTATCCCAAAACTCACTCATAGACATTTACCCCACATAAAAATATCCCTGTTTTTTTCTTTCTTATATTATATACGATAAAATTTGAAATTTATGGTATTTTATATATTAAAATTCTAAAATAGTTATGTATTCACTTGAATATAGTTTTACTTATAAATGTTAAAATATTGTGGTATTTAAGATATTATTTATTTGACACTCAAATTTAATAAGGATACAAATGTAAAAGTACATATTTTCAGCTTTTTAAGTTGAAAAAAAAACAACTTAATACTTATTTTCCGAGATTCAGGCGAAAAAACAGATATATTATTTAGATTCAGACATTCAGATTTATTGAGAATTCAGACTAATTCAAGTCTATTCAGATTTCAGACAAAAAAAAATAAACGCCACCTTAGTTTCAACCGAGTTAAATAGCCGAACTCTTTTATTTTTGATGGAGCACAATAACAACTTAAAGATTCCTGGAAGTTGCCTGCAGTTCAAATATTTTTCTTCAAACGAAAACCGTCAATAATTTCCAAACTTAGAAGATATTTATTATTTTCCCATAACCCACCAAAAACTTTTTCATTTAGTGTAACTTTGTAATTTTCTTAGATGATACTTAAAACTGCTAATATCTTCTAATTATTGTTTTAAAAATCCCAATAATTGCATGCCCAATTAACGGATCAGTAGTCTCAGTTCGATATATTTATTAAAAAAACTAAGAAATACACAGTTGTTTGATGACTCTGAAAATAAAGAGAAAAAATAACACACTTTATGACGATCATTGCGAATGACATAACAGATGTCAGTATTTCATTTCAAAAGAAGTTATTGTTATTATTATCTTTCTTTTTTCTTTTTAATTTTTTTTTTGACCATTGTGGACTGGAAAATATTGTCAGGTCCTACATCCGCGATTCACGCAGTATATGACCTGATAAATAGGACCTGTCTATGTTACAGATTCTGTAACAAACATCTCCCGTCATCCCACCATCCGATTTTCTTTTGTTTAGTTTCTCACTCCACATCCAACCACATCCAACGGCTGATGCTGCAGTCTGTACCTTACAGATTCTGTAACGTAGTTTTGTCCCTGATAAATAATATACGGGTCTTACTCGGTTACAGTTTTATGTGTGTAATAGCCCATGACCTGATAAATAATTTATTAAGAGAAGTAAAAATTTAATGATTGTATAAATAATTCGGTAACAGAATTCTTTTCACCCGTTATTAATCGCTTGCAGATGACTTACTGAAATTGTAAATATGTTGAACAGTGTTTGACTGTGAAGTCTGAAAAATTAAATAATCTTTACTCTTAGTTTTGCAATAATAATAAACAACAAATCATTGTTAATTATTTCTTATTTATTATGTATAAATTGATCTATCCAAAGCTGGATATTTACATATTCTTCTATTTTTAATCATTTTGAAATTTAATAGAATTTTTTTTAAAAAAAAATCAATTTGTAATAACGTGTCATAGATATTAAAAAATGAATGTTAAGGTCATTATTTATAGAGTTGGCATTTTATGACAAGTCTAGTTAAATTGGAAGTTTATTTATTGCATATCTTGTAATAGAGATTAATTTATTAATTCCCTAATTTAGTGAGATTCCAATTTATTAGGAATATTTGTTTCCTAATTTAATTAGATGTCTATTTTAGCAAGACAATTAATGGTGGGATTCTATAATTGGCGCATGAGATTTATTTAGAGCAAGAAGTTTGTTCAAATAGGAAGTCTTAAGTTTGGTAAATTCATAGGTTGTAACATCTCAACTTAGTGAATTATTTTTCATCTGGGTGTGGCCTCGTGGATGTATGATTGATTAATCTGAATCACGTAAAAATCTATGTGTCATTTATTTTCCGTATTTTATTGTGTTTTTTGAAAAATTAATATTTTTTATGTAAATGAACACTAATCGTAAATAGTAAACTTTTTAATTTTTAATCATCTACATCTATTTTTGATACATCTAAATTCCTTTCAATGAAAAGAGAAAGTCAAAATTGTAATGCTCAAAAAAGACAAAGCCTTTTTTTTTCTTTTTCACGGCATATAAATATGTTGTCACAGGCAATGGAATTTATACCCCACAAAGGGAAATTTCTTCCACAAATGATATGAGAATGTCGGGTGAAACATGTGAATGGGAAACTGCCGTACGATTGCAGCATGTGAACACTTCAATTTCTTTTTGACAAAGCACAATGATAACTTACAGGTACTGCAATATTGCATGAAGATTCCAGGAAGTAGCCTGCAGCTCAAATTAATAATTTTCTTTTGGACAAAACCAACAATAATTTTCAAACCTGGAAGATACTCATTAAAAGATGGATCTTAATCATTTTTTTTTCCTCCCCACAACCCACCCACCAAAAACTTTATTCATTTAGTGTAACTTTGTAGTTTTGTTAGAAGATACTTAGAACTGCCGATATCTTCCAATTATTGTTTTAAAAATCTCAGTTGCATGCCCAATTAACAAATCAAGTAGTCTTTGTTCGACATATTTAAAACAAAAAAAATAAAAAATCACACATTGGTTTGATGAGAAATGAAAAGAAAAAGGAACACACTTACGATCATCATTGCAGATGATATAATAGATGTAATTCCCCTGCTTGAAAAATATTGTTTGAAAATCTCAATAACCAGTAACCATATGCCCAAGCCCAGCAAATCAGTTTGACACACCATTTTTTTTTCACCAAAAAAAAAAAAAGATCGACCAGCAGAGTAATTTTGGTATAATGACTTTGTTGTAATTGAACATCATTAGAAAATTAATAAAGAGTAGAGGGCACTGAGAGAGCGTAATTAAATCTTCAGTCTCTTGCAACCGTTCCATTAATCCCACAGTCCTGTCTTGACATGTTTCCTTCTATGCATAATCGATTCATTTACTATATGAAATTAATCAATTTGAATATATTTTTATTGATCTTGAATTTTTAGTAATTTTGTTTGCTTTCCAGAGTATGACATCTTTACCGCCTGGCTTTGGGTACAGCTGTTATAAACTTACTTAGTTTAACAAATATAATGTAGTCTGTGACATGATATAAATATTTAATTAATCATAGGCAGTGGCAGACGTCGCATCGGCGGCTAATTAAGGGATAAACACTACTACTCCACCAAGTAAATCTTGAGACGTGCTTTTTTCTAATTAGCCAACTTTTTTTTTAGGGATAAAAAGAGACCGTCTCTTTTTTTTTTTTTTCATTATTCATAGTGGGAGACAATGGTGGGAGCCTAGGGATGAAAGTAAAACTAAAAGTTAAACGTGAATTATGTGCAAAAAGTATTGAAATTAGACAGTTGTAACTTAAAATTTATAATATTAACGTGTTTGGTTAACATTAACTATTGTAACTTCAAAGATATATTCATATAACTTTTCAGCTGTATAATAAAAAATTTATTATATTTTTAATAATTTTATTAAAATTATTATTTAAAATTTATATTCATTATATTATTTAGTTTTATTTTATAATTACAGATTATGGGATGTAAAGGAGTTTGGGAGCTGTAGCCTTTAGTTGGCTTAGGGAGATGTTAAAGTTTTGAGAAATGTTTAGAAATTTATTTTATAATTTGTTTTAAAGTTTATTTTATAATTTATTTATAGCCTATATAATACGTTCTCAATTTTATTACTATAAAGTTGAATCTATTTTATTTACTTTATAATTTTTTTATTCGGGTTCACTGACCGTGTACTACAGCTAGATTCTAAAAACAAAAAATGAAAATATAGTCTAGAGAAATAATATCGAACAGACTCTAATTTATCATCTTCACATCATCATTTTGAATTTCTTTAATTAATTCTTTTCATTTTACTCTTCAATAATAAATGTCACTTCAACTCGTGTGTGTACATAATAGAGGTGTTCAGAATCCAATCCGATCCGCTCAATCCATCCGATCCACTGAATCCGATCCGTATAAATCCGATCCGTTAATTGGTGGATTGGATATGGATTGAAAATTTAAAAATCCACAGTCGATGAATTGGATATGGATTTACTTCTGTAAATCCGCATAAATCCGTGAATCCGCAAAATATATATATATATAATTAAATAATTATTATAAATTTAATTAAAAAAATATATAAATGTGACATTGCATAGTTACTAAGCACTATAACATATCTTAGCCATTACCCAATAATAATATAAAATGAAAAATAATTAAATAATCAAATATACAAATATAACTTGTAAAAATTATAAAACAAAATAAAAGCAAAGTCACACGCACTAGCAAAAGTAAAGTAACATAACGCCAAGTCACCAACAATTTGCAAACAAAAAACCCTAAGCTTCCCCGCCGTCACACACACTAGCAACACTCAATACTGGTTGGATACACTCTCGACACGGATTTAAAGAACATCGACCGCGCGATTCCAGCGAGAGCAAGCCATATTCTTTCCCAACTCCATCGAGACACTTCACATTCACTGGTTCCAGCTGAACAATTTCACTATCACAACCTTCAAGATCGCCACCCGTACGGCTTCTCCTGGTTCCCATCGTGGATGGCTCCATAATCACCATTTTTCGACAGGCGCAACAGTCCTGGTGAAGGATCAGACTGTGTTTGGTTTCCGAAACTTCACCATTTCAATTAATTGTGGCTTTATTTGAACAAATAATTTCGGTGTTACATTAACGTATTATTGTAACTTTATTTGAACAATTAAGCTTGGTGTGTTATATTTTGAAACTTTGAACGTATTATTGTAGCTTTATTTGAATAATTAGTCTCGATGTGTTATATTTTGAAACTTTAAATGTATTATTTTAGCTTTATTTAAACAATTAATTTATTTAAATTTTATTCAATTTTAAATTTAATTGGTAGCAAAATTATTTTTATATTATATTTTTTTATTTCATTAGTTGGAGAGACCTAAAAATTTTTAATTCGAAAACTAATGCACAAAATGGTGGATTCCATATGGATTGAGTCAAATCTGCATCTGATCCGCAGACGTATGGATTGGATATGGATTGAGTCAAATCCGCATCCGATCCGCAGATGTATTGATTGGATTTGGATTAAATTTTATCAATTCGTGGATTGGATTGGATTGAAAAATTATAATCCGCAAAATCATGGATCGGATATGGATTGATGTCCAATCCGTAAAATCCGATCCGCGAACACCCCCAGTTCATAATAGAGGATAGAAAAATAATGTCGAACAAACTCTAACATATCATCTTCGAATCATCTTTTTGAATTTCTTTAATTAATTCTTTCATTTTACTCTTCATTAATAAATGTTACTTCAACTCGTGCGTGTGTATATTCGTACTGTAGAAATTAAAAGTCTTGAGTTTACCTATTGTAGATGAAGTTATGTTTTAATCATTATTACTATTACTATTAATTAATTTATATTATTATTATTATTTATTAATTTTATTATCACTAACTATTACCTCTGATTTATTATTGTATTATTAACCACAACAAATAAATAATAATAATAATAATTTATTTGAGGACAAAAGTGAAATTATGAAATTTATAAGGTGGTAAAATAGAGAGTTCAAGGAATAGAAACTTAATTTCCTATCCTCTCATAGAAATCAAGTTTATGTTCTTTAATTCCCAAAAACACGAACCCTATATGTTTCATTCCCATTTCTATCTATATTTTAGTAAGTAAACATCATCAATCATTTTCGTTTAGAATTATGATTTTTCAATCCGAAAAGTAGACGCCAGTAAAAGAGAGAGTTAAACTTGACTCACCCTCTTTTCTAATTGTTCTGATTTGTTGTATAATTTATTCTAAAGTTTATTTTATAATTTATCTAAAACGTATATAACACGTTCTCAATTTTATTACTATAAACTTGCGCTGTATTGTCTAGTCTTAGTAAGTAACGACTCAATAGGATGTGGGAGGATCCCTTCCGCTTTGACCAAAAAAACTGTTTCGAGGACAGTATTCTAACTCAACTCAAGTGCGAAACAAACAAAGAAACACTAAGAACATACGGAGCAAACGCGTCAAGAACACACATAAGAGGAGGAATAATTAACACCATTATTTTACATGGTTCAGTTTCTCTAAGCCTACGTCCACGAAGACAGACACTTGGCTATATGCATGCTTTATTAATCGACCAATGAATTTACAAGGAAACTCTGTTTTCTAGAAGTTACGGAGCCCTGACACTATTCCTCTCGAGGCCTAGCTCAAGTCGCACAAGCCTCTCGAGCTCCCTCAAGAACTCTGCTTTCTCGCTGTTCAAGAAAGCGCCTGATTGGAATCACATGCTCCACGTGACATCTGGCATAACAAAATCTGCTGCCGTACCCGGCCAATTTATGATGCCACTTATGATACCCTTTCACGTCAGCTTCCCTTGCCCTGCGTCATCATAGGACCTTACATCTTGGAACCTCCATGAAAGCTGAATCTCTAAAAGCCCATCATAAAAGATATTAGTTCTAAAATAGGGAAATTACCAAAAATACCTGCGCATTTTGAAATTTGTAAAAAAATGAAGAGTAGAAAGCAATAGGAAAACGTAATTAACTAACCAATTTGATTCCTCTGATTGCTTTCATCTCAGGACTGTTTGTCTTCCCGTGCGTCTTCGATTCCGCAAGACGATCTTGGCTTGAATTTATACATCAGAAGAAAATATCAGTATGCCCAAAATAAAAAGTTGCTTCCAGTGCAGAAATAAGAGAAATCGACACGCCTTTTTCCACCACAGAAGATGGTGTCATATAGAAGTATTCTGTCGCAGACTTAACATACTTATCGAGTAATTCATAATTCCTAGTATAAAAAGTAGAGTAATTGGATATCTAGTCCGTAAATTCAAGATATAATAACTCTTGACAATTATGTATTCATATACATGTTAGTAGCATGATGCTATCAATATTCGCACCTTTAGCATTCAAACACTTGATCATTGAAAGAGTTTAAGAAAAATGTTGTTTGGTTACTGAGAAAATATCTCAGAAAATTTTCAGAGAACTTTCCAGAATTCTTGCCTTTATTTCACTAAATGAAAAATGTTACAATTACATTCAATTTATATTCGATGCTTTAGCATTACTATAACTAACTCAGAACACACTACACATGCTTAACTACAGCTCAATAGATACAGAGTAAGTCATAACAAACTTTTAACTACTTATGCTGAGGTGGCAACTGAGCTGTTATTCTGCTTAATCATCTGACGTCACCAACTTGCTTGTTTTCCTCAGCTTGAGCGTCTTCTTCCTTTATGTACAATGAGCTTCTTTAACAATCACTGAAGCAGCCTTTCTCACCAACCTAGCTCCGACATTAATCTATAGAGTTATCAAGACCGACATTCGATGACGTAATCACAAACGAGTAAAATGGAGCAGCAGAAGAAATTACCATTGGCTGATGGTTGTTGCAGGCGTTATGAGAATTCCTCAAGGGCTTCCTTTGATCAACTTCCCATTGGTCCCGATGTTGGAAACGTGGGATATCTTAGGCCCTGTATCCTTCTGGCAAGGCTCTTCTGAAATAGAACATCTCCCTCCTTGCCCTTGCCGAAGTTATGAGTCAAACCTTAATTTCAATCGAAATACTGCTCTGCCATGCCCTTATACCGTAACGTAATTACTCTGTTAAAAAATCTTGCTTTGACAATCTCAGTAATTGAACATGCCCAAGAAATCAGTCTCAGTTTGATGCATTACAAAAATGATCAACCACACAATGGGCTGATGATTATCTACAATTGAAAATTAGCAAATGAAGAGGAGAGAGCAACTACAAAAGCATAACTAACCAATTCGATTCCTTATTGCACCATTCCTGAATCCTGTCCTCTGATCGGTTTCATCTCAGTACTGTAGGCCTCTTCCCGTCTTCCATATCGCAAGACACTTCACCTAGCCCAAAACATACCGTTCTTGGCTTGAAAATGGAAAGTCTCGTGCAGTGCAGAAATCAGAGGAATTAACCCACTTATGACCATCGTGTGTGTATATAGTAGACGATGTCATCGATACTTATTTTGTCACAAAATTAGTTAACATACACTTATATATAAAGCTGAAGTAATTAGATATCTAATGAGTGTTTAAGATATTACAAATTAAAATGTTGCATACTCTGGACATTAACATAACATAAAATTTGATCCACAATTTACTCAATTTCTGAGTTAGCTTACCAAAAGTATTGTAGCAGAAATAACCAAATCAACCCAGGTCCTTATATGGAGCCCCTGCGCGTCAATTAAAGTAAAAGCTCGATCCTCTGTTATCCGAAATGGTCAAACAAACATTAAACCAAAATGTTGAAGTCTCTTTCTTTTGCAATTCTAGCCCTAACTGATGAGATTGATCGAAAAGAACAACCAACAACCAACATTAAGATTAATTTTTATTTCCATTTCTAGGAAATGGAGAATTAAATGGAATTCTCTCAGTAAAGCTCATCAATATCTGTCTCCGTCATCACATAGATATATCAGACTAGCTATCTAATCCTTTTATTTTATTTTTTTCCTTTTTCATTCAACAGCTTCAGCATATAACAAGAAAGCTTGGGCTCCTACAATGCTTAGGCCTCATCACGATTAAGTACTTGTACGGTAGCGCAAGTAGTAGGCCTGGCACCACTCTGGATCTGCTAGAGAAAAAATTTTTACACATGTGCCCTGAAAATCTGTTACATAAATTATGTCCTAATAATCAGCAATAATTCAAAGATGCGGATAAAAAAACACTATAATGTACAAACATACACCTTGTTTATATTTTTTGTATCACATGAGACATAAACTCCTCAAGAGTCATGTCCGACATTTAATTCAACCCATAAACTTGTGCTTGTAGCCCGCATAAATGGTTAAACAAATATTATATTTTCGACTTGAAGATTGGATTACAAATATATAATAGGAAAGTAAAATGGAGGAGGAGAAAGAAATTACCTGTAGTAATTGAGAAATTACTGCCAAAAATAAAATTGCCCGTAGGAATTTTATTTGGTTAGTAATTGAGAAAGAAATTACCTTAGGTGATGGCTGAAAGAAATTTAGATCTATAAAAAATAGATGTAAGCAATTAAAAACCAAAAACTAATTACTTAATTAATTTTTTCAGAAGTACTGTTCACTGTTACTATTTACGGTTCTGTTCACCACAACTATTTACAGTTACTGTTCATCCGCATCAAAAATATTAATTTTCCAAAAACACTATAAAATAAAATGCAGAAAATAAATGACACAGAGATTTTTACGTGGTTCGGATTAATCAATCCTACATCCACGAGGCCATGCCAAGATGAAAAGCAATTCACTAAGTTGAGATGTTACAACTTATGGATTTACCAAACTTAAGACTCTCACTTACAGTTTATCACCATACAGTTTACTCAACCTTAGACTGAATCTGCTTCTCTTAAATAATTGCTACCCCTCTTGATCCACAATCCTCAAGGCACTTCGCAAAGTGATCAATATCAATTCTTCAATTCTTCAATTCTTCAACGTCTAGTGATCCAAGATCGACATAGAGTCTCAACAGAGATGAAAAGAAGATAATAAAACAAATCAACACAACATGGTGCTCCAAATTCAGATTCTCTGGGGAGGAGGCCGAATTTTGCTTCTCTGCTTTATGCTTTGTGTTGTGCCTGTCTTTAATTGTGAAATACCTCTATTTATATAGGCACTAGGGTTTCACCAAAATAGCAAGTTTGAAAAGACTTAGATACTTTCCAAATAAGAGTTTCTTTCCTCTTATAATTCCTATGAATCTGAATAGGAATAAATATGATCTTCTTGCATTACTTGTCTCCTAAGAAATATCTAGAGCATTTAATGACTTCTTGTTTGAACCAACTTCTTGCTCTAAATTGATCTCATGCGCTAATAATAGAATCCCACCATTAATTGACTTGCTAAAATAGACATTTAATTAAATTAGGAAACAAATATTCCTAATAAATTGGAATCTCACTAAATTAGGAAATTAATAAATTAATCCCTATTACAAGATATGCAATAAATAAACTTCCAATTTAACTAGACTTGTCATAAAATGCCAACTCTATAAATAATGGACTTAACAATGGCAATGGTACTTGCGGTACTCGTTTTAAAAATCCTCAAGGTTCAAATTTGACATATTGGTGATTGATTAGGATGCTGGGAATGTGGCATATCTTGGGGGCAGTCCTCTCCTATTTCCTTTATGTGATGCTCTTCTAAAACAGAACACGAACTAATACCTGAATCCTGCAGTGTTGTTTGTTGTGCGCGGAATGCGGAATCAAGCGCACCAAATAATCACAGAAAAATAAAGGACACAAAATTTAACTCAGATACTATCTATGAATAATATAACTCTGTACCTCACTTCATGCAAGCTTTGATATATTATTCCGTCTATCTATTTATCCACTGCTAATTGTTTTATAAAAAATTTGGTGCACTGAAGTGAACCCAATAACTCCTAGCTAGAAGCAACAATGTCCAATTAAGCCGCTGATACAATCAATCAAACAATAAGGAAAGGATCAACAACACAAAAAGCACACGCAAGGCACAAAGATTTACATGATATATCCACAGGTGGTGATGCTGGTATCCACTATACGTGTGATGAAAACAAGTGTATATATATAAAGAACACCACCTGTCTCCTCACAATAACCCCCTAGAATACAAGCGCAAATAAAAATGAGCCAATTCCTGCTCTGTTCTGCCCTCATGTACGTAACTCCTCTGCTAAGAAATATTGCCTTAAAATATCGGTAGCATATGCATGCATGACCAGCAAATCAGTTAGACATATAAAATTATCAACCACACAGGAAATCAACAAATCAGTGGTTTCATGAATTTGTAATATTTGAACATCAGAATATGAAGAGTACAGGGCAATGGGAAAAAGTAATTAACCAACCAAATAACTTTAAACCCAAATAAGATAAGTAACGTATGAAAGGAGGGTTGAAGCCCACCTTAGAAGCTCCTGTCTATGAAGGCCAATAAATCTCCTGCTATCTGTTTACTTAGATCTTTATGTATTTCTATACACTTTTTACTCTACTCTGTTATTCAACCTTCTTTGGTTTTATGTATCTATTTTATGTGTATTGAGAAGGCTAGTTACTAGGTGTCAACTCTTCTCTTTACTAGAGTCGCTTCACGATGGCCAACGGCATACTGTGATGATTGAAATGATTTTTGGCCCAATCCAGACTCCAGACACCATCAAACCAAACTGGAATTTTATAGGTGCCCCATCTCCCTGAGGATTTCAAGTAATTTGTGGCTAGTTCCATGACAGGGGAGAGGAAAATTGTATGACAATAATTTGTCACTGCACGTTATGGTAAAATGCATTTTTTTTTTTATCATGATATCATCTAACATTTTGGGATAACCACGACACAGAAAAAGAAGTTTAAAAATTAGAAAATGAGCTCTTTTAGCAAAATTAAAATGCTTAAATAGAATAAAAGAGTATAACAAAGGGCATCGATTTGAAAAAATTGAAAAAAACTACAGCAAAATTTTTTATTGGACAATTCCTGCACAATAACGTGTTCCATTGTACATGTAATTTATGTTCTACTACTGGAACAGTTTCCCAAACTAACTAACTTGATAAAATATACAAAAAGAGTTGAAGAGTTAGGCTAGTGACATGACATTTAAAATAAAATTTTATCAAATGCTCTACAAATGAGACATCTGAGGAAACCCAATGAATTGGCGCAATCAGCTTGTCTGAGAATGTGGCTGGTTGAGAGATAAATGTTCAGCCTCTATGATGACGAAGAATTCTTCCTTGCCAAGTAGACACGGTAAGCTGCCAGCCCGACAATGGTAATGGCTGCTCCGACTACAATAGGTATAATAGGTAGAGCTCAGTACCATGCCTAACAAACCAGTTTGAAATAATAAAAATGATCAATCACATAATGATTTTATGGTATTAATTGAACATCAGAAAATGAGGAGTAGAGAGCAGTAATAGAGCATAGTGAATCCAGTCCTCTGATGATCAGTTTACAGGACTGTCTGTCTTCCCATCTTCGATACAGCAAGAGACTTCACCGAGCTGAAAACATTTTGCCCTTGGCTTGACTTTATTATTTTGCTGAAAATGGAAAGTCTCTTTCAGTGCAGAACTCAGAGGAGTTGACACACATATAATATGACCATCCACCTGATGACGCCATAGATGCTTATTTTGTAGCAAAATTAACATATTTCGAAGTAATTAACTAGTTATCTTGTCTGTAAATTCGAGATATTAAAAAAATACTGCATATTCCTGACATGAACATAATATAAAATCTGCTTAAAACTTTTTCTCCTCACAATAAACCCCTAGAATACAAGCGCAAATAAAAATGAGGCAATTCCTGCTCTGCTCTGTTCTGCCCTCATGTACGTAATTCCTCTGCTAAGAAATATTGCCTTAAAATCTCGGTAGCACATGCATGCATGCCCAGAAAATTAGTTAGACATATAAAATGATCAACCACACAGGAAATCACCAAATCAGTGGTTTCAGGAATTTGTAATTGAACATCAGAATATCAAGGGTACAGAGCAATGGGAAAAAAAGTAATTAACTAACCAAAGAATTTAAAATCCAAATAAGATAATTAACTTATGAAAGTTGGGTTGAAGCCCACCTTAGAAGCTCCTGTCTATGAAGGCCAATAAATCTCCTGTTATCTGTTTGCTTAGATCTTTATGTATTCCTATACACTTTTTACTCTACTCTGTTGTTCAACCTTCCTTGGCTTTATGCATCTATTTTTATGTATTGAGAAGGCTAGTTACTAGGTGTCAACTCTTCTCTTTAAAAGATAAAGTTTTGAGAAAAGGAAAGAAAGACACCCACGGCCAACTATCTGTGACGTAATGAGATTGCAGTGCACTCGTAGAGTGTACACTTATCTGCCATTTCGTCGGAACAAATTTTTTTTACTTCTCTTAAAATTTGCATAATAAATAGCAATATGGACAAGTACCTACTTATGAAAGTGTTAAGATATTTTTACATTTCTTCTTTTTCTTTTAAGGAGTAAAAGTGATTATTCATTTTGTTGTTGCCCATTTACTCTATAAATGCCACCATGATCACTGAGATATGTTCATGAATAAGCATCTACCATCAGATCGATTCGAAAACGGAAAGGAATAGAGAAATAAAAGGTGAAACAAATGAAATAATTAAAAGGAGAGGAACGAGATTCCATTGTCTGGTTATAACTGGAAATCAAGCATGAAAAAGGAATTGATTTTTCTTTTTTGGTTGACAGAATACACTTTCAACTAGAAAAAAAAAATTTGAATTTGATATTTAACAGAAAATTCAAATAAAATCAAATTCATTTGTAATTTAAGTTCATTTCATTCTTAAAATTTGACATATAGAATAAAATTTATAACTGTTTCAAATACAAAAACATATTACTATTCAAAATAATAAAAATTTTCATGGCAAAAAGTTAAAAAAATAAAATAAAACTGTTTGATGGAGAATGGAATTGAGCAGGGAAAGTTTGATGGAAGATGCACACACTAGTTGTGGCATTATACTGTTAGTCATTTTATTAAAAAAAATAAAATAAAATAAAAATCACCTCGTTGAAAGATTATTTGCTACGATTAAAAATTTTATTTGGTGAGCAAAACGACGTACGGTCCTCAAAAACCTCATGATGATGCATGTATATTCTAAGCTTCATGACATCATAATAAAAATGTTTTGCGAAGGTAACTGGAAATTTGTTTTATTCAATGAATGGTACACTTACTGGTATGTTTAATAGTTTGTGGGTAATTGTTTATTTTCTTTTGGTTGAAAATTTTGCCATCTCACAAACTAACAACTAAATTTGACTCCTTTTTATATAAATTTTATAGGCCCGCCGATTCACCAATTTTATTTTATAATCCTTGTATGTTTGTTATCTTAAATTATGACCCCAAGTACCAAAATTCCAATTTCACGGTCTTTTATAGGGTTTGGTTATGATAATTAATTAATACGATAAATACAAACAAGGCACAAATTAAAATTTATATGGTTTGGCATATTAATTAATATGCCTACATCCACAGATGGTGATACCGAAAATCCACCATATGATGAAAAAGGGTACAAACAATAATGCGTAATTCCTTTTTGGCTGAAAATATTGCTTTCCCAACAAATTAATCAGTTAGACGAATATATCCTAATTATAATGGTTTTATGACATACATACATATCAAATTCATGACTTGTATTTTGCACTGTTGCAGAGCAATGAGCAGGCTACAATACGTTCACTTGTCGAACTCGACCCTCACAGCGACGGAGAGGACCATTTGCTGTATCCTCGAAGACTACCAGAAGGAGGATGGTGTGTGTGGAAGTACCAGAAGTTCTACAATATTGGAAATGGTTCAGCCGCGATCATTGGCAATCAGACAAGATTATTGGCAATATTTACAACCTTTCATGGGTGGAAAGACTTTCCTGCCTTTCAAGGCCTAGCCAGCTGCTGAAGCCGAAGGGAAGAAATCCAAGGCTTTTTTTAGTCCATCTATTAAATCCCCAGAAACCAGTTGCAGAACTAGTGGGAAATCAAATATTTTTTAGGGGAAACAAATACGAAACTAGTCTTCAAATTATTGTGTAATGCATTTTGCAAGAAATTTGATAGCCTGATTATGTTATCCACGTCTAGAACTTTTCAAGTTATTGAAGAAACGTGTTTTCATTTCTTAAATAAAACATTATACACTGAGAGTTATTTATAGATGCAGAGACTACATTTTTTCAAAGATTACATATGTGAATACGGAAGGAAATGTGTCAATCCGTTCGGCGCGGATCGTATCTTTGACAAGTGCAGATTATCCCTCTGACAAGTGCGGATTATATCTTTGAAAAACTTCATTCAATGCCGTTTTATTTGATTCTCAACACTCCCCCTCAAGCTGGTGCATAGATGTCTTGCATACCCAACTTGTCTAGGAATTTTGTAAATGCCCTGCTTGAAATGGCCTTCGTTAAAATATCTGCAAGTTGATCTTCTGATCGAATTTTCGATAGTTCTAAGATTTTTTCATCTAATTTCTCCTTGATGAAAAATCTATCTACCTCGACATGTTTTGTTCGATCGTGTTGAACTGGGTTATGAGCAATATCTCGTGCAGCTTTGTTGTCACAGTATAGTTGTATTGGTTGTTGTGATGGATAGCCCAAATCGTTTAAGATAAAGCTTATCCATAGCCCTTCACATACCCCAAGTGTAATACCCCAAATCTCCTAAGGGTATTTAAGTCTTTTTAATTTTTAGTGATCCTTTTTACCCTAATATAAATAGAACAAGATGTATTTTTCATTATAAGAGAGAGAAAAAGAGGGATCGGTTGAAAAAGAGAGATGGAGAGACAAGAGAGAAAAGAAAAGAAAAAAGAGAAGAAGAAAGTCTTCTTCTTCTTCTTAGTTTTGCCATAGACAACACATTGGATCAAGTTGTTATTGTTGGGAGAAGTTTTGGAGGTACGTTTTAATTATTGGTTTCTATTAACTTGTTGTGGAGAAGCATGATTGCAATAGAAGTAGAAATCAAAGATTTTACATAAATATGCTGACAGTGAATCATTACGAAAATCATAGTAATTTGTACAAATTGATTTTGATTCTGTTTTTTGGGTATGTTAAACTAGACATTGTCTAATATGTTTTGAAACTTGTTTCAAGTTAATCGGATAAGATTTCGATTAATTATGATTTTTCAAATTCAAGTCTGAAAACCTGGAAATTTATGATTTCAGTGAATTACGAAATTATTTCTACCATATCTAGACTCCTTCAAAAATTATGAAATTTGGACCAATGATTTTTATATATGTCTAGTATGATTCTGGAAATTTTCATGATTTTATGATCAAGAAATAAATTGTTTTGTATTTTTAAAGCAAGTGTGTTCAAAACAGAAAACTGTTTGACAGTATTGATGATGTCTGAAACGTGAATTATTTTCAATCTTTTTGGAAGGAATTATGTTATGAAATTTTTATCAATGAACTTTCAATGTGTCAGCATATGGTCTGTAAAATTTGAGATTCTTCCAATAAGAGAATAATTTATTAAAAATCGGAGAAATATGGACTGTTATGTTTTGAGGGCCGATTATTGAGGACATTTGAGGTTGAGCTTAAGAGTTATTTAAATTGAGATATTTGAGGACATTAGAGTTTATGATTGAGATTTGATTATATCTTATGAGAATTTATTGATGATTTTAGGTTGATGGTATCAGTACGCATTTGTTACATGAGGATGCCAAGAGGTAAGTAAACTAGACTTTAAAACGAATCACAATAAATAATATATATGTTTGACTTGTATGAAAAGCCTATTTTGATATGTACGAATATGGATTTATATGTCTCTGCTCATGTGTTTATGTGATGTGTTGTTATGTAATGGGCGTGATTATGTACATGGGCATATATATGTGTGATGGTTCATTGGCATGAGCACGAAAATGCATTGAGTTTTCTATGAATGAGAAAGTGGATTTTAGCAAATTGAATTTATGTTTTATGAGATTTTGCATTGGGGGCCACCTCTTGAAGTTGTGTGGGGGCCACCTCTTGAGACTATGCAGGGGCCACCTCTTGAGGGCTAGAGTCCCGCAAAGTGCCACGCATGGTGCAAAGTGCCACGCACAACACAAAGTGCCACATTGTAGGATACGTATTTCATCGAAAGAAAATGAGAAAGTTTGAAAGCGACAGAAAGAGATTTTTATGAATTAATTTTACAGTATTTCTAAAAGATCATGGCATATCATCCATTGCATTATGTATAAGTATGTATGTATTTTCTATAAGAAAAACTAGTTTGCTTACTGAGTTTTGTACTCATTATAGTTTATTGTGATTCAGTTTCCAGAAGTCAGGATTGATTCGTGATGAGTGACAAGTTGAAGATGGTAGATGGTTTCGCTAAATTTTTTAGTTATTCCGCTGGCTTTTGTATTTGATGCTCGAATTTTATTGTTTGTAAAGAGTTATTTAAATCATATGTGAGTTGTGGACATATTTGCCCTTGGATTTCGGACTGGGGTGTTACACCAAGAGCCATGCCTCGATATTCTGCTTCAGCGCTCGAACGGGCAACGACATGTTGTTTCTTGCTTCTCCATGTGACAAGGTTGCCTCCCACAAAGGTAAAGTATCCTGAAGTAGAGCGTCTATCACTAACTGACCCGACCCAATCTGTATCAGTATAAACTTCTATGTTGCTGTAATCTTCATTTTTGGAAAATAAGATTCCTTTTCCTGGATTTGTCTTCAGGTACCTCAGGATCCGCATTACTACTTTCATGTGTTGTTCTCCGGGATTATGCATAAACTGACTTACAACACTCAATGCATAAGCAAGATCTAGCCTTGTGTGGGACAAGTACATCAATCTTCCAACCAGCCTTTGATATCTTCCTTTGTCTACTGGAACTTGGTCTGAGGTAATACAAAACACCAGTCCTTCTTCTATTGGGGTGTCAATAGGCTGACAAGCTGTCATTCTCGTTTCGTGCAATAGATCTAAGGCATATTTCCTTCGAGACAGAAAGATTCCTCCCTTAGATCGAGAAACCTCAATTTCAAGAAAGTATTTTAAGGCACCTAAATCCTTCATCTCAAACTCTCTCGACAAGTACTTCTGAAGAGCCTCTCTTTCTTCCTCGTCGTTGCCTGTAATTACTATATTATCCACATAGACAATAAGGGCAGTGATTTTACCTTGTCGTTTTTTAATGAATAAGGTATGATCTGAATTGCTTTGGTTATACCCAAAATGAACCATAGCCTTTGTGAATTTCCCGAACCATACTCTTGGGGATTGCTTCAACCCGTACAATGATTTCTTCAATTTGCATACTTTCTGATTGAGTCGTTCTGGTCCACTGCATCCTGGTGGCAGATCCATATAAATTTCTTCAGACAGGTCTCCATGGATGAAAGCATTCTTTGCATCGAACTGTTGCACTGGCCAATCCAAGTTGACTGCTAATGATAATAAGATACGAATATTATTAATTTTTGCTACTGGTGCAAACGTATCAGTATAATCTATCCCGTAGGTTTGGGTGTAACCCTTAGCTACGAGTCTTGCTTTGTATCGTTCAATAGAGCCATCTGCTTTGTATTTTATAGTGTAGATCCATCGGCAACTCACTGGTTTCTTTCCTGGTAGAAGATCAACTAGTTCCCATGTTTGATTTTTCTGTAGAGATCTCATTTCATCATTCATAGCCGCTTTCCACTTTGGGTCTTTTAAGGCTTCCTGCACACTGTTAGGAATAAATACAGCAGATAATTGATTCACAAATGACTGATTTGATTCTGACAAGCGATGGTTAGACACAAAATGACTCATAGGGTATTTGACTCTACTAGAGAAGTCAGGCTCATATGTGGGTTTAAGGATACCTCTATTTTGACGCTGGGGAAGAATTCTTCTGATTGGACTTGTGGTAGGAACATCATCTGCAGACGATTGGTTAGGTATTTCTTTATGTGACTCATTCTCGATTGCAGTTGTGTCTGAGTTATTGTGCTCCCCAAATGTGTCTTCACTTATCTCAGCCTGAGAATCATCACCATTTTCTTTTCCAGTATCTTGAAGGTTTACTATCTCAATGGAAGATTGACTTTCTTCAGGTGGAAGATATGTAAGAGTATGAATTTCCTCTTCAATATACTCCCCCTGAAATTCAGACTCTGACAAGTAGTACATGATATATTCATGAAAAACGACATCCATGGTGATGTATATTTTTCTTGATGGTGGATAATAGCATCGGTATCCCTTTTGATGTAAGGCATACCCTACAAACACACAACGTAGTGCTCGAGGAGATAATTTGTCTTGTTGCGGTAAATGAACGAAGGCAACACAGCCAAACACATGTGGGGGTAAATTCGGCACATTTGGCGACATAATTGCATCATTCAGAACCTGGAAAGGAGTCTTAAATCTAAGGGAGCTTGAAGGTGTTCGATTGATCAAGTATGCTGCGGATGCCAGTGCTTCTCCCCAATAAGATAGTGGCATGTGGGCTTGGATTAGTGATGCTCGAACAACTTCTAGTAAATGTCTGTTTTTTCGTTCAGCAATGCCATTTTGTTGGGGTGTCCCCACACAAGTGGTTTGATGGACAAATCCTTGTGATTTCAGAAACTGTTGAATTGCTGTGCTCATATACTCGCCTCCATTATCAGTATGTAGAACTCGAATTTGTGTCTGAAATTGAGTTGTCGCCATCTTATGAAATCTTTGAAATAAAGAGTTTACTTCGTCTTTCGATTTCATCAGAAAAATCCATGTCATTCTGCTACAATCATCAATAAATGTAACAAACCAACGAGCACCTCCAATTGTAGAAACTTTAGATGGCCCCCATACATCAGAATGTACTACCATGAAAGGAACTGGATTTTTATTTAAGGACAATAGAAAAGTAGTTTGATGGCTTTTTGAAAGTTCACAAGCATCACATTTAAAGTTACAAACATCAAATTTCAAAACAAATTAGGAAATAATTTTTTTAAGTAACCAAATGACACATGCCCTAAATGTTTATGCCATAACCAAATTTCCGATTTCCCTTTTTTTTATGGAACTATCTGCGACTAGTACGGGGGTTAACTTTTCAGTGTTTGTTGATGACATCTCCAAGTAGTACAAGTTGCCTCATCTAATACCATAACCAATCGTTTGCTTCGTTTGGATGTCCTTAAACACACAATAATCAGGCCAAAAAATTACAACACGTGATAAGTAATTGGTTAATTGAGACACAGATAAAAGATTATAATCTAAAGATGGAACAATTAACACAGAGTCTAAATTTAATTCATCTGTGAGTCGTAAAGATCCTTCCCCAATAACTGAGGTTGTGGTTCCATTTGCAGTGGAAATATGTTTTTGTAAAGATTGTTTCAATTGAGAAACTTGTCGAGAATCAAAAGTCATATGATCAGTTGCCCCAGAATCAATTATCCAAGTACTATTAATAACAGGTGTAAGAGTTTTAAGGGCCTTACCTGGACTGACAGAGGTTGCGATTTGCACTGAAGATGTTTTTCGAAGAACTGTAGTGGATGTGGATTCAGCTACTGCAGCTTTTGATCCATGCTTGGTGTTCTTCTTTCGAGTATCCCACCAGTCAAGATATCCAATGATTTCAAAACATTGTTCTTTCGTATGACCCTTCTTTCTACAATGAGTGCAATGGAGTGATGACTTGTCAACAAGCTTTCTTTGAGGCTGCTGTCGTGCTATCATAGCAGACGTTTCTGAGTCTACCTTCTTGTTTAGTTTGCTTTGCCGTACATCTTCTCTTCGGATCAGAGAATAACATTCTTCTAAGTCTGGGATAATATCTTTTCGTAGAATTTCTCCACGAACTTGATCAAATTCTTCATCTAGCCCAGCAAGAAAAATGTGCACTCTCAATCTTTCAACAGACCTCTGTATATTACAACATCTTCTGGATCCTTCATGACCACTTTATCTCGGTAATCAAGTTCTCGAAATATTTCGATCAATTCTCCGTAGAATTTAGAGAGTGGTTGTCCATTTTGCTTGGTAGAGAATGCCTTATGGTTTAGAGTGAAAACTTGTAATTCATCGCTTCCATCATAGAAGGCTTTTGATAATGCATCCCAGATTTCGTAGGCTGTAGGAATTCGTAAATATCGCTTCATGATCTCCGGAGACATGGATATGAGTAACCATCTTTTTACTTTTTGGTTCTCACTATACCATTTCTCATATTCCTTTGAAGATTCCTCAGATGGCTTTGTGCTGCTACGAATATATGAGAGTTTTTCTCTTTCTGCAAGATGCATCTCCATTATTTGCGACCAAACATCGTAGTTTGTCTCAGTGAGGATAATTCCAGCATTAAATACTCCATCAGATTGAATAGATTGAATGACAACAGGAGCATATTCAGTTGGAGTTTTCTCCATTTTTTTTTGTTTTTTTGTTTTTTCTTTTTTTTCTTTTTTTTCTCTTTTTTGTTTTTTGTTTTGTTTTGTTTTTTTTTGCGTCTAGACTGAATGAAGGAAAAAAATAACCTTTGTAAATCACAAAACGACAGGTCATTTGGCCTCTGCTTGAATAAACGACATGTCGGTTCTGATGGAAAATAAACGACATGTCGTTTAAAGCCTGCTGCACTTCTGGAGACTAAATGTCACGTCGTTTTGTCTCTAATTTACAGACGACATGTCGGTTTTAATGTAATAAACAAACGACACGTCGTTTTATTATAAGTGGGAGTTCTGGTTTGTATTATAAGTTGCAACTTAAATGAGATTATGTATCACTCATTTTGTTATCATGCATGCATGTTGTTATGTGATATTGATATGCCATATATTGTGTACACATTTGGTTGCATATGACATTATGTATAGAATGAGGATACTATGGCCTGAGACAGTTTGCTTAGTCTCAATATGGACATTAAAGACTGAAGCATTATGACTTAGCTTCAGTGTACTTTCTTGAGACATTTTGATTTAGTCTCATTATAATTATAAGAAAGCACGACTTCCTTGAGACATCTTGGTATTAGTCTCATTATGATTAAAAGGGAAGCTCGCTTCTCGAGACATTTTGCTAGAGTCTTATTTGTTTAGTCTTATTATGGTTATAAAGAAGCGATGGTCTAGGAGACATATTGTTTTCGTCTCATTTTGCTAGACATGTGGACTTTGTGGAAATGAGCATGTTGATCACATTGTCATGTTATTTCCATAATTATACTTGTATACTACTACATAGTCACGTGTTTATAAGTGTCTTGTTATGTGGAGCATCCTGTCGGTGCACATATGACTTGATACTTGTGGCACATTTTGGACTTATTTATGTTTTGGGTGATTGCTCGCATTTGACCTTTTGTTCTAGTCACATATTAATTAATTCAGTTGTTTTCAAAATATTATTTTATTTTAAATTCATCATTAGAGTGATTTCTGTCGTCCAAGTGGGAGATTGTTAGATTTATTTCTCACATTATGTGGACTGGCATAAATCATTCTAATTATTTTTTTATATTTTACCGAATTAATACGTGACTAATGTCAAATATCATGGAGCAATTTTGACATACCCTATACAGTAGTATATTATAGACAAGTATAATCCTTAATTGTGTTATTTTAGCTCATAATGGGATGGGCAATTTGGTACTAACACATGAGGGGTCCCTGCGCTCAACCACTGTATTTAAGTAACTTCAGCCCATTGGAAGTTTACTATTCGAAAAATCTGTGGCATGAGTGCAGTGCATCTCTCTCTCTCCCTCTTGTCTCCCGTGTGTGCACAGTGGATTGTTGAGAAAAGCCGAACCTTGAGCCGAAGAAAAGGAAGCGGGCATTCAGCAGCTGGATCAAAGTTGTAGCAACTCAGTGAAGCTCCATAACAAGCTTCCAAGTTTGGATTCATGGGAGATCATGGTAAATTTCGAAATTACCTAAAATATGTGTTTATTTGGAAATGCACGATTAAGGGCATAGAGTTTGTTTTTGTTTCAGCAGAGGCTACATTTTTTCAAAGATTACATATGTGAATACGGAAGGAAATGTGTCAATCCGTTCGGCGCGGATCGTATCTTTGACAAGTGCAGATTATCCCTTTGACAAGTGCGGATTATGTCTTTGAAAAACTTCATTCAATGCCGTTTTATTTGATTCTCAACAGTTATGACGTGTCAGGATTTGTTGCCAAACCATTCAATTATGAAATTTTGCCACTCAATCTTGTATTGTTGTATTTCCTTGCTTTTCAGTTTTCTTGATCAGAACAAACAACATAAATAATGATGCTATATTAAAAAAAAATTAAAAGAATTTCACTCACCCTTCATTTCTTATCAACAATATGATATTGCCTGGGATCTTTCGGCTTAATCTTCCAGTGCCCATTAGCCAGACTTGCATTCTCAGCAATTCTTCTCTATTTCTTAATCCTTTTATCCATATGCTTTGTTAATGCACAGTACTGTTGCAATTTCTTAGGCATTGCATCATAAACTTGCCACCATTTCTTATGAGCTGAATCACTAGCAAATATATGGCGACTCACCATGTCCCAATTGCAATCATAATCCTTGTAACACATCCATGGCTTTAACCCCAGATAATGAATTGCATAAGGACCATCACCCACTTGATGTTCCTTATCGTCTTGCTTTGAAAACACCTTCAAATGGTTTATTCTCTTAGGCAACCTATGCCACCATGTGAACACTTCATTAAGAAACCCCTGGTCGCCCCCATTGTACGACGAAGCCTTAAAGGATTTCAACATCAAATCTTCAAACTTGCACAATGATGGCTCAATCACCATCACCCCAGAGTTGAACAACACTTTGTCATTACCTGCTGCTGATAATTCAGGGTAAAAGAAGAACTCGTCGATGTTTTTGAGTACTAAAAGATCAGAATCAATGAAGATAAGTTTATCATATTCAATGAGTTGCCATACTCTAAGCTTGCTATAATTCCACTCATTGTATGAATCTTTCTTGGCAAAGGGGCTACGTATGCGCGAAATCCACTTGGTTTTCCATCCGGCAGCTCTCAGGCCACGGAGAGACTTGCCACTTATTGATTTATCATGAAGGAGAACGAGATCTCCAGTCGAGTTTTTTTGGATTATGCTTTGCGCTAAAGCTATTGCACCACATACATAAGCTTCTGATGAATGTAGGACGGTCACATAAGCTTCTCTTTGATGGTACGTTGTGTAGTTCAGTTTTGCTAGTCTTGCTTGTGACATAAAATATCTCCATATTTCTTTGCCTGTAAATCAAAATAAAAACACTCAAATATTAATTTTAGGTTAATTTTGCAAAATTAAGAAAAATGAATTACATATGAAGGTTTTGAAGAAGTCGTGGCGTCCGGATTACGTAATACTTTCACGAAAATTGAAAGTGCAATTCTCTAATGCCACATAAGTCTTAATTCGGAAATTGATTTATGTTGGCTGAGTTACCAAATTTTGACACCTTGCCAAATTTTCACACAATCAGAATCATGACTGCTGCCTGTATACATTCTGTGTCTGTAGATTATTACAACTCTTTAAGGATATCAAAATTAAAGAACCGGTCAAATTTAAACCAATTACACCTGTGCACGAGTTGTGCATATTTAATTTGGACGAATAATTTACTAAAACTTGAAACTAAAGAAAGCAGTAAATTAATGACCCGCCATGACCAGATAAATCACCCACTAACCTTTTTTTTTTTTTCCTCAGAACACCTCAAATTTCCGAAGAAAAATTAAATAAAATCTCCTGCATCCATTTCTTGTGAACATTTTATATTTTTTTATATGCAACAAGCTTTCATTAAAATTTAAGACTCTATCCTCTAGAATAAACTCCAAAACATATCCATTAAAAATCATAATATTTTCGTTCTCACTATAGATTCGCCTATATAAGCGACCATTAAAGTAGGAAAAAAAAAACAATAAGAGCTTAAATACTACTTCTTAAATAATCAAGAAATATGACAAGCAACAAGAACAACAACTACAAATTCATAAAGATTTTTACGAAATTTTAAGTCACATTTTAATGCATATAACATTGTAAAATTCTTGGAACTGAGTACAAACAGTAAGTTAGCATTTGGTTGGAAAATTGTACAGGGGATTTTCTTCTTCAAGTGATGACCAAATTTTCTTCAGTTTCCAAACTACTCGCTATCTAAATCACAAACAAAATGTTTTCGAGAAACCAGGGAAAAAAAAAAAAAAAAAGCAAAACTCACCAGTTTGAGCAAAAGAAGGAGCAATTTGGCATGACCCAACAGGCATCAATACTTTATGTTTCAATCTCCTCAAGTCAGGCTTATAAACCCAATAATCCCCTGCATGCTCCACAAGATCATCACACCTGAACATCTCCACCATGGCCCCACAAGAACCCACAAAGACAACGTACACCGGCCGATCAACATCAGGTTTCAACCACCCACTCTCCACCGCTAGATTCGCCACCACGAGATTCACTTGCAACCTAAACACATCCCTCATCCCACCACCTGCATCTCCATCTCCTCGGCAGGGAACACTAGCCACTATCACGTCGAGGTACCGGTAATCCTGCGCCGGCATGGGTATATCCGGGCACGTCGGTGGGGCCCACTTGTGATCTTCATCAATCCACTCCGGGAAAAAGTCTTCCCACTTTTTATCCTCACCCACATGGTCGAAACGTACGTGAACAGTTTCAACATGCATGTCACCACGTATGCTATTATAATCATCATCATCGTCGTCGTTTATATTTACTAAACCAACTTTAATTTTGTGACCGTTGATGTGTTTTTCGACAATATCGAGCCATTTGGGTCTGTGTATTAAGTGGTTAGTATTGTATTTATTATTTGGCTCGTAAGCCAAATGGGGTTGTTGTTTAGGTTTGAACGACAAAACGACAAGGAAAAGCGAGAAGGAGAGGAGAAGAAGAGAGATTATGAAGAGCTTTTGACTGAAATTTGTGGGTTTGTTAGAAGCAGATGGCGAAGATGATGATGAAGCCGCAGCCATTTGATTGAATTTTGCTTCACGTCTTTGTTGAAAGTTGAAAGATTTGTTTTGAGCCGACATTTTGTTTTAAGTTATATCCAACGCATCGAATTGGAATGAAAAGATTGCATTGCAGCATGTTGAGCTTTGTCAAATTGTCTTCTTATGTGTAGGTATTTTATTTTCACACGCATTTGATGCGCGTGGGTAGGTTTACTAAATGTATTTCCTTTTTTATTATTATTAAGATTAAAATATACTTCTAAGTTGTCAAATTAGGCAACAAACATAATACACGTTTTACCCATTTCCAACTCTCCCCAAATTTTACTATTTTTACAAAACCCATCAAATTATGAATAAAATCTTTTATGCTACACAAAAAAATTATTTAGTGCACGTAAGAGAAAAGTTATTTGTATAAGATTAAATATACATAACTTGATCGAAATGAAATAATATAATTGTAAAAATTAACAAAATAAAATAAATTATACGCAACTATCTAAGACTTATAAATTCTTAAAAATTCTTAATCTTTGTATATGGTAAGGTAAGAAATTTGAGATCCATCTTCAGTTCGAAAAAAAATTATGTCCAAACTCAAAGTCTTTCCTTAGTGAAGCAAAGAAATTCGTACCAACAATATGATCATATAAGCAAATTATTCGTGACCAACAATAAGAAAATTATGTATCATACATAAGTCAATAATGAGATTTTTTTTAAAAGTTAATTATAGTATAATTGAATGGTAACTTAATTTTCTCCTACCCATGTGAGCTAAGTGGTACATAAGAATGGGGTTTTTTTGAATAATAACAAAAAGTGTAATAAAATATACTTATCTAAACTAAACGCTACATAAAAAGTTCCTTTTATACACTCCTCTCTCCCCCCCCCCCCCCACAATCTAGGTATTTTTTTTAAGTTCATTTTTTAAAAGATTGGAGAGTGGATTAAATATAAATCGATTTTTTTAAGCCTTTACCTCCCTTAAAATTCAAAATCTATTAGCTAGTTAAATAAAAGTACTTGAAAATTATTTGACTAAATCATTAAGGGCATAATTTAGACATTGATAAATAGTTAAAAAATTTCAATTAAATATGATCATCTAATGGCGTTCTTAAAGTTCCGTAATCACAGCCAGTACAATGGTTCTGTCAAATGAAATATTTCTATCCAAAATCAATTTCTTTTTTATCATATGGAATTAATCGATTTGGAATTGTGGATTTTTAATAGATATAATAAATACCCCAAGTATTTTGATAATATTCTAAAATTATCGTTGAGTTAGTGTGTGGCTTCGGGAGTCACTTTCATGAACCATGGTATCATCAAAATATGTGCAACCTTGCTCAGTAGAAACCAAATCAGCTTAGGGAAATTATCTCTGTTTCTTGGTCAATCTTTTGTGACTTCATCAATAGACATAACATGTAGCCACGCCACAATTTTTAATTTTAATTGGAATGCTTAGAAGTCTATTAAAAATTATAATGTAACCTAACTAAGAATAATATCAATTATTCTATTTTAATATAATATTTAATTAAACTATTGCCATTATTGTACTTAGTCATGGCTCATATGTGGATCCACTAATTGTTTCGCACCGTTGATTGATTGAGGGACGGTCAAGATTTGATTAAATATTGGAATTGGTATGCGATCTCATTAAAGTTGACTTCTAAATTTGCATTCTCAATTATTCAGATTTAAAAAACAAGAATGATAATATGATAGTTACGTTTTAATATTCTACGTTTGAAATATTATGTTTCTTCTCAAAGCTGCAAATCTCATTTACATTACCTGGTCAAAGACTTCTTGAAATAAATTATTTATGCTATTAATTCAGTTAGTTAAGGATATACTTTAAATGATATGACATTTAATCAACCAACGATACAACATATATCGATTTAATATTAAGATATCTAAACATAATGAGACGACAAGATCAATACTCAACATACAATTTATTTTTAATACAATTTCTTTCATAAATATTGATACAATAATATTGAATCAATGTCATGTCACGTGGTTTACTTTATTTACTTATTACTTAACTCTTTTAGTACCCATACGTCACTCATTAAACTCGTATATATTGAGAATAGAATTCATAGAGTTCAACTTAAAAATACGTACTGGAAATGAAACACGAAAAAATAATTGAGTGTTTTTTTTTTGTCAACATAGAAATACGTATTTTCTGTATTTGATATTTAACAGAAAATTCAAAGTAAAATCAAATCCATTTGTAATATAAGTTCACTTCATTCATAAAATTAAACTTATAGAATAAAATTTATAAATGTTACTTATACAAATACATATTACTATTCAAAATAATAAAAATTTTGCATTGGAAACAATTTTGAAAAAAAAATAAAAGTTTTAAATGGAGAAAGGAATTGCGGAGGGAAAGTTTGATAGAAGATGCACACTAGTTTTGGAATTATGTATACTGTCAGTCATTTTATTAAAATAATAATGATAATAATTTGATCAGCCACCAGAGCATTAGTCCAGTGATTTTCTCAATACGACGTACGGTCATCAGAACCTTATCATGATGCATGTATATTCTAAGCTTCACGACATCATATTAAAAACGTTTAGCTAAAGGTAATTTGAAATTTGTTTTATCCAATGAATGTTACATTTACTGGTATGTTAACAGCTAATAACTGAATTTGACTCATTTTTATGTAAACTTTATAGACCCACCGATTCACCATTTTTTTAATGTTATGATCATTGTAGGCATTTTATTTTTAAATTATGACTCCATGTAAAATTAAAATTTAAATTTCACCATCTTTTATAGGAATTGATTATGATAATCAAATAAACACAATAAACAAACACAAGGTAAAAAAATTTACGACATATTAATTAATATGCCTACATCCTCGGGTGGTGATACCAATAAGCCACTATATAATGAAAAAGTATACAAATAATAATAAGCTCTCAGATGAGCCAAAAAAGAAAAAAAAAGAACACCAAGATCAACACTCAAAAATCAAAATCAATCAATCCCCAACGGTTTGGCCTCACAAGAGCTCTCTGTGTGTTGTGCTTTCCCTCATTCATTCTCTTTACAAATACAAAGGCTCGCAAAAAAAAAAAAAACAAAACGAATTACTGAAAACATACATAACAGACTAAAAAAGCACGCGCTGCGCCCGTCCCCCAATTCCTGCTCTGCGACGCTGAAAAATATCGCTTTCCCCAAAAAAAAAAAACAAATGAATCAGTTAGACAAATATATCTAATTTTAATGGACATTGTTAAATTAATGAAGAAGAGTGGAGTAGAGAGCAAACGAGAAGGAAAGCGTATACAAATTATAATTACTAACCAGAGTTATTAGCACCATTACATATATATATATATCCCTGCTGAATCCCCCCTCCTCTGTTCACCATTCGTTTCTAAAATGGATTAAAAAATAACTACTAATTAATTTTAATTAAAATAGAGTGAGACACGCAATGCATGCAGGAGATCTAGAAAGAAATTACCCGTGGTGGTGGCCGTGGGTGATTGTAATTGACTAATTGCAGCCGCGCACTTCAGGCAATGGAGATTTTGGGAATGTGGCGTATGTTAGGCCAGTCCTCTCCTGTCTCCTCTCTGTAACGTTCTTGTAAAATATGACATCCCCCCCAAATCTCCAATTTCTGGAGCGTTGACTTCTGAAGAAGGTGATCGGGCAGTGCTTTTAATTTACGGCAACTCCAAATAGTCAAGGAAGAAAGACGTGGCATGATTATGATTTCTCCCTTTATTGCAGTCCCGAGATCCCACTCTTCCAGTTCTTCCATAATATAAAACGTAAGCTTTTTCAATTTGGCAAAGGCAATAACTGAGGAGCCATCCATATCACTTTCTACTCCCAAAAATTCATTACCCACTCTTTTCACGCTTTTCATTCCTGCAATATAAAGAGATTCAAGGGATGGCAATTTTCCCAAAGGAGGCAAATGCTCACAATTTCTCCACTCGTGGAGACCTAAAAACCTTAAATTGGTTAATGACATGATCCAATTTTTGGGAACAACATTCCTCTTCCCCCTATATTTATTTATCCATAATTCCTTTAAATTAGGAGGTGGTCCTAAGGCCTCAAGAAGTCGTTCATCTTCATCCTCCTCATTCTCCCTCCTCCCAGCTTGATCAAAATGAAGTTTCAACTCAAAGAGATTTTTCTTTTTCTCAAGTTCAGCCCTTCGAGCCTCATCCACATCTGACACATCACCCAGCCCACGTATCCTGCAGTCTCGAAGGAGGTTAAGCTTTTTAAGAGACCCAAGGCTACATGCTCTGCCATATCCTCCACCCACAACAAACTCTTTCACTCTTCGAAGCCTGATTAATTTCCCAATCCCTACAGGCAAGTACCTTAAAGATACAGTACACTCATTGTCTAAATACATCAGCTTTCTTAACCTCCCAATCCCTTGAGGTAATTCTCTAAGTTTTACACAACAATTAACATTTAAATGTTCTAAATTATACAACTCACACAACGTCTCGGGTAATCTTTCTATCTCCATTTGATTGGCCAAATTAAGGTATTTCAAATGTAATAATTTTTCTATATTTGTTGGAACTTCTTTGATGAAATCCTCAGGCAACCTCTCATTATGCACCTCTAATTTTAATGCCCTCAAACAAGTTAATTTATCAAATAATTGAGGTAGGATTACGCTAGAATGTTTAGTACTTTCAAGTAAGAGGCTACGCAATCCTCGCAATGCTTCAATATTGTCGTAAATGGGCATCGGACCGCAGCCTATAGCTAACGTCAAATGAAGGATTTTTTTCTCCGCAAAAGAACTCATAGCTAACTCTTCACCACTATGTAATTCTACTATTAAACATTCATTACTACATAAGTATTCGGCAAAGTCGTGCACTATGTCATGCATTTTGCATAGAAATAATTCACCATCATATCCTCTTCCAAATTCCTGAAAGAATGAACGGCTAGCTAAGACATTGAAATACTCTTCACCAATTTCCTCCATCTCTTTATTTCTTTTATTGTTAAGGAAACCTTGAGCCATCCATAGTTCAATTAACTTATCTTTCTTTAGTATAACGTCTTTTGGAAAGACGGCACAATAAGTGAAACATTGTTTTACCTTAGAGGGTAATTCATTGTAACTCAACAATAGAGGGGCTAAAAGATTTTTCTCAACCTGTTCTATCTCCCATATCTCACTCTTTAAGATATTTTGCCATTCTTTTTCAGTGTTTTTAGACCGCAAGAGACTAGCAATTGTCTTTGTAGCTAAAGGTAAGCCCTTGCACTTTCTTGTAATTTCTCGACCAATTTTTTCTAAATTCTCACGTTCCTCCATGGACTTACCAACAAATGCTAACGACTCAAACACCAACCAGCATTCCATTCCAGACAACACATTGACAGATATGATGTTAGTTGATCCCATAATACGGGCAACTGCCTCTTTACGTGTGGTAATTAAAATTTTACTTCCATAGAGACAATTCTTTAAGCAGTTGTTGAATTGCTCCCATTTATGGAAATTTTCATTCCACACGTCGTCTAAAACAAGAAGAAGTTTCTTCCCGGCTACATGTTTTTGAATATGTTGCATGAGAGATTGAAACTCAACAAAATTAGGGAGACAACCTGTTAGAGCCTCAATGATTGCTCTAGCGATTCTGAACTCATCAAAAGGATCTGACACGCAGACCCATATTCTTTTTTCAAAATTCTTTTCAACATCACCGTTGTTGTAGGCAAATTGAGCAAGAGTTGTTTTGCCTATGCCCCCCATCCCAACAAGTGAGATGATATGGGGCCCCTTTTGTTCTATACTATTCTCACATATTAACCTATCAACCAGTTCGTTCTTCTCATCTTTTCTACCAAATATTTCGGACTCATCAATTGAGGAGACACTTGGTATTCGCTCACCTGCTCTCTCATTACTCTTAATAACATTCACAGCAAAACCAAACTGGTCTTTCTGTTTGGCAATATCATCAAGACTTTCATTGATTTCTTTGAGCTTGAGAGCAATGTCACGACGTAGAAAAAGTCGTTTGCAACCAAAGCAAGAGGCAGCAGGAAAGAAGGAACATACCTTCTTGTTAGGATCGAGAGCAGCATTCTCATGATCATCCACTCCATCGATTTTCAGTTTGAGCCTTGCAGTGCTCCACTCCTCCAACACATCTTCCATGTTGTAAGATACGTCTCTGAGTTGATCGAGCCAGAGTCTGACACTTTCCTCCTTTACTTGCCTTTTCTCTACATCATGGAGCACAGCTTGAATGGCTTGGAGATTCCTGCTCAGCTTCTTCACTTCCTTTCCGACACCGGTTACCAGCCTCACCTGTTCCTTTGTCTCTTCAGCAGCCATGGTAGTCAGCTGCTGCAAGAGAGGGGAAATGATCGCATCAACCATGGTGAAAGAGGAAAAAGAGAGAGAAGAGTTGTAGCAACAGTAATTAATGCTGAAAGAAATGAAGGAGCTAAAAATGTGGTGAAAATGCAGCCGTGGTCTTTCAATTCTTATAGTACTGCAAGCAAAATTCCAATTTAGAAATATTTCATTTCAGCCCTTGTGAAAGAAGCTACTGTTATTATTATTACTATTTTTTTTAATAACGGCAAAGAGTGAAAATGATATACACTTGTGGACACGAAATAATATATTGTTAGGTCCTACATCGGCGATTCACGCGGTATGTGAACTTTTTTTTAAAAAAAATCAATTTGTGATAAAAGTGTCACAGATATAAAAAAATGAAAATGGAAAGTCAAAATTGTAATGCAGAAAAAAGACAAAACCTTTTTTTCTTCACGGCATATAAATATGTTACAGGTAATGGAATTTATAAATGATAGAAGAAAGAGGGGTTGAACGTGTGAACACTTCATTGCAAAACTACCTTACAATTGCAGCGTGAGAACACTTTATTTTCCTTTGGACAAAGCACAATAATAACTTACAATTGCAACGTGTGAACACTTCATTGCATGAAGATTCCTGGAAGTAGCCGGCAGTTCAAATTAATATTTTTCTTTTGGAGAAAACCAACAATAATTTTATTATTGTTGTTGTTGTCATTGTTATCAATTGATTAATTATAACCATTATTTATTTATTCATTAATTATTTTAATTATCATCGTCATCATCATCAAATGACAATAATTAACAAAGGATTTTTTGATAAATTATTAATGATATTACTTTTACTATTATTATTATTATTAATCATTTTGCAATAATAATAGTCATTATTATAATTAACTAAGGGCAATTTAGTAAGTTGAAACAATTCAGCTTATTCTGATTCCTCGATTCTAAGATAAAATAAACACATCAATGGGATTTCAACCCATTCCCATTCCAATTCTTACAGTTCAAGTAAACAACTTATTCTAATTCTCATTCTTTATTCTCATTACAACCCATAAATATTTTATAATTCATATACAACATATATAATATGGTATATGAACTTGACAAAAGTTGTTGTATAGGTATAATATATTATCTCTCTTTTCAACAATTGAACAAGTTGTTACATAATATATATTATCGTGTCAGCAGATAATAACATTCACGCGGTATATGAAACTGATTTGTTGGGCTTTTAGACTCGAATTCAAACGCTTTGCTCTGCCCTGCCCTTGGGTAACTCCCCTGATCAAAAAATAATATTTTTTAAAAAATTCTCAATAACTAAAAGCCCAACAAACCAGTTTGACATGACATATTTAAAAAAAAAAAGGATAGAGCAACACAGTAATTTTTGTTATGACGACTTTGTTGTAATTGAAACATTATTCGGAAATTATTAGCAATGAGAAAGCGCAATTAGACTAAACAATTTGATCATTAACTCTCTATGCATAATCGATTCATTTAATTAATCAATTTGAATATATATATTTGTTAGTGTCGAACTTATGGATAACAGTTCATGACGTGAACTGTTTTCAATAAAGGCCTGGATATAGTGGAAGCACTATAAGGTAGAACATTCCTTTATAATCATACGATTAAAATTATAATTAATTTTTCACTATTTATTACTTAGTGTGTGTGGTTAAGATTCATACTCCACTATAAATCAACTCCAAATAATCAAGGAAGAAAGACGTGGCATGATTATGATTTCTTCCTTTATTGCAGTCCCGAGATCCCACTCTTCCAGTTCTTCCATAACCCAAAATTCCAGCAGTTTCAATTTGGGAAATGCAATAACTGAGGAGCCATCCGTATCACTTTCTACTCCCAGAAATTCATTACCCACTCTTTTCACGCTGTTCATTCCTTCAATATGAAGAGATTCAAGGGATGGCAATTTTCCCAAAGGAGGCAAATGCTCGCAATTTCTCGACCAGCTGAGAGATAAATCCCTTAAGTTGGTTAATGACATGAACCAATTTATGGGGACAACATTCCTCCTCCCTCTGTAATTATAAATCTCTAACCTCTTTAAATTAGGAGGCGGTCCCAAGGCTTCAAGAAGCCGTTCATCTTCATCCTCCTCAATCTCCCTCCTCCCAGCTTGATCAAAATAAAGTCCCAACTCAACGAGATATTTCTTTTTCTCAAGTTCAGCCCTTCTAGCCTCCCCCGCATCTGACACACCACCCAGCCCGCGTATACTACATTCTCGAAGCAGGTTAAGCTTTTTAAGAGACCCAAGGCTACATGCTCTGTCATACCCTCCGCCCACAACAAACTTTCCCACTATCCGAAGCCTGATTAATTCCCCAATCCCTACCGGCAAGTATCTTAAACAACCAGTGCCATCATTGTCTAAATACATCAGCTTTCTTAACTTCCCAATCCCTCGAGGTAATTCTCTAAGATTATAACAACCACTAACATTTAAACGTTCTAAATTATACAACTCACACAACGTCTCGGGTAATTTTTCTATCTTCTTTTGACCGCACAAACTAAGGTATTTCAGATGTATCAATTTTTCTATATTTTTTGGAATTTTTTGGATGAAATCAAAACACAAGCTATGCGCCTCTAATGTTAATGCCCTTAAACAAGTTAGTTTATCAAATAATTGAGGTAAAACTTTGCTAGACCATGAATAATCACCACCTTCAACCAAGAGGCTACGCAATCGTCTCATTCTCTTAACATTATTCCAAATGGCTATCGGGACTGAAGTCCCCCAGTCTATAGTTAACATTAAATGAAGAACTTTTTTCTGCTCAAAGGAACTCATAATTGACTCTTCACCACCAGGATTTTTCACTGTTAAACATTCATTCCTGCATATAAATTGGGCAAGGTCGTGCACTAAATCGTGCATTTTGCACTTATAGACTTTACCATCAACATCTGTTTCGAACTCTTGAAAAAATGAACTACTAGCTAAAATGTTGAAATACTCTTCACCTATGTCCTGCATCTCTTTGTTTTCTTTCTCATTAAGATAACCTTGAGCCATCCATAGTTTAATTAACTTATACTTCATTATTTCGAAATCTTTCGGAAAAACAGCACAATATGAGAAACAATGTTTTACCTTAGAGGGCAATTCATTGTAACTCAACAACAGAGGGGCCAATAGACCTCTCTCAACCACTTCGTGATCCCATATCTCACTCTTTAAAATATTTTGCCATTCTTCTTCAGTGTTTTTAGACCTTAAAAGACTACCAATGGTCTTTACAGCTAAAGGTAAGCCCTTGCATTTTCCTACAATTTCTCGACCAATTTTTTTTAAATTCTCACATCCCTCCATGGACTTGCCGAAAAATGCTATTGACTCAAATATTGACCAGCATTCCTTTTCAAACAAAACAGCAATTGGGATAATGTCAGTTGATTTCATAATATGGGCAGTTGTTTCATCACGTGTAGTAATTAAAATTTTACTTCCGTGGAGACCATTCTTTAAACAATTATAGAATGGTTCCCATTTGGAGTAATCTTTATTCCACACGTCGTCTAAGACAAGAAGAAATTTCTTGCGTACAACACATTCTTGAATATGTTGCATGAGAGATTCAAACTCTACAAGGTCTTTGGCGGAATCTGGCTTCAGAGCCTCAATGATTGCTCTAGCAATTCTGAACTCATCAAACGGGTCTGACACACAGACCCATATTATTTTCTCAAAATGATTTTTAACATCATCGTTGTTGTAGGCTAATTGAGCAAGAGTAGTTTTGCCTATGCCCCCCATCCCAACAAGTGAGATGACACAGGGGCCTTTCTGCTCTTCACTACTCTCACATAACAGCCTATTAACCAGATCGTTCTTCTGTGTTTCTCTACCAAATATCTCGGACTCATCAATTGAGGAGATACTTGGTACTCGTTGATCCGCTCTCTCATTACTCTTAATAACATTCACAGCAAAACCAAACATGTCTTTTTGTTTGGCAATATCATCAAGAGTTTCATTGATGTCTTTCATCTTGAGAGCAATGCGACGACGTAAAAAAATTGGTTTGCAGCCAAAGCAAGAGGCAGCAGGAAAGAAGGAACATACCTTCTTCTTAGGAACGAGAGCATCATTCTCATGATCATCCACTCCATCGATCTGCAGTTTGAGCCTTGCAGTGTTCCACTCACCCAACACATCTTCCATGTCGTAACATGCGTCTCTGAGTTGATCGAGCCAGAGTCTGACTGTTTCCTCCTTTATTTGCCTTTTTTCAGCATCATGGAGCACAGTTTGAATGGTTCGGAGTTTGCGGGTCAGCTTCTCCGCTTCCTTTCCGACGCCCGTTTCCAGCCTCACTTGTTCCTTTGCCTCATCGACAGCCATTGAAGTCAGCTGCTCCAAGAGAGGGGAAAGGATCGCATCAACCATGGTGAAAAAGAAAAAAGAGAGAGAGAAGAAATTGATGGTGAATTGTTGCAAAAGTAAGTAGCTAATGCTGAAAGAAATGAAGGAGCTGATAATGTGGTGAAAATGTTGCCGTATTCTTTCAATTCTTATAGTACTGCAAGCAAAATTCCGATTTAGAAATATTTCATTTCAGCCCTTTTGAAAGAAGCTGCTGTTATTATTATTACTATTTTTTTTTTTAATAATAGCAAAGAGTGAAAATGACAAACTGTTGTGGACAGGAAATAATATATTGTTAGGTCCTACATCGGCGATTCACGCAGTATATGAACTTGACAAAGTTTTCTATGATTTCTTTTTAAATAATTGAACAAGTTGTTAGATAATTATACGTGTATTATTGGCTTAGAAATACCTTGACCATCTCTTTCTTATTTTCTTCTTTTTTTTTTCATCAAACTTTGACTCGTTTTGCATAATTAGTTGGAAGGAGAGAATGAACATACAATTAAACTATGAAAACGCTGCCACATAATATTCTAAGATTCATATCGAACCACTTTATTTAGATTTTGTCATTTTAGCAGATTTCTGATAGTGGGAGTTTAGAGTTTAATCTCTAACTTTGATTGTGAAGTGTGAAAAATCAAATAATCTTTTCTACTAGTTTTTCAACAATAATAGATAACAATTCATCATTAGTTATTTCTCATTATGTATAAAATGATCAATCTAGAGCTGAATATTCACATAATTTTCTATTTCTAATCATTTCAAAATTTAATATAAACTTTAAAAAAAAATCAATTTGTAATAAAGTGACATAAATATTACAAAACGAAAATAAAAAGTAAAAATTGTAATGCAGAAAAAAGACAAAAACTTTTGTTTGTTCTATTCATGGCATCTAAATATGAGTACGATGGGTTGATTGTAGGGGTGGGCATGAGTTGGTTTGGGTTGGGTTTTGAGTCAACCCAAACCAAACCATAAAAGTTTGGGTTCAACCCAAACCAACTCAAATATTTCCAACCCAATCCAAACCAATCCATTTGGGTTTGGTCTGGGTTTGGTTTCAATTTTATTATTAAAATTTTTTTATTTTGATAAAATTAATTATATTAAATTTATAATAATAATTATTTTTTATTAATAATTAAATTGATATTAAAATATGAAAAAAAATATAGTGGATAAAAATTATAAATAATAAATTTTGCAATAACTTCATCCTTAAATGAAAAGATTGCTAGAAAATTAAAATAAAATTCAATCACAAAAGTATTATTTTCTCAATAAATGAGAATGTAATATCTACTAATAAATTTCTACAAATATGACATCAATAAGAAATTCAAAGAAGGAAAAAAAACATATACACATAGAGTAAGTTTTTAATAAGGGTTTTTATTTTTTATTTTGTTAAAGTAAGAAATAAATTAAAATTATTAAATGATAAGCTAACTGACAAAGCATTTCTCTCTCTAGATCAATGCAAAATCATTTAAGAATTAGTCATTGGTCAAGCTTCCTTATGTGATTAAATTAATTTTTGAAGAGTAACAAGATATAGAATGTGGGGAAACATCAGGATGTCACAAAACTGCAAACTAAAGCTGTCCAAACGAGAAAAGCTTAAAATAAAGTTGAATTGAGACCGGCGAGAATTAATATTGTAATTTTAGTTATGATTTTAGACAATAAGTTTAAGTAATGAGATTTTGTTCATGACCCATGGGTAAACCATACCTAACCCATAATAAAATGATTTTTTTTTTTTATATAAAACACACATCTAACCCATTTTCATAATTTACCCAACCCAAATCATTAAATTTGGTTTGGGTTTGGGTAAATTCATGGGTTGTGGGTTTATGTCCACCCCTAGTTGATTGTCATTGTGAACTACCATATAATTGCAACGTGTGAATATTATCAAAGATATAATAATTCATGGACCCATACATCTGTATTTCTAATTATTCCACATAGAAAGCTAAAGTTTAACGTGTGATTCTCAAATTCATTTTCAAGTGATTTAAACGTTTTAACGATTAGCGCTTAATTTTCTTTTTGATGGAGAATAACAACTTGAAGATTCCTGGAAGTTGCCTGCAGTTCAAATATTTTTCTTCAGACGAAAACCATCAACAATTTTCAAACTTAGAAGATATTTATTTTTTTCCCATAACCCACCAAAAACTTTTTCATTTAGTGTAACTTTGTAATTTTCTTAGATGATACTTAAGACTGCTAATATCTTCTAATTATCACCAAAAACTTTGTAACTTTGTAATTTTCACTATTCATATGTAGTGGCAGACAGCGGTGGCCAATTAAGGGATGAAGACTACTACTCCACCGAGTAAATCTTGACACGTGTGCTTTTTCTAATTACATTTTTGTAATGGCAATTAATGCTGAAGGAAATGAAGGAGCTAATAACGTGGTAAAATGCTGCCATATTCTTCCAATACTTATACTGCACGCAAAATTCCAATTTAGAAATATTTCATTTCAAAAGAAGTTATGGCTATTGTTATTATCTTTCTTTTCTTTTCTTTTTTTAATTTTTTTTTTTAACCAGTGTGGACTGGAAATATTGTCAGGTCCTCCGTCTGCGATTCACACGGTATATGAACTTGACAAAGTTGTTATATGATAATATGATATAGGACCATATGTTGTCTCTTTTCAATATTCGATAATTGAACGAGTTGTATATATGGGTCCGCTTATAGGGTCTTGCTATGTTACAGTTTGTGTCTGTAACAGGCTAACAGCACATGACGTGACAAATAATTTATTAAGAGTGTAAAAATTTAATGATCCAATTTGGTAACTAGATTCTTTTTACCCGTTATTATTAACCGGTTGCAGATGACTTACTGAAATTACAATTACGTTAAACAGTGTTTGACTGTGAAGTGTTAAAATTTAAATAATCTTTAGTATTTGTTTTGCAACAATAATAAATAACAAATCATTACTAATTATTTTTTATTTTGTATAAATTGATCGATCCAGAGCTGGATATTTACATATTTTTCTATTTCCAATCATTTCAAAATTTCATATAAACTTTTTTTAAAAAAAATCAATTTGTATTAAAGTATCATAAATATAAAAAAAAGAAAATGAAAAGTCAAAATTGTAATGCAGAAAAAAGACAAAACTTTTTTTTTTCCACGGCATATGAATATGTTATTACAGGTAATGGAATTTATAACCCCAAAGGGAAGCTTCTTCCATAAATAATACGAGAATGACGGATTGAACGTATGAACACTTTATTGCGAAACTACCTCACAATTGCAACATGTGAACACTATATTTTCTTTTTGACAAAAGCACAATAATAACTTAAGGTGCTGCAACACTGCATGAAGATTCCTGGAAGCAATCTTTTTTCTTTTACACAAAACCAATAATAATTTTCAAACCTGGAAGATACTCGTTAAAAGATGGATCTTCATGGTTTTTTTACCCCCCATAACCCACCCACCAAAAACTTTTTTCATTTACTTTAACTTCGTAGTTTTCTTAGAAGATACTTAGAACTGCGAATATCTTCTAATTATTGTTTTAAAAATCTCAATTAACTACATGCCCAATCCCAAGAAATCAGTTTGACATGCAATATTCCTTTTTTTTTTAAAAAAAAAAAGGATCGACCAGCACAGCAATTTTGGTACAATGACTTTGTTGTAATTGAACATCATTAGAAATTTAATAAAGATTAGAGAGCAACGAGAAACCGCAATTAAACTAACCAATTTGATTATTAAATCTTAAGTCTCTAGCACCGTTCCGTTAATCCTCTGATCGATCGCACAGTCCTGTCTTGTCATGTTTCCTTCTATGCATAATCGATTCATTTACTCTATGAAATTAATCAATTTGAATATATATAGTTGAACTTTTAGTAATTTTGTAGCTTGCAAAGTATGATATTTTTACCGCGTGGGTTTGGACATAACTGTTATAAACTTGGTCAGTTTAATAAATATAACGTAACCTATGATATTATATAAATATTCAATTATTCTTTTGGAGAGAAGTAAATTCACTCAAATTTAAAAAAGGTTGGTAAAGATAAAAATATTTCATGTTTTATTACCTAATAATATTTGAATTTTAAGGTGCGTTTGGTATTGTTTTTGTTTTGGTGTTTGTTGTTTTTTAATAATGAAGCAATCTAAAATTTGTTTGGATAACTTGTTTTTAAATTGTATTTAATTCTAATAGAGAATAATTTGTTCTAATTTTCCAACTGAAGAAAAGTGGAAAATAGAAAATTAATGTTTATTTTTATTTTTATTCTTCAAATGAATCCCATAATCCTACTTGCACAATAAGAAAATAAAAAACCTATTTACTTTATAATACAAATTTTCATTTATTTAATCATTTGTTTTTTTCTATGATGGTAATATATTATTTTAGTAATTTTTAAAGAACTTTGATATTCTCTAAAAATATATATTTTATCTCATGTTTATAAAATAAAAAATTTACAATAGCAAAAAAATATATAATGATTAAAAAAACTTAGTTTGTTAAATTTTTTTCATTATGATATTTGTTTTCACTCTCATTCAACGTCTTCACTTTTTTAGACAAAAAATTATCTACATTTTTAAAATAAGTAGATTCCAGTTGTTAAAAAATTAACTACATTTTTAAAACTCTTGACAATGACATAAAACATTTTGTACTTCTTAAGTAGATTCCAGTTGTTCTTGTTCTGAGATTACCAAAAGCATTATAGCAAACGAAACCAAGCCAGCCCAGTTTCCAGTAAAGGCAACAGCCCTATGCTATGCTAGCCTTTCGGTCTGAGTTGGCCCATTTACACCCTTGTGAACACAATGCCTTTTTGGTCATCCATCAGACAAGGTTGAAAAAGGAACTAAAACTGAACAGTAGAACAGATTACCTGGAGGTGATGGTATATGCAGCCGTTTGAGGCCTCCTAAAAGACTTCTCCTGATCCCTTGAAAGTTATGAATTAAGACAGTAGGCCAGTCTGCTCTTGTTCCCTTTCTGTAAACTTTCATTTAAAACAGGACAGGACATTCGCGAATCACCCCTGCAAACCAAATCCAAGGCAAAATTGATCAATGCGATTTAGTAAGTGAGCCTTGAAAAGTCATCACACAGCTTAAAAGCCAAATGAATTAGGACTTGTGATTGGGGTAATGGTTTAAAGAAAATAGTAAGCAATCCCCACTCAAAGCCAAAGTAACAAAGCAGAAGAATATGCTAATTAACCTCAACCAACATCAACTTAATTTTGATCGGCGACCAAAGCCTCAGTGGTCTTCTCAATTCCACCTCTGGTAAATAGAATGGGATCTGCACCAGCTGCTACCACCTGAACGAGTACCAAATAAGCCCCGCCCCCCCCCCCCCCCCCCCCGCCCCCCCGGTGTGAAGTTAACATCAAATGAAGGATTTTTTTCTCCCCAAAAGAGCTCATAGTTGACTCTTCACCACTACCACTATGAATTTCTACAGATAAACATTCTACATAAATATTGGGCAAAATCGTGCTCTATATCATGCATTTTGCACCTAAAGATTTCACAATCGTCACCTCTATCAAAATCCTGAAAGAATGAACTGCTAGCGGTAAACTTCTAGTTATAGCTTACTCATAGCAAGTTTCACTACAAGAAAAAGTACCTACTATGACAGTCCTCTGTGTGACAGTTTTTGGTCTGGAGGCCTACAACAATAGAATCGTGATAGAAATATCGTTTATCAAGAAATTATGATATATTGGTGATATAAATATCATATATCATGAAACTATGATAGACTAGTGATAAATTATTTGGCTATCAAGAATGAAAGACTGATTTTTTATGTTGACTTTAATTGCGCGGGTTTGACTTAATTTTTACAAATATTATATTACTAAAAAAGAAGTGAAACGATGCCGTCTCAGTTGTATGTTTTGCAAGTGTTTGAGGAAAACATAAACGTAAATAACAAAAAACAATTAATAAAACGTTGCGTTTTGTAAAGGGGGGAAACATTTTTGTGAGAAAAGAGGGAAATTTTTTTCTAAGTGTTCAGAAAATTTGCAAGCGTTATTGTGGAATCTCAAAATCGATTAGCACACTTGCAACAAACCCTCAAAGGCCGGCCATAGCAAACTAACAACACTCAAACACCCATCGTTTCAAAATCATTCTAGTTGTTTCACTGAATCGTCTCTCTTTGCTGCGGTTGTCACTGAACCGTCTCTCTTTGCTAGGACGAAGTCAGTGCTAATCGAAACCCAAATTGGAATGAGAGCAACATCCAGGGTACTTTTATTGACTGAAAGAAACACAATCGCTTACCGTAAAAGAAGACCCAAATCGTTGTTGCCGAAGTTGAAACCCTAGGCTTGACGGTGAATTGAAGCTTCACACCCACTGGTGAGTCATTGCTACATTTACATGTATTTAATTTTGACTATTTATTCAACTTTTATGTAAAGTAGTAAATAATTTGTCAAAAATGAAATGTATTTGCATGTATTGCATATATTGCATATATTTCGGTAATCAATTTACTAAATAATTTTCCAGGAAGATATAATGTTGTTAATTTTGAGTTTTGTTTTGAGTTGTAATCGTGCATTGCATAATGTTGTTAATTTTTTTTTATTCTAGGTAATTCTGATTTATATTCATGTGTTTGTGTGTGAATTTTTTTTTCTAGCTATTTCTGATATTGAAGCCTCGTTAAGTTAAATGAGTGTTAGTGTATGAAGATGGTGATAATCTGCAACTTATATATCTTTATGTTCTAATAGTTGATTATTTAAATATTGGCCTGAAATGTCTATAACAAAACCTGAGGAAGTGAAATTTTTTATGTTCTAATAGCGCGGATTGATTCTTTATGTTCTACCACCACTTCAATTATAATGCTTCATTGATTCTTTAAATATCTTTATGTTCTAATAGCGCGGATTTAGGATGTCGTAGGTTTAACTTTGTTTATTTCACATGGTGCTGTAACATTAGACAAATATTCTAAGTATGTACATTCTTTCTTTGTTTTATGTATATGTCAGGAACATTAATTATTAAGCCAGAAATGGATAAATCTTGGATTCAATGTAATCGACTGTCGACAGAATATGAAGAGGGTGTCCAGAAATTTATAAATTTTGCTATAAAAAATGCTGGAGGCAGTAGTGTCATTAGGTGTCCATGCCTTGATTGTGGGAATTTATCATTTGAAACACCTACAACTGTAAAAGATCATTTATATATGCATGGCTTTGATGTGAAATACAACAATTGGTTTTGGCACGGGGAAGAGATTCGTAAGAGTCCTTCTCCTCAAAGAGAAAACCATTTTCAGCAACAAAATATAGAGTTTGACAATGGGAATGAGTTAGAAATGGTTAATGATGCTTATAAGGGTTGTTGTGGGGACCCTAAGGCATTCAAAGAGTTGCTAGAACAAGCTGAGAAACCCTTGTACCTAGGATGCACAAAATTTACTAAGTTATCCTTTTCAGTGAAATTGTTCAATGTGAAGGGTAGATTTGGGTGGTCTGACAGTAGCGTTTCTGCATTGTTGAGTGTTTTAGCAGATGCTTTCCCTGAAAATAATGAAATTCCAACCTCTATGTATGAGGCCAAAAAGACAATGTCAGCTTTGGGCTTAGAATATGTTAAAATTCATGCTTGCCCAAACGATTGCATACTCTACAGAAAAGAGTATGAAAGTCTTTTTGAATGTCCTACTTGTGGGTTATGTAGATGGAAGAAAAAGGATGGTACTATAGACCAATATAAGAAAGGGGTTCCTGCAAAAACTTTATGGTATTTTCCTCATATACCTAGGTTTAAGCGCATGTTTCAGTCATCCGAAACTGTTAGGGACTTGACTTGGCATGCAAATGAGAGGATGGTTGATGGTAAACTCCGACATCCGGCTGACTCACCATCTTGAAAGTTAGTAGATAAGAAATGGCCGATCTTTGCATCCGATCCTAGAAACCTTCGCCTAGCTCTATCAGCTGATGGAATCAATCCACATAGCTCTCTTAGTAGTATATATAGCTGTTGGCCAATAATTTTTATTACTTATAATCTTCCACCATGGTTGTGAATGAAACAAAAATTCATGATGTTGTCCCTTTTAATTTCTGGTCCTCAACAACCGGATTTAGACATTGATGTGTATTTGCAACCTCTTATTGAGGATTTGCAAACTTTATGGGATGGTGGGGTGGAGGCAACGATGCCTACAAAAGTGAGTACTTTAATTTGTGGGTTGTATTACTATGGACAATAAATGACTTCCCGGCATACAAAAATTTAGCGGGATGTACTGTTAAAGGATATTATGCCTGTCAATATTGTGGTGTAGAAACACCAAAATATAGACTTAAACACAGTGGAAAAAATGTATACGTTGGGCATCGGCTTTGGCTTCCTCATGGTCATAAATTTCGGTTCCAAGCAAAAGCCTTTGACAATAGTGTGTGTGATTAAACCCCTCCAAAACTATTAAACAGGGAGGAAATTTTCCAACTGGTCGACTCTATTGATAATAGATAGGGGAAAAGCAATAGTAAAAAGTGTAAAAGTGAGAACAATGATGATCTCGTGTGGTGGAAGAAGAAATCCATATTTTATAATTTAGAGTATTAGAAGCACTTGCTGTGTGCGGCATCAATTAGATGTTATGCACATTGAAAAGAATGTGTGTAAGAACATCTACGGTACACTGCTGCATATTCCTGGAAAGTCCAAAGATAGACTGAAGTCGAGGATGGATCTCTTGGAAATGAAAATTAGGCCCAAATTAGCACCACAAGTTAAAGGAAATAACAATCGTACATGGTTTCCTCATGCTTGCCACACCTTAACTAAGGAGGAAAAAGCAAAATTCTGTGCAGCTTTGAAAAGTATCAAGGTTCCTACTGGATACTCTTCAAATATTAGAAATCTTGTGTCAAAAAAAGACTTTAAACTCCAGGGTCTTAAGTCCCATGAATGTCACATTCTTATGCAACAACTTTTGTTAATTGTCGTAAGGTGTGTGCTGCCTAAACATGTCAAAGAAGCTATCATTAGGTTCTGTTTCTTCTTTAATTCGTTGTGTACGATTGTGATTGACGTGACAATGCTAGATGAATTGGAGAAAAACATCGTAGAGACTTTGTGCTTGCTTGAAAAATGTTTTCCCCCTTTTTTTTTGACATAATGGTTCATCTTACTATTAATTTAGTGAGTGAAGTTAGACAATGTGGCCCCGTATATTTTCGGAGGATGTATCCTTTTGAGCGATACATGAAAACTCTAAAAGGCTATGTTCAAAATCGTAACTGTCATGAGGGTTGCATAGCGGAGAGTTATATTGCCGAGGAAGCATTAGAATTTTGTGTAGAATACTTAGAAAACATGCCCACAATTGGGGTTCCACCTGGACATGTGCAGAATTTAGAAATTGACAAGCCTATGAGTGGTGGACAAATGGTGGAAGTTGATCGAACTTCATTAGATCAAGCACACTTGTATGTTTTACATAACACTGAGGAAGTTCAACCTTATATAAGATGATGTTATCTAACTTGTGTTATTTTAGCTTTATATTTGTCAAGTTTTGGTAGTTTAGGAACCTGAAAATTTTATCTTTTTAACTGATTTTTAGAGAACATGAGGATTGGTTACAACTTTGCCATCCACGAAAAGATGAGAAGTGGTTGCAAGATGAACACAACCGAACATTTGCAGATTGGCTAACAGATAAGGTTTTGATAACATTAGTTTAATTAATTCATTTTTCCTTTTTGTTTCGGTTTGTGCTTGTTTAACATTATATTCATGTCGATTAATAATAGGTAAATATGTTAATAGAGAATGGTCACGTTGTTACTCAAACAATCTGTTGGTTATCCCAAGGGCCTCGTCCTTATGTTTTCTAACATATTGGTTATGACATAAATGGTTTTCACTTTGTTACAAGAGATCGAGACTTAAATAGAGTTACTCAAAATAGTGGAGTGTCATTGGTTGCACAAACAATTTCAGTCGCAAGTCCAAAAGATAAAAATCTTGTCACTTCTAACATCTCATACTATGGAGTGATTAGAGAGATTTGGGATCTAGATTATGTTATCTCTAGAATTCCAATAATGAAGTGTGACTGGGTACATACCAGAGGTGGTGTTATAAAGGATAGACTCATATTTACTTTGGTAGACTTGCAACGAATGGGCCATAAATCTGATCCATTTATTTTAGCTTTTCAAGCCAGCCAAGTTTTTTATGTACTTGATCAGCTTGATAAGAAGTGGTCAGTTGTATGTCAAATGCCTAGAAAAAGGTAAACCCACACAAAGAAGTGAAGATGCAGTGGAATTCCCTTCGTTGACTACTTAATTTCCAAGTGCTGATAACATAAACTCTATTGACGATGATGTTGCAATGTACGCCCGAGACAACAAAGAGGGAATTTGGATTGAACCTTGAATATCGTTTCTGTGTTTGTTTGCATGAGCTGTTTTTTGAGTCTTTCTCAAAATGATATATGTTAAGGTTAATACAAGAAGTATTTTATGTTATTTGTTATTATTTTATTTTGTATTTTTTGGCAGTTTTTATATGGTAATGTATTCTCATTATTTGATTTTGTTCTGCAGTTGTGATATTCATCATGGATAAGGGAAAAAATGTCCCTGAGATTTCTTCGCGAAAGATATGATCCTGAAACGCCCCCGGCCGATCATGTCCTTGATCTTGATGAGTTTGGAGATGGGAACGAGGATGAACCTGAGAGCAGTAAGCGAAGCATATGTGGCACTGTTGGGTCAGAACAAAACAAAAAGAGGAAAAAAAGTGGAAGGTTTGTGGTTAAATACAACAACCTTGGTGTTCCAGTTGGTGTATATTGGTGTTTTGGCTCGTACATCAATTCCAATCTTCTACAATGATTGGCGTAGAGTTCTAGATGATACGAAGGAGCGTCTATGGGAGTCTGTTAAGGTATAAAATAATTTCCTTAAGACGATTACTCTAGTTTTATTATTGCTGGAAAAATCTGAAAAATCTCACATTTTGAGAATGAAACTTGAAGGTGTGCTTCGTGGTTCATCCTCGAAGTAGGAAGCAAGTACTACAAGCCATCAGAGCTGCATTTCGGAACTTTAAGTACACTCTAATGAGGAACTATGTTTTACCATTTGTTAATGATCGTAAAAGGCTTTTCAAGCCACCAGCACGGTACAGCAGGATTGATAAGGAAAGTTGGATTAAGTTTGTGAAGGAAAGACTATCTGAAAAATTTCAAGTGAGTGTGTCTAATTCAAGTGTTAATAATATATCAATGCTTATAACATTTTTCCTTATTTGTTTATCCATTGTTTGCTTGGTTGTTTTAAGCAGAAAGTTAGTGGTGTGAATAAACTTAGGCGGGCACAAAACAAGTTTAATCATCGCCTAAGTAGAAAAGGTTACGTTGGGTTAATGCAAGAAGTGGTATGTACTGTGAGTTAGTTGCTTACATTTTACTGTTGTTTGGTTAATGCAAATAATGATTGTTACTAACATTTTAATTTTTTATTAATGTTTTTACAGTGCTCAGAAACAAGCCTTACTGAAGAAGAAGTGGACATGAGTGTTCTTTGGAAGAGAGCTCGACAAATGAAAAATGGAGGATACCACCCCGATGTTGAACCAGTTATTAAAAAAATCATTAGAAATATTTTGCTTACTACTGTAGTTCTAGTTGTGATTACTTATACTTTGATAACATTAGCTTACTTAATTCATTTGTGTGGTAGGATAAACTAGGGATGGAAGCTAAGAAAGGAAAGATGCGGTCATCCAAAAAAAAAAATGATATTCTCCCACAATCTTTGGGAAAAGCTCCAAAATGTGGTCATATGCAAGGAGTGGGCAAGTTTGTAACCCCGTCTCTGTATTTTCAAACTTGCCAGAGGCCTGCTGATAGAGACTGGCAAAGAGAGGACCGTCTATGGATGGAATCAATTAACCGGCAGTTGGAAGAAATGAGAAATGAACTGAAAAAAACACCTCGTCATTCAGATATAGCAAGTTCCAGCTACCCTCGTGTGCCTGGTGAAAACAATAGTGCTGTTGGAGATGATGGTATAAAGTCCGTTCAAGCTGAAGCAGTTGCTAAAACACCAAAGGTCAGTTTGTTTACTATTTTTACTTATTATTTCTAGATTTAGTTTGTTGCTGGATAAGGGTTGTTGTAGTTACTCTTCTTACTTGTTGTTTGTGGATTTAGTTTGCTGTATGTTTACTATTTATACATATGTTGTTTCTAGAGTGTCATTTGATACTGTTAACTACTTTGTAAGATAAATTTAGAATATTTAGAAACTATTTATGCCAATCACACTGAACAATTATGTTTGTAGCAGCCTGATCATTTGAAAAATAAGAAGAAGCAAAGGACACCTAAAAACACAGTTGGTATGAACCAGCCAATAGTAAACTCTAAGAAAGAGACATACATAACAAACAAAAATAAGGATACACCTGCCAAAAAACTCTCTGTTATTGCAAGAAAGAGTCCAAGATTGAACCCAACTGAAATCCCAGTGGAGATGCCTGATGATTTGTTACAGGGAAAAAAATGGCAACCCTAAACATCAAGGCACAAAAAAACATTTGAACTTTGAATCAGCAGAACAACATAATGATATAATAGAGATAGGACATACAGATGCTGTAAAACAGACCAAGGACGGGGGCAAAAAAGTTGCAGTGAAGCCTTTGCCAGCAAGGAGGAACACAAGGCATGCACGGGAGGTACAACGAAACAAGATTCTGTTGCTGCAATTGTTTGGCACAATGTGTGAAGCTAAGATGTCAGACCAAGAATGGATTCCATATCTACTGGATGATGGTGTTTTCAAATTGGAAGGGATTAGAGCTCATATTGGAAGGCATGATTGCAATGCAGTTCTGTCAATGGATGCTATAGGAGTAAATGTAATCGAAGTCTAAATTGCGTAAGTGATTCATAATCATTTTAGTTTTATGTGTACTTTTTATGGGAGTCCCAATCAATGGACTTTAACATTGTTTGTCTATTGTTTATCAGGATGTTATATGCTTCCATTCTCCCTGGGAAAAGAGGAGTGAAACCATTTGGATTCGTTCATCCAGGTCTGGTTTCACTAGGCGAATAACGTAATCCTACTGCATCATTTGACCTTAGGGCACGTGGAGTTTGTGATCGATTGAAAAAAGCGAAGAAGGGACAATTCATCTTTATGCCTTATAATCCCTAGTATGCTCATTTAATACTTTTCAACTCACATTAATTTCTTTTCTTGCCTTAATTTACTGAAATTGCTACCTTAATGTTCTTTCTTTTATTATAGTTATCATTGGGTGCTGGTCAGCTTTGATGTGTTGAAAAAAGAAGTTTATTATCTCGATTCTTATGGGGGAGATCCTGATGATGATTTAAAAGAGCTCATTAAAGTGTATGTTCAATTTTTTTTATTACCATTGTCAATATAAAATTACTCTTACATAGTTTACAGATACTTTGTTACATTTTTTTTTTTGTATACAACTCTATGACAATGTTTATAGCACAAGAGGGTACGGAGAAATGGAATTATAATAAGATGGTCAGATTTGTAAAGGTATGAACTATTACCTTAACTATAATTATATATTACCATGCTTAATTGTTATTATAATGAACTGTGCAATTGCTGATTGTGAACAGGTCCCACAGCAACCAGCAAGTTCAGTCGTGTGTGGATTTTACATTATGAGATTCATGAAAGACTTAATTAATGACTTCTCTTTACTAATGAACAATGTGAGTTCCTTGATCATAATTTGCTTCATAAGAACATGTCCTATTTCAAAGTTTCACTACATAATATTTATTTTTCATAACTAGTTCAACGGAAAGACAACATATTCCGATGCTGAATTAGATGAAGTTTGTATTGAGTGGGCAAATCATTTTTCTGGAGTACTTACTGTTATGTGAGGTAACCCTTACCTATTATGTTGTTATTGTGAGTTCATTGATGAAATAAATTAATTTACTACCTATATTTTACTTGGGCAGTTATCTAGCTTATTATACTTTTATGTTGGATTATGATGAAGATGGTGGGTACTGCTAGAGTTGGCTAGTGTTTTTCTTTGTTTGGAAAATAGCTCCTGGATATTGATGCAATTTTACACATTTCGGTTGTTCTTAGGTTGGATTTTCACGTTTGGGAACTGCTGGCCTTGTCTGATCAGTATTTTTGGCTCCTCTTGTGTTGCTGGAAGTGTTGCTAGAAATGTTGCTAGAAATGAACTATGTTGTTGCCTTTGTTCATGTTGGTAGAAATGACTCTGTTGTTGGCTTCCTTATGCTACTGGAATTTAACTGATCATGGTTCATTTGTGTTGTACATGTTGCTGGAATTTAGTTTTTAGGTTGTTACAATACTCTTCTTCTATTTATGTTGGACTTGTCACTCTGGAATTTGATTAAATTATGTTTGCTGACAATTATGAAATCTTAGTCAATGTTATCCATTTAAATTTCTTTGTCAGTGAATTTTTAATTGCAATATTAATTTTAATAATCTAATTAATTAGCTAATTTATGAAATATTAATTTCTAATAAATCAATTGCAGGATTGTTATTAAAATGATAATAATTTCATGGTGCAAACAAAATACCCATTTTTTATTAATTATAATTGAAAATTTTGATTTAATTGAAAAAATTCATTTAATTATAATTTGCATTTCGCGCCAAATTTAATTTTCCCGCCAAAAATTCAAAATATGGCGCGCACATTTAAAAAAAAAAAGCCAAATTCAAATTTATTATATTCTCCTCTAAATAAAGTTATGACAATTATGTGACTGGTAATATCTATCACAGATTATGAATGTTATTGTTTTGTCATCAATTCTTGACGGTGGTTACAATGACGGTATGAACAACCGTCATCCACCCCCTATTATGACAGTTTTTGCCTGTCATAGTAGGCACTTTTTCTTGTAGTGTTTGGAACTGTGCATTTTATCTTTTTGGCTAAAAAAAGAAATAGAAAATCAAATCCTAGGCCATACTCATCATCCTTAGTTATGACGGATGATTGCTTGATTGGTGTCAAAATAACTTGTCAAATGCACTTCGCATAAAAATTATTTTTAGACTTAAGCGTTCGCATTTCATGTACGCACTTGTGTCCATATGTGTGTGGGTGTATGTGTACATAATCACTATCTGGTAAGGATTCTCATATTTTATCAAAGTGCAGGAATTTTTATTGAAAATTTTCTCTTTATATATGATTAAAAAATTATATTACTTTTAGCAACGACTTAGGGAATAATCCGTTTTTGGTTTGCGCTACTCGTCATTGCATTATCAAAGTTGATCTAAAAGAACACATTATTTTAGTATTTGAAAAGTGGACAGTTTTTAACATATTGAGTGTCACTATGTCAATAATCCACATTTTATAAATTAAAAAGGCTTAAAATATATTCCTTAAAAATGTCACATGCGTAAAAATATAACTATGTGTCTCAACTATATAAATGTAGTATTACTCATAAAGATATAAATATCAAAGGTGATCTCATTAATAAATGTAATACTAATAATGTCATTCGAAATGTGAATAATTTTTAGAAGAATTTCACTTCCTAAAAGTTATTTGTTATCCTCGTGCAAATGCATCAGACCTCGTGCTACTACTCTCTCTTTACCAACTAATAATTTATCCTTATACTACTAAGATATCATAAAACCTCATGTTGGCAAGAAAACTCTATTATTCTACAAGTTACATGAGCTCTCACATTTTTCCTCTCGAGGTCTAGTTCAATTCTCACAAGCCTCTCAAACTTTCTTTAAGCACTAGCTTTTTTGTTATTCAAGGAAACACCTAATTGGCTTGACAACATCTACCAGCAACCTCATTAGTAACGCATGCTACTTTACTAAGTCATCTCATGGGACCACATGTTGCACGTGACGTATGGCATAATTACACCTGTAATACCCAGCCAACTGATCTCTTATTCTTATATAAAAGACTTTAGCTATCCTCTTACTTTAGCGTCATTGGTTCATTACCTTCGAACCTTACCTCTTGGAACCTCCATCACCAATCTTACAAAATATTTGTTTTAGAATAAAATTTAAAATTTTTATTTTCCTCTAATTTCCAATTCTTTTTCTTTTGTTTTAAAGAACAATCTACAAGTTTTGAGTTGATAAGAGCTGTATATATATGTAATATTTTTTCCTCTTTTCCTTCGATTTTATCATTAAGCTTTATCTAAAAGCAGTAAGAAAAATAAAAAAGAATCTAATAAGTGAAATATCAAACGGAGCTTCCTTAAAGTCAATTGTTTAAGTATATATCGATTTGCCTGAAATCTTTATACTGTTTCGATTTTGTAATCTCTCTCTTTTCCTTTATTTAACGTATTTTTCATTATATCGCTACTCGAGTTGGTCTTTTACCTCATCATCATCAATTCAATTGAGCGATCGCTTTCCAATTAAACCAATGTGGAAAGAATATGGCCACCATTCATGATACCAACATTATTACGCTCAACATATTGCAAGATTTGCAAAGACCCCATCAGGCTTGAAAGAATAAGCGCCGTTTCGCTTAGGCTTGGAACTAGTTCCTCCTAAACTATTGCCTTTTAACTCCAAGTTTCGGATGGGTCATGTGATACGCAACAAAAAGAAAGTATAAATAGAATATGGTGGGCCTTTCACTCTGTTCTAGTAATCAATTCATTTATTTCTGTGCTAGAGCATATATACCTAATACTTCTGTTTAATTTGCTGCTCAGCCTGCTCTCATCTCCTATAAGCTTAAACGATTGTACGCAACTGGCCCACGAGGAATAGAGTTCTTAATTTTTTTTCTAAGATAAGTATTTGGATTTATTCCATCGGCGACTTTATCTCAAAAAGAAAATGATGAAGTGAAAGTTGATAATCATGAATCATTCTATCCTGCAGAACTTCATGTTTTTCAAAACTCTAAATCTACAATTTTAATGCGAATGTTTACGGAAGAGTATATATTTAATAACTTGTTAGAGGTGAGCCTGTGCAGCAAGATATAGTTACATTAAATTCTTTAGCATGAATATTTCTGTTTAGAGACTCAAACCCAACAATATTCTCCGCAAATAGACTGAACAGTTCTTGATAATTTTTTTTTCCTTTTTTTTTAATTTCTTCCCCAGCTATGGTACGCAATGGCAAACTAGTTGAATCAGAAACTTATTCATCACTAGATTTAGTTGATTTTCCAGGTAAAAAAAGTTTATCAACTCCTCGTGTTTTGTCGATTCTTTCATCAGTTCTTGAGAGATCAATCCAGAAAAATGAATCTTCATCGAAGGCATAAAAAAAGAATGAAGTTGTCACAATATTTCATTGTTCACAAGCACCAAGTTTGAGCATTAGACAATACATTGAACGCATATTCAAATTTTATTACAAAGTCAACATTGTTATTTTATTTCTGATTCATCACAATGAACATAATATGATTTGTTCAAGATTTCAGTTTATCTAATGTTATCATGTGAATAAAAATTTAAAGCAATTAAAAAAATAACTTCATAAATAATACAAAAATATTAGGTTTATACATAAAATTGGAAATAAATGAATTGTTAAGGGTATTTTTGAGATTTGAAATTAAAATTTTTCATTTAAACTTATTACTTCAAATAAAAGTGAACTTTTTCTACTTTTTAAATTCAGATAAAATTGTTTGAAAATAAGTGATAAGTTAAAAAAAACCTAAAATAAACAATTGTCTGAAAAAAAAAAGTTAAATTCAGATTTCAGATAAAAAAAACAAACAGTACCTTAGTTTAGTTCATCTATTAAATCCCGAGAAACCAATTGTAGAAGTAGTGGGAAATCAAATATTTGTTAGTGGAAACAAATACGAAACTGGTCCTCAAATTAATGTGTAATGCATTTTGCAAGAAATTTGATAGCCTGATTTTGTTGTCCGTGTCCTGAACTTTTCAAGTTACCAAACCAGACAATTATGAAATTTTGCTACTCAATCTTGTATTGTTGTATTTCTTTGCTTCCAGTTTTCTTGATCAGAACAAACAACATAAATAAATGCTGCTATATTAAAAAAATTTAAAAATTTCGATCGCCCTTCATTTGTTATCAACAATATGATATTGCCTAGGATCTTTCGGCTTAATCTTCCAGTGCCCATTAGCCAGACTTGCATTCTCAGCAATTCTTCTCCATTTCTTAACCCTTTTATCCATATGCTTTGTTAATGCACAGTACTGTTGCAATTTCTTAGGCATTGCGTCATAAACTTGCCACCATTTCTTATGAGCTCAATCACTGGCAAATATATGGCGACTCACCATGTCCCAATTGCAATCATAGTCCTTGTAACACATCCATGGCTTTAACCCCAGATAATGAATTGCATAAAGACCATCACCCACTTGATGTTCCTTATCGTCTTGCTTTGAAAACACCTTCAAATGGTTTATTCTCTTAGGCAACCTATGCCACCATGTGAACACTTCATTAAGAAACCCCTGGTCGCCCCCATTGTACGACGAAACCTTAAAGGATTTCAACATCAAATCTTCAAACTTGCACAATGATGGCTCAATCACCATCAGCGATTATCAAATCTTCATTCATTTGGATTTGTCTCATTTATTAATGCTGAACGAATAATTTACTAAAACTTGAAACTAAAGAAAGCAGTAAATCAATGACCCACCATGACCAGATAAATCACCCACTAACCTTTTTTTTTTCCTTCGGAACACCTCAAATTTCCGAAGAAAACTTAAATAAAATCTCCTGCATCCATTTCTTGTGAACATTTTATATTTTTTTATATGCAACAAGCTTTCATTAAAATTTAAGACTCTATCCTCTAGAATAAACTCCAAAACATATTGATAAAAATCATAATATTTTCGTTCTCACCATAAATTCGCCTATATAAGCGACCATTAAAGTAGGAAAAAAAAAAAACAATTAGAGCTTAAATACTACTTCGTAAATAATTAAGAAATATGACAAGCATGGTAACTATACTAAAAATACTAAGCAGACAAGATCATCACACCTGAACATCTCCACCATGGCCCCACAAGAACCCACAAAGACAACGTACACCGCCCGATCAACATCAGGTTTCACCAACCCACTCTCCACCGCTAGATTCGCCACCACGAGATTCACTTGCAACCTAAACACATCCCTCATCCCTCCACCTCCATCTCCGTCTCCTCGGCAGGGAACCCTAGCCACTATCACGTCGAGATACCGATAATCCTGCACCGGCATGGGTATATCCGGGCACGCCGGTGGGCCCCACTTGTGATCTTCATCAATCCACTCCGGGAAAAAGTCTTCCCACTTTTTATCCTCCCCCACATGGTCGAAACGTACGTGAACAGTTTCAACATGCATGTCGCCACGTACGCTATTATAATCATCATTATCATCGTTTATGTTTACTAAACCAACTTAGTTTTTTGATCCATGATGTGTCTTCCGATAATATCGAGCCATTTGGGTCTGTGTAATAAGTAGTTAGTATTATATTTATTATTTGGCTCGTAAGCCAAATGGGGTTGTTGTTGAAGATAGCAGCCATGACCATGACAAGTCATCAGCTGAGCTCAGTGACACATTGGCATGCCACCTAAGCTACACCTATTTACCAGCTGATGCAAATTCAATGAGGTGGCAAAACCGCTACACAGAGAAATACCAGCACATGGAATAAATGGATGAAGATTCTGGAAGTATCATATCATTGGCTAATGATTGCTGGATTATTTTGTTTTATCTGAATTTGTTATTTTTAGCTAGCTGTCACTTTTGTTTCCTTATGTATAAATAGACGATGGTCTGTAAACAAACTTCAATTCAATTCAAGTTTTATTTCAATACAAGTTTCTGGTCTTTTGTGCTCTGCTTGCTAAAGAAAGCAATTCCTAAGGAATTTAAGTGTTGTTGTTTAGGTTTGAATGACAAAACGACGAGGAAAAGCGAGAATGAGAGGAGAAGAAGAGAGATCATGAAGAGCTTTTGACTGAAATTTGTGGGTTTGTTGGAAGCAGGTGGTGAAGATGACGATGAAGCTGCAGCCATTTGTTTTGAGTCGACATTTTGTTTATATCCAAAGAATCGAATTGAAATGAAAAGATTGCATGGCAGCACGTTGAGCGTTGTCAAATTGTCTTCTTATGTGTTGGTATTTTATTTTCACGCGCATTTGATGCGCGTGGGTAGATTTATTAAATGCACTTCATTTTTTTTATTAAGATTAAAATGTACTTCTAAGTTGTCAAATTATGCTCTTGTTATCTTATATAACAAGGTACACTTGTCACCAATTTCCAAAACCATCATTAAAAGTAAAATTTTATAGTTAATGACAGTTTATATATATAACCGTCATTAAAAAGCCACAATATTTTTAATGATGGTGTTTAATAACCGTCATCAAATATAAAGAATCGTTTTTAATACATTTCATGACCGTTTTACAATAACCGTCGTTATATGTTATTTGCCTTAAAAAAAAAAGCCGATAAAAGGAATAAAGGTAACGCGCAATCCCTAACCACTCACATTCCTTATCTTCTTCTTCAATTTTCACGAATTACAATCACAACGACTCACTCAGTCACACACACCAGCCCTAACCCTACCTAAGCTATCAAACGCCAATGCCGCTACCGCTGTCAAATCGATTGAACTGCTTCGGCGCTGAGTCTAGCCATCCTTGAGCCGATTTGCTTCCTTTTTCTGCCGCCGCTGTCAATCTCTGCCATTCTTGAGCCGATTCACTTCCGCAAAACAGCTGCTGTCATCTCTGCCGACATTGCCTCTGTGTTCGTTCACCGTCAGATGCAGGGTTATTGTGGTGACACTGCCTCCGCTGTCAAGTCAGTTCAAATTTTCTAGGTGCTATCTTGAAAATGTTGGTGAGATTGTTGCCAATGATATTCTAAAATTTTGAATTTAGGGTTATTGTTTCACCACTGTGAGTTGCTTTCTCCAATTTTGCAATTCTTTCCTCTTAATTTTGTTAGGAATTTGGTGGGTGAAGCAGACACGCAGCTAAAATAAAATTGGAAGAAAATAAAGAACAAGCACAATAGAGGACACCAGAAAATTACGTGGTTCAGCTTTTAGCCTACATCCACGGGCGAAGACAGAAGGAAATATTATACTAGTGAAAAGGAGTTACAAGTATTGTAGTATTTTAGCTCACTACCCAAAACCCCAATACACCCAAACTCTCAAATCACTAAGCACACAAAATTCTTTGCTCTTGCAAGAATTACTTCTCTCAACTCTCAACTTTCTCTACAAAAATTGGATGCCAAATGAAATGGGGAGCTCTCCCTTTTATAGCCAAAAAATGGCTATTAAATTAATAATAATTTTTTTCTTGTCAAAACCGTGTTCCTCATTTTCAAAACCGTGTTCCTCATTTTCTTCTTCAAACTGCTTCTTTTTCCATTTTCCTTTTCAAGCATTTCGGCCAGCCCATTTTTTCTTCTTTCTCTTTTGTTTCTTTCTTTGGGCGGCACCTCCCAACCAAGACTTTAACATTCTCCCACTTGGAGATTTGATTGAGAATCAATCAATCTCCACACCATCCTTTCTGCTTCGCCATAATCATGTTGCCTATGTTTCTGCTAGGCAACAAGAGGATCTACTCCAGATAAACTTGTCAGCATTTATCGGCTTGGTCAAAACATCTGCTAGGTTCTCCTTCGTATGGATTTTCTGTAAATCGACACTTCCATCTTCCACTACTTCTTGAACGAAGTGATACTGAACTCCTACGTGCTTTGTCCTGGAATGAAAGGCTGGATTCCTTGCAATGTGCAAGACACTCTGACCGTCACAAAACACAGAAATTTTTTGTTGTTTGTGCCCGAGCTCCTCCAATAACCTTTGTATCCAAATAGCTTTCTTGCAAGCTTGTGTAGCCGCCATGTATTCTGCTTCTGTTGTAGATAAAGCCACAACGGTCTGCAGTTTCGAAACCCAGCTTACAGCTGCTCCCGCAAGTGTAAACACATAACCAGTAGTGGATTTTCTTTTATCAAGATCTCCTGCAAAAACTGAATCCACATAGCCTCTGACAGTAAACTCTGATCCTCCATAACATAATGCAACATCTGAGGTTCCTCTGATGTATCTTAGAATCCTCTTCACAGATATTCAATGCTCTCCACCAGGATTCGCCATGTATCGACTGACTGCTCCCACTGCTTGTGCAATGTCCGGTCTAGTACATATCATAGCGAACATCAAACTTCCCACTGCTGATGCATACGGTACTCGAGACATCTCCTTCCTCTCTGCTTCATTGCTAGGACACATACTTGAGGATAATTTGAAATTAACAGGAAGTGGGGTAGAAATTGACTTACAATCTTGCATGTTGAAGCGCCGCAAGATTTTCTTCAAATAATTCTTCTGCGAAAGCCAAATCTTCATGTTATTTCCGTCTCGGTGAATTTGCATCCCTAGAATCTTGTTTGATGGTCCCAAGTCATTCATTTCAAACTCCCTAGCCAACTGTGCCTTCAATTCTTGGATTTGATCTTTGTTGGAACCTTCTACTAACATGTCATCCACATACAACAGCAAAATGATGAAATCATTATCATCAAACCTCTTGTAATATGCACAATGGTCTGAACTGAGTCTGTTGTATCCAAGGCTCATAATGAAGGAATCAAATCTCTTATACCAACACCTCGGCGCCTGTTTGAGACCGTATAGAGATTTGTTCAACCTGCAAACCAAGTTCTCATTTCCTGTTTCTGCAAAACCTTCTGGTTGGAGAATATATATTTCTTCTTCAAGTTCTCCATGAAGAAATGCAGTTTTCACATCTAACTGCTCTAGATGTAGGTCAAATGTGGCACACATTGCCAAGACTATTCTGACTGTTGTGAGTCAAACCACTGGCGAAAATATCTCGTTGAAGTCAATGCCTTCTTTCTGAGCATATCCTTTCACCACCAATCTCGCACGATACCGCTCCACTTGGTCATTGCCATCACGCTTGATCTTGTAGACCCATTTGTTTCCAATGGCTTTTCTTCCACGTGGTAGTGGTACAAGTTCCCATGTCTTGTTCTTGTGTAGAGCTTCAATTTCTTCCTGCATTACTGTCATCCACAAAGCAACATCTGAGCTGTTTAAAGCTTCATGAAAAGTTGAAGGCTCTCCATCCTCTGTTAGAAGACAGTATGCAACGTTGATCTCTGTGACATACTCCGAGTGCCACGTTGGCGGTCGTCTCTCACGAGTTGACCGACGAACTTCTTGAGCCTCGGACTCGACTGGTTCTTGTTCTTCGTGCTCTAGTGCTGCTTCAGAAGAATCTGAATCTTCTGGATTATTTTTCACATATACCGGTATAGTCTCTGACTTTTCTTTTACCCTGCTATCATCCTCATCTCTCCTTTGCAGTTGATCTTCTATAAAGATAACATCTATGCTGATGATGATCTTGTGGGCAGTGGGGTCCCACAGACGATACCCCTTTACTCCATCAGCATACCCCAAGAAGATACATCTTCTAGATTTTGGATCCAGCTTTGTTCTTTCTTGGGCATTGTATATCACGTACACAGGACATCCAAATGCATGTAGGTAAGAATAATCAACTGGCTTTCCAGTCCACATCTCCATCGCTGTCTTCAGCCCAATTGCTGTAGATGGCGACCGATTTACTATATAACAGGCAGTTTTGGCCGCTTCTGCCCAGAATGAATTTGGTAGCCCAGCAGTCCTCAATATAGCTCTTATCCGTTCTGTAAGAGTTCTGTTCATCCGCTCTGCCACTCCATTTTGTTGAGGAGTGTATGCTACCGTGAACTGCCTCTGAATACATTCTTGCTTACAGAAAGCAACAAACTCGCCATCTGTATACTCTCCACCATTATCTGTCCTCAAGCACTTGATCTTTTTACCAGATTCAAGTTCCACCCGCGCTTTGTATTCTTTAAACACTAGAAATACATCTGACTTTTTCTTAATTGGATACACCCAACATCTTCTGGAATAATCATCAATGAACGTCACCATGTACTTTGCACCTCCCATGGATATATCCGGTGATTCCCAAACATCAGAATGGATCAAGTCTAGAATGCATTTACTTCTAGCAATAGATCTACTGAATTTTAATCTATGCTACTTACTTGTAACACAATGCTCGCAAAATGGTAAACTTACCGATTTGAGCCCCGGAAGTAATTTTCTCTCAGAGAGAATCTTCAAACCTTGTTCTGACATGTGGCCAAGTTTGAGATGCCACATCATCGTTGATTCTTCTCTATTTGACGCGACACATGCATCAGCCTCCAGTAGTGTTTCTCCTTTAAGCATGAATAAATTAGCACCGATCTTTTCTGCCTTCATCAATACAGGCGCTCCTTTAACGATCTTCATAATTCCATTCTCCACATGAGTTTTGCACCCATGATTGTCTATTTGTCCCAAAGACAATAAATTTTTCTTCAGGCCGTTGACATGTCGTACCTCCCCAATTGTGCGAATTGTACCATCAAACATTTTTATTTTGATAGTACCAATACCAGCGATCTCCAAGGCATGATCATCTCCCATATATACAGATCCTCCTGAGATAGGTTCATATGTGTGGAACCATTCTCTCCGAGAAGTCATGTGCCAGGTAGCTCCTGAGTCTATAAGCCAGACATCAGACAGTCGTTTTCTGCCTTCTGAAACAGTTGTTGCCTCGCTGTAGAGTATTTCGCCATCATCCGAGGTACTTGCTACACAACCCTGAGCATTTGATGACTCAGGTTCTTTGCCCTCTCTTCTCTTCTGGTTACTCCAACACTCTTTTTTTACGTGCCCTTTCTTGCCACAGTTGTAGCATTTAACATTCTTCTTACTTCTAGATTTTGATCTACCATGATTTTGACTCCCACTGGAGCCACGTTCCGTTGATCTCCCTCTCGTCACCGATAGTGCCTCCGCTTGCTGCGAACTTGCTTGTCTGTTTTCCTTATTTTTCCGCATGCTCTCCTAATTTAATACGGAGGCTGCAACATCGTCGAAAACTAGATTGTCCGCTGGATTGTTGTTCGTCATGTTGATGATGAGTTGATCATACGAATCTGGTAGACTTTGAAGTAGAAGCTCTGCACGTTCATTCTCCTCTATATTATGACCCAACGTTGTGAGTTGTGAAAATAGAGTCTTCAAGGTGTTGATGTGATCGGTCACCATTGTAGATTCCGTCATTCGAAGAGTATAGAGTTTCCTCTTCAAGAAGATTTTGTTGTGTAGTGACTTAGCCTCGTACAATTTTGTGAGAGTATCCCATATTTCCTTCACTGTATTTTTCTCTGCCACACTGGATAATACTCCGTCTGCAAGTGCCAAGTGTAGATCAGAAATGGCGTTGCCATCTATCTCGTTCCACTTGTCATCAGTTATCTCCATGAGCTTTTCTCCAATTGCTGCTAAGCAATTATTTTTCCTCAATATAGCTTTCATCTTTATTTTCCACAACGAAAAATTGTTTCCGTTAAATTTCTCAATTTCATACTTTGCCGCCATTTTGTTGATAAATACCGCACACAAGCTAGTGTACCACCTTGAATAGTTGTGAGTATGTGTGAGAATGCAATTATTTTTCCTCAGTACCGTATATGTGAATAGTACCCCTTACGTGAATAGTACTCGACTCCAAAAATACAACCAATAGCTCTGATACCACTGTTAGGAATTTGGTGGGTGAAGCAGACACGCAGTTAAAATAAAATTGGAAGAAAATAAAGAACAAGCACAATAGAGGACACCAGAAAATTATGTGGTTCAGGTTTTAGCCTACATCCACGGGCGAAGACAGAAGGAAATATTATACTAGTGAAAAGGAGTTACAAGTATTGTAGTATTTTAGCTCACTACCCAAAACCCCAATACACCCAAACTCTCAAATCACTAAGCACACAAAATTCTTTGCTCTTGCAAGAATTACTTCTTTCAACTCTCAACTTTCTCTACAAAAATTGAATGCCTCTCAAAAATTGGATGCCAAATGAAATGGGGAGCTCTCCCTTTTATAGCCAAAAAATGGCTATTAAATTAATAATAATTTTTTTCTTGTCAAAACCGTGTTCCTCATTTTCTTCTTCAAACTGCTTCTTTTTCCATTTTCCTTTTCAAGCATTTCGGCCGGCCCATTTTTTCTTCTTTCTCTTTTGTTTCTTTCTTTGGGCGGCACCTCCCAACCAAGACTTTAACAAATTTGCTTTGAAATATTTGCTCGTTGGATTTATTTCCTCTTCATTTATAATCGATTTGGTGATTTTGTGTTGTGTAGCTTGTACCTTAGTCTCTCCTTTTCCTTTCATAATATTATAAAATATGTCGTGCACTTTGGCCTTTCGTTTCTTGATTTTCTTGGTTAATGAATTTGGAAAAAGAGTGAATTATGGGTAAGGGGATAGAAAATCACATTGACAGAAAAGAGGACTGAAACGCCCTGATTTTTACTAAGTGGAGTTTATTTATTTGTTAAAAAAATAAATTTTAAATTATTAATGATTTAATTGTCTTATGCTTATTATATTGTTCGTAAAATTTTTGTTACAGGTCCAGCCCATGAACCTCTTTATATTTTAGCATTTCTTTATTTATTTACGAAACGAAAACCAGCGTTCGGATTCAAAAGGAACAAAACAGAAAAAGGAAGAAAGGAAACAAGAGGATAACAGGACGTGAGAGAGGAGAAGAGGGAGAAAGAAGAGAAAGACAAGAGAGGCTAGGTGAAGGATTTGGATTTAAAGAGAGAGAATTCAATTTCAGAGCAAAATATTAAATATCTGGCTTTTTGAATTTGTAAGCCTTCTTTCTCAGTTCACTTTATTCTTTTATTTTTCTTCAAAATTCTTGTTTAAATTGGCATGCATGTTGATGTTGTTAAGTCATTTCTAAATTAACTTGCATGCATGATTAAAATTCTGTTTATTTAGGTATTATGTCATTGAAATTAGTCTCTTTTGCCATGCTTGTTTCAAGTTCCGATTCTTATTTGAAAAAAAAAAAAAATTCTATGTTTGTTCCATAATCTGTTTTGGGTATTAAAGTTGATACTACCTAGCAAATTCTAAACTGTAATGGCTGATTTCTTCTCTTGTTTTTGTTTAATCTATTCAAATTCATGTATAAATTTACAGGTGTCAGATATTTGCCTAATTACCATGTATGTGTTAAATTCATTTTGGGTGAATTTTTATACTATTTAATCAACTTCAAAGTTACATGGGTTTGGCCAATTATCACATAATCTCTTCTTTGACTATTTGATTAGATTTTTGTTCATGCGTGGCTTAATTAATTTCGAAATCTTCTTACTTATAAAGCATTAATATCTTTTTCAATTAAATTCTCTAAATTTTCCTGGCTGCCGTATGAACAACTCTAGTTTTTTTTCCTTAAATAAATTTGTTTGAGTTCTAATTAATACTTTAATTTAATAGATTATAATTTAAATCTTGCAGCAGATTATAATTTATGGTGCTAATGGTATTTTTTTTACTTAATCCATTGTTTTGTTCTTCAGGCTATTGATCCTAAGACTTGCATGGTTTTATTCAAAATGCTAAATTGGGTTGTATTCCAGTGGCTGTATTTTGACGGGAAAGAAGTATGTAGTGTTACACTTCTTTTTTATTTTTTATTTATTTTATTGTCATTATTATTTAGCTTAACGGCAACCCAATTTTCTCCCTACCCTTGTGAGTGTGGTCAAACCCCAAACAAATGAAGAAGTTTTCTGGTTTTATGTCTTAAATAGAGTGCCTGTAAATATAAAATCGAGATTGAGCTAATGAGTGAAAATGGTGATACTTGGATTTTTTTAGGCTCTGCTTTTTTTCCTTTGCTTTAAAAGTTAATTTGTTTAGCTTTACCTTTGATTTGAATTTTTTGTTTCTGTTCTTTGCAGCCAACCAATGAAAATGGTGATAATCGGGCTCCAATAAATATTGATTTAATAGGAACCACATTGGTAAGCCTAGTTGCAAGACAAGAACTACTTTGCAAAGCATGCTATGTGTATAATTCTGAGCATTAAGGATTCAGTTTCTGAAGGGCGAGCTTGCTGGCTGGGTATAAATGTTCCAAGTGCCAATCCCACCTTATGTAAGCACAAAATATAGTCTCCATTTCCTTTTTGGATTATATTTGTTTGTATAGTTATATGATACTGGATTTTAATTTAAGAATTTGTGCAGTACATTTTTTGACTGTTAGGAGTTAGTTTGATCAAGGTTATTTAAGTACTAAATTGTTATAATTGAGCTTGTATGCATTTAAGTTCTTTATATGTAAATGACAATTATATCAATGTGTAATGTAAATTGAAATTTGCCAATGTGGCTTCAATTGTACAGTTTAGAATGTGAAAACAACTATCTAAATTTTAATTTAAAAAAACAATTGAAGTATATTAATTTTAAATTGTTTTTTTTTTTTTTTTACTCGTGCAAAAGATGACGGTTCTTATATAAGAACAGTCATCAAAGAGCGATATAAGGTGACTGTTATGATACAAAACCGTCATTAAAAATTGATATTTAATGACAGTTATTAAAAAACCGTCATTGAAAATATATATGTAATGACGGTTATTAAAAAAACCGTCATTAAAAATATATATTTAATGACGGTTGTTGGTAAAAAACTGTCATTAAAACTTATATACCTATAGCGTCATAATAAGTATACATTTAATGACGGTTTTTAAACTGTCATAAAAAATGTACCCCTTTTAATGTCGCTGCCTAAGATGACGGTTTTAAAACCGTCATCTTATGTCTTTTAAAACCGTCATTAAAGGTCAATTTTGTAGTAGTGTTTTTTGAATAATAACCAAAAGTACAAGTAAATAAAATATATTTATTTAAGCTAAATGCTACATAAGAAGTTCCTTTTATATACTAGTCTCTGTCTCTCTTCCTCTCTCTCTTTCTCTCTCATACTAGTCTCTCTTTCTCTCTCTTAGGAGTATTTTATCGTACAATCTAGGTTTTTTTTTTTTAAGTTCATTTTTTAAAAGATTGGAGAGTGGATCAAATCTAAATCGATTGTTTTAGCCTTTACCTCCCCTAAAATTCAAAATGTATTAACTAGCTAAATAAAAATACTTGAAAATTGTTTGACTAAGTCATTGAGGCCATAATTTAAACATTGATAGATAGTTAAAAAGTTCCAATAAAATATGATCATCTAATGGTGTCCTTACAGTTTTGTAACCACAACCAGTACAATGTCTCTATCAAATGAAACGTTTCTACCCAAAATCAATTTCTTTTTTACTATATGGAATTAATCGATTTGGAATTGCGGATTTTTAATAGATATAATAGAATACCCTAAGTATTTTGATAGTATTCTAAAATTAATGTTGACTTAGCGCATGGCTTCGGGCGTCACTGTCATGAACTTGGTCAGTCTAACAAATATAATGTAACTCATGGTATCATCAAAATATGTGCAACCTCGCTTGGTAGAAACCAGATCAGATTAGGGCAAATTATCTCTGTTGTCTTGGTCAAATCTTTTGTGACTTCATCAATAGATATAACATGTAGCCACGCCACAATTTTTTTTTTTTTTTAATTGGAATGCTTAGAAGTCTATTAAAGATTATAATGTCACCTAATTAAGAATAATATCAATTATTCTATTTTAATATAATATTTAATTAAATCATTGCCATTATTGTACTCAGTCATGGCTCATATGTGGATCCACTAATTATTTCGCACCGTTGATTGATTGTGGGACGGTAAAGATTTGATTAAATTAATATTACACCAAGTGTTGATGCAATTTTCTGTTATGCCTGCGGATTCAACTTGCTAAGATTTTGGTTATGCCTTCAGGTTCAAGCATTGTTGCTGATTATGTGAGCTGTTGAGATTTTAGTATTGAGCATGGCTGCTCTAGATTCAATTTGAGCCAATGTAATTGTTTCCTTTTCTGTCACTATATTCTTACAAGGACTTTTTTGATAGAATAAAATTATGTCAGTAACATGGTCTGTGACAAAAATTATTCTGTCAAAAAAGCCCAATTTTGTAGTGATTCCAAATAACGGTTTAGTTTCTTTCCTCCTCGTTTTGTCAATAATTGATTCTATTCCTGGTTAAAACAAGTTCTTTACTTCTCTAAAAATGTGCATAATTTCCCCAATTATAGAAGTGTCAATATATTTTTGCCTTTCTTTTTTTTAAGGACTAATAATAATTTATTGTTTGGTTATAAGTACTAGAAATCAAACATGAGAAAATAATTGAGTGCTTTTTTTTTTGTTAACTAAAAAAATACGTATTTTTTGTATTTGATATTTAATAGAAAGTTGAAAGTAAAATAAAATCCAGTTGTAATATAAGTTCACTTCATTAATACAATTAAACATATAGAATAAAATTTATAAAAGTTACATATACAAATACATATTAGTATTCAAAATAATAAAAATTTCGCATTGGAAACAATTTTAAAAAAACTAAATAAAAGTTTTTACTGGTGAAAGGAATTGCGGAGGGAAAGTTTGATAGAAGATGCACACTAGTTTTATTAAAAAAAATAATAATAATAATTTGATCAGCCACCAGAGCTTTACTTCAGTGATTTTCTCAATACGACGTACGGTCATCAGAACCTTATCATGATGTTTGTATATTCTAAGCTTCATGACATCATATTAAAAACGTATTGCTAAGGTAATTTGAAATTCGTTTTATCCAATGAATGTTACATATACTGGTATGTTTAATATTTTGTTTTGGTTAAAAATTTTACTATCTATCAGCTAATAATTGAATTTGACTCATTTTTATGTAAACTTTATAGACCCACCGATTCGCCATTTTTTTAATGTTATGATCATTGTACGCATGTTATATTTTAAATTATGACTCCATGTGAAATCAAAATTTAAATTTCACCATCTTTTATAGAGTTTGGTTATGATAATCAAATAATACAATAAATGTCACCATCTTTTATAGAGTTTGGTTATGATAATCAAATAATACAATAAATAAACACAAGGCAAAAAATTGACATGGTTCGACATATTAATTAATATGTCTACATCCACGGGTGGTGATACCAATAAGCCACTATATAATGAAAAAGTGTACAAATAATAATAAGCTCTCAGATGAGCCCAAAAAAAAAAAAAGAAAGAAAAAAAGAACACCAATATCAACCCTCAAAATCAATCAATCCCTAGCAGTTTGGCCTCACAAGAGCTCTCTCTGTGTTGTGCTTTCCCTCATTCATTCTCCTGACAAATACAAGGCTCGCAAAAAGCCAAATCGAATTTATAGGATTTGATTATGATAATCAAATAACACAATAAACAAACACAAGGCAAAAAATTTACATGGTTCGACATATTAATTAATATGCCTACATCCACGGGTGGTGCTACCAATAAACCACTATATAATGAAAAAGTGTACAAATAACAATAAGCTCTCATGTGCGCCAAAAAAAAAAAAAAAAAAAAAACACCAATCTCAACACTCAAAATCAATCAATCCCCAGCAGTTTGGCCTCACTAGAGCTCTCTCTGTGTTGTGCTTTCCCTCATTCATTCTCTTTACAAATACAAGGCTCGAAAAAAAAAACAAATCGAATTACTGAAAACATACATAACAGATTAAAAAAGCACGCGCCGCGCCCGTCCCCCAATTCCTGCTCTACGACGCCATTTCGTAATTCCTTTTTGGCTGAAAAATTAATATCGCTTTCCCCAACAAAACAAATGAATCAGTTAGACAAATATATCTAATTTTAATGGACATTGTTATATTAATAAAGAAGAGTAGAGAGCAAACGAGAAGGAAAGCGTATACAAATTATAATTACTAACCAGAGTTATTAGCACCATTACATATATATCCCTGTTGAATCCCCTCCTCTGTTCACCATTCGTTTCTAAAATGGATTAAAAAATAACCACTAATTAATTTTTTAAGTAAAATAGAGTGAGCATGTAATGCATGCAGTAGATCTAGAAAGCAATTACCCGTGGCGGTGGCCGTGGGTGATTGTAATTGACTAATTGCAGCCGCGCACTTCAGGCAATGGAGATTTTGGGAATGTGGCGTATGTTAGGCCAGTCCTCTCCTGTCTCCTCTCTGTAACGTTCTTGTAAAATATGACATCCCCCCCAAATCTCCAATTTCTGGAGCGTTGACTTCTGAAGAAGGTGATCGGGCAGTGCTTTTAATTTACGGCAACTCCAAATAGTCAAGGAAGAAAGACGTGGCATGATTATGATTTCTCCCTTTATTGCAGTCCCGAGATCCCACTCTTCCAGTTCTTCCATAATATAAAACGTAAGCTTTTTCAATTTGGCAAAGGCAATAACTGAGGAGCCATCCATATCACTTTCTACTCCCAAAAATTCATTACCCACTCTTTTCACGCTTTTCATTCCTGCAATATAAAGAGATTCAAGGGATGGCAATTTTCCCAAAGGAGGCAAATGCTCACAATTTCTCCACTCGTGGAGACCTAAAAACCTTAAATTGGTTAATGACATGATCCAATTTTTGGGAACAACATTCCTCTTCCCCCTATATTTATTTATCCATAATTCCTTTAAATTAGGAGGTGGTCCTAAGGCCTCAAGAAGTCGTTCATCTTCATCCTCCTCATTCTCCCTCCTCCCAGCTTGATCAAAATGAAGTTTCAACTCAAAGAGATTTTTCTTTTTCTCAAGTTCAGCCCTTCGAGCCTCATCCACATCTGACACATCACCCAGCCCACGTATCCTGCAGTCTCGAAGGAGGTTAAGCTTTTTAAGAGACCCAAGGCTACATGCTCTGCCATATCCTCCACCCACAACAAACTCTTTCACTCTTCGAAGCCTGATTAATTTCCCAATCCCTACAGGCAAGTACCTTAAAGATACAGTACACTCATTGTCTAAATACATCAGCTTTCTTAACCTCCCAATCCCTTGAGGTAATTCTCTAAGTTTTACACAACAATTAACATTTAAATGTTCTAAATTATACAACTCACACAACGTCTCGGGTAATCTTTCTATCTCCATTTGATTGGCCAAATTAAGGTATTTCAAATGTAATAATTTTTCTATATTTGTTGGAACTTCTTTGATGAAATCCTCAGGCAACCTCTCATTATGCACCTCTAATTTTAATGCCCTCAAACAAGTTAATTTATCAAATAATTGAGGTAGGATTACGCTAGAATGTTTAGTACTTTCAAGTAAGAGGCTACGCAATCCTCGCAATGCTTCAATATTGTCGTAAATGGGCATCGGACCGCAGCCTATAGCTAACGTCAAATGAAGGATTTTTTTCTCCGCAAAAGAACTCATAGCTAACTCTTCACCACTATGTAATTCTACTATTAAACATTCATTACTACATAAGTATTCGGCAAAGTCGTGCACTATGTCATGCATTTTGCATAGAAATAATTCACCATCATATCCTCTTCCAAATTCCTGAAAGAATGAACGGCTAGCTAAGACATTGAAATACTCTTCACCAATTTCCTCCATCTCTTTATTTCTTTTATTGTTAAGGAAACCTTGAGCCATCCATAGTTCAATTAACTTATCTTTCTTTAGTATAACGTCTTTTGGAAAGACGGCACAATAAGTGAAACATTGTTTTACCTTAGAGGGTAATTCATTGTAACTCAACAATAGAGGGGCTAAAAGATTTTTCTCAACCTGTTCTATCTCCCATATCTCACTCTTTAAGATATTTTGCCATTCTTTTTCAGTGTTTTTAGACCGCAAGAGACTAGCAATTGTCTTTGTAGCTAAAGGTAAGCCCTTGCACTTTCTTGTAATTTCTCGACCAATTTTTTCTAAATTCTCACGTTCCTCCATGGACTTACCAACAAATGCTAACGACTCAAACACCGACCAGCATTCCATTCCAGACAACACATTGACAGATATGATGTTAGTTGATCCCATAATACGGGCAACTGCCTCTTTACGTGTGGTAATTAAAATTTTACTTCCATAGAGACAATTCTTTAAGCAGTTGTTGAATTGCTCCCATTTATGGAAATTTTCATTCCACACGTCGTCTAAAACAAGAAGAAGTTTCTTCCCGGCTACATGTTTTTGAATATGTTGCATGAGAGATTGAAACTCAACAAAATTAGGGAGACAACCTGTTAGAGCCTCAATGATTGCTCTAGCGATTCTGAACTCATCAAAAGGATCTGACACGCAGACCCATATTCTTTTTTCAAAATTCTTTTCAACATCACCGTTGTTGTAGGCAAATTGAGCAAGAGTTGTTTTGCCTATGCCCCCCATCCCAACAAGTGAGATGATATGGGGCCCCTTTTGTTCTATACTATTCTCACATATTAACCTATCAACCAGTTCGTTCTTCTCATCTTTTCTACCAAATATTTCGGACTCATCAATTGAGGAGACACTTGGTATTCGCTCACCTGCTCTCTCATTACTCTTAATAACATTCACAGCAAAACCAAACTGGTCTTTCTGTTTGGCAATATCATCAAGACTTTCATTGATTTCTTTGAGCTTGAGAGCAATGTCACGACGTAGAAAAAGTCGTTTGCAACCAAAGCAAGAGGCAGCAGGAAAGAAGGAACATACCTTCTTGTTAGGATCGAGAGCAGCATTCTCATGATCATCCACTCCATCGATTTTCAGTTTGAGCCTTGCAGTGCTCCACTCCTCCAACACATCTTCCATGTTGTAAGATACGTCTCTGAGTTGATCGAGCCAGAGTCTGACACTTTCCTCCTTTACTTGCCTTTTCTCTACATCATGGAGCACAGCTTGAATGGCTTGGAGATTCCTGCTCAGCTTCTTCACTTCCTTTCCGACACCGGTTACCAGCCTCACCTGTTCCTTTGTCTCTTCAGCAGCCATGGTAGTCAGCTGCTGCAAGAGAGGGGAAATGATCGCATCAACCATGGTGAAAGAGGAAAAAGAGAGAGAAGAGTTGTAGCAACAGTAATTAATGCTGAAAGAAATGAAGGAGCTAAAAATGTGATGAAAATGCAGCCGTGGTCTTTCAATTCTTATAGTACTGCAAGCAAAATTCCAATTTAGAAATATTTCATTTCAGCCCTTGTGAAAGAAGCTACTGTTATTATTATTACTATTTTTTTTAATAACGGCAAAGAGTGAAAATGATATACACTTGTGGACACGAAATAATATATTGTTAGGTCCTACATCGGCGATTCACGCGGTATGTGAACTTTTTTTTAAAAAAAATCAATTTGTGATAAAAGTGTCACAGATATAAAAAAATGAAAATGGAAAGTCAAAATTGTAATGCAGAAAAAAGACAAAACCTTTTTTTCTTCACGGCATATAAATATGTTACAGGTAATGGAATTTATAAATGATAGAAGAAAGAGGGGTTGAACGTGTGAACACTTCATTGCAAAACTACCTTACAATTGCAGCGTGAGAACACTTTATTTTCCTTTGGACAAAGCACAATAATAACTTACAATTGCAACGTGTGAACACTTCATTGCATGAAGATTCCTGGAAGTAGCCGGCAGTTCAAATTAATATTTTTCTTTTGGAGAAAACCAACAATAATTTTATTATTGTTGTTGTTGTCATTGTTATCAATTGATTAATTATAACCATTATTTATTTATTCATTAATTATTTTAATTATCATCGTCATCATCATCAAATGACAATAATTAACAAAGGATTTTTTGATAAATTATTAATGATATTACTTTTACTATTATTATTATTATTAATCATTTTGCAATAATAATAGTCATTATTATAATTAACTAAGGGCAATTTAGTAAGTTGAAACAATTCAGCTTATTCTGATTCCTCGATTCTAAGATAAAATAAACACATCAATGGGATTTCAACCCATTCCCATTCCAATTCTTACAGTTCAAGTAAACAACTTATTCTAATTCTCATTCTTTATTCTCATTACAACCCATAAATATTTTATAATTCATATACAACATATATAATATGGTATATGAACTTGACAAAAGTTGTTGTATAGGTATAATATATTATCTCTCTTTTCAACAATTGAACAAGTTGTTACATAATATATATTATCGTGTCAGCAGATAATAACATTCACGCGGTATATGAAACTGATTTGTTGGGCTTTTAGACTCGAATTCAAACGCTTTGCTCTGCCCTGCCCTTGGGTAACTCCCCTGATCAAAAAATAATATTTTTTAAAAAATTCTCAATAACTAAAAGCCCAACAAACCAGTTTGACATGACATATTTAAAAAAAAAAAGGATAGAGCAACACAGTAATTTTTGTTATGACGACTTTGTTGTAATTGAAACATTATTCGGAAATTATTAGCAATGAGAAAGCGCAATTAGACTAAACAATTTGATCATTAACTCTCTATGCATAATCGATTCATTTAATTAATCAATTTGAATATATATATTTGTTAGTGTCGAACTTATGGATAACAGTTCATGACGTGAACTGTTTTCAATAAAGGCCTGGATATAGTGGAAGCACTATAAGGTAGAACATTCCTTTATAATCATACGATTAAAATTATAATTAATTTTTCACTATTTATTACTTAGTGTGTGTGGTTAAGATTCATACTCCACTATAAATCAACTCCAACGTAACCATAATCTTTCAATAATTGAACAAGTTGTTATATAATAATATACGGTAACAACTTGTCTCTTTTCAACAATTGAACAAGTTGTTATACAATATATTGGAAGCTCTCCAAGTTCATGACGTGAACTGTTTTCAATAAAGGCCTAGATATATTGGAAGCACTATAAGGTAGAGCATTCCTTTATAATCATACGGTCAAAATTATAATTAATTTTCCACTATTTATTACTTAGTGTGTGTGGTTAAGATTCATACTCTATTATAAATCAGCTCCTACGTAACCATAATCTTACAATAATTGAACAAGTTGTTATACAATATACGGGTAACAGTTCATGACGTGACAAATAATTTATTTGGAGCGAGCCATGTGTAAAAATTTGATAACTATCTCCTTGGATCCAATTTGGTAACAAGATTCTTTTCAACCGTCATTAACTGGTTGCAGATGACTTACTGAAATTACAATTGCATTAAACAACTTTTGACTGTGATGTGTGAAAAATCAAATAATCTTTACTATTAGTTTTGCAACAATAATAAATAAAAAATTATTATTAATTATTTCTTCTTGTGTATAAATTGATCCATCTAGAGCTGGATATTTACATATTCTTCTATTTCTAATCATTTCGAAATTTAATATAAATATTTTTAAAAAAATCAAGTTGTAATAAAAGTGTTATAAATATAAAAAAATGAAAATGGAGAGTCAAAATTGTAATACCCAAAAAAGACAAAAACTTTTATTTTTTTTTTTCTCGGCATATAAATATGTTGTTACAGGTAATGGAATTCATAGCCCCAAAGGGAAGATTCTTCCATAAATGATAGGAGAACGACGGGTTGAACATGTGAACACTTTATTGCGAAATTACCTTACAATTGCAACATTTGAACATGGAAGTAGCCTGCAGTTCAAATTAATATTTTTCTTTTGGACAAAACCAACCAACAATAATTTTCGAACCTGGAAGATACTCATTAAAAGATAGATCTTCGTAGTTTTCTTAGAAGATACTTAGAACTGCCAATATCTTCTAATTATTGTTTTAAAAATCTCAGTTGCCCATTTAACAAATCAGTAGTTTTTGTTTGATGTTGATGTTGAAATCTGCTCGTCCTTTGCCCAACCAGATCTTAACACCAACGTTTATATTATCAACAGTGAGGATGTCAATTTCTTCTTGCTTCGACGATTGCTCTAGTCACCGAAGTTAGAATGGGTCTTCCTTCTCCCGCTAAGCCTGCGTTCACAAAAACGGAGAGACGCCAGTGGTTTTACCGGTGTAAACCCTCCGATGCCTAAGTTAACACAAGGTGTTTACGGGAAAACTGTGCAATTTAGATTCGATCAATTGCTTATAATTGGCTCACAGTTTATGGTTTGGTTTCAATTTGGCAGAGTTTTCCCTTCTCTCAATTTTTCTGTCCTATTCTTCATCGATTTCTTCCTCTTTTATAGCCGTTGTCCCACGTTTCCGTTTACCCTTCATCCCCCCTTTCTCGGGTAGTGGCAGCCCCTCATGGGACTCTAACTGCTGCATTATGGGCAAACGTGGGATCTAGCGTCTCCCTCAGCGGTTCTGGGAAAAGCGCAACTATCGTGATTCTGTAGGATCGTGTTCCCGATCTTTGGGGAAGGGGTATCGACTCGGTATACGTCTCTGGTCGGCCTATGCTTGTAGAGGGCTCATTATTAGTGTTCTGCTCGTATCATTCGGCTGAGGTGATCCACCCCGGGGTGGAGATGATGACATGGCCGAGCTGGTACTCTTATTTACCTAACACCAGTCCCCCAGTTTCTGGTCTTGCGAGTGAAACGAGTTTAGAGTAGAAACTGATAATTAAATCTTACCGACCCGGGGAGCTTCCCATCTGGTCTTCTGTTTATTGGGATGGACCTGAGGTTCCCTCTCTCGCCTGAGAAGGTTTTCGTCCGAGTATGGGCCCTTATGAATATATCTCGTATATATTTGGGCTTATGTCTCGTCAGGCCTTTTATAACGGTTAGTGACGTGGCGCTTCCCGACTCTTCGTATTTGAAATTTGAAACGACGGGCTATCCATCCTCGATATACGGTGAGTGAGCTGGCATCCCCATCACTTAAACGCTTTCATTTCCCCATTTTTTGTTTCAAATCCCTAGATTGAAATCATCATCGTTTTGTTATTCGTCTCTCCGCCGTTAACCAAATCCTTCTTTGAACTTTGCTCACTCTTCCCGCGTCTGGAGTATCCACTTACTGGGTGTTTTCTCTGTCACGGCAGCGCCATCAGTGTCAGTTTATTCCAGGTATAGCCTTTTACCTCTTCTTTGGTTGTTGTTGATTGGGTTCTGTGTTGCCCCTTTTTGTATTCGTGTATTCGGGTTTGTCTTGGTTTCCTTTTGAGACTTCGATATGTCAAATCGGAGAAGGAAGTTGATTGCGGATGAAAGTGACGAAGAAACAAAGGATTCGCACCTTAACTTGTCGATACCCACTGATTTCTTACGTCCCTCCAGTAGTGTAGGCCCCTCCCGTGGTAGGGATACCCTTGAGTACCCACGTCCCCTAACCATTTCACCCTCCCCTGAATTAGAGCTTGTAGGAAATAGAGGGGGACCTGCGTCGGGCTCTGGCGAGAACCACGGTTCTGGTGGGGTTGGGGTTCCTGAAGAAGTGGGCGATGGTGAGGGAAGCAGTTCCGAGCCGAGCCGACCTCCTAAAAGGAGAAACCTTGGCCATAGGGTGGAGGCGGATTCTTACCCTATTGATTACATAGCTTGTGCCACCATCCAAACTGATCTATTCAAGCTTAGGAACCTCTACAACATTCCTGAGGAGGTTCTCCTTGTAATTCTTGGGAAAGGTGACGTTCCTAGTCGGCCTCCGCGGGGGTATGTGACGATGCACCTGGAGAGTTTCAAACTAGGAGCTTGGCTGCCCCTTCAGCGTTATTTTGCCAAGATACTGGGTGGTATGCACCTGGCCCCAGGTCAGTTACATCCGAATGGGTGGAGGGTTCTCTCGACTATGTTCGTGTTATGGGAGAGGTGTGGATCAGAGGAGCCCTCCCTTGTTGAAGTGAAACATTTATACCAATTGAGGAGTAGCCCGAAGGAAGCAGGCTGGTATTACTTCATATCGAGCTCTGCGAAGAGGAAGCCAATCACCGGCTTCCCTTCCTCGTGCAAAAATTGGAAGAACAAATTCTTCTTTGCTGGAGGAAGTTGGTGTCCAGCAGCCCGTTCGTTGGGTGGTGATATTTACCTTCCAACGCATTTTGTCACCCCAGGTCGTTCATTTTTTGCCTATATTCTTTCTTGAATTGCCACTTATTGGGTTCTTTATCCTTGTTTGTTTTTTTTAGAATCGTGGGGTTTAGTTAAGGATCTTGAAGACCGACCTTTGCTCCAGGTTAAAACTGCTCTGGTGAACGCGTCTACCTGCCAAGATCTCCTGTCACCAACAAACTTGGTTAGTTCGGGCTTAGTAGATATTGCTGCTGGAATGGATAACAAGATCCTCAACGCGATGAGCAGAAAGCGTGGTCGGGCTCCAAGCAGCTCCAGCAACCCTCCCCCTCCTCCAAAGAAAACCAACGTCGGTCCTTCCAAGGCTCATGTTCCTGCTCTGCCCCCTCCTCCACCTCGTAAGAGTGGTGGGGAGAAAACTTCCGATAAGAGTCCTGAGGTCAGCATCCAGTCTGGGGACTGATCTTCTCCTCTTCCATCTCGGGATCAAGGTGACTACCTGAGTCCGTATCAGAAGGATTACAGAAAATCGGTGGGGCCCAAGATGGTGAAGGACATCGAGAGTATGAACCTCTCAGAGCTAGCTGGTTCTGTTCAAAGAGTCTCCTTCAGGCTGGCCACCTTGGTTTCGTGTTACAAGAACGGGTCCACGCGCCATGAGAGGAGGCTTCAAGCTGACAATCAGGAGTTGAAGAAGAAAGCTGAATCTGCTGATCGCTCGAAGGAGAAGCTGGCTGAGCTGAACAAGCAGATCACGGACCTGGAGGAGAAAGTTGCTGTTGCTGAGTCCACCACCTCCAAACTTGAGGGTGAGTTGGGTGGCCTGAAGTCTGATCTTCAAGCTACTCAAAGTGAGAGAGATACTTTGAGGACCGCCCTTGAGGGAGAAATCAAATCTCTGAGCGAGCAGCTAGCTGAGGCGAAAGACAAATCTGCTGATGTAGATGATCGGCTGGATGCAGAGTATGACTCTGGGGTTGCTTTCTGCTACAAGTGCATCATGTTTGTGCTTAAGGAAGAGTATCCCGAGTTGGACATGAGCAAACTGGAAGCTGGGGTGCAGAGATATATGGCTGAGGCCGATCAGAGGGATAAGGAACAGGGCGATCAAGACCAGGTGGAGGCGGCCTTAGGAGGGGTGCAGGTGGAGGAAGCAGGAGATCGTGCTCCTGAAGTTGGTCAAGGGTCAGTGCCTCCTCTCCCCGACGTTGCTGATTCTCCTCTCCCGGAGATTGTTGATCCCTCAACTGTCGAGGCTGCTGATCCTCATAACCCTTAGACTTACTTTTGTATAAATTTTGGACTTTCATTTGTTTGCAATCGTTTGAACGTTTATAAATTTTTAGATGCTCTCTATTGGCCTTCTTGTCTGGTTTTTGCTCATAGATTGTTTCTGCAAATTAATTTGATAATTTATCTGACTTTGCCTACTGGTTCTTTAGTGGACCGAGCAGGAATAAGCATCTGCTTGCCTTAGTAGACTTTCGCAGAATTTCCTGCTGGTCCTTTGTTGACTGAGCAGGAGTAGGCACTTACTTGCCTTAGTACAATTTTCGTAAAATTGCTTGCTGGTCTTTCGTTGACCGAGCAGGAACAGGCATTTGCTTGCCTTAGTGAGAATTTTGTAAGATTGCCTGCCGGTCTTTCGTTGACCGAGCAGGAGCAGGCACTTGCTTGCCTTTGTAGAATTTCGTAGCATTGCCTGCTGGTCTTTTGTTGACCGAGCAGGATTAGGCACTTACTTGCCTTAGTGAGAATTTTGTAAAATTGCCTGCTGGTCTTTCGTTGACCGAGCAGGAACAGGCACTTGCTTGCCTTTGTAGAATTTCGTAGCATTGCCTGCTGGTCTTTCGTTGACCGAGCAGGATTGGGCACTTACTTGCCTTAGTGAGAATTTTGTAAAATTGCCTGCTGGTCTTTCGTTGACCGAGCAGGAACTGGCACTTGCTTGCCTTTGTAGAATTTCGTAGAATTGCCTACTGGTCTTTCGTTGACCGAGCAGGATTGGGCACTTACTTGCCTTAATGAGAATTTTGTAAAATTGCCTGCTGGTCTTTCGTTGACCGAGCAGGAACAGGCACTTGCTTGCCTTTGTAGAATTTTGTAGTATTGCCTGCTGGTCTTTCGTTGACCGAGCAGGATTGGGCACTTACTTGCCTTAGTGAGAATTTCATAGCATTACCTGCTAGCAGAGGGATTTCATGCTGAATTCATCTTTATTGAAATTCGAATGCATTACAGAAATGCGGGATATATGCATGTGTAACAATTCATCATGCATTTAATAGAAATAATTGATCAAAATGAAGACTTAGTAGCACACTTTGCTTACTGGAAATACTTCTTCAAGTGCTCGGCGTTCCACGACCTCTTCACGTCTCGTCCGTTTGGGTATGCTAGCTTGTAAGCTCCCGGTCCAGTCGCTCGAATCACCCTGTACGGGCCTTCCCATTTCGGGCCGAGCGCGCCATGGTTAGGATCCCTAGTGTTTTGATTCACCTTCCTAAGCACCCAATCCCCTGCTCAGAACTGCCTCACGCGTACGTTCTTGTTGTAATAACGCGTGACCCTTTGCTGACACTGAGCCACTTTCTGCGAGGCCCTTTCCCTTTTCTCTTCCAGCAGGTCCAGGCTCAAACAGATCTGCTCACCGTTTTGCCCATCATTGAAATATTCCGTCCGATGTGTTCCTACTCCAATTTCTGCTGGGACTACCGCCTCATGACCAAAGGTTAAAGCAAACGGGGTTTCCCCTGTGGCGGTTTTGTGAGTTGTCCGGTAAGCCCACAATACTCTTGGTAGCTCGTCAACCCAAGCTCCCTTCTTTTCTCCCAGTCTAGTTATCAGGAGTTTCTTTATCACTTTGTTGGCTGCTTCCACTAGTTCGTTTGCCTGGGGGTGTGCGGGGGTGCAGAACTTCAAGTCCACCCCCAAGTTTCGACAAAATTCCCTGAAGTTGTTGTCAAATTGCCTCCCATTGTCTGTAATGATGGCATAGGGGATCCCGTATCTGCAGATGATATTCTTCAAAATAAAATCCATCGTCTTTCTCTTTGTGATTTGGCTGAGGACTCCCACTTCTACCCACTTGGTGAAGTAGTCTATTGCCACAATTGCGTGTGTCGCCACTCCTCGGCCCTTAGGTAACGGACCAATCAGGTCGATTCCCCATTGGGCGAAAGGCCATGGGGATGTCATAGTGGTTAGCTTTTCTGGGGGTTGTGCAGGAACCTCTGAGAAGTTTTGGCAGACTTTACATTTCTTTGCCATCCTTATCGCATCCTGGTGCATAGTTGGCCAGAAGTATCCTTGCCGGAGTGCCTTGAAGGCTAAAGTCCTCGCTCCTGAGTGATTGCCACATATTCCTTCATGAATCTCCCTCAGCACATAATCTGCTTCCTCATCATCCAAACATCTCAAGAGAGGCAAGGTGAATCCTCAGCGTTTATGGCCTCGTACCTTTCTTGGTTAAAGCACCTCATTTTCTGCCTCACCGGCCTTGCCCCTTTCTTGATTTCCAGCTTGTGGCAAGCTATCCCTCGATCAATACCTGGCATGTCCTTATGAGACCAGGCAAATATATCTGCATGGGACTGTAGGCATTTCACCAGCTCGCCTTTTATTGCTTCGCCCAATTCTGACCCGACCTTAACCACTCTGCTCGGGTTATTCTTGCTTACAACAACTTCCTCCAGCTTCTCAACAGGTTCCTGGCGACCCTTTTTTTAATCCACTCGGTTATCTAGAGAGGTAACTTGCAGCGTTTCCTTGGCCGCTGTAGCATAACAGCTCCTTGCCATTCTCTGGTCGCCTTTTACTACGCCAACAACTCCATTTATTCTGTACTTTAACGCCAGATAATGCGTGGATATTACACATTGGCTTATCCTCATAAACGGTCTCCCCAGTATCATCTGGTAAGGGCTTCTTTCTTCCACCACGACAAAGTCCAGCATCATCGTTCTTTCAAACGGCTTTGACCCCACAGTAATCGGGAGTTCGATAATCCCCATAGGAGTTAACCGTCCCCCTCCAAATCCCTTCAAGGATGTATTCGTCCGCTCCAGCTTCAAGTCTGAAATCCCCATATCATCTAGGGTCGACTTAAACAGAATGTCAACTAAGCTGCCCGTGTCCACCAGTATTCGCCGCAATTCTGTACTAGCCACCAATGCCTTAATCACCAGTGCATCCTCATGAGGATATAAAATACCCTCTTCGTCGTCATCTGTCCACATAATGGGAACTTGCCGCACTTTTACTTTCTTGGCTGCTGGCAAATTGAAAAGCACTTCTTTGCTGGTCATGGCGTATCTCCCATAGTTCTTCCGCGCCCTGTTCAAATCCCCGGCCAATATTGGCCCTCCTGCTATCACACGGATGGTCGGCTGTTCCCGTTCCAGACCCCTCTCAACTCCTTCATCCCGCATGTACTGTGATTCAATGACGGGGGACACTCCATCTACATACTCATCCAAGTACCAGTTCCTCACTAAATCCTCCACCTGAATCTTTAGGTCACGACATTGGCTGATAGTGTGACCGTGAGTGTCGTGGAATTTGCAGAATTTGCAGAATTTGCTCTTATCCCGTCGATGAACAGGTTTCGTTATAGGGGCTGGAGGGTACAGCAGGCCTCGTCCCTCGATCCTTTCATACAACTCCTCCATTGGGACTTTTAACGGGGTGTATTGTCTATACGCCAAGCTCTGGTCGATCAGCTGGACTGCTCGGCCATCATGAATATCGTCTCGAACTGATATTGAAGTAGCAAATGAAGAGGAGAGAGCAACTACAAAAGCATAACTAACCAATTCGATTCCTTATTGCACCATTCCTGAATCCTGTCCTCTGATCGGTTTCATCTCAGTACTGTAGGCCTCTTCCCGTCTTCCATATCGCAAGACACTTCACCTAGCCCAAAACATACCGTTCTTGGCTTGAAAATGGAAAGTCTCGTGCAGTGCAGAAATCAGAGGAATTAACCCACTTATGACCATCGTGTGTGTATATAGTAGACGATGTCATCGATACTTATTTTGTCACAAAATTAGTTAACATACACTTATATATAAAGCTGAAGTAATTAGATATCTAATGAGTGTTTAAGATATTACAAATTAAAATGTTGCATACTCTGGACATTAACATAACATAAAATTTGATCCACAATTTACTCAATTTCTGAGTTAGCTTACCAAAAGTATTGTAGCAGAAATAACCAAATCAACCCAGGTCCTTATATAGAGCCCCTGCGCGTCAATTAAAGTAAAAGCTCGATCCTCTGTTATCTGAAATGGTCAAACAAACATTAAACCAAAATGTTGAAGTCTCTTTCTTTTGCAATTCTAGCTCTAACTGACGAGATTGATCGAAAAGAATAACCAACATTAAGATTAATTTTTATTTCCATTACTAGGAAATAGAGAATTAAATGGAATTCTCTCAGTAAAGCTCACCAATATCTGTCTCCGTCATCACATGGATATATCAGACTAGCTATCTAATCCTTTTATTTTATTTTTTTTCCTTTTTCATTCAACAGCTTCAGCATATAACAAGAAAGCTTGGGCTCCTACAATGCTTAGGCCTCATCACGATTAAGTACTCGTACGGTAGCGCAAGTAGCAAGCCTGGCACCACTCTAGATCTGCTAGAGCAAAAATTTTACACACGCGCCCTGAAAATCTGTTACATAAATCATGTCCTAATAATCAGCAATAATTCAAAGATGCGGATAAAAAAACACTATATTGCACAAACATACACCTTGTTCATATTTTTTGTATCACATGAGACATAAACTCCTCAAGAGTCAAGTCCGACATTTAATTCAACCCATAAACTTGTGCTTGTAGTCCGCATAAATGGTTAAACAAATATTATCTTTTCGACTTGAAGATTGGATTACAAATATATAGTAGGAAAGTAAAACGGAGGAGGAGAAAGAAATTACCTGTAGTAATTGAGAAATTACTGCCAAAAATAAAATTACCCGTAGGAATTTTATTTGGTTAGTAATTGAGAATGAAATTACCTTAGGTGATGGCTGAAAGGAATTTAGATCTATCAAAAATAGATGTAAACAATTAAAAACTAAAAATTAATTACTTAATTAATTTTTTCGGAAGTACTGTTCACTGTTACTGTTTACGGTTCTGTTCACCACAATTGTTTACAGTAACTGTTCATCCACATCAAAAATATTAATTTTCCAAAAACACAATAAAATGCAGAAAATAAATGACACAAAGATTTTTACGTGGTTCGAATTAATCAATCCTACATCCACGAGGCCACGCCAAGATGAAAAGCAATTACTAAGTTGAGATGTTACAACCTATAGATTTACCAAACTTAAGACTCTCACTTACAGTTTATCACCATACAGTTTACTCAACCTTAGACTGAATCTGTGTCTCTTAAATCATTGCTACCCCTCTTGATCCACGATCCTCAAGGCACTTCGCAAAGTGTTCAATAGCAATTCTTCAATTCTTCAATTCTTCAATTCTTCAACGTCTAGTGATCCAAGATCCACATAGAGTCTCAACAGAGATGAAAAGAAGATAATAAAACAAATCAACACAACATGGTGCGCCAAATTCGGATTCTCTGGGGAGGAGGCCAAATTTTGCTTCCCTGCTTTATGCTCTGCGTTGTGCCTGTCTTCAATTGTGAAATACATCTCTTTATATAGGCACTAGGATTTCACCAAAATAGCAAGTTTGAAAAGACTTAGATACTTTCCAAATACGAGTTTCTTTCCTCTTATAATTCCTATGAATCTGAATAGGAATAAATCTGATCTTCTTACATTACTTGTCTCTTAAGAAATATTTAGAGCATTTAATGACTTCTTGTTTGAACAAACTTCTTGCTCTAAATAGATCTCATGCGCCAATAATAGAATCCCACCATTAATTGACTTGCTAAAATAGACATTTAATTAAATTAGGAAACAAATATTCCTAATAAATTGGAATCTCACTAAATTAGGGAATTAATAAATTAATCCCTATTACAATACATGCAATAAATAAACTTCCAATTTAACTAGACATGCCATAAAATGCCAACACTATAAATAATGGACTTAACAATGGCGATGGTACTTGCGGTACTCGTTTTAAAAATCCTCAAGGTTCGAATTTGACATATTGGTGATTGATTAGGATACTGGGAATGTGGCATATCTTGGGGCAGTCCTCTCCTGTTTCCTTTCTGTGATGTTTTTCTAAAACAGAACATGAACTAATATCTGAATCCTGCAGTGTTGTTTGTTGTGCGCAGAATGTGAAACGCATCAAATAATCACAGAAAAATAAAGGACACAAAATTTAACTCAGATACTATCTATGAATAATATAACTCAGTACCCCACTTCATGCAAGCTTTGATATATTATTCCTTCTATCTATTTATCCACTGCTAATTGTTTTATAAAAAATTTGGTGCACTGAAGTGAACCCAATAACTCCTAGCTAGAAGCAACAATGTCCAATTAAGCCGCTGATACAATCAATCAAACAATAAGGAAAGGATCAACAACACAAAAAGCACAAGCAAGGCACAAAGAGTTACATGATATATCCACAGGTGGTGATGCTGGTATCCACCATACGTGTGATGAAAACAAGTGTATATATATAAAGAACACCACCTGTCTCTCACAATAACCCCCTAGAATACAAGCGCAAATAAAAATGAGCCAATTCCTGCTCTGCTCTGCCCTCATGTACGTAACTCCTCTGCTAAGAAATATTGCCTTAAAATATGGGTAGCATATGCATGCATGACCAGCAAATCAGTTAGACATATAAAATTATCAACCACACAGGAAATCAGCAAATCAGAGGTTTCATGAATTTGTAATATTTGAACATCAGAATATGAAGAGTACAGGGCAATGGGAAAAAGTAATTAACCAACCAAATAACTTTAAATCCAAATAAGATAAGTAATGTATGAAAGGAGGGTTGAAGCCCACCTTAGAAGCTCCTGTCTATGAAGGCCAATAAATCTCCTGCTATCTCTTTACTTAGATCTTTATGTATTTCTATACACTTTTTACTCTACTCTGTTGTTCAACCTTCCTTGGTTTTATGTATCTATTTTATGTGTATTGAGAAGGCTAGTTACTAGGTGTCAACTCTTCCCTTTACTAGAGTCGCTTCACGATGGCCAACGGCATACTGTGATGATTGAAATGATTTTTGGCCCAATCCAGACTCCAGACACCTTCAAACCAAACTGGAATTTTATAGGTGCCCCATCTCCCTGAGGATTTCAAGTAATTTGTGGCTAGTTCCATGACAGGGGAGAGGAAAATTGTATGACAATAATTTGTCACTGCACGTTATGGTAAAATGCATTTTTTTTTATCATGATATCATCTAACATTTTGGGATAACCACGACACAGAAAAAGAAGTTTAAAAACTAGAAAATGAGCTCTTTTAGCAAAATTAGAATGCTTAAAGAGAAGAAAAGAGTATAACAAAGGGCATCGATTTGAAAAAAATTGAAGAAAACTATAGCAAAATTTTTTATTGGACAATTCTTGCACAATAACGTGCTCCATTGTACATGTAATTTATGTTCTACTACTGGAACAGTTTCCCAAACTAACTAACTTGATAAAATATACAAAAAGAGTTGAAGAGTTAGGCTAGTGACATGACATTTAAAATAAAATTTTATCAAATGCTCTACAAATGAGACATCTGAGGAAACCCAATGAATTGGCGCAATCAGCTTGTCTGAGAATGTGGCTGGTTGAGAGATAAATGTTCAGCCTCTATGATGAGGAAGAATTCTTCCTTGCCAAGTAGACACGGTAAGCTGCCAGCCCGACAATGGTAACGGCTGCTCCGACTGCAATAGGTATAATAGGTAGAGCTCAGTACCATGCCTAACAAACCAGTTTGAAATAATAAAAAATGATCAATCACATAATGATTTTATGGTATTAATTGAACATCAGAAAATGAAGAGTAGAGAGCAGTAATAGAGCATAGTGAATCCAGTCCTCTGATGATCAGTTTACAGGACTGTCTGTCTTCCCATCTTCGATACAGCAAGAGACTTCACCGAGCTGAAACCATATTGTCCTTGGCTTGAATTTATTATTTTGCTGAAAATGGAAGGTCTCTTTCAGTGCAGAACTCAGAGGAGTTGACACACATATGATATGACCATCCACCTGATGACTCCATAGATGCTTATTTTGTAGCAAAATTAACATATTTCGAAGTAATTAACTAGTTATCTTGTCTGTAAATTCGAGATATTAAAAAAATACTGCATATTCCTGACATGAACATAATATAAAACCTGCTTAAAAATTTTTCTCCTCACAATAACCCTCTAGAATACAAGCGCCAATAAAAATGAGGCAATTCCTGCTCTGCTCTGTTCTGCCTCATGTACGTAATTCCTCTGCTAAGAAATATTGCCTTAAAATCTCGGTAGCATATGCATGCATGCCCAGCAAATTAGTTAGACATATAAAATGATCAACCACACAGGAAATCACCAAATCAATGGTTTCAGGAATTTGTAATTGAACATCAGAATATGAAGGGTACAGAGCAATGGGAAAAAGTAATTAACTAACCAAAGAATTTAAAATCCAAATAAGATAATTAACGTATGAAAGCTGGGTTGAAGCCCACCTTAGAAGCTCCTGTCTATGAAGGCCAATAAATCTCCTGTTATCTGTTTGCTTAGATCTTTATGTATTCCTATACACTTTTTACTCTACTTTGTTGTTCAACCTTCCTTGGCTTTATGCATCTATTTTATGTGTATTGAGAAGGCTAGTTACTAGGTGTCAACTCTTCTCTTTAAAAGATAAAGTTTTGAGAAAAGGAAAGAAAGACACCCACGGCCAACTACCTTGTCATATTTTGCATACCAAAATTGGATATTAATTATGGTCACTGTCTTCAACCTGCTAACCATATTAAAAAAAATTGGTCTTCCCGATTGAGTAAGTGAGCCCTGAAAAGACATTACCTAGCTTAAAAGCCAAATGAATGTAGACTTGTGATTGGTGTAATTGGTTTTAAAGAAATTAGTATGCATCCCCATTGAAAGCCAGTAAATAGAGTTGAAGAAGATGCTAATGTGCCACATGTTACGGTCCGCCAAAGATACTAGCCCAATTGCCCACAATTTCGGGCTAGAGAGCCAACACAAGGCCAAGAGTGCTAGCTTGGCCCAATTCCGGAAAGTTCTAGGCAACTCTAGCACATGTGAGCTTGTAAATACTCTAGAATTCTCTATACATTTCCAGCACATGTAAATTCTAGATAGTTGGTAGATTTCTCTAGAATCTCTAGAGCTTGGCAAGCCTCCCCTATAAATATGGGATGGCATTAGGCATTTGCATTCAACAAACACAACAACAAGCCTTGTAAGCAACTCAAGCATTGTAATCTCTCTTTGTGCAATACAAGTTTTCTTATTTGGCTCCATTGCTCTCTTCTCTAGTTCGAGAAGCTCTAGGCTTACTTAGCAACATTCGGCAAAGTTGTCTAAGTGCCGCACGGGTTAGCTGCGCAAAATACTCATCCCATGACAAGTGGTATCAGAGCTAAGGTTTGCACGCATAGAAATTAGCTCACGAGCAATGGCCAACCCTTCGAACGTAGCACAAGAGGGTGTTATTGGTGTGGATGTTCCACCGGAACCAAGCTGCGGCCGAGAGGGAGAACGCGCCCAAGAAAAACTCGCGGCAAGTCCAAGGCCCCATCCGTGGATGCGTTAAAGCCCCGTGTGACTACTCTCGAAATCGCACTGTCCGCCGCTCAAGATAGCCTCTAGGGTTTGGAGGAAAGAGTGGACGGTCTCGAGGGAGAATACGCCGAGTTCACGGTGGCAACAAAAACTCTCATCCAAGAGCAAGCGAACACTCTCCGAGGTGAGTTTCGTTCTTTCCATGATGAGTTGCTCAAACTTCGTAGCTTTGTTCAGGACGAACTACGCGCTGTCCGTGCGGAAGTGGATGAAGTCCGCTCGGATTAGGCATGGCACAAGCGCACACTCTTCGCAAGTCCAGCTTCCGCAAACTTGAGTGATGTGCGCCGCATTGACGTGCCAAAGCTCGACACTTACGATGGCACACGCAATGCCACAATCATGGACAATTTCCTCGTTGGGCTTGATCAATACTTCGATGCCATGGGGGTTCGAGATGAGGCATCGAAAGTGGGTACTGCACCCACCTATCTTCGAGGCGCCGCACAACTATGGTGGCATCGCAAGCATGGCGAGATGGGCAAGGGCATTTGCACCATCGACACTTGGGCTAACTTCAAGCAAGAACTCCGAAAGCAGTTCGCCCCAAGCAATGCGGAGAAGGAAACGCAAGCGCGCTTACGTCGCCTCAAACAAACGGGTAGCAATCGGGACTACATCAACGATTTCACTACCCTCATGTTGGAGATAAGCGACATGTCCGACAAGGATTCACTCTTCTACTTCCAAGATGGCCTCAAGGATTGGGCCAAGACCGAGCTTGATAGGCGTGGTGTCCAAACACTTGACGACACCATTGCCGTTGCGGAGTCGCTCACCGAATACTCCGCCTAGCTCAAGGACAAGAGGTCTAGCTACGACCGAAGTGGGGGAGAGAGCCATGAGGACAACGACCGCAATTGCAAGGAGTGGAGCAAGAAAAAGCCTCCAAGCGGCAAGGGCGGGCAAAGTAAGTCCGAGAAGCCACCCAAGCCTCGAAGCCCATGCTTCATTTGCAACGGCCCTCATTGGGTACGTGACTGCCCGGAGAAAAAGTCGCTTAATGCCCTCGTGGCACAACTCAAGGGCCAACACACACTGACTGTGGAGGAACCCCAACACAACTTGGGTTCGCTCCAACGCCTTAGCACACTTGTGAGCCAACCGCCAGCACCTACAAGGAAAGGGCTCACGTTCGTAAGTGTGCTCATCAATGGCCAAACCGTTCGTGCGCTCCTTGACACCGGAGCAACACACAACTTCATCTCCGAAGAAGAGGCTAAGTGTCTAGGCCTCAAGGTAACGCAACACGGAGGCACCATCAAGGCTGTAAATTCACCCGCCAAGCCATTTGCGAGAACCACACGAGGCGTACATGTTACGCTTGGGACATGGAATGGGAAGCTCGACTTCTCGATTATGCCAATGGATGACTTCGCAATGATCCTTGGCATGGAATTCTTCGACAAGGTATATGCCTTCCCACTTCCCGCAACGAACTCCCTTAGCATCTTCGATAGGAGTAAGGCATGTGTGGTACCGGTCGAGCGCGCACAACCTGCAGAAAAGGCGCTCTCGGTCATGCAATGCAGACGAGGATTCAAGAAGAATCCGGACCGCTTGGTCTCCATCTGGCAACACCACAAGGGAGAGGATTCTGAAAGCTCTCCAAGCCAAGTCCCACAACAAGTACGAGCCGTCCATGACAAAGGTGAGGACGCTATGCCTCCGAAGCTCCCACCAAGACGAGTGGCTGAGCAACGTACAAAGCCATCCGAGCATAAGGGGTTGCGGAAACACAAGAGGGGACGCCACAACACCAACCGAAAGAAGGGAATGACCACATGCGGAGCAAGTGGCGGAACCTCCCCAAGAGTGAAGCACAAGAAGACTAACGGCAAATCGCGGAACAAGTCACAAAAGGAACAAGGACGAGATCGCGACGAGGACGCCGCAAGCTTAGGTGGGGGAGGATGTTACAGTCCGCCAAAGATACTAGCCCAATTGCCCACAATTTTGGGCTAGAGAGCCAACACAAGGCCAAGAGTGCTAGCTTGGCCCAATTCTGGAAAGTTCTAGGCAACTCTAGCACATGTGAGCTTGTAAATACTCTAGAATTTGAAATATAAGTGTGCAACCCAAGAGGGGGGGTGAATTGGAAATTTAAAAATTATCCTAGCAAATCCACACAACAAGCACTCTAATGTCTTAATAAAAATTGAAAGCAATAAGTTCAAGAAAAGCACAATAATTAAAGAGTAAGGGTTAAGAGAAACAAACACACGAATTTTTACGTGGTTCGGCAATCCCCGCCTACGTCCACGCCTCCAAGCGATCCAAGCTTGAGGATTTCACTATCCAAGCCTTTCCAAGGCTTCAACGATTACAATTGACTTTGAGGTGTCAATAAACCTTTACAACAAAGAGATTATCTCCTAATCTCTTCACTCAAGTGTCTCACACACTCAAACTCATACAATTGAGATGAATAAATGAAGGTTACAATGAAACTCACTCAATGAGTAGATATTCAAAAATGAAGAACAAGAAATGATTCAATATTTGTATTTCGCAAGTTTGAAGGCTCAAGATATCACGTGTGCTTTTTGTTTTTGCTTATTGGAGAGCTTCAAAATGAGTTGGATTTGAGTTCTTATAGTTTGAGCTCAAAAACTAGCCGTTACTCACATTCTGGGCGTATCCGGTTTGCCGTTTAAGGAATCCGGTAAGCCGGATTTATGTTACCGTTAAGGCAAAAATTTGAATTTTGCCTATCCGGCGTGTCGGTTACGAAATCCGGTAAGCCATTTGAGTTTTGGATGCTTAGTGCCCCATATCCGGTTTTCCAGTTTTTATATCCGGTAAGCCGCTTGCTACAGTAACCTGCTACAGTGAAATCTTTCCTAAATTTTTAGTTTGACCCCAAAACTTTATAAAACTATAGTATGACCCAAAACGTTATGAAACTTTGCAAATAGGTCCAATTTTAGAATTTCTAAGTAATGCTTTGTTAATCCCAAAACTTTTTGAAATTATGATTTTGCCCAAACTTTGTGAAATTATAGAATGACTCAAAAACATTTAAATAGTTTCAAATAGGTCCAAATCTGAAATTTAAAATACTATCAAAGATTTTAAAATTACTTTCATTTTAGTCCAAAATGCTTTAATTCCATAACATCATTTTCTTATTATAAAAGCACAATTCATAAATCTTTACTTAATAAATACATGTGGTTTGTTATCATCAAAATCAATATTTATAGCCATATAGGCTAACAGAATTCTCTATACATTTCCAGCACATGTAAATTCTAGATAGTTGGTAGATTTCTCTAGAATCTCTAGAGCTTGGCAAGCCTCCCCTATAAATATGGGATGGCATTAGGCATTTGCATTCAACAAACACAACAACAAGCCTTGTAAGCAACTCAAGCATTGTAATCTCTCTTTGTGCAATACAAGTTTTCTTATTCGGCTCCATTGCTCTCTTCTCTAGTTCGAGAAGCTCTAGGCTTACTTAGCAACATTCGGCAAAGTTGTCTAAGTGCCGCAGGGGTTAGCTGCGCAAACTACTCATCCCGTGACACACAGCTAACATAAGCATAATTTGATTAGCCGAATGACTACCAAATGAAAAAGCAACATAAACTTAACAGAACTGTTAGGATTAATCGAAGACACATATATTTGTGCCAATTTTCACACCTTTAGCATTCAAACCTTGCTCTAGAATAACTGCTGTGGTCCGATGCTGCAGGCAAAAAATTTGACCTACGAAGCAGCCTCACTCACCAACCTAGCCTTAAATAAATTTTTTGAAATGCCTTGAAAACCTTAACATTATATCCAAATAAACATAACTTGTGATTGTGACGTAATGAGATTGCAGTGCATTCGTAGAGTGTACACTTATCTGCCATTTCGTCGGAACAAATTTTTTTACTTCTCTTAAAATTTGCATAATAAATAGCAATATGGACAAGTACCTACTTATGAAAGTGTTAAGATATTTTTACATTTCTTCTTTTTTTCTTAAGGAGTAAAAGTGATTATTCACTTTGTTGATGCCCATTTACTCTATAAATGCCACCATGATCACTGAGATATGTTCATGAATAAGCATCTACCATCAGATCGATTCGAAAACGGAAAGGAATAGAGATATAAAAGGTGAAACAAATGAAATAATTAAAAGGAGAGGAACGAGATTCCATTGTCTGGTTATAACTGGAAATCAAGCATGAAAAAGGAATTGATTTTTCTTTTTTGGTTGACAGAATACACTTTCAACTAGAAAAAAAAATATTTGAATTTGATATTTAACAGAAAATTCAAATAAAATCAAATTCATTTGTAATTTAAGTAGAAAACAAAGGTATAGAGGAAATAAGATTTAAAGGAATACTCCACTTACTTATTTTATTCCAACTCATGGGGTTTAAATAGTGCAGACTTCTAATCTAGGAAGGAAACTAATTACAGGAGTAAAAAGATTAATTACAAATATTCTGGTCTATCGTGTACAGCTAATAACGTATACAAATAGAACTAAGATATACAGAGAAGAGGAATCATAGGAGATGGATTACAATGATTTCGTAACACTCCCCCTCAAGTTGGTGCATATATATCGCACATGCCCAACTTGTTGAGACACTTATTAAAGGCTTGGGTGGATACCGCCTTAGTTAGCACATCCGCAAGTTGATCTTCCGATCGGACATGAGGAATCTCGATGATTTTTGCTTCCAGCTTTTCCTTGATGAAGTGTCTATCAACTTCAACATGCTTAGTTCGACCATGTTGAACTGGATTATGTGCAATATCACAGGCTGCTTTATTATCACAATATAACTTCATGGGACTGACTTGTTGAATACGTAAATCTTGCATTAAATTCTTGATCCATAGTAATTCACATATTCCTTTGGCCATCCTTCTATATTCAGCCTCGGCACTCGATCTAGCTACAACATCTTGTTTCTTGCTTCGCCATGTAACTAGATTTCCACCCACAAATGTGAAATAACCAGATGTAGAACGCCTGTCATCAATTGATCCAGCCCAATCAGCATCCGTATACCCTTTAATATCCAAGTTATCGCCTTTTGTAAACACAATACCCTTTCCAGGAGATGATTTTAAGTACCGTAAAATGCGAATAACAGCATTCATATGTTCTTCCTTTGGAGAATGCATGAACTAGCTGACCACACTTAATGCATAATCTAAGTCTGGTCGGGTGTGCCCAAGATACATTAGTCGGCCTACTAATCTATGATATCGTTCCTTGTTAGCTGGAACTTGATTTGGATCCGTGCTTAGCTTCAAATTTTCTTCCATAGGAGTGCTAATTGGACTACAAGCGGACATCCCACTTTCATTTAATAAATCTAAGGCATATTTTCGCTGAGATAAGAAAATGCCTTTCTTTGATCTTGACACTTCAATTCCTAGGAAATACTTCAGCGAACCCAAATCTTTCATCTCAAATTCTTGAGCAAGATGAGCTTGTAGTGCAACCTTTTCTTCCGGATCATTTCCTGTTACTATCATATCATCAACATACACAATAAGAACAATGATTTTTTCTCTATTATATTTCAAGAAGAGGGTATGATCTGAATTACTTTGTTGATATCCAAAAGCCTTCATAGAGCTAGTAAATCTTCCAAACCATGCTCTAGGAGATTGCTTCAAGCCGTACAGAGATTTTCGCAATTTGCAAACCTGTTTACTTCCCTCAACTTGTATTTTACATCCTGGAGGCAATTCCATATATACTTCTTCTTGGAGGTCTCCATGCAAAAATGCATTTTTTACATCAAATTGGTGCAGTGGCCAGTCAAGGTTCACAGCTAGAGATAATAGAACACGAACAGTGTTGATTTTTGCAACTGGAGCAAATGTTTCCATGTAATCGACCCCATAAGTTTGAGTATACCCTTTGGCGACAAGCCTCGCCTTAAACCTTTCAACAATTCCATCAGCTTTGTATTTAATAGTGAAGACCCATCTACATCCTACATGTGTCTTTCCTTCGGGTAAATCAACAACCTCCCATGTAGAATTCTTTTGGAGATAGTTCATTTTTTCATTCATTGCTTCCTTCCATTGAGGATCTTTCAAAGCCTCCTGCACACTGTTAGGAATAGCTAGTATAGATAATTGATTCACAAAAGATTCACATTCCTTTGACAACCTATGATAAGACACGAAATTACTCATGGGATATTTAGCTTTGGAGGTAAGAGTAGGTTCATAATTTAGTCGAGGTATTCCTCTAGTGACTCGATCAGGCAACACTTTTAAATGGGGCTGAGGTTCAAAATGTACCTGAGTTTCAGAGATTGACTCGGGTTGGAGAGACAATTGGTTAAATGGTACAGATTGAGGAGCAGAAGCCGTTACTTCGGGTGGAGGGGAAGCCATTACTTCTGGTGATGTAGAGGCTGGCGTTACTACTTCCATTGGATTTTCACCATCTAAAGTGTGATCAGCTATTCCATTTTGAGTTTCCCAATTCTCCCGATAGCTATTGCTTGTAAAATCTTCTAAAAAATCCAGAGTCTGCAATTCAACTCTACTCTCCCCCTGAAATGAAGACTCAGGGGCAGAATAATACATTTCATCCTCATGAAAGGTAACATCAAGTGTAGTATACGTCTTGCGGGATGGAGGGTGATAACATCTATAACCTTTTTGATACAAACCATAGCCGACAAATACACACCGAACAGCCCGAGGTTCCAGTTTATTTCTCAAGGATTTGTGAAGATGTACAAAGGCTACACACCCAAATACTCTAGGTTGCAGATTCGGCATGGTGGGAACACTTACAGTCTCATAAAGTACATGGAGAGGAGTCTGAAATTGTAATAAACTTGACGGAACACGATTAATGAGGTAGGTTGCAACTGTAACAGCTTCACCCCAATAACTCTTAGGCATGTGAGCACCAAATAATGATGCACGTACAACTTCAAGAAGATGACGATTCTTGCGCTCCGCAACCCTATTTTGTTGAGGAGAGTAGGAGCAAGTTGTCTGATGAGCAATGCCATGTAAAGTGAGGTACTGTTTCAAATCGTGATTAACAAATTCTCCACCATTATCAGTGCGAAGAACCCGTACGTGAGATTGATATTGAGTTGCTATCATCTTGTGAAAATTCTGGAACAAAGAACTAACTTCATTTTTTGATTTCATCAAACAAACCCAAGTCATACGTGTGTGATCATCAATAAAGGAAACAAACCAGCGTGCACCATTTAAAGAAGGAACCTTTGCAGGACCCCATACATCTGAATGAACAATCATAAAAGGTATTGGACTTTTATTCATACTAGGTGGAAAAGAGACACGGTGACTCTTAGCCATTTCACAAATATCACACTTAAAATTTGAATTTGCCAAATGAGAGAACAGCTTTGGAAATAATTTTTTTAAATATCCAAAAGAAGCATGGCCTAATCGCCTATGCCACAACCAAATTTCAGAACTTTGTGCTTTGCCCGATCTTTCAGTTGAGAATGCTTGAGATAATTGATCTGAACTTGCTGTAGTCAAATCAAGATAATAGAGCTTCCCCTTTCTAGTACCATAACCAATTGTCCTCCGAGTCCGGATGTCCTTAAAAACACAAAGGTTAGGCCAAAAAATCACAATACAATGCAAAGCACGTGTTATTTGAGCAACAGACAATAGGTTATAGTTAAGAGAGGGAACAACAAGAACTGATTCCAAATTCAAATTCTCTGTAAGAGTAATTGAACCTTCTCCCATGACAGGAGAGGGAGTACCATTGGCTGTGGATACTACAATTTGTTTGGATGATTTCATAGACAAAATATGATCAGTGTCAAAAGTCATGTGATCCGTAGCACCTGAATCAATTATCCAAGCACTATTACTATCAGGTGTAGAGGTATTAAGAGCCTTACCAATATTACCTGAAGTAGCAATTAAAGATGAAGATTCCTTAGGATTGTTCAAAGATTTAACCACAACAGCAGAAGCTTGATTTTTTGTCTTTGAGTTCCATTTGGGTGCTTTAGTAGGATCCCACCATTCCGGATACCCAATCAGTTCATAACACCTTGACTTGGTATGTCCAGTTCCACCACAATGCGTGCACAGACGTTCTAATTTTGACGTTCCAATTTCATAGCTGCGATTTTGCGTTTCAGATGATTGATGTTGATCAATAATCTACTTTGAAGAGTTAGAATTTAGCTGTTGGTTATTACGCCCATGTTTGTTTCGACGAGCTATCAGGGCAGATGACTCATGATGATCAAGTTCTCCATTTACTATTGTCCTGCGCATAGCATCACGCCGCACATACGCATATGTTTCTTCAAAGTCTAGTGTCGGATCCTTCCTGAGAATCTCTCCTCTGAGTTGTTCAAATTCTGCATCTAGTCCATTAAGGAAGATGTGCACTCTCGAGCGTTCAACTGATTTTTTATATGCAGTGACATCATCGGGGTCTTTCATTATGACCTTATCACGATAATCTAGCTCTTGAAAAATCTCTACAAGATCACCATAATATGTTGATAGGGGACGTCCACCCTGTTGAGTAGAGAAAGCTCGTTGATTTAGTGCAAAGATTTGTGATTCATCTGACCCATCGTAGAAAGCTTTAGCCAAAGCATTCCATATTTCCCTTGCAGTGTGTAATCTGAGATAACGTTTCATGATTTCAGGTGACATGGACGTCAGTAACCATCCCTTGACTTTTTGATTTTCTGCATACCACTTTGTATAGAAAGCATCATTCTCTAATGGTTGATCTGTTTCACCCATAATATATTCAAGTTTTTCACGTCCAGCAATGTGCATCTCAATGATTTATGACCACACATCATAGTTAGTTTCAGTAAGAGTAACACCAGCTTTGAGACCTGAGTTTTCAGATTGAACATGTATGATTGGTGTAGACGATTCAATTTTACTTTCGGCCATGGTACAAAGAACAGATGAGAATTCGGATACAATAATAAGAGCAAAGCTCTGACACCAAGTAGAAAACAAAGGTACAGAGGAAATAAGATTCAAAGGAATACTCCACTTACTTATTTTATTCCAACTCATGGGGTTTAAATAGTGCAGACTTCTAATCTAGGAAAGAAACTAATTACAGGAGTAAAAAGATTAATTACAAATATTCTGGTCTATCGTGTACAGCTAATAACGTATACAAATAGAACTAAGATATACAGAGAAGAGGAATCATAGGAGATGGATTACAATGATTTCGTAACAATTTAAGTTCATTTCATTCTTAAAATTTGACATATAGAATAAAATTTATAACTGTTTCAAATACAAAAACATACTACTATTTAAAATAATAAAAATTTTCATGGCAAAAAGTTAAAAAAAAATAAAATAAAACTGTTTGATGGAGAATGGAATTGAGCAGGGAAAGTTTGATGGAAGATGCACACGAATATTTTTGAGTTTTTTTAGTTCATCTATTAAATCCCCATAAACCAGTTGCAGAACTAGTGGGAAATCATTTTTTTTTTAGTGGAAACAAATACGAAACTGGTCCTCAAATTATTGTGTAATGCATTTTGCAAGAAATTTGATAGCCTGATTATGTTATCCACGTCTTGAACTTTTCAAGTTATGACGTGTCAGGATTTGTTGCTAAACCATACAATTATGAAATTTTGCTACTCAATCTTGTATTGTTGTATTTCCTTGCTTTCAGTTTTCTTGATCAGAACAAACAACATAAATAATGATGCTATATTAAAAAAAATTAAAAGAATTTCACTCGCCCTTCATTTGTTATCAACAATATGATATTGCCTGGGATCTTTCGGCTTAATCTTCCAGTGCCCATTAGCCAAACTTGCATTCTCAGCAATTCTTCTCCATTTCTTAATCCTTTTATCCATATGCTTTGTTAATGCACAGTACTGTTGCAATTTCTTAGGCATTGCATAATAAACTTGCCACCATTTCTTATGAGCTGAATCACTGGCAAATACATGGCGACTCACCATGTCCCAATTGCAATCATAGTCCTTGTAACACATCCATGGCTTTAACCCCAGATAATGAATTGCATAAAGACCATCACCCACTTGATGTTCCTTATCGTCTTGCTTTGAAAACACCTTCAAATTGTTGATTCTCTTAGGCAACCTATGCCACCATGTGAACACTTCATTAAGAAATCCCTGGTCACCTCCATTGTATGACGAAACCTTAAAGCTTTTGAGCATCATATCTTCAAACTTGCACAATGATGGCTCAATCACCATCACCCCAGAATTGAACAACACTTTGTCATTACCTGCTGCTGATAATTCAGGGTAAAAGAAGAATTCATCGATGTTTTTGAGTACTAAAAGATCAGAATCAATGAAGATAATTTTATCATATTCAGTGAGTTGCCATACTGTAAGCTTGCTATAATTCCACTCATTGTACGAATCTTTCTTGGAAAAGGGGCTACGTATGCGCGAAATCCACTTGGTTTTCCATCCGGCAGCTCTCAGGCCACGGAGAGACTTGCCACTTATTGATTTATCATGAAGGAGAACGAGATCTCTAGTCGAGTTTTTTTGGATTATGCTTTGCGCTAAAGCTATTGCACCACATACATAAGCTTCTGATGAATGTAGGACGGTTACATAAGCTTCTCTTTGATGGTACGTTGTGTAGTTCAGTTTTGCTAGTCTTGCTTGTGACATAAAATATCTCCATATTTCTTTGCCTGTAAATCAAAATAAAAGCACTCAAATATTAATTTTAGGTTAATTTTGCAAAATTAAGAAAAATGAATTACATATGAAGGTTTTGAAGAAGTCGTGGCGTCCGGATTAGGTAATACTTTCACGGAAATTGAAAGTGCAATTCTCTAATGCCACATAAGTCTTAATTAGGAAATTCATTTATGTTGGCTGAGTTACCAAATTTTGATGCCTTGCCAAATTTTCACACAATCAGAATCATGACTGCTGCCTGTATACATTCTGTGTCTGCAGATTATTACAACTCTTTAAGGATATCAAAATTGAAGAACCGATCAAATTTAAACCAATTACACCTGTGCACGAGTTGTGCATATTGACTTTGGATTTGTCTCATTTATAAATGCTGAACGAATAATTTACTAAAACTTGAAACTAAAGAAAGCAGTAAATTAATGACCCACCATGACCAGATAAATCACCCACTAACCTTTTTTTTTTCTTTCCTCAGAACACCTCAAATTTCCGAAGAAAAATTAAATAAAATCTCCTGCATCCATTTCTTGTGAACATTTTATATTTTTTTATATGCAACAAGCTTTCATTAAAATTTAAGACTCTATCCTCTAGAATAAACTCCAAAACATATCGATTAAAATCATAATATTTTCGTTCTCACTATAGATTCGCCTATATAAGCGACCATTAAAGTAGGAAAAAAAATAACAATAAGAGCTTAAATACTACTTCGTCAATAATCAAGAAATATGACAAGCAGCAAGACAACAACTACAGATTCATAAAGATTTTTACGAAATTTTAAGTCACATTTTAATGCATATAACATTGTAAAATTCTTGGAACTGAGTACAAACAGTAAGTTAGCATTTGGTTAGAAAATTGTACAGGGGATTTTCTTCTTCAAGTGATGACCAAATTTTCTTCAGTTTCCAAACTACTCGCTATCTAAAACACAAACAAAATGTTTTCGAGAAACCAGGGAAAAAAAAAAAGAAGAAGAAGCAAAACTCACCAGTTTGAGCATAAGCAGAAGCAATTTGGCATGACCCAACAGGCATCAATACTTTATGTTTCAATCTCCTCAAGTCAGGCTTATAAACCCAATAATCCCCTGCATACTCCACAAGATCATCGCACCTGAACATCTCCACCATGGCCCCACAAGAACCCACAAAGACAACGTACACCGCCCGATCAACATCAGGTTTCAACCACCCACTCTCCACCGCTAGATTCGCCACCACGAGATTCACTTGCAACCTAAACACATCCCTCATCCCACCACCTCCATCTCCGTTCCCTCCGCAGGGAATCCTAGCCGCTATCACGTCGAGGTACCGGTAATCCTGCGCCGGCATGGGTATATCCGGGCACGCCGGTGGGGCCCACTTGTGATCTTCATCAATCCACTCCGGGAAAAAGTCTTCCCACTTTTTATCCTCACCCACATGGTCGAAACGTACGTGAACAGTTTCAGCATGCATGTCACCACGTACGCTATTATAATCATCATCGTCGTCGTCGTTTATATTTACTAAACCAACTTTAATTTTGTGACCGTTGATATGTTTTTCGACAATATCGAGCCATTTGGGTCTGTGTATTAAGTGGTTAGTATTATATTTATTATTTGGCTCGTAAGCCAAATGGGGTTGTTGTTTAGGTTTGAATGACAAAATGACAAGGAAAAGCGAGAAGGAGAGGAGAAGAAGAGAGATTATGAAGAGCTTTTGAATGAAATTTGTGGGTTTGTTAGAAGAAGATGATGATGAAGCCGCAGCCATTTGGTTGAATTTTGCTTCACGTCTTTGTTGAAAGTTGAAAGATTTGTTTTGATTCGACATTTTGTTTAAGTTATATCCAACGCATTGAATTGAAATGAAAAGATTGCATGGCAGCACGTTGAGCGTTGTCAAATTGTCTTCTTATGTATAGGTATTTTATTTTCACACGCATTTGATGCGCGTGGGTAGGTTTACTAAATGTATTTCCTTTTTTATTATTATTAAGATTAAAATGTACGTCTAAGTTGTCAAATTAGGCAACAAACATAATACACTTGTTACCCATTTCCAACTCTCCACAAATTTTATTATTTTTATCTTATATTTCCGCAGCCATTAGATTTTTATCAAACAATTGTTATTTACTTATATTTGTTACCTTATTTTGCAAGGTAACAAAATCCGTCAAATTATGAATAAAATCTTTTACGCTACACAAAAAAATTATTTAGTGTACCTAAGAGAAAAGTTATTTGTATAAGATTAGATATACATAACTTGATCAAAATGAAATAATATAATTGTAAAAATTAACAAAGTAAAATAAATTATACGCAACTATCTAAGACTTGTAAATTCTTAAAAATTCTTACTCTTTGTATATGGTAAGGTAAGAAATTTGAGATCCATCTTCAGTTCGAAAAAAAATTATGTCCAAACTCAAAGTCTTTCCTTAGTGAAGCAAAGAAATTCGTACCAACAATATGATCATATAAGCAAATTATTCGTGACCAATAATGAGAAAATTATGTATCATACATAAGTCAATAATGAGATTTTTTTTAAAAAGTTAATTATAGTATAATTGAATGGTAACTTAATTTTCTCCTACCCATGTGAGCTAAGTGGTACATACGAATGAGGTTTTTTGAATAATAACAAAAAGTGCAATAAAATATACTTATCTAAACTAAACGCTACATAAAAAGTTCCTTTTATATACTACTCTCTCTCTCTTCCCCCTACAATCTAGGTATTTTTTTTAAGTTCATTTTTTAAAAGATTGGAGAGTGGATTAAATCTAAATCGATTTTTTTTAGCCTTTACCTCCCTTAAAATTCAAAATCCATTAGCTAGTTAAATAAAAGTACTTGAAAATTATTTGACTAAATCATTGAGGGCATAATTTAGACACTGATAAATAGTTAAAAATTTTCAATTAAATATGATCATCTAATGGCGTTCTTAAAGTTCCGTAATCACAGCCAGTACAATGGTTCTATCAAATGAAATATTTCTATCCAAAATCAATTTCTTTTTTATTTGGAATTGTGGATTTTTAATAGATATAATAAATACCCCAAGTATTTTGATAATATTCTAAAATTATCGTTGAGTTAGTGTGTGGCTTCGGGAGTAACTGTCATGAACTTGGTCAGTCTAACAAATATAACGTAACCCATGGTATCATCAAAATATGTGCAGCCTTGCTCAGTAGAAACCAAATCAGATTAGGGAAATTATCTCTGTTGTCTTGGTCAATCTTTTGTGACTTCATCAATAGACATAACATGTAGCCACGCCACAATTTTAAATTTTAATTGGAATGCTTAGAAGTCTATTAAAGATTATAATGTCACCTAATTAAGAATATTATCAATTATTCTATTTTAATATAATATTTAATTAAATCATTGCCATTATTGTACTCAGTCATGGCTCATATGTGGATCCACTAATTGTTTCCCACCGTTGATTGATTGAGGGACGGTCAAGATTTGATTAAATATTGGAATTGGTATGCGATCTCATTAAAGTTGACTTCTAAATTTGCATTCTCAATTATTCAGATTTAAAAAACAAGAACGATAAGATGATAGTTACGTTTTAATATTCTACGTTTGAAATATTATGTTTCTTCTGAAAGCTGCAAATCTTATTAACATTACCTGGTCAAAGACTTCTTGAAATAAATTATTTATGCTATTAATTCAGTTAGTTAAGGATATACTTTAAATGATATGTCATTTAATCAACCAATGATACAACATATATCGATTTAATATTAAGATATCTAAACATAATGAGACGACAAGATCAATACTCAACATACAATTTAATTTTAATACAATTTCTTTCATAAATATTGATACAATAATATTGAATCAATGTCATGTCACTTGGTTTACTTTATTTACTTATTACTTAACTCTTTTAGTACTCATACGTCACTCAAAAACTCGTATATATATTTTGTATGCATCGAATTATTGAGATTAAAATTCATAGAGTTCAACTCTCATGCACGAACTTAGGATTTCTCTATTAAGTTTACTTGAATATGATTATATTTTTGTTCTAGTTTATGACCTCTTCTCATTTTTTTCGATACATATGATTTTCATTAAATCACAACTGTAGTTGGCATTTCACATCACCCGCAATTGATTAGTTGCTTTCTAATCCAACAAAATTAATATGGAAAGAAATAAATGGCAACCAATAAATATTCCAACATTATGTATTACGCTGAAGATTAAGCCAATCCCACTACTACAAAACTGAATTTCTTTGACAGAATGCTTTTTCACATGATAGTGTATGTGTCTAATATTTTGTGATAGATATATTCTTTTCCTAATGCGGCAAACACCATTGTTTCAAAATTTTAGTGGCCTTGAAATTTTGATTATTCTATAAGAAAATAGTTACAAAATTCTGTCACTAATAGTAAATTAAGTGATTCTTGATAGAATACTATCAAAACACTTAAATAAAATCTCGCATTTTAATATTTTACAAAAATGTGTTTTAAAGATTTTAATTTTTTTTGACATAATTCTGTCGATGAACTTTCTTTTTAAATTTTTAATTCCACTTAGGCATTGAAAATGACATAGTTTTAAAAGATTTCAATGACTTAACTGATGTGAATATATCTTTGATAAGTCAACGACAAAATTCTATCAAATAAAATTTACTATTTTATTTATTTTATGTTGCCACATCAATAAATTCATATGCTCAAAAAAGAAAAACTTATGTAGGCTGAATTCATCACCTTATCATATAAAAAAAGGCCTGCTCAACCAATAAGAATTTGCCATCTAAAAAGTTTAATGGGTCTTTAAAAAAGTTTGGCTTGAGTTTGAGCTTGAGTGTTTCAGGTGTCTAATCTAATAAGCAAGTTTATAAATTATAAATTTATTAAATACAATGAAAAAGGTTTAAAAAAATTAAAGCATAAATCTAAGGTTTTACAATTTAAAATATCAAATAGTTGCAAAATGGGCGCCCAAAAAGTGTGGCAAATCAAAATTATTCAAAAACTTTTATTTTAGAGGGAAAAAACTTTTATGTACCGCTGAAATAAAATTAACCCAAAAACATTCTGTAATTGAAAGCTTGGAACGAATTTCACGCCTCTCGCCTTCTCTTTCACGCATTTCGCATTAACACAATTTGGTTGGAAAAATGGAAAGGAATAGAGAAATAAAAGGAGAAACAAATGGAATAATTAGAGAGAGGGATGAGATTCCATTTATTGTTTGGTTATAAATACTGGAAATGAAACAGGAGAAAATAATTGAGTTTTTTTTGTTAACTTAAAAATACGTATTTTTTGTATTTGATATTTAATAGAAAGTTGAAAGTAAAATCAAATCCAGAATACATATTACTATTCAAAATAATAAAAATTTTGCATTGGAAACAATTTTGAGAAATAAAATAAAAGTTTTAAATGGAGAAAGGAATTGTGGAGGGAAAGTTTGATAGAAGATGCACACTGACTAGTTTTGGAATTATACCGTCAGGCGTCAGTCATTTTATAAAAAAAATGGAAATAATTTGATCAGCCACTCCCACCTCCCCCAATGGGAGTCCCACTCCCACTCTCCACTCCAAAAATGGGTGGGCCCCACGGAGTGGGATTCCCACTCCTTCACTAAATAAGTGAAGTAAACACTGGAGTGGGAGGAATCCACACTCCTCACTCCCACTCCAGAAAGTAAACACACCCTTAGTTCAGTGATTTTCTCAATACGACGTACGGTCCTCAGAACCTTATCATGATGCTTGTATATTCTAAGCTTCATGACATCATATTAAAAATGTATTGCTAAGGTAATTTGAAATTCGTTTTATCCAATGAATGTTACGTTTACTGGTATGTTTAATATTTTGTTTTGGTTAAAAAATTTGCTATCTAACAGCTAAAACTGAATTTGACTCATTTTTATGTAAACTTTATAGACCCACCGATTCACCATTTTTTTTTATGTTATGATCATTGTAGGTATGTTATTTTTAAATTATGACTCCATGTGAAATCAAAATTTAAATTTCACCATCTTTTATAGGATTTGATTATGATAATCAAATAACACAATAAACAAACACAAGGCAAAAAAATTTACGTAGTTCAACATATTAATTAATATGCCTACATCCACGGGTGGTGATACTAATAAGCCACTAGATAATGAAAAAGTGTACAAATAATAATAAGCTCTCAGATGAGCCAAAAAAGAAAAAAAAAGAACACCAATATCAACACTCAAAAATCAAAATCAATCAATCCCCAGCGGTTTGGCCTCACAAGAGCTCTCTCTGCGTTGTGCTTTTCCACATTCATTCTCTTTACAAATACAAGGCTCGCAAAAAAAAAACAAAACGAATTACTGAAAACATACATAACAGATTAAAAAAGCACGCGCCGCGCCCGTCCCCCAATTCCTGCTTTGCGACGCCATTTCGTAATTCCTTTTTGGCTGAAAAATTAATATCGCTTTCCCCAAAAAAAAAACAAATGAATCAGTTACAGAAATATAATTACTAACCAGAGTTACTAATTTAATGGACATTGTTAAATTAATGAAGAAGAGTAGAGAGAGAGCAAACGAGAAGGAAAGCGTATACAAATTATAATTACTAACCAGAGTTATTAGCACCATTACATATATATCCCTGCTGAATCCCCCCTCCTCTGTTCACCATTCGTTTCTAAAATGGATTAAAAAATAACTACTAATTAATTTTAATTAAAATAGAGTGAGCACGCAATGCATGCAGGAGATCTAGAAATAAATTACCCGTCGCGGTGGGTAATGATGATTGTAATTGACTAATTGCAGCCGCGCGCATTCAGCGAATGTGGATGTAGGGAATGTGGCGTATCTTAGGCCAGTCCTCTCCTGTCAAGCGTTCTTCTAAAATAGGACATCCCATCCGAATGATCAATTTCTGGAGCGTTGTCTTCTGAAGAAGGTGATCGGACAGTGCTTCTAAGTTAGGGCAAAATTGAATAATCAAGGAAGAAAGACGTGGCATGATCATGATTTCTCCCTTTATTGCAGTCTCGATATCCCACTCTTTCAGTTCTTCCATCTAATCAAATGTCAGCTGTGTCAATTTGGGAAAGGCAATAACTGAGGAGCCATCCGTATCACTTTCTACTCCCAGAAATTCATTACCCACTCTTTTCACGCTTTTCATTCTGCAAATTTCAAGATCTTCAAGGGACGGCAATTTTCCCAAGGAGGCAAATGCTCACAATTTCTGCACCCCCAGAGACGTAAAACCCTCAAATTGGTTAGTGACATGATCCAATTTTTGGGAACAACATTCCTCCTGCCTCTGTATTTATGTATCTCTAATTTCTTTAAATTAGGAGGTGGTCCCAAGGCTTCAAGAAGCCGTTCATCTTCATCCTCCTCAAAATAGAGTTCCAAATGAGAAAGATTTTTCTTTTTCTCAAGTTCAGCCCTTCTAGCCTCCCCCGCATCTGACACACCACCCAGCCCACGTATCCTGCAGTCTCGAAGGAGGTTAAGCTTTTTAAGAGACCCAAGGCTACATGCTCTGCCATATCCTCCGCCCACAACAAACTTCGTCACCCTCCGAAGCCTGATTAATTCCCCAATCCCTACCGGCAGGTATCTTAAAGAATCAGTGTCATCATTGTCTATATACATCAGCTTTCTTAACCTCCCAATCCCTTGAGGTAATTCTCTAAGATTTCGACATTCACTAACATCTAAACATTCTAAATTATACAACTCACACAACGTCTCCGGTAATTTTTCTATCTCCGTTTGACCGCACAAACTAAGGTATTTCAAATGTATCAATTTTTCTATATTTGTTGGAATTTCCTTGATGAAATTCTTACGAATCTGAAACCACGGTTCACGCACCTCTAATTTTAATGCCCTTAAACAAGTAAATTTTTCAAATAATTGAGGTAGGACTTCGCTAGACCATGAATATTCATCACTTTCAACTAAGAGGCTACGCAATCCTCGCAATCCTTTAACATTACCCCAAATGGAGATCGGAACCGAAGCCCCCCTACGTAGAGTTAACAGTAAATGAAGGATTTTTTTCTTCCCGAAAGAGCTAATAGCTAACTCTTCACCACTATGAATTTCTACAGTTAAACATTCATTACTATATAAATATTGGGCAAAGTCGTGCACGATATCGTGCATTTTGCAAGTAGAGATTTCACCATCATCACCTCTGTCAAAATCCTGAAAGAATGAACGGTTAGCTAAGATGTTGAAATACTCTTCACCAATATCCTCCATCTCTTTGGCTCCTTTCTCACTAAGATAACCTTGTGCCATCCATAGTTCAATTAACTTATGCTTCCATATTTTATAGTCTTTCGGCAAGACGGCACAATATGAGAAACAACGCTTTACCTTGGAGGGTAATTCTTTGTAACTCAACAATAGAGGGGCTAAAAGGCCTTTCTCAATTGCTTCTAGTTCCCATATCTCACTCTCTAAGATATTTTGCCATTCTTTTTCAGTGTTTTTAGACAGCAAGAGACTAGCAATTGTCTTTGCAGCTAAAGGTAAGCCCTTGCACTTTTTTACAATTTCTCTACCAATTTTTTCTAAATTTTCACGTTTTCCTATGGTCTTACCAGAAATCGCCAACGACTGAAACACCGACCAGCATTCCATTTCAGACAATACATTGACAGAGATAACATGAGTTGATCCCATAATACAGGCAACTGTTTCTTTACGTGTGGTAATTAAAATTTTACTTCCATGGAAACCACTCTTTAAACAGTTGTAGAATGGTTCCCATTTAGAGTAATCTTCGTTCCACACGTCGTCTAAGACAAGAAGAAATTTTTTCCCGGCAACATGTTTTTCAAAATATTGCATGAGAGATTGAAACTCACCAACATTAGGGGCAGAATCTGTTAGAGACTCAATGATTGCTCTAGCGATTCTAAACTCATCAAAAGGATCTGACACACAGACCCATATTCTTTTTTCAAAATTCTTGTCAACATCACGGTTGTTGTAGGCAAATTGAGCAAGAGTAGTTTTGCCTATTCCCCCCATCCCAACAAGTGAGATGATACAGGGGCCTTTCTGCTCTTCACTACTCTCACATAACAGCCTATTAACCAGATCGTTCTTCTCTTTTTCTCTACCAAATATCTTGGACACATCAATTCGGGAGATACTTGGTACTCGTTGATCGGCTCTCTCATTACTCTTAATAACATTCACAGCAAAACCAAACTGGTCTTTCTGTTTGGCAATATCATCAAGAGTTTCATTGATTTCTTTTATATTCAGAGCAATGTCACGACGTAAGACAAGTTGTTTGCAGCCAAAGCAAGAGGCAGGAGAAAAGAAGGAACATACCTTCTCCAAACAAACGAGAGCATCATTCTCAGGATCATCATCCACTCCATCGATTTGCAGTTTGAGTCTTGCAGTGCTCCACTCACCTAACAAATCTTCCATGTTGTAAGATACGTCTCTGAGTTGATCGAGCCAGAGTCTGACAGTTTCCTCCTTTACTTGCCTTTTCTCTGCATCATTCAGCACAGCTCGAATGGATCGGAAATTGCTGGTCAGCTTCTCCACTTCCTTTTCGACGCCCGTTACCAGCCTCACTTGTTCCTTCGCCTCTTCAACAGCCATTGAAATCAGCTGCTCCAAGATAGGGGAAAGGATCGCATCAACCATGGTGAAAAAGAAAAAAGAGAGAGAGAAGAAATTGATGGTGAATTGTTGCAAAAGTAAGTAGCTAATGCTGCAAGAAATGAAGGAGCTGATAATGTGGTGAAAATGGTGCCTTATTCTTTCAATTCTTATAGTACTGCAAGCAAAATTCTAATTTAGAAATATTTATTTCATTTCAGCCCCTTGTGAAAGAAGCTACTGTTATTAATATTTACAAATATTTCATCTCAAAAAAGAAGTTATTGTTGTTATTATCTTTCTTTTTTTCTTTTTAATTTTTTGACCAGTGTGGACTGGAAAATATTGTCAGGTCCTACATCCGCAATTTCACGCGGTGCATGAACTTGACAAAGTTGTTGTATAATATATGTTGTCTCTTTCCAATAATTGAACGCGTTGTTGTATAATATACGGGTCTTACTATGGTTAGTATGTAATGGCCCATGACGTGACAAATAATTTACTAAGAATACACCATGTGTAAAAATTTAATGATTTGATAACTGCCTCCTCATATCCAAATCGGTAACAGAACCCATTATATTAATCGGTTGCAGATGATTTACTGAAATTACAGTTACGTTTTGACTGTGAAGTTGTGAAAAATCAAATAATCTTTATTATTAGTTTTGTAATAATAATAAACAATAAATCATTGTTAATTATTTCTTATTTATTATGTATAAATTGATCCATCCAGAGTTGGATATTTATATATTCTTCTATATCCTAATCATTTTGAAATTTAATAGAATTTTTTTTTAAAAAAAATTAATTTGTAATAAAGTGTCATAGATATTAAAGAATGAAAATGGAAAGTCAAAATTGTAATGCTCAAAAAAGACAAAACCTTTCTCTCTTTTTTTTTTTCTTTTTCACGGCATACAAATTTGTCACAGGTAATGGAATTTAAACCCCACAAAGAGAATTTTCTTCCACAAATGATATGAGAATGTCGGGTGAAACGTGTGAACATTTTATTGCGAAACTGCCTTACGATTGCAGCATGTGAACACTTTAATTTCTTTTTAACAAAGCATAATGATAACTTACAGGTACTGCAATATCGCATGAAGATTCCCGGAAGTAGCCTGAAATTCAAATACTTTTCTTTTGGACAAAACCCACCGACCAAGAACTTTTTTTCAATTTAGTGCAACTTTAATTTGTAGTTTTCTTAGAACCACCAATATCTTTTAATTATTGTTGTAAAAATCCCAGTTGCGTGCCCAATTAACAAATCATTAACCTCAGTTAGACATATTTAAAAATATATATATATATATATCAAACAGTGGTTTGATGACTTTGTAATTCATACATCAGGAAATGAAGAGAAAAAGGAACAGCCTTATGACCCATCATTGCAGATAATATAATACATGAGCCGTTAAGGGGTTTGTGGGAGCTGTAGCCTTTAGTTGGCGTAGGGAGATATAGTTTGTAATTATGGTTTAAAAGTTACTAAGGCGATTTTAATTTATTCCATGTATAATAGTTTAATGAAAAATTTATCAAGCTCACGAACTAAACACATTGAGCTAGACTTACACTTTGTGAGAGAACACATTGCCAAGAAGGAATTTGTTGTTGAACATGTATCAAGCTCAAATCAATTGGCAGATGTACTTACTAAGCCACTTAGCTTCGATCATTTTGCTTATATGAGAGCTAAGCTCAATGTCTGTCCCAGACCTTGAGCTTAAGGGGGCATGTTAAGAATAAATTCTGATATCCATGTCAGCAGCTGAGTCAGCAGCCACGTCAGCATTTAGTTACTTAAGCCAAAACAGTTTTAAGAGTTTGTTAATGTTTTCCCGCCAATAATTTGTTATAGGTTGTTAAGCTGATTCACATGCATCTGGAGCTATAGAATCTTCCAGACTTGTGTATATAACGTTTTGTAATTCATCATTTTATTTTCAGATTAATAATAATGAATTCAGTCTGAAATATTTTCTCTCTGTTATCTTAGAAAGTTTCCTATCAACCAAACACTTTATTATCTTCAACTTGGTATTTGAGCCAATTGATGGCTTCTTCAAGCTTTAATTCTTCAACTCATGTCTCGTCTGGAACATCCTTTACCTTTACCACACCAATCAAACTTGATCGCACAAATTACATGATCTGGAAACAACAAGTACTCTCTTCAATTCGTGGAAATGGTCTTGAGAGCTACATCGATGAATCAAAACTCTGTCCATAACGATTTCTTCCTAATAGATCTGGATCTGGTGAAGCAAGTGGAGAAGATCGTGAAAAAAACTAAGAAAACAAAAAAATGTATATTGGAGACTACTCCATCAAGTGCTGGGTTACATCTCTCACAAACAAAGTATATTGGAGACATCCTAAAGAAGGCTCATATGCTTGACAGCAAAGGTTGTAATACTCCAATGAGTGTTGCTGATAAATTGTATAAAGATAAGGGTACTCTATTTGAGAATCCTTCTCTTTACAAAAGTATCATTGGATCTCTTCAGTATGTAACCTTGACAAGACCTGATATAGCCTTTACTGTAAACAAACTAAGTCAGTTCTTAGCTGCTCCTTCTGTGCTTCACTGGCAGGCTTGCAAAAGGGTTCTGAGGTATCTTCAGTTTACAACTGCTTATGGGATTCAATTTTATAATTCAAGATCTCTTTCTCTCACAACCTTCTCAGATGCAGACTGGGGTTCTGACCCTGATGACAAAAGATCTGTTGGAGGCTACTGCATTTTTCTTGGGTCCAATCTTGTGTCCTGGTCATCTAAGAAACAAAATGTTGTTTCTCGATCATCAGCTGAGTCAGAGTATAGGGCCTTAGCCTTGACATCTTCAGAAGTGTTACGGATTTCATATATGTTGCAGGAACTCAAAGTGCAGCTCAACAACACACCTGTTGTGTACTGTGATAATAAAAGTGCAGAAGCTCTGGCAAGTAACCCCAAATACCATTCACGAACTAAACACATTGAGCTAGACTTACACTTTGTGAGAGAACACATTGCCAAAAAGTAATTTGCTGTTGAACATGTATCAAGCTCAAATCAATTGGCAGATGTACTTACTGAGCCACTTAGCTTCGATCATTTTGCTTATATGAGAGCTAAGCTCAATGTTTGTCCCAGACCTTGAGCTTAAGGGGGCATGTTAAGAATAAATTCTGATATCCATGTCAACAGCTGAGTCAGCAACCACGTCAGCATTTAGTTACTTAAGCCAAAACAGTTTTCAGAGTTTGTTAATGTTTTCTCGCCAAAAATTTGTTATAGGTTGTTAAACTGATTCACATGCATCTGGAGCTATAGAATCTTCCAGACTTGTGTATATAACGTTTTGTAATTCATCATTTTATTTTCAGACTAATAATAATGAATTCAGTCTGAAATATTTTCTCTCTGTTATCTTCGAAAGTTTCCTATCAACCAAACACTTTATTATCTTCAACTCAGAGCAAACAAGTCAAGAGCACACACAAGAGGAGAAATAATTAACACTATTATTTTACATGGTTGAGTTTCTCTAAGCCCACGTCCACGAAGACAGACACTTGGCTACATGCATGCATGCTTTATTAATTGACCAAGGAATTTACAAGGAAACTCTCTTTTCCAGAAGTTACAAGAGCCCTGACACTATTCCTCTCGAGGTCTAGTTCAAGTCGCACAAGCCTCTCGAGCTCCCTCAAGAACTCTGCTTTCTTGCTGTTCAAGAAAGCGCCTGATTGGAATCACATGCTCCACGTGACATCTGGCATAACTAAATCTGCTGCCATACCCGGCCAATTTATGATGCCACTTATGATACCCTTTCGCGTCAGCTTCCCTTGCTCTGCGTCATCATAGGACCTTACATCTTGGAACCTCCATGAAAGCTGAATCTCTAACAGCCCATCATAAAAGATATTAGTTTTAAAATAGGGAAATTACCAAAAATACCTGCACATTTTGAAATTTATCAAAAAATGAAGAGTAGAAAGCAATAGGAAAACGTAATTAACTAACCAGTTTGCATTCAAACACTTGATCATTGAAAGAGTTTAAGAAAAATGTTGTTTGGTTACTGAGAAAATATCTCAGAAAATTTTCAGAGAACTTTCCAGAATTCTTGCCTTTATTTCACTTAATGAAAAATGTTACAATTACATTCAATTTATATTCGATGCTTTAGCATTACTATAACTAACTCAGAACATACTACACATGCTTAACTACAGCTCAATATATACAGAGTAAGTCATAACAAACTTTTAACTACTTATGCTGAGGTGGCAACTGAGCTGTTATTCTGCTTAATCATCTGACGTCACCAACTTGCTGGTTTTCCTCAGCTTGAGCGTCTTCTTCCTTTCTGTACAATGAGCTTCTTTAACAATCATTGAAGCAGCCTTTCTCACCAACCTAGCTCCGACATTAATCTATAGAGTTATGAAGACCGACATTCGATGACGTAATCACATAAAGTTGTGCTTATGCCTACAAAATGGCTAATTACTCTTTAATTGGATTACAAATAACAACGAGTAAAATGGAGCAGCAGAAGAAATTACCATTGGCTGATGGTTGTTGCAGGCGTTATGAGAATTCCTCAAGGGCTTCCTTTGATCAACTTCCCATTGGTCTCGATGTTGGAAACGTGGGATATCTTAGGCCCTGTATCCTTCTTCCAACGCTCTTCTGAAATAGAACATCTCCCACCTTGCCCCTGCCGAAGTTATGAGTCACCCCTCAATTTCAATCGAAATACTGCTCAGTAATTGAACATGCTCAATAAATCAGTCTCAGTTTGATGCATTACAAAAATAATCAACCACACAATGGGCTGATGATTATCTACGATTGAAAATTAGCAAATGAAGAGGAGAGAGCAACTACAAAAGCATAACTAACCAATTCGATTCCTTGTTGCACCATTCCCGAATCCTGTCCTCTGATCGGTTTCATCTCAGTACTGTAGGCCTCTTCCCGTCTTCCATATCGCAAGACACTTCACCTAGCCCAAAACATACCGTTCTTGGCTTGAAAATGGAAAGTCTCATGCAGTGCAGAAATCAGAGGAATTAACCCACTTATGACCATCGTGTGTATATAGTAGACGATGTCATCGATACTTATTTTGTCACAAAATTAGTTAACATACACTTATATATAAAGCTGAAGTAATTAGATATCTAATGAGTGTTTAAGATATTACAAATTAAAATGTTGCATACTCTGGACATTAACATAACATAAAATTTGATCCACAATTTACTCAATTTCTGAGTTAGCTTACCAAAAGAATTGTAGCAGAAATAACCAAATCAACCCAGGTCCTTATATGGAGCCCCTGCGCGTCAATTAAAGTAAAAGCTCGATCCTCTGTTATCCGAAATGGTCAAACAAACATTAAACCAAAATGTTGAAGTCTCTTTCTTTTGCAATTCTAGCTCTAACTGATGAGATTGATCGAAAAGAATAACCAACATTAAGATTAATTTTTATTTCCATTACTAGGAAATAGAGAATTAAATGGAATTCTCAGTAAAGCTCATCAATATCCGTCTCCGTCATCACATAGATATATCAGACTAGCTATGTAATCCTTTTATTTTATTTTTTTCCTTTTTCATTCAACAGCTTCAGCATATAACAAGAAAGCTCGGGCTCGTACAATGCTTAGGCCTCATCACGATTAAGTACTTGTACGGTAGCGCAAGTAGCAGGCCTGGCACCACTCTGGATCTGCAAGAGAAAAAAATTTTACACATGCGCCCTGAAAATCTGTTACATAAATTATGTCCTAATAATCAGTAATAATTCAAAGATGCGGATAAAAAAACACTATAATGTACAAACATACACCTTGTTTATATTTTTTGTATCACATGGGACATAAACTCCTCAAGAGTCAAGTCCGACATTTAATTCAACCCATAAACTTGTGCTTGTAGCCCGCATAAATGGTTAAACAAATATTATATTTTCGACTTGAAGATTGGATTACAAATATATAATAGGAAAGTAAAATGGAGGAGGAGAAAGAAATTACCTGTAGTAATTGAGAAATTACTGTCAAAAATAAAATTACCCGTAGGAATTTTATTTGGTTAGTAATTGAGAAAGAAATTACCTTAGGTGATGGCTGAAAGGAATTTAGATCTATCAAAAATAGATGTAAGCAATTAAAAACCAAAAACTAATTACTTAATTAATTTTTTCAGAAGTACTGTTCACTATTACTATTTACGGTTCTGTTCACCACAACTGTTTACCGTTACTGTTCATCCGCATCAAAAATATTAATTTTCCAAAAACACAATAAAATGCAGAAAATAAATGACACAAAGATTTTTACGTGATTCGGATTAATCAATTCTACATCCACGAGGCCACGCCAAGATGAAAAGCAATTCACTAAGTTGAGATGTTACAACCTATGGATTTACCAAACTTAAGACTCTCACTTACAGTTTATCACTATACAGTTTACTCAACCTTAGACTGAATCTGCTTCTCTTAAATAATTGCTACCCCTCTTGATCCACGATCCTCAAGGCACTTCGCAAAGTGATCAATAGCAATTCTTCAATTCTTCAACGTCTAGTGATCCAAAATCCACATATAGTCTCAACAGAGATGAAAAGAAGATAATAAAACAAATCAACACAACATGGTACGCCAAATTCAGATTCTCTGGAGAGGAGGCCGAATTTTGCTTCTCTGCTTTATGCTCTGCGTTGTGCCTGTCTTCAATTGTGAAATACGTCTCTTTATATAGGCACTAGGGTTTCACCAAAATAGCAAGTTTGAAAAGACTTAGATACTTTCCAAATACGAGTTTCTTTCCTCTTATAATTCCTATGAATCTGAATAGGAATAAATCTAATCTTCTTGCATTACTTGTCTCCTAAGAAATATCTAGAGTATTTAATGACTTCTTGTTTGAACAAACTTCTTGCTCTAAATAGATCTCATGCGCCAATAATAGAATCCCACCATTAATTGACTTGCTAAAATAGACATTTAATTAAATTAGGAAACAAATATTCCTAATAAATTGGAATCTCACTAAATTAGGAAATTAATAAATTAATCCCTATTACAATATATGCAATAAATAAACTTCCAATTTAACTAGACTTGCCATAAAATACCAACACTATAAATAATGGACTTAACAATGGCGATGGTACTTGCGGCACTCGTTTTAAAAATCCTCAAGGTTCGAATTTGACATATTGGTGATTGATTAGGATGCTGGGAATGTGGCATATCTTGGGACAGTCCTCTCCCGTTTCCTTTCTGTGATGTTTTTCTAAAACAGAACATGAACTAATATCCGAATCCTGTAGTGTTGTTTGTTGTGTGCGGAATGTGGAATCAAGTGCACCAAATAATCACAGAAAAATAAAGAACACAAAATTTAACTCAGATCCTATCTATGAATAATATAACTCAGTACCTCACTTCATGCAAGCTTTGATATACTATTCCTTCTATCTATTTATCCACTGCTAATTGTTTTATAAAAATTTTGGTGCACTGAAGTGAACCCAATAACTCCTAGCTAGAAGCAACAATGTCCAATTAAGCCGCTGATACAATCAATCAAACAATAAGGAAAGGATCAACAACACAAAAAGCACAAGCAAGGCACAAAGATTTACATGATATATCCACAGGTGGTGATGCTGGTATCCACTATACGTGTGATGAAAACAAGTGTATATATATAAAGAACACCACCTGTCTCTCACAATAACCCCCTAGAATACAAGCGCAAATAAAAATGAGCCAATTCCTGCTCTGCTCTGCCCTTATGTACGCAACTCCTCTGCTAAGAAATATTGCCTTAAAATATCGGTAGCATATGCATGCATGACCAGCAAATCAGTTAGACATATAAAATTATCAACCACACAGGAAATCAGCAAATCAGTGGTTTCATGAATTTGTAATATTTGAACATCAGAATATGAAGAGTACAGGGCAATGGGAAAAAGTAATTAACCAACCAAATAACTTTAAATCCAAATAAGATAAGTAACGTATGAAAGGAGGGTTGAAGCCCACCTTAGAAACTCCTGTCTATGAAGGCCAATAAATCTCCTGTTATCTGTTTGCTTAGATCTTTATGTATTCCTATACACTTTTTACTCTACTCTGTTGTTCAACCTTCCTTGACTTTATGCATCTATTTTATGTGTATTGAGAAGGCTAGTTACTAGGTGTCAACTCTTCTCTTTAAAAGATAAAGTTTTGAGAAAAGGAAAGAAAGACACCCACGGCCAACTACCTTGTCATATTTTGCATACCAAAATTGGATATTAATTATGGTCACTGTCTTCAACCTGCTAACCAAATTCAAAAAAATTGGTCTTCCCGATTGAGTAAGTGAGCCCTGAAAAGACATTACCCAGCTTAAAAGCCAAATGAATGTAGACTTGTGATTGGTGTAATTGGTTTTAAAGAAATTAGTATGCATCCCCACTGAAAGCCAGTAAATAGAGTTGAAGAAGATGCTAATGTGCCACAGCTAACATAAACATAATTTGATCAGCCGAATGACTACCAAATGAAAAAGCAACATAAACTTAACATAACCGTTAGGATTAATCGAAGACACATATATTTGTGCCAATTTTCACACCTTTAGCATTCAAACCTTGCTCTAGAACAACTGCTGTGGTCCGATGCTGCAGGCAAAAAATTTGACCAACGAAGCAGCCTCACTCACCAACCTAGCCCCAAATAAATTTTTTGAAATGCCTTGAAAACCTTAACATTATATCCAAATAAACATAACTTGTGTTTGTGACGTAATGAGATTGCAGTGCATTCGTAGAGTGTACACTTATCTGCCATTTCGTCGGAACAAATTTTTTTACTTCTCTTAAAATTTGCATAATAAATTGCAATATGGACAAGTACCTACTTATGAAAGTGTTAAGATATTTTTACATTTCTTCTTTTTTTTTAAGGAGTAAAAGTGATTATTCATTTTGTTGATGCCCATTTACTCTATAAATGCTACCATGATCACTGAGATATGTTCATGAATAAGCATCTACCATCAGATCGATTGGAAAACGGAAAGGAATAGAGAAATAAAAGGTGAAACAAATGAAATAATTAAAAGGAGAGGAACGAGATTCCATTGTCTGGTTATAACTGGAAATCAAGCATGAAAAAGGAATTGATTTTTCTTTTTTGGTTGACAGAATACACTTTCAACTAGAAAAAAAAAAATTGAATTTGATATTTAACAGAAAATTAAAATAAAATCAAATTCATTTGTAATTTAAGTTCATTTCATTCTTAAAATTTGACATATAGAATAAAATTTATAACTGTTTCAAATACAAAAACATATTACTATTCAAAATAATAAAAATTTTCATGGCAAAAAGTTAAAAAAATAAAATAAATCTGTTTGATGGAGAATGAAATTAAGCAGGGAAAGTTTGATGGAAGATGCACACACTAGTGGGAAATCATATATTTTTTAGTGGAAACAAATACGAAACTGGTCCTGAAATTATTGTGTAATGCATTTTGCAAGAAATTTGATAGCCTGATTATGTTATCCACGTCTTGAACTTTTCAAGTTATGACGTGTCAGGATTTGTTGCTAAACCATACAATTATGAAATTTTGCTACTCAATCTTGTATTATTGTATTTCCTTGCTTTCAGTTTTCTTGATCAGAACAAACAACATAAATAATGATGCTATATTAAAAAAAATTAAAAGAATTTCACTCGCCCTTCATTTGTTATCAACAATATGATATTGCCTGGGATCTTTCGGCTTAATCTTCCAGTGCCCATTAGCCAAACTTGCATTCTCAGCAATTCTTCTCCATTTCTTAATCCTTTTATCCATATGCTTTGTTAATGCACAGTACCGTTGCAATTTCTTAGGCATTGCATCATAAACTTGCCACCATTTCTTATGAGCTGAATCACTGGCAAATACATGGCGACTCACCATGTCCCAATTGCAATCATAGTCCTTGTAACACATCCATGGCTTTAACCCCAGATAATGAATTGCATAAAGACCATCACCCACTTGATGTTCCTTATCGCCTTGCTTTGAAAACACCTTCAAATGGTTTATTTTCTTAGGCAACCTATGCCACCATGTGAACACTTCGTTAAGAAATCCCTGGTCACCTCCATTGTATGACAAAACCTTAAAGCTTTTGAGCATCATATCTTCAAACTTGCACAATGATGGCTCAATCACCATCACCCCAGAATTGAACAACACTTTGTCATTACCTGCTGCTGATAATTCAGGGTAAAAGAAGAACTCATCGATGTTTTTGAGTACTAAAAGATCAGAATCAATGAAGATAATTTTATCATATTCAGTGAGTTGCCATACTCTAAGCTTGCTATAATTCCACTCATTGTATGAATCTTTCTTTGCAAAGGGGCTACGTATGCGCGAAATCCACTTGGTTTTCCATCCGGCAGCTCTCAGGCCGCGGAGAGACTTGCCACTTATTGATTTATCATGAAGGACAACGAGATCTCTAGTCGAGTTTGTTTGGATTATGCTTTGCGCTAAAGCTATTGCACCACATACATAGGCTTCTGATGAATGTAGGATGGTTACATAAGCTTCTGTTTGATGGTACGTTGTGTAGTTCAGTTTTGCTAGTCTTGCTTGTGACATAAAATATCTCCATATTTCTTTGCCTGTAAATCAAAATAAAAGCACTCAAATATTAATTTTAGGTTAATTTTGCAAAATTAAGAAAAATGAATTACATATGAAGGTTTTGAAGAAGTCGTGGCGTCCGGATTAGGTAATACTTTCACGGAAATTGAAAGTGCAATTCTCTAATGCCACATAAGTCTTAATTAGGAAATTGATTTATGTTGGCTGAGTTACCAAATTTTGATACCTTGCCAAATTTTCACACAATCAGAATCATGACTGCTGCCTGTATACATTCTGTGTCTGTAGATTATTACAACTCTTTAAGGATATCAAAATTGAAGAACCGGTCAAATTTAAACCAATTACACCTGTGCACGAGTTGTGCATATTTAATTTGGATTTGTCTCATTTATAAATGCTGAACGAATAATTTACTAAAACTTGAAACTAAAGAAAGCAGTAAATTAATGAGCCGCCATGACCAGATAAATCACCCACTAATCTTTTTTTTTTTTTTCCTCAGAACACCTCAAATTTCCGAAGAAAAATTAAATAAAATCTCCTGCATCCATTTCTTGTGAACATTTTATATTTTTTTATATGCAACAAGCTTTCATTAAAATTTAAGACTCTATCCTCTAGAATAAACTCCAAAACATATCGATTAAAATCATAATATTTTCATTCTCACTATAGATTCGCCTATATAAGCGACCATTAAAGTAGGGAAAAAAAAATAACAATAAGAGCTTAAATACTACTTCGTAAATAATCAAGAAATATGACAAGCAACAAGAACAACAACTACAGATTCATAAAGATTTTTACGAAATTTTAAGTCACATTTTAATGCATATAACATTGTAAAATTCTTGGAACTGAGTACAAACAGTAAGTTAGCATTTGGTTAGAAAATTGTTCAGATGACCAAATTTTCTTCAGTTTCCAAACTACTCGCTATCTAAAACACAAACAAAATGTTTTCGAGAAACCAGGAAAAAAAAAAAAAAAGAAGCAAAACTCACGAGTTTGAGCAAAAGCAGGAGCAATTTGGCATGACCCAACAGGCATCAATACTTTATGTTTCAACCTCCTCAAGTCAGGCTTATAAACCCGATAATCCCCTGCATGCTCCACAAGATCATCACACCTGAACATCTCCACCATGGCCCCACAAGAACCCACAAAGACAACGTACACCGCCCGATCAACATCAGGTTTCAACCACCCACTCTCCACCGCTAGATTCGCCACCACGAGATTCACTTGCAACCTAAACACATCCCTCATCCCACCACCTGCATCTCCATCTCCTCGGCAGGGAACTCTAGCCACTATCACGTCGAGGTACCGGTAATCCTGCGCCGGCATGGGTATATCCGGGCACGCCGGTGGGGCCCATTTGTGATCTTCATCAATCCACTCCGGGAAAAGTCTTCCCACTTTTTATCCTCACCCACATGGTCGAAACGTACGTGAACAGTTTCAACATGCATGTCACCACGTACGCCATCATCATCGTCGTCGTTTATATTTACTAAACCAACTTTAATTTTGTGACCGTTGATGTGTTTTTCGACAATATCGAGCCATTTGGGTCTGTGTATTAAGTGGTTAGTATTATATTTATTATTTGGCTCGTAAGCCAAATGGGGTTGTTGTTTAGGTTTGAACGACAAAACGACAAGGAAAAGCGAGAAGGAGAGGAGAAGAAGAGAGATTATGAAGAGCTTTTGACTGAAATTTGTGGGTTTGTTAGAAGAAGATGATGATGAAGCTGCAGCCATTTGATTGAATTTTGCTTCACGTCTTTGTTGAAAGTTGAAAGATTTGTTTTGAGTCGACATTTTGTTTTAAGTTTTATCCAACGAATCGAATTGGAATGAAAAGATTGCATTGCAGCACGTTGAGCGTTGTCAAATTGTCTTCTTATGTGTAGGTATTTTATTTTCACACGCATTTGATGCGCGTGGGTAGGTTTACTAAATGTATTTCCTTTTTTATTATTATTAAGATTAAAATATACTTCTAAGTTGTCAAATTAGGCAACGAACATAATACACTTGTTACCGATTTCCAACTCTCCCCAAATTTAACTATTTTTATCTTATATTTCCGCAGCCATTAGATTTTTATCAAACAATTGTTATTTACTTATATTTGTTACCTTATTTTGCAAGGTAACAAAACCGGTCAAATTATGAATAAAATCTTTTACGCTACACAAAAAAATTATTTAGTGCACGTAAGAGAAAAATTATTTGTATAAGATTAGATATACATAACTTGATCGAAATGAAATAATATAATTGTAAAAATTAACAAGTAAAATAAATTATACGCAACTATCTAAGACTTATAAATTCTTAAAAATTCTTTCTCTTTGTATATGGTAAGGTAAGAAATTTGAGATCCATCTTCAGTTCGAAAAAAAATTATGTCCAAACTCAAAGTCTTTCCTTAGTGAAGCAAAGAAATTCGTACCAACAATATGATCATATAAGCAAATTATTCATGACCAACAATAAGAAAATTATGTATCATACATAAGTCAATAATGAGATTTTTTTTTAAAAGTTAATTATAGTATAATTGAATGGTAACTTAATTTTCTCCTACCCATGTGAGCTAAGTGGTACATAAGAATGAGGTTTTTTGAATAATAACAAAAAGTGTAATAAAATATACTTATCTAAACTAAACGCTACATAAAAAGTTCTTTTTATATACTACTCTCTCTCTCTCCTCCCTACAATTTAGGTATTTTTTTTAAGTTCATTTTTTAAAAGATTGGAGAGTGGATTAAATCTAAATCGATTTTTTTTAGCCTTTACCTCCCTTAAAATTCAAAATCTATTAGCTTGTTAAATAAAAGTACTTGAAAATTATTTGACTAAATCATTGAGGGCATAATTTAGACACTGATAAATAGTTAAAATTTTTCAATTAAATATGATCATCTATTGGCTTTCTTAAAGTTCCGTAATCACAGCCAGTACAATGGTTCTATCAAATGAAATATTTCTATCCAAAATCAATTTCTTTTTTATCGTATGGAATTAATAGATTTGGAATTGTGGATTTTTAATAGATATAATAAATACCCCAAGTATTTTGATAATATTCTAAAATTACCGTTGAGTTAGTGTGTGGCTTCGGGAGTCACTGTCATGAACTTGGTCAGTCTAACAAATATAACGTAACCCATGGTATCATCAAAATATGTGCAACCTTGCTCAGTAGAAACCAAATCAGATTAGGGAAATTATCTCTGTCTTGGTCAATCTTTTGTGACTTCATCAATAGACATAACATGTAGCCACGCCACAATTTTTAATTTTAATTGCAATGCTTAGAAGTCTATTAAAGATTATAATGTAACCTAACTAAGAATAGTATCAATTATTCTATTTTAATATAATATTTAATTAAATCATTGCCATTATTGTACTCAGTCATGGCTCATATGTGGATCCACTAATTGTTTCCCACTGTTGATTGATTGAGGGACGGTCAAGATTTGATTAAATATTGGAATTGGTATGCGATCTCATTAAAGTTGACTTCTAAAATTGCATTCTCAATTATTCAGATTTAAAAAACAAGAATGATAATATGATAGTTACTATTAGTCTATTTTGCGTTTGAAATATTGTGTTTCTTCTTAAAGCTACAAATCTTATTTACATTACGTAGTCAAAGACTTCTTGATATAAATTATTTATGCTATTAATTCTGTTAGTTAAGGATATACTTTAAATGATATGACATTTAATCAACCAACGATACAACATATATCGATTTAATATTAAGATATCTAAACATAAGGAGACGACCAGATCAATACTCAACATACAATTTAATTTTAATACAATTTCTTTCATAAATATTGATACAATAATATTTGTATGCATCGAATTATTGAGATTAAAATTCATAGAGTTCAACTCTCGTGCACGAACTTAGGGTTTATCTATTAAGTTTACTTGAATATGATTATATTTTTGTTCTAGTTTATGACATCTTTTCATTTTTTTCGATACATATGATTTTCATTAAATCACTACCCTAGTTGGCATTTCACATCACCCGCAATTGATTAGTTGCTTTCTAATCCAACAAAATTAATATGCAAAGAAATAAATGGCAACCGATAAATATTCCAACATTATGTATTACGCTGAAGATTAAGCCAATCCCACTACTACAAAACTGAATTTCTTTGACAGAATGCTTTTTCACATGATAGTGTATGTGTCTAATATTTTGTGATAGATATATTCTTTTCCTAATGCGGCAAACACCATTGTTTCAAAATTTTAGTGGCCTTGAAATTTTGATTATTCTATAAGAAAATAGTTACAAAATTCTGTCACTAATAGTAAATTAAGTGATTCTTGATAGAATACTATCAAAACACTTAAATAAAATCTCGCATTTTAATATTTTACAAAAATGTGTTTTAAAGATTTTAATTTTTTTGACATAATTCTATCGATGAACTTTCTTTTTAAATTTTTAATTCCACTTAGGCATTGAAAATGACATAGTTTTAAAAGATTTCAATGACTTAACTGATTTTTGTGAATATATCTTTGATAAGTCAACGACAAAATTCTATCAAATAAAATTTACTATTTTATTTATTTTATGTTGCCACATCAATAAATTCATATGCTCAAAAAAGAAAAACTTATGTAGGCTGAATTCATCACCTTATCATATAAAAAAAAAAAAAGGCCTGCTCAACCAATAAGATTTTGTCATCTAAAAAGTTTAATGGGTCTTTCAAAAAGCCTGACTTGAGTCTGAGCTTGGTGTTTCAGGTCTAACCTAATAAGCAAGTTTATGAAATATAAATTTATGAAATACAATGAAAAAGGTTTAAAAAAATTAAAGTATAAATAGGAGGTTTTACAATTAAAATATCAAATAGTGGCAAAATGGGCGCCCAAAAAGTGCGGTAAATCAAAATAATTCAAAATTCATCTCTTCAATCCCCTTTTTTTATTTTAGAGGGAAAATTTTTTTATGTACCGCTGAAATAAAATTAACCCAAAAACATTCTGTAATTGAAAGCTTGGAACGAATTTCACGCCTCTCGCCTTCTCTTTCACGCATTTCGCATTCCTTTTTCGCATTAACACAATTTGGTTGGAAAAATAGAAAGGAATAGAGAAATAAAAGGAGAAACAAATGGAATAATTAGAGAGAGGGATGAGATTCCATTTATTGTTTGGTTATAAGTACTGGAAATGAAACATGAGAAAATAATTGAGTGTTTTTTTTTTTGGTTAACTAAAAAAATACGTATTTTTTGTATTTGATATTTAATATAAAGTTGAAAGTAAAATCAAATCCATTTGTAATATAAGTTCACTTCATTCATAAAATTAAACATATAGAATAAAATTTATAAACGTTACTTATACAAATACATATTACTATTCAAAATAATAAAAATTTCGCATTGGAAACAATTTTGAAAAAAATAAATAAAAGTTTTTGATGGAGAAAGGAATTGCAGAGGGAAAGTTTGATAGAAGATGCACACTAGCTGGTTTTGGAATTATGTATACCGTCAGTCATTTTATTAAAAAAAATAAATAATAATTTGATCAGCCACCAGAGCTTTAGTTCAGTGATTTTCTCAATACGACGTACGGTCCTCAGAACCTTATCATGATGCATGTATATTCTAAGCTTCACGACATCATATTAAAAACGTTTAACTAAAGGTAATTTGAAATTTGTTTTATTCAATCAATGTTACATTTACTGGTATGTTAACAGCTAATAACTAAATTTGCCTCATTTTTATGTAAACTTTATAGACCCACCGATTCACCATCTTTTATAGGATTTGATTATCATAATCAAATAACACAATAAACAAACACAAGGCAAAAAAATTTACGTGGTTCGACATATTAATTAATATGCCTACATCCACGGGTGGTGATACCAATAAGCCACTATATAATGAAAAAGTGTACAAATAACAAAAACCTCTCATGTGCGCCAAAAAGAAAAAAAAGAAACACCAATCTCAACACTCAATCAATCAATCCCCAGCAGTTTGGCCTCACAAGAGCTCTGCGACGCTGAAAAATATCGCTTTCCCCAACAAAACAAATGAATCAGTTACACAAATATATCTAATGTTAAATTAATGAAGAAGAGTAGAGAGAGAGCAAACGAGAAGGAAAGCGTAAACAAATTATAATTACTAACCAGAGTTATTAGCACCATTACATATATATCCCTGCTGACTCCCCTCCTCTGTTCACCATTCGTTTCTAAAATGGATTAAAAAATAACAACTAATTAACTTTTAAGTAAAATAGAGTGAGACACGCAATGCATGCGGGAGATCTAGAAAGAAATTACCCGTGGCGGTGGCCGTGGGTGATTGTAATTGACTAATTGCAGCCGCACACTTCACTCAATCTCGATGCGGGGAATGTGGCGTATCTTAGGCCAGTCCTCTCCTGTCTTCTCTCTGTAACGTTCTTCTAAAATAGGACAGTGATAAATCCCAAAACCCTGGAGCGTTGACTTCTGAAGAAGGTGATCGGGCAGTGCTTTTAATTTAGGGCAATAAACAATTGACAAGGAAGAAAGACGTGCCATGATTATGATTTCTCCCTTTATTGCTGTCCCGCAATCCCACTCTTCTAGTTCTTCCATACAAACAAATCTGAGCCGTCTCAATTTGGGAAAGGCAATAACTGAGGAGCCATCCGTATCACTTTCTACTCCCAAAAATTCATTACCCACTCTTTTCACGCTTTTCATTCCTTGAATCCAAAGATCTTCAAGGGATGGCAATTTTCCCAAAGGAGGCAAATGCTCACAATTTCTCCACCAGTTGAGAGATAAATCCCTTAAGTTGGTTAATGACATGATCCAATTTATGGGGACAACATTCCTCCTCCCTCTGTATTCATCTATCACTAATTTCTTTAAATTAGGAGGTGGTCCCAAGGCTTCAAGAAGCCGTTCATCTTTATCCTCCTCATTCTCCCTCCTCCCAGCTTGTTCTTCATCTCCATCTCTTGAATGACCAAAATGAAGGTCCAAATCAAACAGATTTTTCTTTTTCTCAAGTTCAGCCCTTCTAGCCTCCCCCGCATCTGACACACCACCCAGCCCATCTATACTACATTGTCGAAGGAGGTTAAGCTTTTTAAGAGACCCAAGGCTACATGCTCTGTCATACCCTCCACCCACAACAAACTTTCTTACACTCCGAAGCCTGATTAATTCATCAATCCCTGCCGGCAAGTATCTTAAAGAATCAGTCCCCGCATTGTATAAATACATCAGCTTTCTTAACTTCCCAATCCCTCGAGGTAATTCTCTAAGATGACTGCAACCACTAACATTTAAACGTTCTAAATTATACAACTCACACAACGCCTCAGGTAATCTTTCTATCGCCTCTTGATGGGCCAAACTAAGGTATTTCAGATGTAACAATTTTTCTATATTTTCTGGAATATCCTTGATGAAATTCTGACACCACCACGGTTGACGCACCTCTAATTTTAATGCCCTTAAACAAGTTAATTTATCAAATAATTGAGGTAGGACTTCGCTAAACCATGAATATTCATCACTTTCAACTAAGAGGCTACGCAATCCTCGCAATCCTTTAACATTATCCCAAATAGGGATTGGAACCGAAGCCCCTTTATATAAAGTTAACATTAAATGAAGGATTTTTGTCTCCCCAAAAGAGCTCATAGCTGACTCTTCACCACTACCACTATGAATTTCTAATGCAAAACATTCATTCCTACATAAATATTGGGCAAAGTCGTGCACGATATCGTGCATTTTGTAAGTAGAGATTTCACCATCATAACCTTTGTCAAAATCCTGAAAGAATGAACGTCTAGCTAAGATGTTGAAATACTCTTCACCAATATCCTCCATCTCTTTGGCCCCTTTCTCACTAAGATAACCTTGTGCCATCCATAGTTCAATTAACTTATGTTTCCGTATTTCATAGTCTTTCAGAAAGACGGCACAATATGAGAAACAACGCTTTACCTTGGAGGGTAATTCTTTGTAACTCAACAATAGAGGGGCTAAAAGGCCTTTCTCAATTGCTTCTAGTTCCCATATCTCACTCTCTAAGATATTTTGCCATTCTTTTTCAGTGTTTTTAGACAGCAAGAGACTAGCAATTGTCTTTGCAGCCAAAGGTAAGCCCTTGCACTTTCTTACAATTTCCCAACCAATTTTTTCTAAATTTTCACGTTCCTGCATGGACTTACCAAAAAATGCTAACGACTCAAACACCGACCAGCATTCCATTTCAGACAATTCATTGACAGAGATAACTTGAGTTGATCCCATAATAAGGGCAACTGTTTCTTTACGTGTGGTAATTAAAAGTTTACTTCCATGGGGACTACTCTTTAAACAGTTGTAGAATGGTTCCCATTTACCGTAATCTTCGTTCCACACGTCGTCTAAGACAAGAAGAAATTTCTCCCCTTCAACAACATATTCTTGAATGTGTTGCATGAGAGATTGAAACTCTACAAGCTCTTTGGCAGAACCTGGCTTCAGAGCCTCAATGATTGCTCTGGCGATCCTGAACTCATCAAATGGCTCTGACACACAAACCCATATTCTTTTCTGAAAATTTCTTTTAACAGAATCGTTGTTGTAGGCGAATTGAGCAAGAGTAGTTTTGCCTATGCCCCCCATCCCAACAAGTGAGATGATACGGGGGCCTTTCTGTTCTTTACTACTCTCACATAACAACCTATTAACGAGTTCGTTCTTCTCTTTTTGTCTACCAAATATCTCGGACTCATCAATTGAGGAGATACTTGGCACTCGTTGATCCGCTCTCTCATTACTCTTGGTACCATTCACAGAAAAACCAAACTGGTCTTTCTGTTTGGCAATATTATCAAGAGTTTCATTGATTTCTTTGATCTTGAGAGCAATGTCACGACGTAAGACAATTGGTTTGCAACCAAAGCAAGAGGCAGCAGGAAAGAAGGAACATACCTTCTTCTTATTGATTTGCAGTTTGAGCCTTGCAGTGTTCCACTCACCCAACACGTCTTCCATGTCGTATGATGTGCCTCTGAGTTGATCGAGCCAGAGTCTGACAGTTTCCTCCTTTACTTGCCTTTTCTCTGCATCATGGAGCACGGCTTGAATGGCTTGGAGATTGCTGGTCAGCTTCTCCACTTCCTTTCCGACACCATTTACCAGCCTCACCTGTTCCTTTGGCTCTTCAACAGCCACTGAAATCAGCTGCTCCAAGAGAGGGGAAATGATCGCATCAACCATGGTGAAATTGATGATGAGTTTTTGTAAGAATAATTTATGCTCAAAGAAATTTAGAAAGCTTATAATGAATTAGTTATGTTGTGATGTGAAGGCATGCAGCCGTCTTCGTTCAATTCTTATAGTGCATGAAAAAGCAAAATCCAACGAGAGGAATAATCTTATCTCACCCCATCCGAAAGGAATAACTTACAGCCAAAACGTAAATAAAGCAAAAAAGAATGGCGTGAACAGGGAGACAAACGTAAATTGTTGGTGAAAGAATATGCTATAGCTTGCTCTTAACAGCAAGTTTGGAATGTGCATTTTATCTTTTTGGCTAATGAAAGAAATAGAAAATCAAATCTTAGGCCATACTCATCATCCTTAGTTTTGACGGGATGATTGTTCGATTGGTGTGGAAATAACTTTTAAAAATTATTTAAAAATTATTTATAGATTTAAGCATTCGCATTTCATGTGTGCACTTGTGTCTATGTCTATATAATCATTATCTGGTAAAGGTTCTCAAATTTTATCAAAGTGCAAGATTTTTATTGAAAATTTTCTCTCTATATATGATTAGAAAAATTTATCAATTTAAGCAGTGACTTAGGGAACAATCGAATTTTGGTTTGCACTAGAACAATCGAATTTTGTTTTGCGCCACTCATCATTGTCTTACCAAAATTAGTCTAAAAATACACATTATTTTAGTATTTGAAAAGTGGACAGTTTGTAATATATTGAGTGTGCGCTCGTGTCAATAACAGTGAAAAAGTCCACATTTTATAAATTACAAAAGCTTAAAATATATTCCTTAAAAATGTTACATGCATAAAAATATAACTATGTGTCTCAACTATGTAAATATAATATTTCTCATAAAGATAAATATCAAATAGGTGATCTCAACTTTTAGGCCAAAGATTTGAGTTTAATAATGTCATTCGAAATGAGAGAATGATTTCTTAGAAGAATTTCACTTTGTTCAAGTTATTTGTGATCCTCGCGCAAACGCAATAGACCTCCTACTACTATTTTCTCTTTTACCAACTGATAATTAATCCTTATACTACTAACATATCATAAAATCTCGTGTTATGGCAAGAAAACTCAGCTTTTCTACAAGTTACAAGAGCTCTCACATTTTTCCAATCGAGGTCTGGTTCAATTCTCACAAAGCCTCTCAAACTTTCCTTAAGAACTAGCTTTCTTGTTATTCAAGGAAACACTAGGGATGGCAATGGGGTGGGGTGGGGTGGGGTGGGGTGGGGTGGGGGTGGGGAGGCCTACCCCGTTCCCCACCCCATTAAAAATTGTTGCCTCATTCTCCACCCCATTCCCTAATAAATTCAGTGGGGTGGGGATGGAGAATCTTCATGTGGGGAATGATTTTCCCATCCCCACCCCATTCCCCATTTATCTATTTTATAGTAGGTATAAATACATGATTTCAGTAAATTAAAAATTAGAGACTTAAAATAAAATCATCACCATATTATAAAGTATTTAAATTCTTTTTAAAAAATCTATAAAAGTTTGAAACAATATCTTAAAATGATATTAAAATTTAAAAGTGAAAAATATTTAAAGAGCATAACACTTTAAAAGAGAAAAGAAAATATAATAATGTTTCATAGTTGAAAAATATTGTAGGGTCTTCTTTTATTCATATCCTGTTTATATTACATGAAAACTAAAAAATTATTAATTGACATTATAGTTAATAAAATAAAAATTATTAATTATATATAATGGGGATTGGGGTGAGAGTGGGGTGGGGAGTACAAAACCAAACCCCACTCCATTAAGAATTTGGGAATTATTTTTCTCCCACTCTCCACCCCATTCCCCAAAAATTATTTAAAATTTTCTCTATTTGGGATGGGGCTCCATGGGGCCTCAAACCCATGGAAGATTTTGACATCCCTAGGAAACACTTAATTGGCTGGACAAAATCAACCAGCAACCTCATTTGTAACACATGATACTTTACCAAGACATCTCATGGAACCGCATGTTGCACGGGATCTATGGCATAATTACATCTGTAATACCCAGCCAACTCTCTTATTCTTACATATAACACTTCAGCTACCCTCTCACTTCAGCGTCAATAGTTCATTACCATGGAGCCTTACCTCTTGGAACCTCCATGAAAATTGAATTCATCATCAATCGTTACAAAATTTTAGTTTTAAAATAAAATTAAAAAAATGTAAAATTTCCTCTAAATTCTAATTCTTTTTCTTTTGTTTTAAAGAACAATCGCATTCAAATCCAACCAAAGTGGATAGAATATGGCCACCATTCAAGATTCTAACATTATTATGCTCAACACATCACAAGATTTGCAAAAACCCCACCATGCTTGGAACTAGGTCCTCCTAAACTATTCCCTCTTTAAGTCCACGTTTCGGATACGTCTTGTGATACACATCAAAAAGAAAGTATAAATAGAATATGGTGTGCCTTTCACTCTGTACTAATAATCAATTCATTTGTATATTATCTATTAATTTCTGGTGCTACAGCATATATACCTCAGTATATACTAATCCTTGTGTTATTTGCTTCTCTGCTCACCCTGCTCCTATAAGCTTGAATGGTTATGCCCAACTGGCCCACCAGGAATAGGGTTCTTAATTTTTTTTCTAAGATAAGTATTTGGATTTATTCCATCGGTGACTTTAGCTCAAAAAGAAAGCAATGAAGGAAAAAGTTGAACTACATAAATCATTCTATCCTGCAGAACTCAATATTTTTTAAAACTCCAAAAAATCTACAATTCTGTGTACGAAAGGTTTAAAAAAAATGCGAATGTTTGCATAAGAGAATATTTGCTAGAGTAGTTGTTACTTGTTAGTTATAGGTGAGCTTGTGCAGCAACACGTGGTTACATTAAATTCTTATAGCAGGAATATTTCTTCTGTTTAGAGACTCAAACCCAACAATATTCTCAGCAAATAGATTGCACAGTTCTTGATCATTTTTTCTTCCCTTTTTTTAAATTTCTTCCCCTGCTATGGTGCGCAATGGCAAACTAGTTGAATCAGAAACTTATTCATATAAAAATGAATTGTAAATGCTGTTTGGTTACTAAGAAACAGAGAGAAAATTGATGAATATTCCAGATCTTATTATTTCATTAATTCAAATGAGTAAAATCACAAGTCTTTTATACTTACATTTCATTAGTAAAAGCTGTTAACGAAACTTATCTGTATTAACTAACTAATCAGTAATAGACTAACTAATACTAACTAACTAATCACGTGAACTCTCATTGCTGCATAACAGAATCAGCTGATTCAGCATTGTTGACGTGGCATTGCTGACGCACCTTAGCTTCTGACTTCTTCTCTCTTCTCAGCTCAGCACAATGAGCTTTCTTCACAGCCCCTCTCAAACTCAAGGGGCATAAATGCACATTGAGTTTGTTCCTCAGATAAATGAATTGAGAAGAGTTTAAGGGCTTAGTCATTATGTCTGCTATCTGCTCTGCACTAGGAACATATAGAATCTTAAGATCTCCAGCTAGAACCTTATCTCTGATAAAATGCAGATCGATTTCTATGTGTTTTGTTCTTGAGTGAAACACTGGATTATGAGCAAGATCTTTGGCACTCACATTGTCACACCATATAACTGGTTTCTCCACACAACATAGATTAATCTCCAGAAACAAAGATTTTATCCATGTAATTTCTGAAACAGCTGCTGCAAGTGCTCTGTATTCACTTTCTGCAGAAGATTTTGTAACTACAGATTGCTTCTTTGAGGACCATGAGATTAAGTTGTTTCCTAAGTACACACAATATGCACCAATGGATCTTCTGTCATCAAGATCACTTCCCCAGTCTGCATCTGTAAATGCTGTAACCTTCAGCTCACCTTCCTTAACAAATTTCAGCCCATAGTCTTGCGTTTCCTTCAGATATCTAAGCACACGTTTGCATGCCATAAGATGTTGAAGTGTTGGTGAAGATACATACTGACTTAGCTTATGAACTGAATAGGCAATTTCAGGTCTTGTCAAAACTAAATACTGAAGACCTCCTACAATGCTTCTGTAATGAGATGGATCTTCTATGTAATAACCCATTTCTCCTTCTACATTCTTCTGCAATCTGTAATCTTTGCTGCTGCTCATTGGTGTATCTATTCCTTTACACTCGAGCATATCAACTTTAGCCAGCAAGTCTCTGATATACTTCCTTTGTGACAGATACACACTGCCAAGATCATACAAAACTTCTATTCCAAGAAAATAAGATAGCTTTCCCAGATCCTTTAATGCAAATGCAGAACTGAATAGCTTGATAAAATCTTCCAGCTCATCACAATTTGACCCTGTAATCAATATGTCATCCACATATATCAAGATTAAAATAATTGATCTTTTATTCTTTTTCAAGAACAAAGATGAGTCAGATTTAGAATTCTCAAATCCCCATTGCATAAGACTGTTTCTCAGCTTGTCAAACCATGCTCGTGGAGCTTGTTTCAAACCATAAAGTGCCTTGTGAAGTTTGCACACAGAATCAGGTCTTTTGGAATCAATAAACCCTTCTGGTTGACTCATATACACCTCCTCAATTAGATCTCCATTTAAGAATGCATTATTCACATCAACCTGTCTTATTTGCCACTGATTCATTACTGCTAGACTCAGGACTACTCTAACTGTTGCTGCTTTCACCACTGGACTGAAAGTCTCAAAGTAGTTCACTCCTTCTATTTGCTGAAATCCTTTAGCAACCAACCTTGCCTTATATTTTGCAACACTTCCATCAGTATTTGATTTCACTCGAAATACCCATTTGTTGCCAACAAGTCTGTGATGTTCTGTTCTTGGCACAAGTGTCCAGGTACCATTTGACATTAGTGCATCATATTCAGCTTTCATTGCTTGAAACCATCTCTCATCATTGATAGCCTCCTGAACTGTATCTGGTTCTTTATGCAACAATACTGCAGTGTATACCTTTGGCTTAAAGATACCTGCTTTCCCTCTAGTGATCATGGGGTGTTGGTTTAGTGATGGTGAGGTTGTCACTGTTTGATTGAGATGAGGGATATTGTTATTGTGTTGGTTTTGTGAATTTTCATCTGAGGGCTGATCTAATGTTGTGTCAGGTATAGAAGGTAACATTGTAGGTGCAGATGGATTATTTCTATCTGTGTTTGAGGGTTGTTGATCTGTTACCTGTGTTGAGACTACTGTTGGAGGAAAAATGTTGCCACTGGAGTATGCTTGAGAGAAAGATTCATTGCTGGTGACTGAAAAATCTGTTATGACAGGTAATGTTGATAACTGGAAAACTTGTATAGGAGTAATTGTGCAATATGTATCAGACTTAGATTTATTTGAATTATGAAAGCTAGGATCAGCTGCAAATGGATAAGAGTGTTCATCAAAGACAACATGCCTAGCTATATATATATGTCCAGAAGGGTGATAACACTTGTAGCCTTTATGAGATGGACTATAACCAAGAAAGATGCACTTGGTTGTGTGATAGTCAAACTTGTGCTTATTGTAATCTCTCAGATATGGATAACAAGCACATCCAAAGCATTTCAGCATGTTATAATCAGCCTTGTGTCTATAAAGTTTTTCATATGGAGTAGACATCTTAAGTGCAGAAGTAGGGAGTCTATTAATGTGATAGACTGAGGCATGAAAAGCATCCCACCAGAATTGAAAAGGGAGTTTGGCTTGAGCTAAAAGTGTCAGTCCTAATTCTACAATTTGTCTGTGTTTTCTTTCAACAAGTCCATTCTGATGATGAGTGTAAGGGCAAGAGTGTCTAAAGAGAATGCCACATTCATTTAGGAAGGCAGTAAATGGTCTGTATTCTCCCCCCCAGTCAGATTGTAGAATTTTGATAGGAGTTTGAAATTGTTTTTCAACTTGAAGTTTGAACAGCTTGAACACTTCTAGAGCTTCTGATTTAAGTTTCAAAGGATAAATCCAGGTGTATCTAGTATAATCATCCACAAAGCTAATGTAATATCTAAAACCATCTCTAGAATATGCTGGTGAGGGACCCCATAGATCAGTGTGAACAAGTTCTAGAGCTGATGTGGATTTGATATCAGTGATTGGAAAATGAAGTTTATGAAATTTTCCCAGCTGACATGCTTCACAGAAATGCTTTGTAGCTTGATTAACAATATTTGTAGAGCACAAATTGGGATGCACAAGCTTAAGTAAATGAATTAGACTTTGAGTATTAGGATGACCAAATCGTTTGTGGAGTAAAGACATTTTATTGAATGAATCAGTGCTACAAGTATTCTTATTTGACTGAAAACATTTTCCAGAACAAGAACTATTAACTGAAGTGCTGAAATAACACTGAGATAGCATAGACACAGGTTTATTTATTGAGCTCTGGGATAGAAAAGAGGTAAATGTAGATTGTGGTGATGAACTCAGCTGCAATTTGTATAAACCTTTCTCAGCAATACCCAGTAGCAGAATTTTCCCTTTCAGTATATCCTTCACAAAGCAAACAGAACCAAGGAATTCAACAGATAAGTCATTATCAGTGGTCAGTCTAGAAACACTTATTAAATTCTTTGTAATAGATGGAACAAGCAGTATATCTTTAAGTGCAATGCATGTACTTGCAGATTGTATTTTAGAGCTTTGAATTGTAAGATTGGCATTACCAACATGTGTGATTGACAAACCTTTACCATCACCAATGATAAGCTTGTCATTACCTCTAAACTCATTGCTGACATGCATATTTGCCATACTATTTGTTAGATGATGTGTAGCTCCACTGTCAAGGTACCATCCTTCATCTGCTGGTCCCTCAAAGTTAGCAGCATAAGCAGCTCCAGCTCCAGCTCCACTCACAGGTGAGCTCATTGAATCAGATATGTATGAAGAACATGGTGGATTATACATGTGAGGTATCCCTGAATAAGCAGCTGCAGCAGGCCATGAATCTTCAGTAGGTGCATTAAAATATGTCATATAGGCTGATCTCTGATTTCTTCCTCTTTTCATGTGTTGAGGCATATAATTTTCTTCAAACCTATGCCAACATTCTGCTGCTGTGTGTCCAGATTTAAAACAGATTTGACAAACAACAGTCTGTTCCTCATTACCATCAGAATTTGACAAACCAGAATTAACACTATATTGTCCTCTCATGAATTGTGCCTGCTTATTATTGTTTCCAATCATTTGACCTCTGCCAAGATTATTACCAAAATTTCCAGATCCAGAAGGAAAGCCTCTTGGATGAGAATTGATAAACATTCCTCTTCCAGTATGAAAATTGTTTCTTCCAAATTGATTTCCACCATGAAATCCTCCATTATATCCTCCTCTTCGAGCACTACCTCTTGTTTGAGCATAATAAGCATTCATCATACCATAGCCATTATTATTATGAGAAACATCAGCAAGATTTGCATTGAACATCTGTTTTTCATTTAGACTCTGTTCTAATCTTGTTTCATGCGTGAGCAGCAATGCATAGGAATCATCAAAGTCTAGCTTACTAGCAGTAATGAAAGTTGCTAAATCTAGATAGCCTGGTCCAAGACCATTAAGGATCTGTTGTAACAGATCTTTGTCAGAAACTGGACTACCAGCACAGGCTAATTTATCTGCTATTTGTTTCATTTTCAAACAATAATCTTCTACATTTAGTGAATCTTTTCTCAAAACACTCATCTCATATTTGAGTTGAAGAACTCTAGCTTCAGATTTTGCACCAAACTTTTTCTCCAATGTTTTCCACACATCATATGCAGTATTACAAGAATGAACATGACTGAGAATACCTTCAGTGATTGAGCTTAATAGCCAGCTTAGTAATGTCTGATCCTATGACCTCCAGATTATATATTCTGGATTTTCAACTTGTTGTGTAACTCTTCCCATTGTTTCAGCATAGCTTCCAGAAGTAAGAAATTGAGTAGGTGCTGCCTTTTCTCCATTGATGTAGCCTTCAAGTCTGTTTCCTCTTATAGAAGCTAATACTTGATTTCGCCAGAGCATATAATTGGATCTATCCAATTTGATTGGCGTAATGAATGAGAAGGTAGTTTGTATTGATTGATTCATGTTTGTTGTGTTTGGATTTGTGTTTAAATTGCTTGAGCTTGCCATATTTCTGGCTCTGATACCATATAAAAATGAATTGTAAATGCTGTTTGGTTACTGAGAAACAGAGAGAAAATTGATGAATATTCCAGATCTTATTATTTCATTAATTCGAATGAGTAAAATCACAAGTCTTTTATACTTACATTTCATTAGTAAAAGCTGTTAACGAAACTTATCTGTATTAACTAACTAATCAGTAATAGACTAACTAATACTAACTAACTAATCACGTGAACTCTCATTGCTGCATAACAGAATCAGCTGATTCAGCATTGTTGACGTGGCATTGCTGACGCACCTTAGCTTCTGACTTCTTCTCTCTTCTCAGCTCAGCACAATGAGCTTTCTTCACAATTCATCACTAGGTTTAGTTGATTCTCCAGGTAAAAAAAGTTCATCATCTCCTCGTGTCTTGTCGATTCTTTCATCAGTTCTTGAGAGATCAATCCAGAAAAATGAATCTTCATCGAAGGCATCAAAAAAGAAGGAAGTTGTCACAATATTTCACTGTTTACAAGCACCAAGTTTGAGCATTAGACAATACATTGAACGCATATTCAAGTACTCCAGATGCAGTCCTTCTTGCTTTGTTGTTGCATACATATACCTTGATCGGTTCCTCCAACAAATCAATGGTTGCCTTACGAGACTCAACGTTCATCGCCTTCTGATCACGAGCTTTCTAGTGGCTGCAAAGTTTGTTGATGATGAGTAAGAACTTGATATCCCAACAACCCAGTCTGCTGCTTTCAATAAAGTCTTTCGTTTTTAACTTTTTGATCTCTGAACGTGCTTGTAGGTGCTATAACAATGCATATTATGCCAAAATAGGCGGGATAAGCACCGCAGAAATGAACAAGCTTGAGCTGAATTTCTTGTTTACTCTGGAGTTTAAGCTTCACGTGACTACAGAGGTTTTTGCGAAGTACTGTTCACAGCTAGACATGGAAGGAGCAGCAGGCGAAGAGTCGTGGGTTAGTCCGATAATTGAAGCATTGGGAACCAAACTTCGCCGGCTCAACAGGGACGGCAAAACCTGACGGCAGGATACAACTGCAGAGTCCCTTCACGATGGCCAACAGCATACTGTGATGATTGAAATGGTTTTTGGCTCAATCCAGATTCCAGACACCAGCAAACCAACTGGAAATTTATAGATGCCCCATCTCCCTGAGGATCACAAGTAATTTGTGCCTAGTTCCATAAGAGGGGAGAGGAAAATTGTACAACAATAAATTGTAAATGCACGTTATGATAAAATGCATTTTGTTCACATTATCTAACATTTTCCGACCACGACACAAAAAAAAAATTTTGAAAATTAGAAAATGAGTTCTTTTAGCAAATTAGGAAGATAAAAGAGAAGAAAAGAGCATAACAAAGGGCATCACTTTTAAAAAATGGGAACAATCTGTGGCAAAAAAATTTTATTGCACAATCCCTGCACAATAACGTGTTCCATTGTACATGTGATTTATGTTCTACTACTGGATCGCTTTCCCAAACTAGCTTTACTTGATCAAACACTTCCAAAAGATAGAAAAAGAGTTGAATAGTAAAACTAATGACATGAAATTTAAAATAAAATTTATCAAATTCTCTACAAATGAGACTCGGAGGAAACCCAATGAATTGGCACAATCAGCTGTATCTGAGGATGTGGCTGGTTGAGAGACAAACGTTCAGCCTTTATGATGAGGAAGAATTCTTCCTTGCCAAGTAGACACGGTAAGCTGCAAGTCCGACAATAGTAACTGCTGCTCCTACTACAATGAGGAAACACAAACATTAACTGGTATACAATTGAAAAAGGGTAGAGGAATATTTTCTACATCCGCTGACACATCTCAAGTTCGAATGGCTCAATCAGAAATCAATATTTTCTTTTTTCACGAGAGATTGATAACAAACCTGAAACAATCATAAGAGAGCGATTTATTAGTCTATGGTATTGCTTTCTGGTTCTCCCAGCTTCAGTTTCTGGGATGCTCAAATGAGGATGCTCTGCTGCCTGTACGATCCTCCGGAAAATAATGTTAAAATCACCCAACTTCGAGCTAACAGGTATCGGAGCTTCTATCCCCATATCCTGACTAACCTACAAAAGCAAAATTTTCACCCCAAAAAAAGACAATGTTACTTCAGTTTCAGTCCTCCTCCAGACAGGTGATAGATTAACTAGAAAAAGGCAGCCAAACACCAGCAATATAAACAACAATAGAGGATCTAACGTCAAACCAAACTTTTCACGGGGACAATGAGAGAAACAAAGACATTAGAATTCGACTAAATCCTATAAAGGCAGTGGGGATTGCATGATTGCCAAACAAATTAAAAATCTTATCTGGAGTTTAGTTTACCTTGCACAAGTAAAAAATTCTTATAAATATTAACGTCAGTAATGTTCAGACATCTTTGTTCTACCAAAGGAACACAAAAATCGTGCAAAATCACACAAGAGGAAAAAAACAGATAGACTCTTAAAAAGCACAATGTGGTGATTTCTTAACTCCAGATAAGTGACTGATTGCTAATAGTTACTCAATTACTTGTATAATACCACCACTAAAAAAGTAAATACCCTGGTAGAATCCTGAATAGCCATTGCAAATGAATCCAGATCATCTTTAGCTGCTACAATGAGGCAAGGCACCTCAAAGCCAGTATCTTCACCATGACTGGCAACTTCCACAAGCAATTCAGTTGCTCTTTTCCATGAGGACTCATCGGAACTGAACAAGCAAACATCATCGTCATCAAAGAATGAATACATATCTGATACGAAATGAGCAAAACCTAGGTTACGAGCAGAATAGCAGTGCAAAAAAGAGAGAGCAAATTGCCTTCTCTTTCTGTCACGTGCTTTTCCTTATTCATTCTCTTTACAAACACAAGGCTCACAAAAAACAAAACAAAACAAACAAATTGCTGAATACTGAAAACATACATAGCAGATTAAAAAAGCACGCGCCCGTCCCCCAATTCCTTCTCTGCTACGCCATTTACGTAATTCCTTTTTGGCTGAAAAATATCGCTTTCTCCACCAAAACAAATGAATTAGTTACACAAATATATCTGATTATAAGTGTTTGGTGACGTAATTATCAGAACCCCTAGCAATGGATCTGGTAATGGTCAGGGAAATCAGAATCCTCAGGAGAAAAGGAAAGGCAAGGTTGTGGCAAATGAGGATGGCTCAGACTCAAAGGGGCCATGTCAAATTTGTTGGAAAATGAGACACACAGCTGCTGAATGCTGGCACAGATTCAAAAAGAATTATGTGCCACAACCAAGCCAAAGGAGAGAATCAAGAAGTGCATGTGGCTGCAACTGATGGCCAAAGCAGTGGAGCCTGGTACTTGGACAGTGGTGCCACCAACCATGTGACAAATGCCCTTGGTAACATAAACATCAACTCTGAGTATCAAGGTAACAAAAAACTAGCTGTTGGAAATGGTGAAAAGCTCTTGATCTCTCATATTGGTAACTCTATGCTTTCCACTTCATATCCACACAAACACATTGCCTTAAATGACATATTGTATGTGCCAAGTATCACTAAAAATCTCATTAGCATTTCCCGATTATTGCATGATAATGATATTGATGTTGAATTTCAAAAATCTGTGTGTTTTATCAAGGACAAAGACAAGGAAAAATTATGGTGAAAGGAGTGGCTAAAGAGGGGCTTTATGAGCTGTTGTGCTTGCCTACTCACCTGAGTGGGAACAAAACTCCTTATGCTGCTGTTTTGTCTTCATCCTTCATGCCTAAGTCAATAAATTGCATCAGCAATCCAGTGTCTATGCTGTCGTTTAATTTAAATAGTGTCAAGTTAGCTAATGTTAGTGTTGAGTCCACTGAAACTGACAGATCAAGCAATGATGCTTTGAGAGACATTGATCTCTGGCATCTCAGACTAGGGCATCCAAATGAGTTTGCTCTGAAAAGAACCTTATTGTCTTGTAATCAGTTCAAATTAAATAAGAATTTTGTTCCTTCATTCTGTTGTGCATGTCAGTATGGAAAACAATCTAAACAAAACTTCAAAAGCACATAAACTAAAACCAACAATGTCATGACCCAACCTAGACCTAACAAGATATTGTTCGTTTTGGGCCTTAATAAGGCCTGCACGGGTTTGTTTCTGGGGCGCCCATACACCCCAAAACGCGTCTTGCCAATTAAGGTGTGGATCACCCCTTATAAACCCAGCATCTCTCCCGTGCTTTGCCGATGTGGGATTCGCCTAGGGTGTTACATACACCCCCCCTTGGGGACTCAGCGTCCTCGCTGAGGTTTGCCCCACCATCGCTCAAGAGGACACGCAGAGCTGCTCTGATACCAATTTGTAACACTCCACTATATTATTTACTTAAAAATGCTTAAAAACACGGTTACTCTTAATTTAAATACGAATTTTAAAAGTTTGGCACAATCCAACAAAAACTTTCTTATAGAAAAGTAAAAGTCATATAGAGATTTCTTAGTTTAAAAAGTTAATTATTACATAAAGCCAAGATACTTAATTTTTGATTAACACAAAGCTGAGCCCATCATAAAATCCCAAGGTCAGTTATGCCCATATGCACTTCGTCTTGGTTAGGAGTTGGCGCCAGCTTGCCCTACTCATCGTTACCTGCAATGTAAGGACTTAATGAGCTAATGCTCAGTAAGATAACACTTTGATGCATGTATAAATTATGATGCATATGAATGACCATTCTTAAAATAAACTTAGAAAATACAAGACAACTTTATTTGAGCCCTAGGTGCGTTGCACTACAAGGCTGGCACTTTTACTCTTTAAACATTATCCCTTTGGGCTTCATTAGTTGAACTTTTGGGCGTTACGTATCGCCGTCCCCAAAAGATGTCTTACAACTTAACTTTGAGGGCTTGCCCTCTTTAGAACTTTGCCACCTGGTAGTACAACCACCTATTTTTCATAAATTCATTTTCTAAAACATTTTCTTCATAATGTAGTCCATGATATGCATGCATCCAATGCAACTTATAACCTTGATGCATAACAAAATCAACATACAACATTATTTAAAGACAAGAGTCTTTAGTATAGGCGGCATAGCCGACCATAGCATAATTAAGCATAAATATCACATATTAGGCGGCAGAGCCGAACCTTTTTGATAAAATCTTTGATTTTATCACAGATTTTGATATAACCTTTTTGATAAAAACTCCCTTTTTCCTTCATTTTATCACAGATTTTATCACATAATTAGTATAAGGAAATAAAGTTGCACCTTAGCTATCAGCTTAAGCTTGTTGGTTGAGATGGTGCAACTATGAGGGACTAATGCTCATGAGAGAAGGAGGTCTCAGGTTCGATACCTAGTAAAGGACTCTGAGTATGTAGTGAAGTGGGAGTGGCTTTCATTGGCCAGCTTAAGCTTTTAGCCCAATGGTAAGCGCTTGATCCTAACAATCACAGCCAGTGCAATGGTTCTATCAAATGAAATGTTTCTATCCAAAATCGATTTCTTTTTTATTGATTGGAATTAATCGATTTGGAATTGCGGATTTTTAATAGATATAATAGAATACCCTAAGTATATTGATAATATTCTAAAATTAATGTTGAGTTAGCGCGTGGCTTCAGACGTCATTGTCATGAACTTGGTCAATCTAGCAAATATAACATAACCCGTGGTATCTCTGCTGTCTTGGTCAATCTTTTGTGACTTCATCAATAGATATAACATGTAGCCACGCCACAATTTTTAATTTCAATTGGATTGCTTAGAAGTCTATTAAAGATTATAATGTCACCTAATTAAGAATAATATCTATTATTCTATTTTAATATAATATTTAATTAAACTATTGTCATTATTGTATTTAGTCATGGCTCATATGTGGATCCACTAATTGTTTCGCACCGTTGATTGATTGAGGGACGGTCAAGATTTGATTAAATATTGAAATTGGTATGCTATCTCACTAAAGTTGACTTCTAAAATTGCATTCTCAATTATTCAGATTTAAAAAACAAGAATGATAATATGTTAGTTACTATTAGTCTATTTTGCGTTTGAAATAGTGTGCTTCTTCTTAAAGCTACAAATCTTATTTACATTACGTAGTCAAAGACTTCTTGAAATAAATTATTTATGCTATTAATTCAGTTAGTTAAGGATATACTTTAAATGATATGACATTTAATCGACCAACGATATATCATATATCGATTTAATATTAAGATATCTAAACATAATGAGACGACAATAACAATACTCAACGTATAATTTATTTTTAATACAATTTCTTTTATAAATATTGATACAATAATATTGTATCAATGTCATGTCACTTGGTTTACTTTATTTACTTATTACTTAACTATTTTAGTACTCATACGTCACTCATAAACTCGTATATATTTTGTATGCATCGAATTATTGAGAATAAAATTCATAGAGTTCAGCTCTTGTGCATGAACTTAGGATTTCTCTATTAAGTTTACTTGGGTATGATTATATTTTTGTTCTAGTTTATGACCTCTTTTCAATTTTTTCGACATATATGATTTTCATTAAAATCTCAAAAGGTTTAAATAAAATCTCACATTTTAATATTTTACAAAAATGTGTTTTAAATATTTTAATTTTTTGACATAATTCTATCAATGAACTTTCTTTTAAATTTGTAATTTCACGTAGGCATTGATAAGTGACATAATTTTAAAATATTTCAATGACTTAACTAATGTGAATATGTCTTTAAAAAGTCAATGATAAAATTCTATCAAACAAAATTTACTATTTTAATTATCTTAAATTGCCAAGTTTGCCACCTCATCATATTAACAAGGCATGCTCAACCAATAAGAATTTGCCATCTAAAATATTCAGTGGGTCTTTTGAAATTCTTGGCTCGAGTTTGAGCCTGAGTGTTTCATATTGGACTCAGCCTAAGCTCGGTAAAAAAACCCAACAAGTGCTCAAAAAATAAAAGAATATATATATATTTTATTTTAATTTGAAATACGCTTTTAACATTTGTTTAACCTATTCAGCACATATATTTAAAGTTTTAATTAACTTTCAATACGTAATCTAATAAGAAAGATTATAAATTAAAAATTTATAAAATATAATGAAAAAGGTTTAAAAAAATTAAAGTATAAATCTGAGGTTTTACAATTAAAATATCAAATAGTGACATAATGGGCGCCCAAAAAGTGCGCCAAATCAAAATAATTCAAAATTCTTCTCTTCAATCCCCTTTTTATTTTATTTGCCGCTGAAATAAAATTAACACAAAAACATTCTGAAATTGAAAGCTTGGAACGAATCTCACGCCTCTCGCCTTCTCTTTCTCGCATTTCGCCTTCCTCTTTGGCTCTTCGTCTCTCTCTCTCTCTCTCTCTCTCTCTCTCTCTCTCTCAAAGTGACGTAAAAAATTTATTTTTCTTGATCTAGTCCTCAGAAATAAGCCGTTTACTTTACTTTGTTCTTTGTTTATTATAAATTTAATCACGCTTTCTACATTATAATTTACGGTCTCTGTTTACTTTTATAATTTACGGTCTCTGTTCATTAAAATTTATTTTTACGCTTTCTACACTAATAGATAGTTGAAAATTAATATAGAAAATTAATATAGATTAGTTGATTGGTTGCTTTCTAATCCAACAAAATTAATATAGAAAGAAATAAATGACGACCGATAAATATTCCAACGTTATGTATTGCGCCGAAGATTAATCTCCCTACTACAAAACTGAATTTCTTTGACAGAATGCTTTTTCACGTGGTCATGTATGTGTCAAAGTTTTGTGACAAATATATTATTTTGCTGATGTGGCAAACACAATCGTTTCAAAACCTTAGAGGCCTTTCTATAAGAGAATAGTTGCAAAATTCTGTCACAAATAGTAAGTTAAGTGATTTTCGACAAAATACTATCAAAAGGTTTAAGTAAAATCTCACTTTTTAATATTTTACAAAAATGTGTTTTAAATATTTTAATTTTGTTTGACATAATTTTATCAATGAACTTTCTTTTTAAATTTGTAATTCCACGTAGGCATTGGAAAATGACATAATTTTAAAAGATTTCAATGACTTAACTGATGTGAATATGTCTTTAAAAAGTCAATGATAAAATTCTATCAAACAAAATTTACTATTTTAATTATCTTAGATTGCCAAGTTTGCCACCTCATCATATTAAGAAGGCATGCTCAACCAATAAGAATTTGCCATCTAAAATGTTCGGTGGGTCTTTCGAAAATCTTGGCTCGAGTTTGAGATTGAGTGTTTCAAGTTGGACTCAGCCTAGCTCAGTGAAAAAATCCCAATAAGTGCTAAAAAAAAAAGAGAATATATATTTTATTTTAAATTGAAATACACATTTAATATTTGTTTAACCTATCCAGAACATATATTTAAAGTTTTAAATTTTAATTAACTTTCAATACGTAATCTAATAAGAAAGCTTATAAATTATAAATTTATAAAATATAATGAAAAAGGTTTAAAAAAATTAAAGTATAAACCTGAGGTTTTACAATTAAAATATCAAATAGTGGCAGAATGGGCGCCCAAAAAGTGCGCCAAATCAAAATAATTCAAAATTCTTCTCTTCAATCCCCTTTTTATTTTATGTGCCGCTGAAATAAAATTAACACAAAAACATTCTGAAATTGAAAGCTTGGAACGAATCTCACGCCTCTCGCCTTCTCTTTCTCGCATTTCGCCTTCCTCTTTGGCTCTTCGGCTCTCTCTCTCTCTCTCTCTCTCTCTCTCTCTCTCTCTCTCTCAAAGTGACGTAAAAAATTTATTTTTCTTGATCTAGTCCTCAGAAATAAGCCGTTTACTTTACTTTGTTCTTTGTTTATTATAAATTTAATCACGCTTTCTACATTATAATTTACGGTCTCTGTTTACTTTTATTAAAAATTATGATATTTATGAATAATAATATTGGCTTGTTTGCATAATTGTCTTCGATATTGACTGTGTTTACAAGATTTTTTTGGTTGCAATCTTTCTTATTGAGATTGTTTAATTAGTCGCGATTGCAATTTTTACAAGATTTAATGAATGTTAAAATTTAAATAACAATTTAAAATTTGTACACCAGGTGTTTGTTATAATGCCATGTGTTATTTTCAATAGATTTTTTTTTTAACATGTAGTATAGCCTTGACAATGTTTTATAACATTCATTAAATCTAATTCTCATGATGAAATTAGAATAGGTTAATTGGCCTAAACCTAAATACTATGTAATATTTACTTTTAAAAGACCTATGGCATTAGATTCAACTTGCTAAGATATTGGAGAAGTGTTGATGCAATTTTCTGTGATGCCTGCGGATTCAACTTGCTAAGATTTTGGTTATGCCTTCAGGTTCAAGCATTGTTGCTGATTATGTGAGCTGTTGAGATTTTAGTATTGAGCATGTCTTTAGATTCAATTTGAGCAAATGTAATTGTTCCTTTTAAAGCGATGTAATTGGCTTCGGGAGAGGATTGTAATCTCCAATGATTTATGGTTCTCGCAAAAAGAAATTTTCTTTACGTTAACCTGTGACAAAATGTATGTAATTTTTTATGATATCAGCAAATATTTAATAACAGAATAGTTGAAATATTTTTAAATTGCATTGTGGTTTTTAAAAATATTTAATGGATAAAAATGATTTTATAATCGTAAGGGAACTACAAAAATAAGGGTTATTGGTAATTGAAAAGAACAAATTAATTATTTTAAGATTAATAATAATAATAATAATAATATTACCTAAATTTTTGACATAAATTAAGCTCAAAAAAAATTAATCAGCATAAAATGTCATGTAAGCATAAAACTTATTTGCCATCTCAAATGCCATGTTTGCAAATTGAGATGCCATGTCATTTGCCACGTCAGATTCCATGTAAATAAAGAATTGTAACACAATTCCTTGACAGAAATATTTTGTCATTAATTGTTTAATTTTCTGTCGCTACATTCTTACAAGGACTTTTTGGACGGAATAAATTATGTCAATGACATGATCTGTGACAAAATTATTCTGTCAAAAAACCCAATTTTGTAGCGGTTCCAAATAACAATTTAGTTTCTTTCCTTCTAGTTTTGTCAATAATTGATTCTGTTCATGGTTAAAATAAATTCTTTACTTCTCTAAAATTGTGCATAATTTCCCCACTTATAAAATTGTTAAGATATTTATGCCTTTTTTTTTTTTCTTTGAGGACTGAAAGTCATTAATTATTTGGTTGGAAAATTGGACAGGAATAGAAAAATAAAAGGAGAAACAAATGGAATAATTAGAGAGAGGAATGAGATTCTATTTATTGTTTTGTTATAAGTACAAGTACCGGAAATCAAACATGAGAAAATAAATTGAGTGTTTTTTTTTTTTTTTGTTAACATATAAATACGTATTTTTGGTATTTGATATTTAATAGAAAATTCTGATGGCCTAACTTCGTAGCTGAAGTTGGGATGATCCTTCCATCCCGAATTGTATGTTTGTGCATAAGGATCATACCTCCTCTGAGGCATGCCTGGAAATCCTCCAACTGTATTGGCTTGTTCAACGGGTTCTTCTTGAAGTGTAGGACACATATCAGTTGAATGACCTATATTGTAACAAATGCCACAAGTCTTCACCTGTTGCACATTACCTACAACAAACTTTTCCACAAGAGAAGTAAGTTTATCTAAACGTTGTTCAACAGAAGAAATATTTACCTCATTCACCTTTCTTGAAGTGAGATCTTGCCTGCTGCCAAATTGTTGTGTGTTGGCAGCCATATTTGATATCAGCTCCCTTGCTTGAGTAGGGGTCTTGTTCACCAACACGCCTCCACTAGCAGCATCTATCATACTCCTATCCATCAATGATAGTCCTTCGTAAAAATATTGAATAAGAAGTTGATCAGAAATCTGATGCTGAGGACAGCTGGCACACAATTGTTTGAATCGCTCCCAATACTCATACAAAGTCTCCCCAGGAAGTTGTCTGATCCCACAAATATCTTTTCTGATGTTAACAGCTCTTGAAGCAGGAAAGTACTTCTCGAGGAACTGCTTCTTCAAACCATTCCACATTGTAATTGATCCAGGAGGTAAGTAGTACAACCAGTCTTTAGCTAGTCCATCTAAAGAGAAAGGAAAAGCACGCAGCTTAATCTGCTCTTCAGTCACGCCTTGTGGTCTCATACTTGAACATACAACATGAAACTCTTTAAGATGTTTATGAGGATCTTCACCTGCAAAACCATGAAACTTGGGTAATAAATGAATAAGACCAGACTTTAATTCAAAATTTACCTCCAAGTCTACATATTGAATGCAGAGTGGTTGTTGATTCAAGTCTGGTTCAGCTAACTCTCTAAGAGTTCTTTCTACAGGTGCAGGTCTATCCATCACTTGTTCTTTTGAATCGCTAGATGATTCAACTAAATCAGGCACTGTATCTGTTTCAGAAAGCAAAGGCGACGAGGATCGTTGCTTAGCTCGCTTCGTCTGCTGTCTCAGCTGGCAAGCTGTCTTCTCAATTTCAGGATCAAACGAAAGTGTACCTGTACGAGAAGAACGAACCATACACCAAGTAAAACGTAAAAAGGATTAAATAAACGACACCAATCCCCGGCAACGGCGCCAAAATTTGATGGGTGTCGAAGCCAACAAAAATAAATTCCTACTCTAAATAAATTGTGTATAGTGATTGAGCAGGGTCGTGTCCACAGAGATCGGTAATTATTTAAATCCTTTTGAAATGTAAAACGTAAAATGGGGGAATTGTTGACAATAATAAAAATCAAATTAAAAATAACAAGAATGCAAATTAAAGTTGTAATTCAAATTAGAGAAAGCTCTGATTGAAGGAATTAACTCAGCTTGATTCGACTACTGATCATTGATTCAAATATAGATTATTATTACTCATGAATAGACCGGTTATAGCTACTGAGACCCTCTAATAGCCAATCTCTCCTTAACTAGTCGATAACCAAGGTACGACCGTTGGTTATTTCCCTAATCAATAGACAACCCTAGATACGATCATAGAATTTAATCAATTGACAGCCTGAAAAACCAGAGAGACCCAAATCCTAATCAACACATATGATGATTCATTTAAATTAGATTGTTTATTCTCACAACACAACTCTCTGCTATGTTATTTGTCACAAATATTAAATTCTTCATACGATGAATCCTTTAATTGACAATAGATTAAGTTGATAATTAAATAGTGGCCAATTACCTAATTAACAAACATAATCATGAAAATAATTCAGAGAATAAACAAATACCCAAAAAGTAATAAAACAATTAAAGCACAAGAAAGATCTCACAGTAGTGATGAATCAAAGCATCATTAACCTTCAACCAGAAAAATGGGTTTAGTTCCTCATAGAGAGAAGAGAAAAATTAGATCTAGGGTTTCTTTTTCTCCAATCCAAAAATCCCCCTTTTTCACAATTGATTCCTCCCTTAAATACTCTCTCTCTCTTCTCCTCTAGAATTCTATTTAAAATAAAATACTAATATCTGAAATATTAAATTCGTAATTACAAAAATAACCAAAAATACAAAACAAGTTAAACTAAAAACTGCAGGTTCGCAGTTGACAGCACACGCCCACGCCTTATCAACAAAGTTCTTCTGACTCTCTAAATTTCTCCAAGAGAACAATCCTCCTTAAACATCATCTTTTAGCTCAATTTTATCACCAATCAATAGAATTGCACCTACAAAAGTAAAACATTATTATTAATTGCAAAACATCGATATTAAGGGAAGTAAACAATGCAAAACTAGTGCATAAATTACACTCTAACAGGGTAATTATTTATTTTGTTTTGAATAAAAATTTTGCTATCGAACAAACTAATAACTGAACTTGACTTATTTTTATATAAATTTTATGTTATGATCATTGTAGGTTTGTTATTTTTAAATTATGACCTCATGTAAAATCAAAATTTTTAATTTCACTATTTTTTATAGAGTTTGGTTATGATAATTAAATAATGTGATAAACACATACAAGGCAAAAAAATTTACGTGGTTCGACATATTAATTAATATGCCTACATCCACGGGTAGTAATACCGATAATCCACTATGTAATGAAAAATTGTACAAATAGTAATAAGCTCTCAGATGCAAATAAAACGAAAAGAAACACCAATCTTAACACTCTAAACCAATCAACCCCCAGAAGAGCTCTTTCTGTCATGTGCTTTTCCTTATTCATTCTCTTTACAAACACGAGGCTCACAAAAAACAAAACAAAACAAAACAAACAAATTGCTGAATACTGAAAACATACATAGCAGATTAAAAAAGCACGCGCCGCGCCCGTCCCCCAATTCCTTCTCTGCTACGCCATTTACGTAATTCCTTTTTTGGCTGAAAATATTGTTTTCCCCAACAAAACAAATTAATCAGTTAGACAAATATATCTAATTATAATGGTTTGGTGACGTAATTATATCTAATCATAATTTTATATATATAAAAATATAAATAACTGGACATGCATCATCAAATTAATGAAGAAGAGTAGAGAGCAAATGAGAAGGAAAGCATATGCAATTACTAACCAGAGTTAATTTCATCTCATGCACTCTCACGTCTGTCTGTTTTCGATCCGCTCTTAATTAATATTTTGTTAATTAATTGGCTGAAAATAAAAAGTTTCTTTAATATTTCATTAAGCAGAGAGCAAAGGAATTGACGACACACTTATAATAATTAATTTCTAAATTGGATTAAAAAAAACAACAACTAATTAGTTTTTTTAAGTAACATAGGAGATCTAGAAAGAAAGAAGTTACCCGTGGCCGGGGGTGATTGTAATTGACTAATTGCAGCCGCGCGCTTTCACTAAATGTAGATGTCGGGAATGTGGCGTATCTTAGGCCAGTCCTCTCCTGTCTCCTTTCTGTAACGTTCTTCTAAAACAGGACATTCCATCGAAATCTCCAATCTCTGGAGTGTTGACTTCTGAAGAAGGTGATCGGGCAGTGCTTTTAATTTACGGCAATTCCTAATAGTCAAGGAAGAAAGACGTGGCATGATTATGATTTCTCCCTTTATTGCAGTCACGAAATCCCACTCTTCCAGTTCGCTCATACCCCAAAATGTGAGCAGTTTCAATTTGGGAAAGGCAATAACTGAGGAGCCATCCGTATCACTTTCTACTCCCAAAAATTCATTACCCACTCTTTTCACACTATCCATTCCTGCAATATAAAGATCTTCAAGAGATGGCAATTTTCCCAAAGGAGGCAAATGCTCGCAATTTCTGGACCCGAAAATACTGAAAACCCTTAAATTGGTTAGTGACATGATCCAATTTCTGGGAACAACATTCCTCCTCCCTCTGTATTCAGAAATCTGTAATTTCTTTAAATTAGGAGGTGGTCCCAAGGCTTCAAGAAGCCGTTCATCTTCATCCTCCTCATTCTCCCTCCTCCCAGCTTGTTCTTCATCTCCACCTCTTATATGATCAAAATCAAGTTCCAAATCAAAGAGATATTTCTTTTTCTCAAGTTCAGCCCTTCTAGCCTCCCCCGCATCTGACACACCACCCAGCCCACGTATTCTACATTGTCGACGGAGGTTAAGCTTTTTAAGAGACCCAAGGCTACATGCTCTGTCATACCCTCCGCCCACAACAAACTCTCTCACTTCCCGAAGCCTGATTAATTCCCCAATCCCTACCGGCAAGTATCTTAAAGAATGAGTCCCCAAATTGTGTAAATACATCAGCTTTCTTAACCTCCCAATCCCTCGAGGTAATTCTCTAAGATTTTCACAATGATCAACGTTTAAACGTTTTAAATTATACAACTCACACAACGCCTCAGGTAATCTTTCTATCTCCTCTTGATGGGCCAAACTAAGGTATTTCAGATGTAACAATTTTTCTATATTTTTTGGAATTTTTTTTATGCAATAATGACTCCAGTTATCCGCCTCTAATGTTAATGCCCTTAAACAAGTTAGTTTATCAAATAATTGAGGTAAAACTTTGCTAGACCATGAATAATCACCACCTACAACCAAGAGGCTACGCAATCGTCTCATTCTCTTAACACTATTCCAAATGGCTATCGGGACTGAAGTCTCCTCGTCTATAGTTAACCTTAAATGAAGAACTTTTTTCTGCTCAAAGGAACTCATAACACCAGGAATTTCCACTGTTAAACATTCATTCCTGCATATAAATTGGGCAAGGTCGTGCACTAAATCGTGCATTTTGCACTTATAGACTTTACCATCACCATCTCTTTCGAACTCTTGAAAAAATGAACTACTAGCTAAAATGTTGAAATACTCTTCACCTATGTCCTCCATCTCTTTGTTTCCTTTCTCATTAAGGTAACCTTGAGCCATCCATAGTTCAATTAACTTATACTTCCGTATTTCAAGGTCTTTAGGAAAAACAGCACAATATGAGAAACAATGTTTTACCTTAGAGGGCAATTCATTGTAACTCAACAACAGAGGGGCCAATAGACCTCTCTCAACCACTTCGTGATCCCATATCTCACTCTTTAAAATATTTTGCCATTCTTCTTCAGTGTTTTTAGACCTTAAAAGACTACCAATGGTCTTTACAGCTAGAGGTAAGCCCTTGCATTTTCCTACAATTTCTCGACCAATTTTTTTTAAATTCTCACATCCCTCCATGGACTTGCCGAAAAATGCTAATGACTCAAAAATTGACCAGCATTCCTTTTCCAACAAAAGATCAATTCGGATAATTTTAGTTGATCTCATATCATGGGCAGTAGTTTCATCACGTGTAGTAATTAAAATTTTACTTCCGTGGACACCATTCTTTAAACAATTGTAGAATGGTTCCCATTTAGAGTAATGTTTATTCCACACGTCGTCTAAGACAAGAAGAAATTTCTTGCCTTCAACACATCCTTGAACATGTTGCATGAGAGATTGAAACTCACCAAAGTTAGGGGCAGAACCTGTTAGAGCCTCAATGATTGCTCTAGCAATTCTGAACTCATCAAACGGGTCTGACACACAGACCCATATTCTTTTCTCAAAATGTTTTTTAACATCATCGTTGTTGTAGGCTAATTGAGCAAGAGTAGTTTTGCCTATGCCCCCCATCCCAACAAGTGAGATGACACAGGGGCCTTTCTGCTCTTCACTACTCTCACATAACAGCCTATTAACGAGTTCGTTCTTCTCTTTTTGTCTACCAAATATGTCGGACTCATCAATTGAGGAGATACTTGGTACTCGTTGATCCGCTCTCTCATTACTCTCAGCAAAACCAAACACGTCTTTTTGTTTGTCAATATCATCAAGAGTTTCATTGATGTCTTTCATCTTGAGAGCAATGCGACGACGTAAAAAAATTGGTTTGCAGCCAAAGCAAGAGGCAGCAGGAAAGAAGGAACATACCTTCTTCTTAGGAACGAGAGCTTCATTCTCATGGTCATCCACTCCATTGATTTGCAGTTTGAGCGTTGCAGTGTTCCATTCACCCAAGACATCTTCCATGTCGTAACATGCGCATCTGAGTCGATCGAGCCAGAGTCTGACAGTTTCCTCCTTTATTTGCTTTTTTTCAGCATCATGGAGCACAGCTTGAATGGTTTGGAGTTTGGCGGTCAGCTTCTCCGCTTCCTTTCCGACGCCCGTTACCAGCCTCACTTGTTCCTTTCCCTCATCGACAGCCATTGAAGTCAGCTGCTCCAAGAGAGGGGAAATGATCGCATCAACCATGGCGAAATTGATGATGAGTGATTGCAAGAATAATTTATGCTGAAAGAAATTTAGGAGCTTATAATGAATTAATTATGTTGTGATGTGAAAAGGCGTGCAGCCATCTTCGTTCAATTATTATAGTGCATGAAAAAGCAAAACCCAATGAGCGGAATAATCTTATCTCAGCCCATACGAAAGGAATAACTTATAGACAAAACATAAAGAAAGAAAGAAAGAATGGCGTGAACAGGAAGACAAACGTAAAGTGTTGGTGAAAGAATATGTTATAGCTTGCTCTTAATAGCAAGTATGGAATGTGCATTTTATCTTTTTGGCTAAGGAAAGGAATAGAAAATCAAATCTTAGGCCATACTCATCATCCGAAGCTTTGACGGATGATTGTTCGATTGGTGTGGGAATAACTTTTCAAATATCTACTTGGCATAAAAATTATTTATAGATTTAAGCGTTCGGGTTTCATGTATGCACTTGTGTGTGTGTAGTCATTTATCTTGTAAGGGTTCTCTTACATTTTATAAAGTGCAGGAATTTTTATTGAAATTTTTCTCTCTACTTATGATTAAAATTTTTTTATCACTTTTAGCAGTGACCTAGGGAACAGTCGACTTTTGGTTTGCGCTAGTCATCATTGCCTTATCAAAATAAGTCTAAAAAAACACATTATTTTAGTATTTGAAAAGTGGACGGTTTGTAATTTATTGAGAGTGCACTCGTGTCAACAGCAGGGAAAAAATCCACATTTTATAGCTTAACATATATTCCTTAAAAATGCAACATGCGAAAAAATATAACTATATGTCTTAACTATGTAAATATAATATTACTCATAAAGATAAATATTAAATAGCTGATATCTTATTCTTACATATAACACTTCAGCTACCCTCTCACTTCAGCGTCAATAGTTCATTCCCACGGAGCCTTACCTCTTGGAACCTCCATGAAAGTTGAATTTGTCACCAATCTTTACAAAATATTAGTTTTAAAATAAAATTTAAAAAATGTAAAGTTTCCTTTAATTTCCAATTCTTTTTCTTTTGTTTTAAAGAACAATCGCATTCAAATCCAACCAAAGTGGATAGAATATGGCCACCATTCAAGATTCTAACATTATTATGCTCAACACATCACAAGATTTGCAAAAACCCCACCATGCTTGGAACTAGGTCCTCCTAAACTATTCCCTCTTTAAGTCCACGTTTCGGATACGTCTTGTGATACACATCAAAAAGAAAGTATAAATAGAATATGGTGTGCCTTTCACTCTGTACTAATAATCAATTCATTTGTATATTATCTATTAATTTCTGGTGCTACAGCATATATACCTCAGTATATACTAATCCTTGTGTTATTTGCTTCTCTGCTCACCCTGCTCCTATAAGCTTGAATGGTTATGCCCAACTGGCCCACCAGGAATTAGGTTCTTAATTTTTTTTCTAAGATAAGTATTTGGATTTATTCCATCGGTGACTTTAGCTCAAAAAGAAAGCAATGAAGGGAAAAGTTGAACTACATGAATCATTCTATCCTGCAGAACTCAATATTTTTTAAAACTCCAAAAAATCTACCATTTTGTGCACGAAAGGTTTAAAAAAAAATGCGAATGTTTGCAAAAGAGAATATATGCTAGAGTAGTTGTTACTTGTTAGAGCTGAGCTTGTGCAGCAACACGTGGTTACATTAAATTCTCTAGCAGGAATATCTCTGTTTAGAGACTCAAACCCAACAATATTCTCAGCAAATAGATTGCACAGTTCTTAATCATTTTTTCTTCCCTTTTTTAAATTTCTTCCCCTGCTATGGTGCGCAATGGCAAACTAGTTGAATCAGAAACTTATTCATCACTAGGTTTAGTTGATTCTCCAGGTAAAAAAAGTTCATCATCTCCTCGTGTCTTGTCGATTCTTTCATCAGTTCTTGAGAGATCAATCCAGAAAAATGAATCTTCATCGAAGGCATCAAAAAAGAAGGAAGTTGTCACAATATTTCATTGTTCACAAGCACCAAGTTTGAGCATTAGACAATACATTGAACGCATATTCAAGTACTCCAGGTGCAGTCCTTCTTGTTCTGTTGTTGCATACATATACCTTGATCGATTCCTCCAACGAATCAGTGGTTGCCTTACGAGACTCAACGTTCATCGCCTTCTGATCACGAGCTTTCTAGTGGCTGCAAAATTTGTCGATGATGAGTAAGAACTTGATATCTCAACAACCCAGTCTGCTGCTTTCAATCAAATCTTTCGTTTTTAACTTTTTGATCTCTGAACGTGCTTGTAGGTGCTATAACAATGCATATTATGCCAAAATAGGAGGGATAAGCACCGCAGAAATGAACAAGCTTGAGCTGAATTTCTTGTTTACTCTGGAGTTTAAGCTTCACGTGACTACAGAGGTTTTCGCGAAGTACTGTTCACAGCTAGACATGGAAGGAGCAGCAGCCGAAGAGTCGTGGGTTAGTCCGATGATCAAAGCATTGGGAACCAAACTTCGCCGGCTCAACAGGGACGGCAAAACCTGACGGCAGGATACAACTGCAGAGTCCCTTCACGATGGTCAACAGCATACTGTGATGATTGAAATGATTTTTGGCTCAATCCAGGTTCCAGACACCAGCAAACCAACTGGAAATTTATAGATGCCCCATCTCCCTGAGGATCACAAGTAATTTGTGCCTAGTTCCAGAAGAGGGGAGAGGAAAATTGAACAACAATAAATTGTAAATGCACGCTATGATAAAATGCATTTTGTTCTCATTATCTAACATTTTCCGACCACGACACAAAAAAAAAAAATTTGAAAATTAGAAAATGAGTTCTTTTAGCAAATTAGGAAGATAAAAGAGAAGAAAAGAGCATAACAAAGGGCATCACTTTTAAAAAATGGGAACAATCTGTGGCAAAAAAATTTTATTGCACAATTCCTGCACAATAACGTGTTCCATTGTACATGTGATTTATGTTCTACTACTGGATCGCTTTCCCAAACTAGCTTACTTGATAAAACACTTCCAAAAGATAGAAAAAGAGTTGAATAGTAAAACTTATGACATGACATTTAAAATAAAATTTATCAAATTCTCTACAAATGAGACTCTGAGGAAACCCAATGAATTGGCACAATCAGCTGTATCTGAGGATGTGGCTGGTTGAGAGACAAACGCTCAGCCTTTATGATGAGGAAGAATTCTTCCTTGCCAAGTAGACACGGTAAGCTGCAAGTCCGACAATAGTAACTGCTGCTCCTACTACAATGAGGAAACACATAAACATTAACTAGCATACAATTGAAAAAGGATGGAGGAATATTTTCTACATCCGCTGACACATCTCAAGTCTGAATGGCTCAATCAGAAATCAATATTTTCTTTTTTCACGAGAGATTGATAACAAACCTGAAACAATCATAAGAGAGCGATTTATTAGTCTATGGTATTGCTTTCTGGTTCTCCCAGCTTCAGTTTCTGGAATGCTCAAATGAGGATGCTCTGCTGCCTGTACGATCCTCCGGAAAATAATGTTAAAATCACCCAACTTCGAGCTAACAGGTATCGGAGCCTCTATCCCCATATCCTGACTAACCTACAAAAGCAAAATTTTCACCCCAAAAAAAGACAATGTTACTTCAGTTTCAGTCCTCCTCCAGACAGGTGATAGATTAACTAGAAAAAGGCAGCAAAACACCAGCAATGTAAACAACAATAGAGGATCTAACGTCAAACCAAACTTTTCACGGGGAAAATGAGAGAAACAAAGACATTAGAATTCGACTAAATCCTATAAAGGCAGTGGGGATTGCATGATTGCCAAACAAATTAAAAATCTTATCTGGAGTTTAGTTTACCTTGCCCAAGTAAAAAATTCTTATAAATATTAACGTCAGTAATGTTCAGACATCTTTGTTCTACCAAAGGAACACAAAAATTGTGCAAAATCACACAAGAGGAAAAAAACAGATAGGCTCATAAAAAGCATAATGTGGTGATTTCTTAACTCCAGATGAGAGACTGATTGCTAATAGTTACTCAATTACTTGTATAATACCATCACTAAAAAAGTAAATACCCTGATAGAATCCTGAATAGCCATTGCAAATGAATCCAGATCATCTTTAGCTGCTACAATGAGGCAAGGCACCTCAAAGCCAGTATCTTCACCATGACTGGCAACTTCCACAAGCAATTCAGTTGCTCTTTTCCATGAGGACTCATCGGAACTGAACAAGCAAACATCATCATCATCAAAGAATGAATATATATCTGATACGAAATGAGCAAAACCTAGGTTACGAGCAGAATAGCAGTGCAAAAAACAAAAAGCAAATTTCTCTCTCTCTAAATATATGCAGATAGATGTATCCAGATGAATGCAAGGAAAAGCAGAATGTCTTTCTACATTCTCATCCATAGACTTCAACCAGCTTTTTCATCATTTGCAGTTAAATCCCAGACTTGAAAATGCTGAACTATTTGAACTCAAAAGATTTAATGAATCATCAATTTATATGATTAACGAAAGAATACATTTTGGTCTTCTGTTTACCTATCATGAACAAATACTGCTATGTCGCAGGCGGCCAAAGAATCTTTATTCGACAGCAGTTTTGCAACTGCTTCTTCAGGAATTTCTCGTAACACAACAGTTTTCTTCGTTCCCTATGGCAAAAAAAATATAGTGGTAAGAGAACTGAACAGCCTCCCAGTTAATTATATCAATAACAAACTGTGATAAAACTACAAAGAAAAATCATATTCTATCCGCTTACCCCAGGTTGATCGACAACATTTACTGCATATCGCTCATCAGTGGTTGGAGTATAATTATCGGAGAAGGGCCTGCATTGACAATCATCATATCCGGATAACAAAGTTAATGAAGAATAAACTAGCAATTAGATTAAGAAATAATTGACATTATCATTCAGAAATCAGATGATACCTTCCTAGAAAAGAATTCAGTAGTGCAGATTTTCCAGCCTTTTTAGGCCCAAAGACAAAGCACTGGAAGACATTTCTTTCGGCTTGTTGTTTTTTACGATCTATACGCCTTTTCCTCGTTACACGGATGGCAGAAGAAGGATCACCCGGATATCCAATGTATATCAAGTTTTCCACGCTACGAGCCGGGTCTAAGAGCGTCATAAGTGCCCACTGCAACATGTTATTTGTCATTTATCAGGAAGCACAAGGCACTGGTGTATGGAAAAATGATAGTTCTTTGCTTATATTAGTGGAAGTTGGCATTGAAATAAATAACCACACAAACAAAGGAAATCTCTTAGCGAACAAAAATACCTCTGACAAAAACCCATCAAGAGATAGTCCTCCCAATGCAGTTTTTTCTGCAGCGTCCTTATATGGAGCTTCATCCCAAGGACTAAAGTCAAAAAGAAATGGGTCAATATTGAACTAACCTCAAAGTAGGAGCTTGACATTGTGGAAATTCACTAAAGCAAGAAAGTAACAACTCAGAATAAATCATAGCACTTACACCCCATTACTGTAACAGGTACTGAAAATAAGGTTCATTCAGCATCACTAAAACTGTTTGTCATCAGCAGTTCCTTAAAATTTATAAAACTAAATTTATTTCATCATTAGATTGGCTTTTACTTGCATGGTCAAACAGAAAACAAAAGAAGTTTAAAAGACTATCAGGTCCAACAGATGAGATGAACAGGGTGTCTTGCATTTAGAGAAAATATGTTGCAAAGAAAGGGATTTAATTACAATAATAATATTTATAAAGAAAAACATATACCATTCTGGCGCGGTAGAAAACAGATCCTCAACTTCAATGGGTCGCAGAGAATTATCCTGGAAGGAAATCCATAAGGTTAGGATTTTTGAGAACCAATAAACTACTTGGCAACCAGGAAATAAGCATATTATTTCCTGATAAAGATTTTAATCATTCAAAGGAAAATTGAAACTCTATTAACATGTTAACAAATAAAGTATTCGCCAAAGCACATGCCAGGACATACATCATCAGCGTCGAACAATTCAAATATTCCCTTCAAAAAGTCGATAGCTTCATTAGTCAGCTCCACGCTCTACGCAATATAGCCAAAGAAAAAAGTAAGCAATCTAAAATATTACTCAGGGAGGACAATATCAGAGGAATAAACCAAAAAGAAGTACATTATTGTATTCAAGCACAGGATATCAGACATTAAAGACAGATCCAATCACTAGGAACTGAATATAACAGTTGCAACAATTAAACTGCAATTTCACCTGGTCAGGTGCTCGTTTGAATGCTGAATATGGAATCAATTCATCCGCAAGTTTAATATCATTGTTATAGCCAAATTTCCTTAGGACAGTCCATGTCGTCTCGAGACGCCCTTTTTCTATAAATAGTGCATGGAGGAATAGGAACCCTGCCAATGTAAGCCCACGTTCATTGACTCCTTCTCGCAATTTTTCTTGTACAACCCTTTTAACACCTACTATTTCAGAAGGTTGTAATGGAGAATTGAAGCATTTGACCTGATTACAACTATTATTAGCATCATCACAAGCCTTATGCGCAAGATATTTCAACTTCATGAAATAAAAGAACATGCCTTTAAAAATTATATTATCAAAACTCAAATACATGAACTAACAAAGATTTTATATGTAGGACACTCTAGCACCCTACCCCAACAAAGAGGAGGGAAAAAAAGGGAAAGTGGAAGAACCTGAAAATCATTCAGCTCTGCATCACTAAGGGCGCCATCCCTGTCATGATCACAAAGAATGAAGATACGCTTCAAGGCCCTCACACACCGAGGCTTCAAAGCTTGTGATTCCTGGTCAAATAAAGGGCCTGTTGGATGAAGCACTGCCTTCTGTGCATAGTAGAAAACCTCGGGGACCTACAGAGAGGGAAAACACAAATTTCGTATTTTTTTCTCTCTTTTTTTTTGGTTTTGGGGGGGGAGTGTCGGGGAGGGGAAGAAATATACTGTATTTAAGATGAAAAATAAAGTTTAGAGATGTGGACCAGGTGTCCACAAATATAATACGACAGGAAAAAAAAGGAAGGGAAATAATCAACATAAAACTCATCCACTTCCCCCAAGAAACCATCCTTCCCAAAACAAAACCCATCCATACAATATTATCCCTATTAAGCAAAAATCCCCTCCCAACTAAATATATGAAGAAAACAGCCTATCTATGTTTTCTTCTTTTTTTCTTTTGGAAAATGTGATTCTTTGTTTTTGCTGTTTCTTTTTGCATTACAAAAGAGGGGAAATTAGCAGCATGAGGAAAGGGCTTATGCCAAAAGCCTAATTCTCTCCCACAACCAATCTATGTTTCTTTCAGAAATTGTTACTATTAAAATATGAAATTCAGGACACATAGCACTCCTCCAGAGTACATGGATCATTCAACTACGAAATCCATTATACTCACAACTTATTAATGAATTTACTTTTAGATTAAAGCTAAATCCAAGACGCTAGAACACGGATCAAATATATATATTATAATGAAATTATCAGCATAAGGAAAACTCAAAATGCAAAAAAGAAAAATAAATAAATAAGAAAATAGATATAGTGATGGTGCAAAATGTCACTATGGTGCATACAACCTCCAAGGACATGCCTTCACCAGAACAAACAGATTCCAAAACCTTCACATTCCATCAGAGTATACATGCAGCCACATAATATTTCTAAACTAGTCCCGATATCAAAGCAAAAGAAATAGGAAAAAGGTAAGGGGCTGAAAATAAACCTGAATTTGTTTCAATGCTGAACACTCTATGCAAGTTTCAATCTCTCGAAACTGTTGCATTATTGGCATCATCACCTGTTCCAGGCTCACCTGCTGGTTCTCATCTCTTAAATCAAGCTTACAACCCACCACTATAACTGGCACTTTCACCTACTCACAAGATTAACATATAAGCATTACAAACCCAAAAAAATGTCAGACACAAGATAGCTCCCAAAAATCAAATATATTATTTCCAATTACTAAAATAAGGAGCTACATATTTCCGATTAAATAATAAGCTGTGACAAGTTCAAGAAAAATATGTCTGTTTGTCATGTCATCGGAAGTATATTGGGAGTTTGGTACAATCAGCTATACAAAGTATATCTTTTCATGAATACAATATCCCCAGACAAGTCATCAAATAAGGCAACAGGACCAGAAGCAAAACTATGATAATTTAAATAAATGATTGATATAAACCTCTAATCGACGAAGTTCTGGAAGCCAGAAAGTACTCAATTCATCAAGAGTCTCAGGTCGATCACACGCATAAGTTAGCACAACAGCATCAGCCCGCCTGAGTTCTTCACCTAGTTTACCTCTATCCTCCACGCTGGTAGACAAACACCCACAAAAGGAGAAAGAAACATTCAAATTTATGCAAAAAAAAACCACTACCAACTGGCAAAAACAATTTCATACCAACCCAAAAAACTAAAGGAAATATATATTAACATTGAAAATATAATACTACAAGTAGAAACTTCTACAAAATAGGCTCCTCATCCAAACTGGTGTGTCACCACTATTGCATCACTCCACATCATCTCTTTAAAGAATTTCATCTTTATATATTTTCAACTATAACATATCAATTTGTACAACAATAGTCCATATTATTATCGAAAATTTAAATATTGTATGCATAGAGACCTTGAAGGAGTATCAATGATGGTAATGGGGACGCGGTCCGGGTAGAAGTCTTCTGGCAGCCTGGTAGGCGGCAACACCGGTGGGACATTGGCGGGAAAAGTGTCTGCGGCGGCTGTCACAATCAAACTCGATTTTCCGGTACCCTTTTCTCCACATACAACAATTCTTACTCCTGTTTTACCGCCTGGGCCTGAATTTGCCGCTGACGCTTTTGCCATTTAACAAACACTGTATATATAATCAAAGAAAATGCATCGGTATGAATGAAAATAAATTGTAAAAAAAAAAATTGTTAACAATAACAAATAAAGCTGAACTTTTGAGCTAAGGTTAAGATTCTACGAAGAAATTGAAGCTCACTCACATGAAAATAATAATACTGATAACAGTCGACAAAAAAATGAATTTTTGTTTTTAACGATTATGGATAAGTTAAAAAGTTAAGGCTGCTAGTGCAGTGGCAAAAGCGTAAATTACCAGAGTTTTGACGGGGCAGAACGAAAGGGATGGAAGCGAAGGAAAAGCAGGAAACAAAAAGAGAGAGAATGAAAAACCCTAAATAGGGTTTAGTGAATATTGCGATGGCGTAAAAGTAAATAACCTGAAGTAGAGGGGGTGAAAACGTGACACCTCAGGAAGGAGAAGGAGGAGGCGACGGTGGTGGTGATGGTGGCGGCGGCGAAGATGAGAGAGGAAGTGTAAGTGTGTAACGAAGTTTCGGCGTGAAAAAAAAAAAAAGTGAAATCGAGTGTTTTTTGAATTTTTAGTTTTGCAGGCTTCAATTTTTTTTTAAATATTACTTTTTTCGTTTGTATGGTGGAGTGATCAAACGGTTCAAAGTAAAGGAGAACGCACTCCTTATCATATGTACCGTACTCGACATTAATTGGAACAAATAAATTATGTAATTTTTTGGGGGGTGAAAACATAATAGTTTTTTTAATAATTTCCTTTACATAGTTTCGTAGAAACAAAAAAATTTAGTTTGAATTATTGCTAAGGTAAATTTCAAGATTCTTAGTTAACATACATGAATTATTGAAACTTCTTTTGAATTTTATCTAATTTCATACTTCTCTTCCTCTTCGCAATTAGCCCTCTTATAGTTTTACTTTAAATTTTTCTCGAGAGATTGATATGAAGGATAAAAGGATTAATCAACTTGGTTGTTTGTAATTAGATAATATTAAAGAATTGCAAAAAGAAAAAAAATGTTGACCTAAAGTCATTTAAATTTAGATTTTAACAAGAATAAATTATAATTTCAAAATGACATGGGTTTATTAAGGTCCAATTAAATCCTACTGAAACTCAAAATAATAAATTATTTGTACAACTACTAAAGAAACTCTTTTTTTTTTTATATACTTTAGAGACAAGGAAAGATGGTGTCAATCAATCTAATTGATGAAAAATTAATAACTATTTAACTTTTTAAAATGAGACAACCTAGCTGCAAATTTTTTTAGATTAAATTTTCCTTATAAACTTTTTAAAATTTAAGGTCTATTAGTTTCTCTTATGACAACTCTTTTGCTAGTTGATTATTGCATCAATTATTTATAATTTCTTAAAATGTGTATAATTAGTGTTGGTTGAATGTTGTGGAGACGAAATTATCCTTTTTAAATGAATTTAAGGGAAAGAAAAAAGAGTTTGAATGAACTGAAAAAAATCGTAATTTTTATTTTTTGATATATAAACTTTTTGTATTATATTACATCAAAGTACATAGGGTGCGTTTAGGATTAAGGTTGGGCAGTATCTTAAAAGTTACAGTAGTAAAATGTTTAGTAAATAATAGCCGTTGGAGTTTAGAAACTATGTTGATATGATTTTTCATTTGTATAATGAAAAATCTATTATATCTTTAATAATTTTATTAAAATTATTATTTAAAATTTACATTTATTATAATATTACTAACTTTTATTTCATAGTTAAAATTTTTTTCCACATGTGATGTAGCCTCAATCCCAAATGCACCCATAATCTTGTTATGACTAAGCATCAGATGTTTGGACTTAACAATCAAATTCACTTAAGAATATATATAAAAATACTATGCACATATACCCTTTAAAATGTGTAAAAATAAATAAATAAATAATTTACTACTCGAATAATGTTTGATTCCCAATAATTTGTAGTAAAATATTTTCTAAAATATTTCATACAATTTATAATCATTTGTCCCATAAATTTAAGAGTAACTTTAACTTTAATCTTGAAAAAAAAATTGCCTTTATTAGAGATGAATTGGATGATGAGTTTTTGGATATAGACATAATATCCATTTTGTACTCAAATCAGAAAATTTGTTATACTTTAAATTTCAGAGGGCTTGTGAGTTTTGAAGATTTCATTAAGATACTTGAACCGTGAAGTCAACGACAAAGTTTGGTAAATTATGATCTATTTTTTAAATTATAATTACGTTTCGCAAATTTCCTGAAAAAAGTGGAAACTTCCATTAGGTAAGTACAGAGATGTCGCCCACTGAATTGTGGGGCTCATTTGGCCAACAAACAAAAGTCCAATTTGAAGATACACGGGCCTTCAACTCTCATGGTCAAATTTGGACTAATAGTTGAAGACCACAAAATGGTCGAAGTCAAATATTTCAAATCTCCTAATATGAAAGAGATATTTATCTAGATATCAATAAAAAAAATTGTAATAAATATAGTAAAAATTTCTCTATATCTAAGAATTGATCATGGTCATTACTAATGTTAAGGTAGATAAAATGATAATCTTCTTGGTTAATGATCCATTATTAACATATATGCACAGACAAGTTGCTCCATGTAACTGTATAGTTGATTAGTTGTTGACAATTCAACAATCATTTATCATCTCTGCTGCCCATTTTTTTTTTTTAAAAGGAAAATGCTTTCATTTCACAGAAGAAAATAAGTACAGCAGATGAGGAGGGAATGAACCCATCCACACAATAGTTTCAAGTCTCTCTAAAGCTAGTTTTGCTAGAGAGTGGGCTAAAACATTACATGATCTATGAGTATATTGAACACTTATAGAGTCAAAATTCTTCAGCAAACTTTGCACCTCTGAAATAATCCAATATATCTCGGATCTACAGCCCTGGTTGTTGTTTACCAGCTGAACAACTTCTTGAGCATCTGATTCCACCACCAGGGAGCTTAAGCTTGCTCGATCAGCAATTTGCAGGCCCAAATCAATGGCTTCTGCTTCTGCATATGCAGCTTCCCCATAGAATCTTGATATATTAATAGCAGTTGCAATTACATTCCCATTCTCATCTCGAATTACAGCCCCTAGGCCTGAGAGCTGCTTTTCTGAGTTGGTAGCAGCATCCACGTTGACTTTGAAGAACCCTCGTTGCCTTTGCTAATTGCCAATATGAGCAGCTGCTGGTTTTTGGGTTCTTTGATAAGCTTCCATCACAGCTTCAGCCTTGGAAACAAGGATTTCAGAGGTATCTTTTTTTCCTTTAAAAAGCCAGTTATTCCTTGCATTCCATATCATCCAGAGGATCCCCACCAGATGCTCCATATCAGCTTTGCTTCTCTTTGAATTTAAAACCAACAAAAAACTCAGAATATCTTGATCACTGCTACTTTTTTAAAACCTCTGCAAATTTGGTCGTTTTCTAGATTTTCTTAGCAGCCTTGCAGCCAACTAGAGCATGAAAAATAGTTTCCATTCCATTCTTACAGAGTTGACACAAAGGTTCCTGAATAATTTTCCTCTTCCACAGATTTTCAGTTGATGGAAGAATGTTCTTAGCAGCCCTCCACACAAAGATTCTTATCTTCTCAGACAGAGTAAGCAACCAGATGAACTTCCATTGACTCTTGAAATTTTCTGAACTTGATGGAGTGGCTGGAAGTTTCAGGTTCAAAGCAATTTGATAACCACTCTTGACTGAGAATTGACCTCTCTTATCATAATGCCAAATAACTTCATCCTTCATTGGTCTTCTAGGGAGTGGGATTCGAACAATTGCTGCCGCATCCATTTTGTCAAAAGCACTATAAATCAGCCTCTCATTCCAGCAATGCTCATCATCAATTAACTCAGCAACTACTGCATCAGCTGGTAAATTTGGTCTGGCAATTGGTTTGAAGGTAGAGGGCCTGGGTAACCAATTCGACTTATGGACCAAAATGCTTTGACAATTTCCTTGCTGCCCATATTTTACGTATACTTAGATATATATGAGAATGAAGTCATGCATAAATCAATTAAAAAAAAACACTAGACATGTTTAATAATTTATAGAATTTTTTATTTTTTATTTTATACAAAATGTAGACTTTAGATCTCAATAAGTTTTATTTTATTTAAAAAATATTTAACGAAATCGCTAACGTGATCTTAATGTTAATTAACGAATTAAGCCCGTTCAAAAGTCAAAAAGATTAGATATACAACAAATACTGGGGGTAATAGCCTTCGTATCCCTATTGCTGTATGGTGTCTCACGCGGTGGTATAGTAAAATCATTTATACCAAATAGACCCGTAATCACTAATCCCTTCGGAATGATCCACAAGTCCTTCAGGCACATTTGAGATTTTTTTTTTCCAAAAAGTCAAAAACAACTGATTTCATACTTTTTAACCATAAAGATGTTATCCTTCAAAAATAAAATAAATAAAATAAAAAGATGTTAGATAAATTTTCTTAAATTAAATTTATTTATTTCATAATTCAAGTCATTTAAGGAATTTGCTACTAATGTTTGGATAAAATTAAGTTCTTTTATCATTTTTTATATTGAATTTTAAAAGAAAACAAAGAGTGAAGAAAGTTCAAATTTTTTTTTTATTTTTTAACGTCTTCGAGATTTGAATTTAGATAATTGATAAAAGAAAATTATTTGAAAATACTACTCGGTAGGCTAAGTCATTTTATTATTGAATATAAAATTGCATATAATCGTATTCATATCTATAATAAAACAAATAATTTTAAGACGGTCAAAATTAAGGTACTTTTTTTTGTCATTGAATGGGAGTCATGTTAATTCCTTAAGGACCTATTTGATAAAAAATGAAAACTAGACACCGAATTGCTATTATCGATAAGAAAAATTCCATGCATCACATAAACACAACTTACTTCATTTCCACGTGCTGAGTTGGTGGCTATAAACATCGAATCGCGCGTCAAACGTCAGAAAATAATCAAACTTGGTCGGAGCAGCCGTAAACCGAACGGACCCGAAACAAGAGAACCCGAGAAATCGCTTTCAAATTCCCAACAAAACGCCAAATCACACTCATTAACATTACACAAAACGACCCCCCTTTATATCTCTTTCCCCATACTTCAACAGTTCGCATTCAATTCTTTTCCCAGTTGAAAGAACCAACCCCTTTTTTGTTTTTTTTAATATCTCTTCTCGTCTACGTAATAATTTTGTGATTTGGTTGATGAAAATTTAAATTTTGCTTTGGCCAAAAGAAAAATGGGAGTTGATATTGAATCTTTATCAGAGGCAACGTCGGGAGCGATAGGATCGCTGTTGAGCACCACGATCTTGTACCCGCTTGACACGTGTAAGACCAAGTATCAGGCCGAGGTTAGAGCTCATGGCCAGCAAAAGTACAGGTAGCCCATCTAATTCTCTTTTTCTTATTTTTGTTAATGTTTTTTTAATCATGCTTTGTTGTTTCTTGATCTGGGTATGTGTTGTTTCTGTTTGATCATGATCCAGTTATTGAAAATGGAAGTTTGATATTTGGATTTTAGAAGTTAGCAGGAAGTTTTATAGGCTGGATTGAATTTAAAAAATTGATTACCTGTGATTTGAAAGCAATATGTTTGTCCCGATTGCTTGTTATTCACAGAATCTCCTTTGGTTCACTTTTCTCTTTTGATGTGCCTTTGTTTTTCTGTTTGGTGAAAAATATTCCGTTGACTTAGTATGGACTTTTTATGATGTTGTAAAAGGGTGAGTTAAAGATGTAGCTACTTAAGTTTCATTGGCAAGCTTGGACATTATAATTCTAAATCCTTGTAACCTGTTTATAAATGTGGGTATGTTTGGGATTGAGGTGTTTTGGTGAGCAACTGCTGTAGAATGAAATCACTAAGTATGAATACTCGTGGGTAGGTGCTTTTGTAAACATTAGCTCCCAATTAAAAATAGGCGGTTACCAGACACTTGGTTGCTGTTGTATCTGAACTAGGAAGAAGTAAAATACTTGTAAACATACTCTTCGTTGTTGCAAAAAATTCTGCTACTCAAATTCAGTTATAGAAGACGCAGCTGACCTTTGCTCATCTCAACTTAATATAGTTTTGGTCTAATCATGGTTTACAGGAACTTCAGTGATCTTCCTTTGTGTTGCCACCCTATATATTTTCTTTTCCTTATGTAGAACAATAAGTTTTCTCTTCTGGCTCAAAAATGGGATTGTATATGCTCCTATGAGAGTCCCTTAGGATTTATTTGTGCAAATTCTGTTGGATGGCTGTTAAAATCTGCATTATTCAGTAATTCTATTTCCTCCCAGATGTAAGATAATCAAAATATTTCTCTAAAGGCCAAGTGTTTATGCCACAGGTGGGAGATCGATTTGACTTACCATTAATTTGATTTTTGTTTTCTTTTTTTTCCCCCTCTTGGCCCTTGCAGGAAACTCTCAGATGTTTTATGGGAAGCTATGTCCAATGGTCAAGTTCTTTCGCTATACCAGGGCCTAGGAACAAAAAATCTTCAGTCCTTTATTTCACAGTTTGTATACTTCTATGGGTACAGCTATTTCAAAAGGCTATATCTGAAAAGAAGTGGTAACAAATCGATTGGAACAAAAGCGAACTTGATAATTGCTGCTACTGCTGGGGCTTGCACTGCCATCATCACTCAGGTGAGACATCATTGGCAAGCTCCTCTTCTTTTGGTCAACAACCTTGGTTTCTGATATTGGGACCCAGGACCTGTGCATGGCTAATTTTTTTCTGATTATGAATCACCAATTTTCAGATGTCAGTTTTCTCTAGGCAGAGAAAAAGGACTGAAAAGAAGTCATAGATTTTTTTTGTGATGAAATTTAATTTCTAATTTCAAGTTGTGTAGCATCATGTGTGACATGTGTTCTAAATCTTAAATTTGATGTTTGACCTCATCTTTTATTGTTTGTAGCCCCTGGATACAGCCTCCTCAAGGATGCAGACAAGTGCCTTTGGAAAATCCAAAGGGCTTTGGAAGACCCTCACAGAGGGCACTTGGAGTGATGCATTTGATGGCCTAGGCATCTCCCTTTTGCTAACCTCAAACCCTGCAATTCAGGTACACAACTTCACCTTAGAGTTTAAATCTGAGGACTGTATTGACTCAAATTACTACTCGAGTCATATTGTTCTTTCACTTGAACAAGACTGAGATTAGAGTTATTATATTCTCTGCAGTATACAGTGTTTGATCAGCTGAAACGTCGAATGCTCAAGGGAAAACAAAATAAAGCAGGGGGCACATCTCCACAGGCCCTTTCTGCCTTCGTGGCTTTTGTCTTGGGTGCAGTTTCAAAGAGCATTGCCACTGTTCTGACATATCCTGCAATCAGGTACATATCTACTCTCTGGAACTGTAGCAACTAATTGCTTGTTAGTTGTTATACAGGGAGAATAAAGATATTTACTCCTTACAGGTGTAAGGTAACGATTCAAGCTGCCGACCCAAATGAAAATGGGACTGAGAAAACACAGCCTAGATCCCGCAAAACATTAGCTGGAGTTGTTTGTGCTATATGGAAAAGAGAAGGGGTTCTGGGCTTTTATAAGGGATTGCATGCCCAGATCTTGAAGACCGTGTTGAGTTCAGCATTGCTTTTGATGATCAAGGAGAAAATTGCTGCAACCACTTGGGTTCTTATACTTGCAATCAGAAGGTATCTATTTCTTACCAGGGGTAGACTGAAAAGTGCTTGATACTGAGGTCGTTGATGGTAATACACTTGAATCGTATGACTCGAGACTCATGTAAATACTGCAGCTGCCTTTGTTGTAGACTAAGCAAATTTATTTATAGCAATGGGTTTAAATTCTGAGATTGGGAGCTCAAACAAGTAGCAAATAAGTTCATCATTTTCTGTTGGACAATAATCATGATTTATGCTGTGCTGGCCAACTGTAGCTTCAGCACCGGGACTAATTTTATTCCAGAGAAATAATCTACTACAGAAACCTTCACTCTCAGAAGAGTGTGCTTAATTGTTTCATTTGTATAATCTAATGAAATGTACTGTTGATGAAGGGAATTGATGTTTCTTTAGCCAAGTTTTATTTGTCAAAAAATTTTCGATTGCATCGTATCTTTGAATATTCAGCATTTCCCATTATTGAGTTTTGTTCCTTTTCAAACTAAAACTGAAATGATTGAAAGCAATACATGAATCCATTCTGTGATTCTTGATCTTATTAGCAGCCCATATGAAGAAAACTAGAATAGCTCATTTCAACTGGTGGGGATCAAATCCCCTCTCACGTCTGGAGGGGACTTTTGTCATTACTTGGAAAATGGAAAATTATTATGAATAAAGTTGACCAATGTGACATAAGTTCTACAAATTTTGTGATAGCATTTGAGGTACTAGTTTTAGTCACAAATTTTGTTATACCACGTGAGGTACAAGTTTAGTCAGAGGGGGATTTTCTTATAATTTAATCTTATATTGAGTAAATAATTTAATTATTAATTAGTAATTAATTAAAAAAAATAAAGAAATTAAATCTTATTTATATATTATTATTAAAAAATATATGACAAAAATTTAAAAAAAAAACTCAGTAAAATTCAAATTAAGAGATGATCTTATTCCGATTAATTGAACCCGTAACCTTAAGTAAAGAATAAATAAATAAATAAAAAACAATTTTTCATAATTATTTAAATTCGTTTCTAAAAATGATTTTTCCTTTTTTTCATAACAATTTAATTGAAAACGATTTCTTTAAACGAAAAAATTGAAAACGATACCGTGGATCTAAAAACGAGTTTTAAGAAAACGAATAAGGCGACGCGGGATAGACCGAGAAAGAAAGGAGAGAGATAGATCTACTTGAGCAGAGAACAGAAACGACGCCGAAGAAGAAGACGAAGAAGTAGAAATAGGGGGGAAAAATATTAAAGATGATGTCCGGAGGCAATTACACGGGCATTGATAATCAGAAGCTCTCCGGATCCGTTCCTGTAAGTAATCTTATTTCATCTCTGATCTCTCCTTCTCCATCTATATAAAACAAGATTCCATTTCAATAACGTATAAGCAGATCTAATTTCGTTATTTCATTTAATTTCCCAGGCGGTTCCAGATCCAGGCCAGGTCACCGTCAAATTCTCAGGTCACTTCTCTATTTGTTTGTTTAATTGTTCAATATATTGAATCGGGTCAACTGAATTTTGTTGAATTTGTGTTACTGAGTAGTAGTAGTAGTATCAAAGATTTCCTTTCGGTTTGGTTGGCTAGCTATGTAATGTGATGTGATTATATTTGTTTGCTGATAAAATGTTGGAGAAGCATATGTAAATTATGATTATTGAATTGGAGCTGAATTGCTGTGTTAGCCTTAGCTGAGAGAGAATATGAGATTTTTCGTTCCAATTCTGAAAATAAGTAAGAATTGAGAAACTAGGATGCTTAATATACTGAATAAATGAATTATAAATTTGAACGGTGAACTGAATTATTTGCCTACGCTTAGCTCTGAGAGAGAATTTAAAAATATGATAGGTTACGTTTCTCAATTTACTACTTAAACTCGAGGTTAGTAAGTGGATTTGGATTGAGACTAATGATTTATTATTGTGTGTGTGTGTGTGTGTGTGTGTGTGTTATACGTACGTTTTAGTTGATCTGGTGAATTTATTGTTGCAGACTCTAATCTACAGACATTTCCGCCTTCTGATACGCGAGGGAAGATCTCTGGTGTTTCTGGCCCTCCCAGTGATGTCGATGGTATGTGTATCTTTAAAACTAATATGATTAAGAATATAGTTGTTTACGTTATGAATAAATAATCTAGACGGATAATTATGTTTTATGTGTGCTATGTGATGGAATTGTGTATGTTTGTTTGTGTAGCACATGAAAGATTTATTTGTCTTTTTCAGTAGTTATTCATGTGGATGTGAATGAAATGAAATTAGAAAAAATTGGGCTTTTCTGCAGAGAGTTCTATGTATCCTGCTTTGTTAATTGTTAACCATTTTGAATTTTCATATCGACTCTGAATTCTATTTTCCTGGTTTACTGCTTAATTACTAATTTGTATTGATGCAGATACATTTTCGAAACCTGCCTCTGGTTCTTCTGATGAAGCTCAGTCTAGTGGTTGGTTTAGGGCATTCACAGTTGCTGCATACAAGCCCTACTTTGATGTTGACACTTCAGATGTTTTAGAGAGGATTAAGGACTCCCTTTTTCCATTCAGAGATACCTTTACTGAAAAAACATCCGATAACCCAGATTTGTAAGCCGTCTTTATCAGTTACCGGTTTAAGTTACAGAAATGTTGTGTGGTGAATATATGTACTGTCAACTGGAAATGTTTTAATCTTGATACTCACGTAGATTCAGCGAGTAACATCTCAAAATTGAAACCATACCATACATATGATACTTTGTGAATATTGATCAATTTTTATTTTTGTAATATTTGCTACAGCAAGCTGGATATATGACTAGCTAGCCTATTGTCATAATGAATATCTCTTAGTTCCTTCTTCTCCAATGCTCTCAATCACTAGTAACAAAGTTATATAATTTCAAGTTGATACGCTGTGCAGGTATGGACCATTTTGGATATGCTCTACCCTTATATTTGTGGCCGCTTCTATTGGCACTTTCGTGACATACATATCACACAAGGTGAACAACAAAGATTGGAACTATGACATAAATCTGGTGCCTTGGTCTGCTGGCTTGTTCTATGGTTATGTCACAATTGTTCCTCTTTGTCTGTATATCATCCTTAAATACTTTTCAGCACCGTCCGGCCTCGTTCAGCTATTTTGTCTTTATGGCTATTCCCTATTTGTCTTTATTCCAGCACTGGTGAGTTCTTTCATTTTCAAAAAGCTGCTTCAAGTCATTCCTTTTATTTTTGGTTTATATATCAAATCCTTTTTCTTACTTAAAATGATTCTTGCTGTGCATTATTTTCCTTCAGAGTAAACTATGAAGCTTAGGTATTGAAAACTCTGAAAAAGGATCTCATTCTTTGAGGCCCAAAATATACGAATGCATATTCATATAATTTAGAAATATTTTTATTGAATAGATATCAGTGGTATGACATGGTTTATTGTCTGTCACTAGAGGTTTTAAAAAAGAGGAATTAATGAGTTCATGTAACAAATAGATGAAGTGAATCACTAGGATCGTTTTCTTGACTTTGGCCATTCACCAGTTAGAGGATGAAAGGTATCTGAGAGTATGAGATTTTGAGAGGATTCGCATAGAATGTTGATTGTAACTTGAATATGATAATGCTGGATGTGCGAGATAGTCTTAAATGAAACTGAATACAGATGATTGGACTACTTTTAATGTTCCATTGTTGCCCACAACAGAGATACACTACTTTTAATGTTTCATTATAAGCCTGCTTATGGTCACTGGCTTGATTGCCAGCTTACAGGGTTATAATGAACTCAAACAGGCTCCTGTTGCTGTAGCTGATATTCTTTTCCTTGTGTTTGCAGTGTCTCTCTGTTGTGCCCTTGGAGATTTTTAGATGGGTAATCGCAGGTGTGGCTGGGTTTATGTCAGCAACCTTTGTGGCGCTTAACCTTCGAGCCCACATTAAATCTGCTGGAGAAAGGTGGTTCTTGATTGTAGCTGCGATCTTCCTGTTACAGCTGGCCCTGGCCGTGGCATTGAAGATCTATTTGTTCACCGTCACAGTATAAAATGTTTTTTCAATCTGGAAGCGTAAGTACTCATCTCACTATTTTGTTCACTGTCACAGTAAAAGATTGAACTGTTGTTTTGGTACATGAAAGCATGAACACTGTCACAGTATCCAACCAAAAACCGTTTTCCAATATGGAGGCACAAAGGACAGTAGACCACAGAGGAAAAAAAGTTTTGGTCTGTTGCACTCCATTGTTAGCAGGAGCCTTATACATCTATTAAAGCATCCATGTATTCATTCTTTTTGGAAATAAAATTTCAAATCGCCATTCTCTCTTATGATATTACTCCCTTTCTCTCTCTTTTTTTATTTTATTTTATTTTTATTTTTTCATTGGCTTACAATTCAAGCGAAGACTTTTTAAGTTATGCATTTGCTTACTTGGTTTTAGCGCGCAGCGCAGCTGCCCCCATGCTATATTCTAGGGGAATATTCCCCAAACGCACCCTTAGCCTTAAATTTCCTCATTGACTTCCATGCCTTAAGAAATTTTTGGTTCTTGTTGGATATAATCTACTTTCAGTGTGAAGTCCGAGCTTTGTTGAGACAATGCAATACATTATTCATCTTCACATCAATTGACGAAATAAGATTCATGTAAGGAAGTCCTTTTAGAATAAATTCCGGTGGACATTAGAAATCGTGTTCCATGAAATTTGTTTGATACGCACTCCAAGTCAAACATGTGGGCTTTTTTTATCTTTCATTGGCTTGGGATTCTTAAAAATTCTAATAATGTGATTATAGGTTTCAAACTTAATTATGACATTTTATTATTGACTTTATTTAAATGTAAAAAGTTCACTAGTGTTTTTCCACGCCAAGCATGGGACTTGTCGGTGAAGAAAAACTGCAGCTTCCTTCTCCTCAAATTAGAAAGAAACTATCTTCAATTGGGGTTCGGAATTGGTTTAATTGAGTGGAAGTTCTATGGGAGAAATTTTAGACTAAAATAGATCAAAAATCCCCCGGAGGGGTGCCCACAAAAAAAAAAAAAAAAAGCATACAGGAGAGTATAGAAAAACAAAAGGGAAGACATTAGACATACAACGTGAGTGAATATAATGATCAAGTAAGACAAAATCAACATGAGTATAATAGAAAATGACATGCAGTGTGAGAGCAGCCACAAGCTAGTCCAAGAGAAGAAACAAAGCGTACTAAAATATATGTTACTTGAAACCTAAACCCAACAAAGCAAACTCTAAAGATGCCTTTTAATCAAATTATGTTGTTTCTTCAAAAGGCAAGCACCTTAGATTGTGAAACACAAACACATTTAACAAATCAAAGTACCTGTAAACAAGTACTAGTAGCCCTAGAAAACTGCATTAGCATGGACATTAGCATTTAGACTTTTAGGAAAGAAAAACTTATGAAGAAAGTGAAAAACAGCCCAATAAAGGGTCAAATGTAAGATCCTGAAATTGAGGTTCCTTTAGCAGACAAAACTATATATATTTCAGCTGGGTTTGGTTTCTATTATTTTAATCTTATATAATAAGTTGAAATGTTTGATATTTCTTTCTGAAACAGTCATGGGCATGAATGATGATGCGTAGAAAATTTATACATTTTTCAATATTATTACATAAGCTATAAGCAAGCACATTCATGTGTCTTACATCCCTCGTTGTCTCTGCTAGCTAGCTAGGGAATTTGACCAAAATTTTTCAATCTTCACACACTCAAAATTATCTCTCTTTAAATTCACTAACTTACACAACAATTCCAAGCTCTCTCTTTTCTCTCTCTCTCTCTCTCTCTCTCTCTTTCTGAATACAAAATCCTAAAAGTGATTCCTAGAAGCCATGTTCATCTCAAGAAAGAATCAACTTATTTGTATTCTATTGATTGTCTCCAGCCTGTCATCTCTATATCGTCATCATGGGGTGGTAGCAGCTAGATATCTAAAAGATATGCAAGAAACTGCAGAGAATAACAGTAAGCCTCAGATTTGGAACAACAAAACTTCTAGCAATAATGCTTCTGCTTCTGCTTCTTCTGCTGCTGATGATGATGGAGGGTTTGTTGCAACAATCAATAGAGAAGTTCCCTCTTGTCCTGACCCATTACACAACAGGTAGCCCTTCAGCTTTCAAGCAAACTGCATGCATTATTCAAGTCTTTGATGACGAGTTAGCTAGCTGTATATAAATTGTTGGTCACTCTTTATATATGGATTTTGAGAATGCTTCTATAGGAACTAATTAAGTTAAGGCAATGAGTTTTGAGTGATAGAAGAATTTCTTTCTCTAGTTTTTTTTTTCTTTCTCTGATTCATAATCCTTATTCATCATATATCAAGAATTCAAAGAAGCGAATCTTGGTAAATATATGTTAGCTATAATGTTACGTTACTGCCAATTTACAGGAATAGAATTGCTTTGTTGAAACGTCTTTTTATTCTTTAATTAGCAATTTCTTCAATTCTTTTTGCGGTTTGGGCTTCTGATTGGCTATATTGATCTTTGTTAATTCACGTCCTTAATTCAGTTGATGTTTTAAGATCAATTCAAGCTATATCAATGGAGTTTTTGGTTTGTTAATTTTTTTTATAATCTCTTTTGTACTCTTCTACCTACCTATTAACTTTAACTTTCTAATTCTACTTATTTAACAAATAAAATAGTGCAAATGATAAGACACCCTTGAAATTTTTATAGGTTCAATACAATATATTAATTGAAAAGCTCTTAATCTTGAACAAGATTAAAAATGCTTAATTAGAATGTGGTGCTTTATTGACTATTAAAAAGAAAAACATATACTAGTGTCTCATGCTAATATTTTACATTTTGAGTGTAAGTTTACCAATGCTTTGGACTCTCTAGTCCAAAGACTAGCTACCATTAAAATATCAAACAAGATATTGACCGGTTTAGCTCTTCTTCTTCTTCTTCTTCCAAAATTCAGTTTTATCTCCACTAAAATTTTTATTTTATTAATTCTTTTAAAAAAGATTTTTTTCTTATTATTCTTTAATGTTCTTTATCTTAAAATGGAAATATTGCTCTATCTTTTATATCTTTTCCAATAAAGAGAGCAACACAACTAAATACAATTTTATCTAAGTACCTCCTCCATTTAAAGAAACCAGTGTTAGGTATCTCCAACCAAACACTTAATTTAATACCTAAAAATCCTAAAAATATGATTAAACTTTTATCTATTTTAATCGGAGATTAAAAAGAAATTAACTTCAATCTAGAGAAAACATAGTCAAATTTACGCTTAAGTACATCAGTAATATAATTTGCATCCGTGAGTCATGCTTGCATCATCTTAACGTATATAATGTTTGAAATAATTTGTTTATAATGTTTGAAATAATTTGTTCATGTGTATAACTGTATGATTAACTTAATTATAAATAAAATGTGAAAATGAATAGATTATCAATTGTGAGTGAATTTTGTAATTAACCTAGAAAGTAAAAAAAAAATGCTGTTATTTTATTGATTATGATAGTAACAAATCAACTTATGAAAAATTAAATTATTATCGTGGTGCTCCACATTGACACCGGAAAATGGAACATATGGACCCGCTGGTTCATGTACACAAACGCGGTTTGTTCCCCTAGGCCCTGGGCCCCTAGCATGTCCCTTTCATCTCACCATTCCTATCAATCGAATAGACATTTAAATGGTCCCGTGATCTGAAGGCCCATATTAGCATAATGCCGGGCCTAGGCCCGATAACGAAAAAAATTATATTTTAAAAACCTTCGAGAAACGAAAATGTTCATTCCTCAAGAAAGAATCAACTCATTTGTCGTCTTAAGCCAGTCCTCTCTTTTATTCTCATTAAGGAGCCTTAGCAAGCAGGTAGGCATGTAAAAGGCATGCAAGAAGCTGCTTGCAGAGAAAAATAATAAGCCTAAGATTTTGAACAACAAAACTTCAAGCAAATAATGCTTCTGCTGCGAATGACGACGACGACGGAGGGTTTGTTACAACAAGTACTAGGGAAGAATTTGATCTCGTCCTGCCCCACTACACAACATTTCAGTAAGCCTTAGATGAAATCTTACATCAATTGAGTCTTTTTTTTTTTTTTTTCAGTTCGAAATATAATTTCTTTAAAATAATGGGATGAAAAATAAAGTCTTACTTTGGTACCTAAGAGTATTGTGCTTCACAATTTAGGTGCTGGTAAACAGTTAAATAATCGTTAATGGGTTACGTCTCATGCGCCCATCAAATCTTGAATGCACGAGTTCAAGTCCCAACAATATTTGGGTCTCCCTGAAAAGAATTCTCTTATCATCCTACATTAGAAATAGAATATATTTCCCTCCAGTACTCGCTTAAAGTTCAGTAGAGTTTCAACATAATATATCAATATATATAAAAAAAAGTCAAATAATCAATAAAATTATAATAATCTGACAGCAAGTAATCTATGAAAAGCACTAGTCTTACCATAATCATAACATTTAAAGGCTCTTACTAGAAACGCTTTAAGATAATAATATTTTACATGTTGAGTGTAAAGCCTGCCAATGTAATGTACTCTAGCTCAAAGACTACAATTTAAATATCAATAATTATCAGGCAAATGAAAGACTCCCAGGTTTACTTCTTTGATTATTATAACAAAAATAATGTATTTTAATGTCGTGCTCCACTTTGACACTCAAAACGGAACACGTGGACCCGCCAGTTCCTTTTCACAAACGCTGCTTTGTCCAGCTTTAAAATAGGAGGCGAAAAAATGGACCTAGTAAATGGGCTTAGGATTTGGAGGTCTATGTCAGTTGTGTTTGCCGGGTCAAGGCCCAGGACTGGCCCAAACATATTAAGGAATTCATCCTTCTTGGTCGATAGTTCATTATGGCCATGGCAGATCAATCAACTGAGAAGTAAGAATTGTAAGAATTTTTTTTCTTTCAATTAACCAATTATATTACTCAATTAATTATGTGCGGTAACTGTATACTGAAATTGAGTTATGCATTAATCTCACCGCACTAAAATGTAATTAGATCAGAAACCTACAATATTAAAATATATACGCGTTTGTGTACACACATAATATTTAGATGGTAATTAATTTTTTTTTCCTTGGGTGATAATTGACAGATCTTATGATTTCCCAAATATAAATTACGTATTCGAGTGACGAGTATATAAATGTGTGTAATAATATTATTGATTTAAAAAAAAAACTATGTGTACTTTTGGAAGTGATAAATGATTTCGCCGAAGCACTTCCATTAGAAAAAAGCTCGGCAAAAGTAGTCCCACCGTAACAACATAAGGGTAATTTTTAAAAACCTCCCCTGAGGTTTGGGCTTGTTGCAAGTAGATGGTGAGAATTGATTTATTTGTAAAAAATCCCCTACCGTCAGTTAAGTTTAACATTGACCGTTAGTTGACCGTGCAAAGACAATATTACCCTTAACAATAGTTTGTAAACGAAAATAACTAAAAAAAAACCAAAATTATTGGTGCAAAAAGCACAAATCCTATTTTCTGACAATTTTATCCTTGTCAATTCTAAAAATTTATAATATCATAGGTAAAGATTATGACTATTTCATTTTTAAATTTTTAATTTTATCTTTCTTGTAGGAATTTTAAGGAAATATCAATAATTTAAAGAGGATTTTTTAATTTTTTAATTTTAATTTTTTATAAGAACTTTAAGAAAATATTAATAATTTAAAAAGTGTAAAATAGCTAATAATTTTGGTTTTTTTTTAGTTATTTTCGTTTATAAACTATTGTTAAGGGTAATATTGTCTTTGCACGGTCAACTAACGGTCAATGTTAAACCTAACTGACGGTAGGGGGTTTTTTACAAATAAATCAATTCTCGCCATCTACTTGCAATAAGCCCAAACCTCAGGGGAGTTTTTTAAAAATTACCCAACAACATAATAACATTGGAGTAATAACATCCAAATCCTTGATGTTCTTGTTTTCTCAGCTAAGGACATAATTATTTATTTATATCAAATATGTCCCTGGTACCACTAGCACTATTGAAATGGTGGAATTACTTTGTACTCTTACGTACCATTTACTTATTCATATATATTGCGTAAGGAAAAATGAAATTCTAATTGAAAATTTTATGATTTAATATGAAAATAAATATTTTATAAAATCAAAATCAACCTCAACTGTAAAGTTCACAAATTAATTAGACAAATTTATTAAATCTTCAATATTAAATTAGATATAAACATGTTGTTTATAAAATAATTGAATGATAGTATTCAAACTTAAAAATAAATGTAAGAGTAAGTTGGTCATTTCCTAAATAATTTGATTATTTATATAAGGGTGAGGGTGTTTGAACCCACTATTTTCCTTTCAATGCCCACTTTTTGAGTTGAAATAATTATCAGATTATAACTAATTATTTTAATTCACTAATTCTCAAAAATCACAAAATTATCCTTGATTAACTACTTTCTCTCTAGTTTTTATCTTTCTAGTAATAATAGTCAAAGCTTAGACTAGTTTTCATCTCTTTTATTTTTATTTTTTATTCTTTCTTACTAAATCAATTTTATCTTTTTCTTACTTTTCGTTACTAACATTATTAGTTCTTATATACTTTTATAGTTTAAATTTGTGCTTTTGAATGGTATAAAAAATTTATTTTTAATTTTTACATAATGAGTATTGTTTCTTTTATTTTATTTTAGATTATAATAGAATTGAACTTTATTAAATTTTGAACAATTTCATAACATTTACTTCATATATCACAATAAATTTTCGATAAGGAAAAAGGGTGACGGAAGAGAGAACAATGTAAAATAAGTAATTGATAAAATTATGTTTTTACAATAAAAATTTTAATTTAAAAAAGAACGTAGGGAAGAAATTAATGAGTTTAAATAATCCCACCTTTTCTACAACTACAAGGTTAGTGGGTTAGAGACTTGATTATAATCGTTTAATAGCTCGTGTAAGAAATAGTAAACATTTAGGGACCCAGATATTATTATCCTAATATCATTCAAGTGCTACTGTTTATTTTGTATTTATAAACAATTATATTTATTAATATTTTTTCAAAAAATAATCACTCCCCACCTTTTTCCCTCCTCTCTCTTTCTCTTCTCTTTTGCCGACCAAATGAAACATTAACAAGTAATTAAAACTCACTCATTCCATTCACTCACTGTGCATTCACACATTCACCAATGCAAGATCTCTTCGGCTCAGTGCGCCGATCAATTGTATTCCGTACGACGGCGGAGTCCACCACCGACGCACAAACGGCAAACTCACCGACGCCGTTTTCCGGAGGAAATTTGGTGGAAAGGTTCAATTCTTGCATCCGCAATTCTCGAGTTTTAAGCAAACACATTTCGCCGTCGGTAAAAATGTCGCCGCCGATCCGATGGCGGAAGGGCGAGTTGATCGGTTGTGGGGCTTTTGGAAGAGTGTATATGGGAATGAATCTTGATTCCGGCGAGCTTTTAGCGGTGAAGCAGGTCCTGTTATTTTTTAATTTTGATTTTTTTTTGCTATTGTTTTTTCTTGTCGATGAATAAAGTTTGATTTTTGGATATAGAGTTTGGTTTTTGATGTTGCTTCTTGTCAATTCTTTAGTGGGCACTCTTTGTGTTTCTTCACTCTTTTGCGCTTGGGTTCTTATTGTCCAAGAATAAAGTTTGATATTTGGGTTCAAGCTTGGTTTGTTAAGTTGCTTCTTGTGAATTCTTTAGTTGGTGTTCTCAATTATATGGTTGCAATTTGTATTTAAAATATAAGTCATGTAATTTTGGTTATTTTGTACTAGGGTTTGATAGAGTTTGTTTTTCGTTGCTCTTTTTCAGGTCTTAATTGCGGCAAATTTTGCTTCAAAGGAAAAGGCGCAGGTTTGATTATGGACTTGTCATTCTAGTTTGATTTTTGATGATTTAGTTATGTTTTGAGGTCTTAGTATCTTTAATACATGGCCTAGTTCAATTGGTCTGCTTGTTGCCTTAAGTAGGATCACATCAAGGAGCTTGAGGAAGAAGTTAAGCTTCTAAAAGATCTCTCTCATCCAAACATTGTTGTGAGTTAATAAGTATGATCTTCTGTTTTTACATTGAATTTATGATGTCTATTACTTTTCCAACTGAGTATGTCATTTTGGATCTGTCAGAGATATTTGGGGACGGTTAGGGAGGAGGAATCATTAAATATTCTGTTGGAGTTTGTTCCTGGTGGATCAATATCATCACTTCTGGGGAAATTCGGACCCTTCCCAGAGGCTGTACGTCTCTGCTAACTGACCTTGCAAATTCTAGGTGTTTTGAAATGCTAATCTTATGTACCAATTTGTTAAGTAGGTTATGCGAACTTACACGAAACAATTGTTGCTGGGGCTGGAATATTTGCACAATCATGGAATTATGCACAGGGACATTAAGGTGCTTTTCTTACTTGTTAGAGAAATGTCTACGGTTTCTTACTTGTTTATTGCTCATAAACTAATGAACATCTTTTTTATATCCATCTATTTTCAGGGAGCAAATATCCTTGTAGACAATAAAGGATGCATTAAACTTGCAGATTTTGGTGCATCCAAACAGGTTGCCGAGCTGGTAATTTACCAATCACTCCACTTTCTGTTACATCTAAATTAATTTTTCTTGTAATTTGGAAACTGCTTCTTTGAATTATTAATTTATAAACCACTTCTACAGTTTAATCTATCTAACAAAATGCTTGTTACAATAGGCAACCATTTCGGGTGCCAAGTCCATGAAGGGTACTCCATATTGGATGGCTCCAGAAGTCATTCGGCAGACTGGGCATAGCTAGTAAGTTGACTCTGCGGTTAACTTTTTAGATAATGAAGATCACAACTGTGGTCGATATTATTCATTAAAAAATATGATGGTCTAACTTTTCCTGATACTTTACGGCTATGACTTTCTAGCTCTGCTGACATATGGAGTGTTGGATGTACGGTAATTGAAATGGCCACTGGAAAGCCTCCTTGGAGTCAACAGTATCAGGAGGTATTCATTTTTCCAGCTGTCAACAGCTTGTTCGATATAGTGTTCTTTCTTATGTTGGCCTGACATGTTTCTCCAGGTTGCTGCTCTCTTTCATATAGGGACTACAAAGTCTCATCCACCAATTCCAGAGAACCTTTCTGTGAAGGCAAAAGATTTTTTGCTGAAATGTCTGGAAAAGTATATTACTTAATGCTATAAATTTTTCTTTGCGCCTTTGACATCTATTATAGCAGTATTGAATATAGACTGTCTGAATTACATGAGGCATTAAGTGTTTCTTTTGTTCCATGGCAGGGAACCAGATTTGAGGCCAACAGCATCTGAATTGCTAAAGGTGATTCAATTTTGATTGCCCTTAAATACTAGAACATTGTTGTTCTTCAATTCTGCTATAAATATGTCAAATGACAATGATTGTGAGGAAAACTGTCCAGAAACAGTCAGACTTTTATATAGTTTCAAACGCTTATTTGTCAATTACTTGCAGCATCCATTTGTCACTGGGGATGACGAGGATCCTGTTTTACATGCTTCTGTCATGGTTAGTATATTTAAAGTATATTCTTGTATCATTCAAATATTAATTATCGTCATTTGTATTCTTATGTATTAATTTATTTGAATCAAATCATTTTTTTCTAATGACATACATTGTGATATGTTCAGAAAAGTTCTGAAATTCTTTCACCATCACATGTTGCCAACTTGGAAAGCCTGTAAGTATTACATATCTTCTGAATATTCTAGATAATACATTTTTTTTTAAACCCGGAGATTTGTGACAATAGCATCAATTTGTTGCCAGTCAGATGTTGACCTCCCCTGGCTCACCTGGCTCAGCAGATATATGTAATTTGGATAGTCTGAGCTGCTCAAGAGTAATTGCGGAGAAATTGTCTGGAAGCATGCATGGATGGGTAACAAGCAATAGCAATGATGATATGTGTCAGCTTGACCAAGAGGATTTTGTGGCTGGTGATAGAAAGCTTAGTTCTATTTTGGCACCTAATGACCTTGAAAAGGTGAGCAATTGCTTTATATTCTTTTGCAGCTTACATAATGTTTTAATGATGTAAGAGCTTTAATAGTTACTAGTTACATGCTTTTTTGCTTGTTATTAGAGTCGTAATCCAATGTGTGAGCCTTCTGATGATTGGAGGTGGAAGTTTGATGGAAGTCCTGAACCAGAAAAAAATGAACTGAAACCAGACAGTGATGAGTCGCTTAAGGTGCCTGCAAGTCGCATCAATGCTTCTGGTGAGGAAGACAATGGATTTTCATTTCCTCGTGGTACTCCACTCTCTGAGGATGATGATGAACTTACTGAATCAAAAATCAAAGCCTTTCTGGATGCAAAGGTACTGGTTTGCATCAGAATTGGCCTTTTTGTGGTCATGTTAAATTTGATTTACATTACATTGATGATGCACTAAATTATTTCTTCAGGCCTTAGAACTAAAGAAACTGCAGACGCCTTTATACGAAGAGTTTTATAACAGTTTAAATTCAGCTTGCTCTCCCAGCTTTGTGGAGAGCGTGTGTGATGAAACCTCTCCAAATTACTTGAAATTACCTCCTAAAAGCAGGTCACCCAGTCGGGCACCTGTTGGCACTTCACCTGTGGCCGTTGATGCAGTTGGCACAGGAAGTCCTGGTAGTAACGGCAAGCGAGCATCTAATATTGGTGTTGCAAGCAACATATCTGCACAAGAAAATTCATCCCCTCAGCCAGAGTCATGTAGTCCCAGGTTGATTCATGGGTATTTTTTTTAGGTATTTCTTTATATTGATTTCTTCTTAGCTGTTGACTAATATGAGTTAGAATGGGTCTACTATTTACAGTATGAGTTTTTCCGAGAGACAGAGAAAGTGGAAGGAAGAGCTTCGCCAAGAGCTTGAGAGAGAGCGAGGTATATATTTCTTTGTCCTTCCCACACTTCCCGCCCCTCCCCAACTTTTCTTCCTTTTAAAAATTATGTATAATAATTCTCATGTAGCAATGGCTTTGTACAGAGCAAGCTTAACCTTTTGTGTACTTAAAACATGATTATGAAAAACATTGTTTGCAGAGATGATGCGCCAAGCAGGCGTGGGGGGGAAGTCATCATCTCCAAAGGATCGAGTTGTAAATCGGCAGAGAGATCGAACAAGGTTTGCATCTCCAGGAAAATAATCTTGCATTTCAATGCTGATCCTCACAGAGAAATTGAATCCTCACAGAGAAATTGAATCATGAGTTCATCTTAAAAAATACACAGTTGGTTTGGCGGAGCAGTGAAATAATTTGGTTTGGCAGACGCTTCAAATCAACAAGTGCTTGTTGAGCCTAAAATGTGTATGCAATTTTTTTTCCCCCCTTTAGAGGCCAAGCTGGAGTTTTGTTGTTGATTCTCTGCCGCCGCATCTTTTATTTGTTATTTTTTTTGGTGGTTTTGCTGGGGATGTGAATGCTCCTCAAGTTTGTATCTAGTGTGTACAAATTGTATTGTCAGATGTTGATTAATCATCTTGATCATCAATATTACATCTTTTTAAAGCCGTATACAGACATCTTATACAGACTTAGATCTTACATGTCATTTTCTCTTCCTATGCCATCTCTTAAAACACTCACATTTTGTCACGCTTCTGTTTCGGAGATTCATTTCAGCAGCAGAAACAGGTTTTACGAAAGGAAAAAAAAAATTAGAAACATAAAATTAAACACACCCAGAAAGGTAATATCAATTGGCAATGCTAGCATTCACATGTTATTGTTGAAATGCATCACACAACAATGAAAGAAGAAAATCACATCTGTGAAGGAAAAAAGAATCAACTATGAACACCATTTGCAATTGAATCAAAGAAAAGGACGTGGCACCTTTAGATTCTCCCCATTGAGAATCGCTTAGGCACATAAGTAGGACGCTGTTTCAATCCACTCATTTGCCCATCACACTTCTGTACAGTTTTTCTGCTCTTCAATGGAGACACCAATCTGTTTGCCAATCTTGAAGGTGAAAATGATCGACGCAGTTTTGATGCTGTTGACAACTTCGGGGACTTCTTGCTTAAGTTTGTTGACCTTGTGGGCGAAAGAGAAGAAATCACTGGTGGACTTTTGATTTTCACTTGAAACTTGGAGGCCGAAGGCGGGGACTTAATCAAGAACTTGTGTGGAGTAGTTTGCTTGTTTCTTGTAATAACTGGAGACCTTATCTTGCTCACTTTTTGCTGCTGTGAAGAGGGTGTTGAAAGAAACAAAGGTTGCTTATCTCTTGCAATAACTGGAGACCTTGTCTTGCAAAACTTTTGCTGTTGTGAAGGTGTTGCACGAAACAAAGGATTTGGAAACAATACAGTCTTTTTAGTCCAAGGCTTGTTTCTGGGTGACACTCTATTTGCCAAGTATCTGTTGTTCTCCTTATCAAGTTCTATTACTTTTGGAGGTGAAACCTTGAAGTTGATTCGTGATTGAGCCCTTTGACGCTTTGGAGAATCAGATTCTGATCTAATCGATTGCAGCTTATTCTGCTTTTCCTTCTTTCTTCTAACTCTCAGCTCGGTGTTTTCAGGATTTGGCCGGTGGTTTCTCTTTTCAGTCACAGGTGTTTTTGGATCTTCAATTGTAATTTTCTTGGTCTTGGTAGCAACTGCAGCCACTATTTCTCTTGCAAATTGAGTTGCTTGTAGAATTTCTCCCACTGTTTCGCCTACTAGCATTGCTGGTAACGACATTCCACGCCACTCACCTGAGTAAAAAGATCTAAATTGTTAGCACGCAACTCCATTGATATCAAGCTTGGTGATGAGCAAATAATCTGACCATCGAACACAATATGCTGATTATAGCAATAGTACTAACCTCCTGCAGGTGCTGGAAATTTTCCCTTGGGAGATTTTCTGGGGGTAGCATTCTTGATCCTGCAAATTACCAAGCAAACGAACATATTCGCACGGAATGATTAAAATTATCACGCTGATGACCTCATAAGAAAATAAAAAGTAAAATTCAAACCCAGAATTGATATCATACCTTAAAGACTCTTGCTTGCACCTGAGACTAGTTCTCAAGTAACCTCTAGTACTTCTGGGACTGAGGCTAACCCCAGAAATCATCTTAGTCCCTCCTGTTACTGTGTATTGCAGCTCTTGCAATCTTGCCATACATTTGTCCACCTTCATAAGCCAACCAACAAATAACACAAACCCACAGGTTAAAGAAAATTAAAGAAGAAATTCAAATCCCCATTGGCAGAAAATTGTCTACGTGGCTGCTGAGAAAACTAAGGAAACCAAAAAAGAATAAAAACTCTGATATGAATTATACTTAGCTAGGCCTAGAGCAGAAACTGTTTATGATCATTCTTAAGTTTAGAGAAACAAAGAAAACAATTAAAATCCCATTGAGAAGAACATTCTCTGCTTGGTTACTGAGAAGACAATGGAAACAAAAGAATTCAAAGATCTTGAAATTGTTACCACAAGTAGAAATTATTACAAACCCATCTGCTGATAATATGAAAAAAACCAAAAGAACTAAGAGAACAAAAAAAAAAGAAACGCGTTTGAACTTGTGACTCAGATAAGCCTAATGCAACCCCAGCAATTTAAACACCTTAAAAAGGGAAAATCAAAATCAAAGACCCCAGCAATTTTTTTATATAACAGTATTATTGTACCTTCTTTACAGTTTCTCTGAGAAGCACGGGATTAAGAGGAGCCAAAACTTTCCTCTGCTTTGGTGGGGTTCTTGCAACCATTATTATTATTTTAGCCAATGGTAGCTCAAAGCAAGAAACTCAACTGTGGGTCTCTTTCAAGCTCCGCTCCTCCACTACTCTTTTTCTTCTTCTGTTAAGGGTCCATAAGCTTTTAACTCAAATGGGGGTCTTATCCACTTACAGTTTATCTTCTTCTTCTTCTTCTTCTTCTTTCTTAATCACTTGTTCGGCAGAAGAAACTGTTAGCTTTCTCTTTCACTTTCTGTTGAGTTTGAGTTTAACTCAGTGAAAAAAGTCAAAATAGAGATATTGCACTTCAACTTTTGTAACGGATCTTTTTGTTCCAACGGTCCAATCTATTCTGTACGAGTATTAGCTATTAAGAACGTATGCAAAACGGCTACTTTTTTGTTTTTAAATTCTTTCTTTGTAGCATTATTGTATTTATTAACTTTGTTATATTAATTTTTCTATTTCTTCTTGAAAGTGAGAGAATTATTGCTTAGCCGTTGATCATAATGAATCAAACGGTCGAGGAACTTTTTGAATTTTGACTTTACGAAGGGTAGTGATTGCATGGTTGAAGCACAGGATGAGCTTGCATCGAGATCCACGTGTTATTATCCAAACGTGATATAAAACAGATCCAAACCGTTCTTTTAGAAAAACACTTTGTGGCTATTTGCAACGATTACTCTTCATAAAATTTTCATTACCAAGACTCTTGAATGGAGAGAAAAAGAAATGGAACTCCAACACAGTGAAAAATAACTGATTTTTCGTAAGCAAGAAGCATACACTTGAAAAGCATTCTAGATAGAGTTCCATAACAAAAACAATCACAGAACAACGAGAAGAAATATACTGTGTTATTGTATTGACAACAAAGACTGTTAAAAATTTGTTTTAGTTTTTCTTTTTTCATTCGTCGCATCTCAATTGAAGGTTTGAGAAGGCAATAATGATCTCCTGTAGTTCTTCATGCTTCTCGCCTTCAAAGGACTCCACACAAGTGTTTTCCTTTGCAGTGCAACAACAGTTGGATGCTTGGGCTTCCAAGAACCCGGTGCCTGCGTAGGGGGACTTCCCATGAACTTACTACTGCACCTCATTGCTGTTGGTGTACTTTCCAAAGCTGTGTTGAGCTCCGGCATGGGAGAAAACAGTTTCGAGTATCTTGCCTTTCGTGGATCCCTCATTAATGATTGCCTGCCGATTGCATTTCCATTTTGATGTCGTGATAGAGAGGTGTGGAGTGGTGTTGTCATGTGTGAGCTTGTTTCTGGGCGGAGGGTAGCAATGGATACGCGTCTCTTTGGCTGAATAGCTTGTGTTGTTGAAGGAGTAGGTCTGACAGCAATTGACATCCTTCTTGGAATCATAAGCATTTTAGCATTTGTTGGGGCTGTCATTGTGGTTCTCTGAGTGTTTTCTTTTCCCTCGGATGCTGCCATTGTGGTTCTCATAGTGTTTTTTTTCTGAGGAGGGCGAGGAGATTGTGGAGGCACGAAGTTACTGATTCTTCGTAATGGCATCCTCATTTTTGAAGGAGCCAATGGTGGCTTTTTCTCTGTCTTGGTCTTTACTGCAACTTGTTTAAGAGTTGACTGAGTAGATGTAGCAGCAAAAGCTCTCGTTTCCTGCTTTATTCTTGTTTTCCTTTCCTCAGCTAATTGATTTTCCAGGTCCTTGACCTGTTATAAAGATTCAGTCTGGTTAGCAAAGCGAACAAAAACAATAAAAGCAGATAAACACTAAATCCCTACGATGCCGGCATGGTAGAACAGACTTTCTGCATTTTCATACTCTTAAAAGGAAGCTATAATCATTTAAGAAGAGAAGAACTCAATGAACACACTAAATTAAGGATATGATAGGAAGTTTTAAACTAGACCATCATATTTAATTACCTTTTCTTGAAGGGCTCTGCAGATATGTTCTCTGGCAGCGAGCCTTAATTGTACAGACTGCAAATTGTCCTGCAACTTCTTTGTCTCCTTCTCATCCTGCTTTAACTTTTCTGCCTGTCATATAGCACAAAGCTTGAATTTCTGCAATTTGAGAGATCGTCTAAATTGTGTAAAAGCTTAAAAAGGATACATACCATTTGCTTGTACTTAAAAAGTTCAGAAATGTCTGATTGTTTCCGAGCAGGACCACTTTCAATTCCCCGAACTCGGCTGGCAAAATTCAGTGAACAAAGGGTCTCTCCAAGGTCTGAAGAACTTGGGCTGATCTGAACAAACATCAGAGTCTTGCAATCTCCACCTTCATTTTGTATTCCAGTTAGTATTATTTCTTCTAAAGAAGACCATGCACTTAAAAAAGACAAAAAAAAAGGGCCAACGGAGATTTTAGGGGCCAAAAAGTATATTCTGGAATCCTCCACAACAGGGTAAATAACCTTAGAACTTGCAGGGAAGGGCAATTGTGGAGGATTATACTCCAAATATAAGAATGCTAAGGCCAAAAAAGCTCACCTAGAGAGCTCTGCAAAATATGAGTGAGCTTCGAGTTCCTGGTTTTCACATAAGAATAGAATGTTTGTAAGATATTTTGAGTAAACAGTAGTTAATCAAGGAGAGAAAGAAGTGATGAACCTGTACGGAATGTGGCCTGATTTAGATGCCAGAGCAGATATAACATCACCAAGTGCAGAGAGAGATTTATTTATAAACTGAGATTCCTTCAACCTCTCACCATCAACTTCAATCTTCCCCACACGTTCACTGCCTGCCAAGTCTACCAGCCAGAGGTGACTCTTAGTCTTCTGCCCATTTATCAGATTCTCCCCCTTCACACTTACTCGCAACAAGCTACATGAAAAGCAAACAATGTTTGCCAGCTCAATCTACGGATATTTCGGTGACCTTTTTATTTCATTACATAGTCTTCCATAAATCACTCTATCAGAATTAGAAATTACCAGTGAGACCGGCTACTGAGCTCATTGGCATTGGTGGATCCAACAGATCTAACTCTGGCTCCAGACTTAAGTAGCTCCCACACTTCCTCTGTACCATATACTTGAGCTTCAGTGAGTCCTGGCACTTCTTGGGTACCACCTTCTGCTGCTTGCTTTATCTCCAACCTTCATCCAAATAAAATTTAGATATATTTGTTTATTCCAATAAAAATTAGTTATTACCAGAAGTTACAAGATCAAGAGCTAAAAATATATCACCATGTCCTAAAACCAGAACAAAACTCTTGATTAGTTTAGTTGTGTAAAGCAGAAGCATTTTAAAGGAGGCCTGGATGCATACACTTAAGGAATCAACTTGGTGCCATTAATGGAATGAAAATAATCAATCAATATCAAAGCAGAAAATACCTTACAAGTGACATAAGGGAACTCACTTCTTAGAAGGCTGGTTGGAGTTTTCTACCAAAAGGTCCCTTATCTTCTCATTGTATACCTCTAACATGCTAACAAATAGCTCATATCTCATGATACCATTTCTGTGTTTGGAAACACGGAACAACTCCTCCAAAGTCCTGTAGTTCACACCCCTATTTTCAGGTGTTCCTTCCATTGTAAATGTCTTCCCAGTTCCTGTTTGCCCGTATGCAAAGATGCATACATTGTACCCATCCAATACCGAAGTCACGACGGGCTTAGTTTGCGCGAATACAGCCTCTGCATATTTTAGAAACACAAGATTAAGAACTTAAACAGTTGCAATATTTATGGAAATTAATTACTTATCACTAATATAAAAAGGCCTGAGATTACAGATTACCTTGATTGTCCTCAGGCTTAAACACATAATCAAACTTGAATTGCTTTTTGGAAGAATCAGAGGAAACAATTTGTAGCTCATTTTCTTGTGATGAGTCAAACTCGACTACAGAAGTGGATCCATTAGCATTTTCAGCTTTGTTTAAAGGCCTACATCTGCAGAAGACCCTAATATTGCCTTTCAACTCAATCACTTCATTGTAAAGCTGCTTCCTCTCAGAGGATACATCTACATACTTCTTCTTCAAAAGTTCATGTTCATTACCTAGAACCAAGAACAGCAGTCAAAAAACCAGTTAAAACCAAAGAAAGAAGAAATAAAGGAAAAACTAGGGATGGCAATGGGGAGGGGAGGGGAGGGGACCAATCTCCCCGTATCCATCCCCGTCAAAATTATTTAAGAGAATCCCCATTCCCTCCCCGAATAATAACAGGGGATCCCCGAGGGTCCCCGATCCCCGAATAACTAATACATTTTTTCTATTTTTGATTTTGAGTTAATCATATTAAAATAAAAAATTCAAATAAAAGTAAAGTTCGAAATATATCTTACATTAATATCCATTACAAAAGTCACATACACTAAATTAGTAAGTAACGCAGCATGCAAGGGATACAAACTATCATGAACAAATTAATAGGCTAATACAAAATTGTTACAAATAAAATCAAATTTAGATTCAAAATTAACTTTTCAATGGCGGCGTGGGCACTTTATAAATGTAGACTATTCCTTTTACAACACAATAGTTAAGTCGAAGCAAATCAAGAGCCAATATTAGATTAGATTAGATATTAAAATTGTGATTTGCTATGGGCAATTATAACATCTAAAAATAAATAAAAAATAGATTTAAGTTTAAAATATTTAATGAATATTAAAATTAAAACAAAAGTTTTGGGCTAATAGAATTTGTCCGGTCTTTTTAATGTCCTAAATAAAAATTTAGGACTTTAATTAGTTAATTAGGCCTAAAAGTTTAATAATATAAATATTTTGATATTTTTTATTTTTACCAATACTTATAATTTTATAATTCAAATTTTATTATTTATTTACTAGTAATTTTAAAAAATAAAAATTAAATTAAAAATTAAAATGGGGAAATGGGTAGGGGATGGGGATTCCACCTCATCTCCGTCCCCTCCCCGAATAAGAAATTGGGTAAAAAAATTTCCCCGTCCCTTCCCCGAATAAGAAATTGGGTATGAAATTATCCCCATACACTCCCCGAATGGGGAAAATTCCCGAGGGTACCCGTCCCCGTGGGGATTTTTGCCATCCCTAGGAAAAACAATTGCTAAAACCAGTTAAACCAAAGAAAGAAGAAATAAAAGAAAAACAATTGTTAAAACCAGTACTAATTTCTTACTGAGCAGCCGGAGAGTATCTAAGACATCGGGGCCTGGAAAAAAATCAGTACTTATGCTCTTCACATGATGTAAAAGACTTGTGTGATCTCTCTTCAAATTCTGGAACAGGAAGCATCGATATCAATGCAAAATCCAACAAAAAATAATACAAACAATGAGAGAGCTCAAAATTCTATAAGTTGAAGTGAATATAAATTCTATAAGCTCAAAAGTTCATGAGGGTCATTAATCTTTTGAATTACTGAATAGATTATTCTTTTGAATTGCCGAATAGAAAAGGGTAAAAGAGTCAAATTTTTACCTCAATTTCAGAGCTCAAGCATGCAATCTTTTGCAGTATTGGAAGAGCTGGCCCCTGCACTGGAGAAAATTCTTGTCTTCCATTCGATACACTATCCTCATCCACAGAATTTTTAGTATCTTCTACTCTTTCTAAAGAATTTGTAGTTTCTTCAACTATTTTGAAAGCAACAATTAAATACCATTCCATGGGTACACAAATTACAGTAAATAAATAAAGCAGTACAAAATCCTCCGATGGTCAGTTAAAACTAAAATATTAGGATTCAGAAATGGAAAATAAAGGTTCTAAATCACACAATTTTCTTATTTCTGAGACTGAATTGAAACATTAACCTTGATTCACACGCATTGAAAGTGCATAAAACTAAGAGGAAAAGGAAACCAATTCTCTCATTAGCCAAACTCAGGACTTAATAAAACCCTAAAACTAATCTCTCTTCGTCTTTTTTTTAATAAAAACAAGAATCCGAAAACCTAATTTCTACACTCAACTCAAATCATAGAAAAAGAAATTATATTATCAACATTTCTTCTTCCAGAATTAAAGAAACGGTAACATAACTTAGCATTAAATAAAAAAAAACAAAATACCATGAAAATCACTAACCTGAGTCACAAGATTCACTCTTTAAGGTATGATCTGAAGAAAAAGGTAAAATCGAAAACAGAAGCAAAGATAATCATAAATCTAGGGTTTTATCTGAAACAAGAACAATAAAAACAAATAACTCTTCGAATTGCGACAACAAATGAAGTATAGCATGAAAATAAAACCTGTGTTAGAAGAATCGAAGTTGGTGTCGCGGTTCTTGGAGTCCATTTTTCCGGCGTTTGATTTGAAGAAAATGATTTCAAAAATTGATGATATTGAAAGCGAAATTCGACTATCTAGAGTGAGTGAGAGAGAGAGTGAGGGAGAGAAGAGAGAGAGAGATTTGGAGCGTTAAATGGAAAGGAGGGATTTGATTTTGAATTGAAATGAATGTGAGCCGTTGATTTAATTTTGAAAGCGCTTCTGAGCTCTGATTTCTAACGGCTATATGTATCATGTAATAAGGCGTTGGATTCGGAGCGTATGTTCGGATATTTGGGTTTGATTATACGGAGCTTCGAATCGCTAAAACGGTTTAGGTAATCACGTTATTTCGAGTTTAGGCCTTCTGGGTTATTTTACTCCTTTTATTTCAATTATTAATTTTAGCTAAAAATAGTATTTTTTTTCTTTTTTTATTCGACGGGAGAAGAAAATATAATTATGCACGTTAATCGTTTAAATTTTATATAATGTAATACAATTAAAAGTAAATATTTCTTATATTTAAATTTCATACCATCTATTAAAATTATTGAATCTTTCAAAATTATTCGGGCAAAATCTTTACCAACAAAATTAAAACACTTGTATTTAAAAATAATGTGACATATTTTTCAGTCTAATGAATTATCTGATGGCGATGCTATTAGAAGTCACATATGTCAATTATTCATTTGTTTGCAAAAATATTACAATCTTAATACAAAACTATAAAAGCTATCCAGTTCAAGGTGTCCGGCAATTGGTGGTTAGCTTTTATGGCTTCTTCTTCAATAGCAAGCTGCTGTTTCTACAGCAACTCTCCATTAACACCAAGCAATTCAGCCTCAACCTCAACCGCTCATTTTGCCTTATCTTTTTCTCACACTATCTTCGATGGGTCCACCAATATTTCATCACTAAAGAAAGCACCTTGGTCTAGCTCAAGAACTTATGCCAAGTTTGACAAATTCCAAGGTGACAATCTTGAGGAGACCCCAAATACATCTCCTGTTGAGACACAGGAACAAGCACTTCAAGAAGAACAACAAGAAGAAGATGACAGGTTTCTTCTTCTTATCATATGAGCTCTATGGATAGCGTTTTTATTTGGCTATTGCTTCTTTTTGGCATTTGGGTTTTTGTTACTCAATCTATAACTAATCAACTCTCTCTCCATATGGTCATAAATGAATACTAAGGAGGACTATTAAGTTGAACTGATACACTCAGAATCATGGTAGTAATTTAGGCTTGAAATGCTTCATTTTTTATTGAATTGTGAGATGAGATTTGACTGTTGATGTTATTCATTCTATGTTTCAGCTGCTTGCCTTCTGATTTGGAAGGTGCTGTCAGGCAATCAAGTCAAGCAAGCTCCTTGTTTGTTTCTGCAGGAGGAATGAGAGCAATTGTGAGTCACAATTAAGAAGTATTATTGGACGTCTTTTCTCCTTTTTCCATTGAGCATCATTGAAAAAAAAAAATCATTTTTAACCTGTCCAGAGTGACCTCTTGATTGCTTTTAAGTTCTTGATTGCAGGTCGAGCTCTTGATTCCCCAGCTGCAGTTTCTAGATGATGAAGGTGCACAGGCTGAACTCTGGGAATTGTCGAGGCTTTTCGTGGATACTCTTATTGAGGAAACAGGATCTCAGGTTAGTTGGAAGTGTTGCTTCAAGTTAAACAAATTTAGTTTAAGGGTATCAACTCTTATTTGGTGGTAAAATGTGAGAAAGTCCCAATAATGATCAAACTTAACTTTTGCTATGAAGCTTGAAATGCCTGTAACCAAAGCTGAGAAATGTAAGAAGTGTGATCTTTTAGTTAATGCAAAGTAGAAACCTTGCTTCTATACTTAATATTACCACCATAACTACCTCCATTCAGTAACATGTACCAGGAAACATATATGTTATATGAGGACTCAAGGCCTTCACTTTCTCTCTTAATATTGTAACTTAGTTTTTGCACATTTGATATGCAAGCTTAATTGCTGCTTTTTAAACTTTGATTTTCAGAGAGTAAAAGCCATATTTCCGGACGCTGGTGCTGCTGCACTTCTAAAATATCGGTGGAAGGATGCTGCTTTTGGATTCTCCAGGTAATTTCCCCCATATTGATGATAAATCACTATACAATATTTCGTAATTTCTGAGTGATATATCATTTTAGCTCACTCTAATATATTGAACTCCATGAAGAAATTGATGTATGATTCTTGTGTCACACCATGCAGCTTAAGCGATCGAAAACCTGTGGAGAAAGAAGATGAGATTATTGTTATGGTCGTTCCAGACTATCAGATGTTGGGATATGTAGAAAAAATTTCATCAGATCTCTCAGATGATCCAGTATGAATCTTAACTTTCTTTTCTTTAAGCAGCAGTGCTTATCACACACACATTTCTGATATAAGCGATCCGTTTTCATTATCCTTATGACAAAATAAAGCAGCTTTCAGAGATTGAAGAGAAAATTATTCCCAAATTTCTTTTTTCAAATTGGAAATATCATCCTATCATTATAATTCTACTTACATTTATCTTTATAGGGCAAGTTTGCATCACGTAAATGGTATATAGCCTCCAATAGAATATCTCTCTCTCTTGTACATATCCAGTTAGGAGTACAAGCTTTCTCATAGTTTTTCCTTGTATAATGCTAGCCAAGGCCTCTTATCATGTGGAACCCACGTCTTATTAGCGAGGATGTTGGAGTTGGTATTAATGTTCGCAATTTGAGGCGGTACTTTTTGAGGTAAAATTTTCATCATTTGACATTTTGATGTGTTCATGCATTTTACTATGTGTCTGATTCTACTTGTATGAAGCCTTAATTTTATGTTAAATTATACGAAACCTTTTCCTCGTTGATAAGTTGGTTAGATAAATTTCTTAAGCTATTTACATTTAGTGCTCTTTTGGCTCACTCTGTCCTTAGATCTTCAAATAGAAGCATTTGGGCTTGAGTGCAGACTCAGACAACATTTTGTCCAATGGTCTTCAATTGATGTCTCATCTAATTACAAATATTCTATTGCTAATTTTGTCCTTTCTTTGCATCCAACTTTTAATTTTAATATCCTTGCTTCAGCTATACTCAAATCTTTTGACACCTGGAATTGGTTTTAGATACAGCTGCATTTCATAATTTTGATATTTACTGCCCTCATGTGATAACACTAATTGAGATTCTACATTCATGTTTAAACACATTTTTCTTTTGATCTTATTGTCAATAATTTTTCAGCAATTAATCATGCTGCAGTAACTAAATCTTATCCTGGTTTATGTGCAGCACTTTCACTCCAGTTTACTCTATGAGACCTCTTCCATCTGGTGCCGTGTTCAGATGTTATCCGGGGTAACTGTCATTTTACCTTTTATCAGAATTCTATCATGTCAACATACACGCATGTGGTAGATGAATGTCCCAAATTAATCCCAGTTGGCAATGTGAGATTTTTTAACCAAATCAGCATTACATGTTCACTTATCTTTGCCACAATATATCAGCTCAGGTTGGGTTGCCTGCTTTAGGCCGGCCAGTTAAAAAGTTTTCTGCCTTGTTTTACGTGATTTAGTTTGGTCTTTGTTTATACCTCTGCCGCTCATTCTATCTTTTCTGATAAACAACAGATTATGGAAGGTGTTTTATGATGATAAAGATAGACCGAATAGGTATCTGCTAGCCAAAGAATTAGTTAGCCGTCCGAATGCTGATGATCTTGAGGTCAGATACAAAGAAACTTTTTCTGAACTTTTCACTCCAGATGACTTTATAGACTACGATTACCTTCAATGTTTTCTTTTCCATTTTCTTTTTCCTTTGGCAGATAATATTTGGAGAGGTAGAAGGAAAGTCAGATGAGGGTCCATCTTTGTTCAGTCAAGCGGCAAGTATTTTCTCATCACTAAATCGATTCATGAAAGCAATTTCAAAGTAACTCTTCTTTAATGTATACATAATTGGGTTAGTTCTATTCCTCAAGCTATGGCTCTGATCAAGTCTGTTGCAACATTTATTAAGGATCCCGCACATCCAATGTTATCTTAAGACTCTCAACTCTCAAATCTATTTTGAACCCAGAAAGATAAAAAGAAAGCACCACATCTTGGGATGGCAATGGGCACCGTCCGCAGCGGGTTTGCCATTACCAAACTCAAATTCGCACAAAATTTAAATTACCAAACCCACCCGCAACCTGCAGCGGGTTTTAATTTTTTTACAAAAACTCACCCGCAACGGGTTTTAACAATTACCAAACCCACAATGATATCCGGCGGATTTTTTGCGGGTTTCCGTATTTAAAATCACAAATGTTTAATATATAAATTTATAATAATGACCTCAAATTCCATATAACATACTCAATTTTTTATTTAAATAATGTAAATGAAAAATTAAAATTTCCACATCAATTCAACACAAATTCTCAAATTTAAGTATAAATTACACAAATCCATTTAAAAAACACAAACTAGTATCTAAAAATAATAATTACATTTCATATTATCATTTAAAACAAGCTCCAAGAGAAGATATTCATTTCATTCACCACCATAAGCACCCATCCAACACAATGCCTATAATAATAATTAAGATTAATATTTTCAAATACTAATTCGAAGGAAAATGCCTTTAGTTTTCTTTAGATTATGACTTTAGAATAGGATATAGGACACATACACACATACACAACTTTGAGCCTTTAGCTATTTGGTAATTTAATTAATGAAATTATTTTCTTTATATATTTTTAGATTTAAATTAAAAATATTACGGGTTTGGTGGATATCCATGCGGGTATCCACCGGATATAAGGTTAATACCAAACCCACCCACATCCATGTGCGGGTTTTAATTTATAATACTAAACCCGCCCGCAACGGGTAAAATTACCCGCAACGGGCGGGTTTTGGCGGGTGGGTTTGGACAGGTTTGCGGGTACAATTGCCATCCCATCTGCTCCCATATTTTGCAGATCATCTGTACACTTTCACTACATCTGTCTATTATCATTAAAAACAGTTTCCTATAGGATATGGATATATGATGCTTTTGTAAAACAATTTTCCCCCCTTTTTCATGCCTCATTTCGTTTCCTTGATGCTTTAGTTCTCTATGCTTTATGTGTTCAACAGTACGAGCTCACTGTGTGAATTTAAAGTATCCCCGCCAAATACCCCAATAACGAAACCATTCTGGGATCAATCTCAATTCTCACTCCAGGCATTTTCTAAATTCTTCCTCAAAACTCATCTTGTGCAAGTCCCGCGCGAATTACAGCCGAGGAAGGCCCATCAAGCTCTTCAGCAAACTCAAAAATGCTCGAAGCATCTTGCACGTTTGCACATACATGTCTATGTCGGATTGAGCCCCTAACTTCCACATCCCAATAATCACGTTTGCACATACATGTTAAGATGACGCTGACATAGACTGATGAGCCGATAGTTTAATGGATCCACTTTGCATAGTTAGTTATAGTTGGTTACAACTTACAACAGCAAAAAAGACTCTGAAGCAGGGGACTGGTGACCAGTGATAATTTGCCGGTGAGCTACTCTTTATGTGGTGAGGACTGAGCAAATTCATGCAGGTGCGATTTTATTCTATGCAACAAAATCGGTGACTTCCGTTCAAGCATCGTGATTGAACCCTACCAAATTTTAAAGTAACGTTTGAAATGTGATGTTCACAATGCATTACCCACTGTTTCTACATGATCATACCCACTTAAAAACCACGCAACATTATATTGACAAAACTAGCTTTGGTCTATCACACGCTAATTCAACTATGGTAAAACTTGCCTGATCTAATCGATAGAAACCTAATTCAGGCAAACCTTTATACAATTCCTCAAAAACGCCCCTCCAATATATTTCGTATAGGCATATCATCAAACAGCTTAACTGCATTAAACATTTGACCGCATCTAAGTAAGTTGACACGAGTGCATTGATAACACGAGTGCATTAATAACATTGAAATCTTATTCAAGACTAATAAAAAGTTATTAAATTCAAGCAATCTAGCTGTTGGTAGCCAACTTTTGTGCTCCTTCTTAAGTACCAAGTTTGGCTGTTTCTACGGCAAGCAAATTCTCCATTAACGCCAAAGTAATATACAGCTTCAACATTTATCACTCATTTCCCCTTATCCCCTTATCCTTTTCACGCTCAATCTGTGATGGGTCCGATGGAAATTTCTCAAATTCAAAAAAAAAAAAAAAAAAAAAGCAGCTTGCTCTAGCACAAGAACTCATGCCAAGTTTGACAAATTCCAAGGTGACAACTTTGTAGAGCCCACCAAAAAAAAAAAAAAAAACCTTCTTTTGAAGCACAAGAACAGTCAATTCAAGAAGAAGATGACAGGCATCTTTTTTTCCTTTTTTTTCCTCATTGCATTACATATAAGCTCTTTGTATATAGTTCTCATCTGGGTATTGCTTATTATTGGAATATAGAAATTTTATTGGATTGCTTGCTCAATCCATTAACTAATAAATTTTTTACTCTATTTGTCCATAAATGAAACTTCAGGTTGTGTTACCAAATTTTTTTTTTTTTTAATGGGGAATATTTTCAACCACAGTAGCTATCAACACGTTTGGTTCCCTTTGGTCATCTATCAATCATCATCTTAGAAAAAAGTCCACCACCACCAGCCACTACCAGCCGCCCCTTCAAAAGTAAACGCTCATGAAAATTCTTATTTTTCATAATAATGGTGGGTGATGATCATATATAATAATAATACCACTACCCCTTTTTATATATATTTACTGGCCATTATAATATCAACAACTCAACGTCACTCAAACACGCACTCTATCTCTCTCTATATCCTCCCCGTGGTTGAGTCAATGAGGGGTTTACTGGAAAATGTACCTTGGACTTGTCTTCCCTTTTCATCTCTCCATCTGTTGTTATTCCTCTTCCTAACATGATGATGATGGTGGAAAAACAACCGGGATTGGGCTATGTTGTTATTGTTATTGTTGGTGTTGTATTTCCATTCTTACTCTGTTCTCCTTGCTGGACTGCTGCAGCAGCTTGCAACCTGAAAGATAGCCACGCTCTGTTGTCTTTCTACAACAATATCTCATTTGTATCGTTGAATTGGTCTGCATCTGTTGACTGCTGTTTATGGGATGGAGTTGATTGTGATTATACTGATGGTCGAGTCACACATCTTCGATTACCCTCTAGAGGCCTAATTGCCACTCTGTCTCCATCTTTAGCAAACCTCACAAGTCTCTCTCATCTTGATCTTTCACATAATTTTCTCTCCGGTCCCATCCCTTCCCAATTCTTCACCTCTCTCGACAACCTCCAGTTTCTTGATCTCAGCTACAACCATCTCTCCGGTGAATTGCCAATATCCAATCTCAATACTAGTATTAATATCAAGTTTTTGAACTTGTCCAGCAATCATTTCCGGGGTGATATCCCATTTACAGCTTGGAACCTGACCAGCTTCAACATAAGCAACAACAGCTTTACGGGCACGATCCCTTCGCATATATGCTTCAGTTCTTCCAGTGTCAAGCTGTTGGATTTTTCTTACAATGACTTCAGTTATCAAATTCCTCCTGGATTAGGCCAGTGTTCCCAGTTGGAGACTCTTCGGGCTGGTTTCAACAATCTTTCAGGTACTGTTCCCGATGAAATTTACAGCATTGCCTCATTGAAGCAACTTTCTTTAGCTGTCAATAATCTGTCTGGAACCATCAGTGATTCCATTGTTCATCTTACTAACCTTCAAGTACTTGAGCTTTATTCCAATCGATTCAAAGGGTCCATCCCCTTGGATATTGGTAAGCTGGCCAACTTGGAAAATCTTCAACTTCATATCAATAACCTCACTGGTTCTCTGCCTCCATCTCTCATGAATTGCACGAAACTCACACTGTTAAACTTGCGTGTCAACAACTTGGAAGGACATCTTTCAGATTTTAATTTCTCTGCGCTCATCAGGCTTAGTACTCTTGATCTTGGAAACAATAACTTCACGGGCAAATTACCTCTGAGTCTTTATTCATGCAAGTCGCTGACTGCTGTTAGACTAGCAAGTAACCAACTTGAAGGGGAGATTTCGCCTGATATACTTGCTCTGCAGTCCCTGTCTTTCCTTTCACTTTCTTATAACCGCCTAACAAATATAACTGGGGCAATAAGGATTCTAATGGGATGCAAGAAGCTTGCTGCACTCACCTTGTCCAGGAGTTTTGAAAATGAACCAATACCACAGGATGAAAACACAGTAGACTCTAATGGATTTCAAAATCTTCAGGTTTTGGCATTAGGTGGTTGCAATTTCACTGGTCAAGTGCCCAACTGGCTGGCTAAACTCAAAAATGTTGAGGTCTTGGACCTGTCTATTAATAGAATTACAGGTTCAATTCCTAGTTGGTTGGGCAATCTAACAAAGCTTTTCTACTTAGATTTTTCACAGAACCTACTGTCAGGAGAATTTCCAAAGGAGCTTACAGCATTGCCAGCACTGGTTTCAGAGGCAGCTAATGATGAAGTGGACCGAAGTTATTTGGAACTTCCTGTATTTGTGATGCCCAGCAATGCTACAAATCAGCAGTACAATCAGCTCTCTAACCTGCCGCCAGCAATATACCTAGCAAACAACAGCCTCAGTGGCAATATCCCTGTTGAAATTGGCCAGTTGAAGTCTCTTCATGTGTTGGACCTGAGTAATAACAATTTCTCAGGCACCATTCCAGATGAATTATCAGATCTCTCTAACTTGGAGAAATTAGATCTCTCAGGAAACCATCTAGTTGGAGAGATCCCCATATCACTCAAAGGTCTCCATTTCTTGTCTTCTTTTAGCGTAGCACACAACAATCTCCAAGGAGCAGTACCTTCAGGAGGTCAATTTGACACCTTCCCCTCCTTCAGCTTTGAAGGGAACCCAGAGTTGTGTGGTTCAGCTGTGCAGCGCCCTTGTGCTATTTCACCTGGAGCCACCCATCCAACAGCACCTCATAAAAGGACAAACACAAAACTTGTTATTGGACTTGTCCTTGGTATCTGCTTTGGTACTGGTTTAATTATCAGTATGCTAGCATTATGGATTCTGTCCAAAAGGAGGATCATTCCAGGAGGCGATCCTGATAAGATAGAATTGGATACTATCTCTAGCACCTCTAATTTTGGGGTTTCTCCCGAGGCAGACAAGGATGCCAGCCTAGTCATGTTGTTCCCAAACAATACTAATGAAATCAAGGACCTTACCATATATGAACTCTTGAAAGCTACCGACAATTTCAGTCAAGCTAACATCATTGGCTGTGGGGGATTTGGTTTGGTTTATAAAGCAACATTAGCAAATGGGACCACGCTGGCTATCAAGAAACTCTCTGGAGACTTGGGTCTCATGGAGAGGGAATTTAAAGCAGAGGTGGAGGCTCTGTCCACAGCTCAACACAAGAACCTGGTTTCCCTGCAAGGCTACTGTGTGCATCAAGGTTTTCGGCTACTAATATATTCGTACATGGAGAATGGAAGTCTGGATTACTGGTTGCATGAGAAAGCTGATGGTGCCTCTCAATTAGATTGGCTAACTAGACTGAAAATTGCAAGAGGTACAAGTTGTGGGCTTGCTTACATGCATCAGATATGTGAGCCGCACATAGTGCATCGGGACATCAAATCCAGCAACATCCTTCTTGACGACCAGTTTGAGGCGCATCTGGCAGATTTTGGGTTGTCGCGATTGATTCTTCCCTATCAAACGCATGTTACAACTGAGCTTGTTGGTACCTTGGGTTACATTCCTCCAGAGTATGGGCAGGCATGGGTAGCTACTTTGAGAGGAGACATGTACAGCTTTGGGGTGGTTATGCTGGAGTTGCTCACTGGGAAAAGGCCTGTGGATGTACTGAAGCCAAAGATGTCAAGAGAATTGGTTGGCTGGGTGCTGAAAATGAGGAGTGAGGGCAAACAAGACCAAGTCTTTGATCCTATCTTGAGAGGAAAGGGCTTTGATGAAGAGATGCTGCAGGTTCTAGATGTGGCATGCATGTGTGTCAGCCAAAACCCTTTCAAGAGACCAACCGTCAAGGAAGTTGTTGAATGGCTAAATAATGTGGGAGCAAACCGCAGAAATGAAAACAAGGGTTTCTAGAAAATGCCCTTCAACACAACCTATGTACACAAAATATATGGATTTTAAATGCAAATTTTCCCCTCATTCCTCTTATGTAAATGAAACTTGTATTATACATTCGGTTTTGAAGTTATATAAAATGAAATTGTGTTTACTTTTGAAAACTTGTATTGTATAATTTCTCTTAAAGTGATATGAACTTTCTTTTATCAAATAGAATTCTTGGTAGTAATTTTGGCCTTGAATTGTTCCATTTTTTATTCAATGATGAAAGGATAACCGATTGTTAATGGAATTTGTTTGAATTCAGCTGCTTGCCTTCTGATACGGAATCAAGTCAAGCAAGTTCCTCGTTTGTTTCTACCAGAGGAATCACAGCAATTGTAAGCAACATTTAAGGCAGTATCATTGGATTATTGTTTTCTCCTTTTTCCATTGAATATTTTCAGCCTTTTTTTCTTTAATTCTTAAAATTTCCTAAGCTTGTGTCACTTATAAGAACTCAACAAATACATAGCATTACTGTGTGGATGTTTTTTTAATTAGGTGAAATTTGTGAACAAATGTTCACACAGAATTTTTCTGCGAGGATACTTATTTCATGTTTTGCTTTGATTTATCCTCTTCGGTTCTTCTTTCTGTTTTTCATTTTGTTGTTATTGCTTACATCACTCATTATTTCAGGCCTAGCTCTTGAGTTCCCAGATGCCGTTTCTAGATGACAAAGGAGCACGGGAAAGCAATTTCAAAGTAACTCATTTTGGGGTTATTTTGAGCCTCAAGCTATGCTCTGATCAAGTATGTTTGTATCATTTATTTATAATACATTCTGATGTGCAATACAAAATTTTCACAACATAATCTCAGTTGTATTAGTGATTCTGTACATCCTATGATGTAATCTAAAGACTCTTTTATCTCATGAACCCAGAACATAAATGAAAGCTCCAATTCCGCTCCCAAAATTTGCTTCAGCTTTCAGAATACCACAGGATATATCAACAGGGCAGCAGGATAGATGTGAAGTTGTTGAACATAAGCTCGAAGCAGCAAATTACCACAGGATATTTCAGATTTCAGAACCAATCAACATGCTGAGAAGAAGTTTTCGGTTTCTTCTTTGGCTTTTGATACCGATTGTTCTCAAACCTAGCTTTAACAATTAGAGAATACAGCAATTCTGCCTCGGCTGAAGTATCATAAGGTGCGTCCAAGATACTAGAAAATCAAGATAGCATATACACCAAAATCAAGATAACATATACTATAATATAGCAGCCACAGGATACGCTCAATTTGTTTGAATAAGCAAATTTTGATGGTGATTACCTCTCAAGTAACTCCTCAAGAATAATTCTTTGTGAAGGTGTAACATAATGAATGCAACTTCTTGGGCACTGACCGACAGCAAGCTGGACTCGGTAATCTTGGCCATGTCCTATTGAAATGAATGCAACTATGAGTCAACACTCAATATAAAACTAATGTACTCTCCATTGCATTCACAAGAATTTTTTTTACGCATATTATGCCTTCCCATGTTCAATGGCACAAGTTCATACACTAGGAAGCCAACCGACCTTGTGAAATCGCCCTTGCTGTTCCAGTTGAAGAAGAATAACTGAAGGCATTAGGGGCTGTTTTTACACATGAATATGGGCACCCTGCACGTATTTTAGAAAAATACAATGAGAGTTTAAATAAACAGAAATGCTCTAATGGTCAATATTGCTCGTGTTATTGACACTGGCACCTAGCCCTGCATGGGATTTTGTTCTATGAAGAAAAGACAGAATGATATTTTAGTACCTTTGCCAACACAAAGAACCTCATTAACAAAGACGTCCAATGCTTCGCATTCTGGATAATCAAAAGGATCTATACATTCCCTATATATCATATACATCTCATCAATCAGCAATGTATAGAAACATTGATGAAATATCGAAAATGAATCAGCCACAGAATAATAGCGAAAATAAAAATATATTAAAACAGTCGACAGCAAGTTCACCTCTCAATGATCTCTAATCTGCTATACTCGGTTAGTATCTGCAAATATAATTAAAACACACACAAGACTCAGTGGCTGTTGGGTTTCATTTTCAAAAAGAAAAATGAAAACAACAACTTTTTCCTCGAAATAACTATTTTACTAGTATCGAAAACGTTACCAAATACCTTTCTTCCCCCCTTTTTTTAGCTTTTTTAAAACTACGTTTAACAAATACTATCAAAAGCTTTCAAAAACCCTTCTCAAAAAATCATCTTCTTTTCTAAAAATTGCTTTTAGAAACAATATTTTGAAAACATTTTGATCGTGCTAAATATACTCAATCAATAATAAAATTCTTCAATTTTTTTTTTCTGTAAATGAATGCTACCTCATAAGCTTGAATTACTCGTCGAATAAGCGCATCAGAATCTCTTCCATCTCTATTCACATCGGGATGGTATTGTTTCACCTTCATTTACACCAAAATATGAATTATATTTGTCAAAACGCAAATTATATACTGGACTTAATTAATTTAAGTTAAAAGGAAAAAAAAATTGTACTTTGGCTCGGAAAGCGGCTTTGAGCTCGGCGGCTGAGCAGCTTGGCTCGACGCCGAGAATCGCGTAAGCTGAGGAAGTTGGAGGAGGAGTGGAAGCGTTCTCTCCGGTTCTCTCAGTGCAATTTACGGTGAATTTAGACGGAAAACGACGTCGTGTCGTTGAATTGGAGGGAAAATTGTGGCAGTTGGGACTTATAACGGTTTTATGAAATGGAAGAATTGGAAGGAAGGAACCGTGGAGACACGAACACTCCATCTCTCCTCCTTTGAGTTCTGGTGGTTACTGCTGTTTGCTTCCCTTTAACTAACTGATGGTTGTTAAAAGAACGAGCATGAAACGGTGCGTTTTGGTTCATGTGACATACTAAATTCTGATTTTCCATAAGGGGTTAAGGTAAATAATAACTGAGGTTAAAAATGATACTTACTGAAGTTGAAATAAATAATAAAACGCCAATGTAATCTTGCATTACTAGGTTAGTTTAGAAATGGAGAGAAAGTTAGGTTTGATAAAAAAAAAAAAGGGAAGATAAAAAGGGAATGTTGATCCTGACCTTTATAAAACTAAAATTCACGATTTTCATACGGGAGTTTGTTAACCTAGCTATTGTCTATTACTTCAACTTGATCCAATCAATGAAGAATAAATCTCTTATTTGGTACATAACCTTCATCAATCATGAGTCTCAGCAATTCTGCCAAAACCCCATGAATCGTATCAGCTTGTGGATGCATTTTATCATCAACAACAAAACTGTGGACTTGCTTTTCAATTTCAATCCAACTAATACCAGTTTCTTTATCCACCCCCATTTCTTTCATTCTTTTAATAGCCTTTGCTCTTTCTTTCCATCTACCGCTACAAGAATATATGTTGGCCATCAAAATGTACGGTGCTGGGCTATCAGGTTGTGCTAAAAACAACTTCTCAGCAGCATATTTTCCCATTTCAGAGTCGCCATGAATGCTGCAAGCACCAAGCAAGGCTTGCCAGACCAGCACATCGGGCTTCACAGGCATTCGCTCAATGAAACTTCTAGCTTCAATGAGAAGTCCCGCCCGGCCTACCATGTCAACTACACAGGCATAGTGCTCTGCCCTGGGACTGATTCTGTGAACTTCAGTCATTGATTTCAGGAATTCCATGCCCTTGTTAACTAGGCCTACATGACTGCACGCATGAAGCAAAGAAAGAAACGTAACATCTGTTGGCTCAACACCTTCCAATTTCATCTCTTCGTACAGCTCTAGTGCTTTAAATCCATTCCCATGACGTGCAAAAGCTGCAATCATGGAGTTCCATGAGACTGAGTTTCTTGGAGCCATTCGACTGAAAACTTTGATTGAATCCTCCAGATCTCCACACTTAGAGTACATATTGATGAGACCATTGTTGACAAAGGGATTAGAGGTGAAGTCACTTTTAATAATCAATGAGTGGATTTGCTTTCCTAGTCCCAAAGAAGTATCAACACCAAATACCCCAAGGACAGCAGAAACCATATTGGGATCAATCTCAATTCCCGCCTTTACCATTTTAACAAATAATTGCATTGCTTCTTCCTCAAATCCATTTTGTGCAAAACCCACGAGAATTACTGTCATTGAAACCCCATCAAGCTCTTCAGCAAACTCAAAAATCTGCCAGGCATCTTCCACACTTCCACATTTCGAGTACATGTCCATTAGTGCACTCTCAATGCACAAATCGGATTGCAACGCCAACTTCCATAAAATCCCATGAATTTGACGCCCTTCGCATAATGCCTGCAAGCCGGAACAGGCCATTACTGAGCTCAGATATGTCAAAGAATTCGGATTAATCAATCCCAAATGCATTTTCACAAACAATTTCAAACCCTCCTCATATAACTGATTTTGCACTAGCCCAGAAATAACAGCCGTCCAAGTGATAACATTCCTTACCCTCATCTCACCAAAAACCTTCCTCCCTGAACTACTACTCCCACATTTAAAATATGAAGTGATCAAAGCATTACCCACTGTTACTTCCTCCTCATACCCACATAAATACACTAAACAGTGAATCATTTTACTGACAAGACTGAGCTCTGATCTATCACAAGCCGATAAAATTATAGTAAAACTCGCTTGATCCAACTGATAAAAACCCAATTCAAGCGATCTTTTAAAGAATCCAAAACCCATATCAAACTCTCCATTCCTCAAAAACCCAGATACCATCGTATTCCACGACACGGTATCTCTCATAGGCATATCATCAAACAACTTAACTGCATTTCTCATTTGATCACATTTCAAATAAAACGACAAGAGGGAATTCCAAATTACAGTGGCATTAGGTACATTGTAGACATTTTGGTTGTCAAATGGCTCGAAGGTTTTGATAAATGAGGCATGAAGAGAAGGACCCAGATGGAAGTGGCCTTCTTTTGCACTGATAGATAAGAGGCGGCTTATGTCTACATAGTTGTCGAGCACGAGCTTTGAAGTGCTTGATGTTGGGTCTTGTATGATTTTCGTTATGAATGGAGATACGAGAGAAGAGCAGAAAGGAAAATTGGAGTTCAGTTTTAGAAAGACCCATTTGGATTTCATCCATGAAAATGATAGAGATGAATTTTTTCGTTCGTTAATGGGAAGGCAGTAACAAGAACGCAGAGGTTTTATATTTTCACATTAAGGTTTGCCCACGTGTGAATTAGGTGTTCATTGCATCCAATACAAGTTTTGGGCTATTAATAACTTAAGAAATTAAGTCATAAATGTTACAAGTAATTGCTACTTGTAACGAAAAAATTGTCGAAAATAAAAAAGGACAAACAAAAGATATGCACTCTTATAATAAATATTGTCCATCTGTTAATTTATTTCCGATTGAAAATAGAAGTCACACCTAGATGTTTTGTCTTAAACAAACATCAAAATACAGGGGAAAGAAAGAAGTTGAACAAATAAACAAATAACTTGAATGTCCTCTCCATTTGCACTGCTGCTTTATTTCCATAATCACCGAGAAATTTTAGAAACAGTTTCAGGAGCAAGACAGGGCAATTATTTGTGTAAAAGTGGAGCCTCAATTCTGAATTGTGAAAATTTTTGGCTCTAAGGTCTATTAGTAACAAATGTAGCTCTATACCTAACAACCCAGTTGAATCCGCAAGCTCGCATGCTATATAGATACTTAAAAAGAACTCTTACCAGCTCATAGTATAGTTTGACCGACATGGTAATTCCAGCCATGAAGAGTTACTTTTGGGGTGACACCGTGAGGGACCTCAAAAGAGATCTTGATGGGCATCACCTCACCTGGTGCAAGTGAAAAATAGTTGTCCGAGTAATGCACAGGAAGAATTCTTGTATCTTCTCCTTCCTTGTGAGATTTACTCCAACCACGAACCGAGAAATGAAGGAAGAAAGCAACTCCAGAATCAGTCCCATTCAATTCAGCTACCTTCAAACTATCAGTGTCCATGAAATGTCTGCATATTCTCCTGAATAAACCAGCTTCTTGTTTTTCCTCAGTTGCGCTATTTACAGGTTCTGTTGAGGCCATACTAAAATCACCATCAACAGGTACAGTTGTGAAATTATTCTTATATGTTAAACGCTTAGGGTCCTGTTTCTTAGATCTGTTGTGCACTTGCATCTCAACTTCATAAGTAGACCCTTTGATAAAAATCTGTGACGTTAACTTGAGGGGGATATTCTTCTTCCTGTATGGCTCCAACAGCTTGTAATCTCCACCAGGTAGATGCAACCAATAAAAGTTCCTGGATATAATGCCATAATCTGACATGTTGTAAAGTTTGAGAAGAAGAAAGTAGACTGGCTTTGGGTTTTTGGTCTTTGGATACTTCATCTCTGCAATGGACACTACTTTCTTTGGCGGCACGGAAAGCTTCTCAGTAACTTTGTAGTATGGGCATGCTCCATCCAGATCCCAAACAGATGCTTCTATAGCTACGTCGGAGAGTTCCTGTGATGTAGTGTTAACGACCTGTCAAAAACAGAAACTGTTGGCTTTAGTCTGTCAAGAAAAAGGCAGGTTTCGATTTTAGATAGGCATTCTGGCTGCAGACAAGAGTTGTGAGGATAGGCATGATCAATCATGGATCATCTGACAAACCTTTTGTACTGAGCAAATGATGAGTTCAGTTAATACAATTCAAGTAATTTACTTTTAACTGTTAATTCTGTAGGCTACTTACTTCTATGAAATATGAAGCCAGATTCAGCTGGACATGAATTGGTTCTGCAGCACATCGACAGCCATAGAATCCTGCTGTTTGGTCGAGAAGATGATCATAAAACTGACCTCTGAGACCTGTCCATGGATTCTGATTCTTCCAAATCAGGACACCAGTGTATTTGCTCCACATGCGGGAACTCCAGCCCTCCAACAGAGCCCTATACTGAATGTAGTTGACAAGTTGAGCCTGCAAAAGTTGTACCAGACAAGTAAATAAGACAAAGAGAGCTTCGCAAAAGCAGCCTAATCAATTTAAAAGAAGATATTGATATTACCTTCAAACAAAAATCATCAAGATCTTTTGGGATCCCATAAAGTAGAATCTGATCATGAACCTTCCCTGGCTTTGAATAAGGAATATACTTATGGTATTTCCAAATGGGGTTTGGAACTTCTTCTATGTAACCATCAGAACCCTGTTTAAACACCGGAATTTGCCATCCTTCTGGAGGCATGGTTGCTCTGATGGTAGCTGCAACTGGCATTCCCACTGAACCAACCTCAGGATTAAATCCATATTGGTAAAAACTATCCTTAAAGAAGTCTTCAGGATATTGGATTTCATAAGGACCATCAGTGAAGTTCCCCTTTCCATCTGCAAAGCCATCCCACAGGGATCCCTGTATATAAATGCGTGTACCATCAAGATATTGGCTAGGATCCTGAACCGACAGAGACAAATCTTCTGTAAAGTTCCCAGTTTCATTTGAATTCTTAAAATAAGGATGGAGCTTCAGGTCATTCTTCAAAGCTTTGTTGATGTCCTCTGGTGGAACCTGTTCATTTCCACCAACCCAAAGAGCAAGACTTGGATGGTTTCTTAGAAGCTTGACAGTATCTCTTGCGCACAGCATAAACAGGTCATGGTCCAGGGGACCATCTGGGTTTGATACTGGCACACCCCTTCCATCGACATCTCCCGTAATCCAAAACTCTTGCCAGACCTACAGAAATCTAGTCATATATATGGAACTAATTCTGCCATAGCTACTTAATCTCCCCTCAACATATCCTTTCCACCAAATAGCAAACCCCACCCTCAACACACACCACCCACCCACAACCCCCCAACCAAAAAAAAAGGTGGGGGGGCGAGAATGCAATGCACAGATGGATAGAGAGAGAAAAGCAAAGCTTACCAGCAAACCATAAATATCACAATAATGATAAAACTCGGGCCGCTCAGCCAGGCCGCCACCCCAACAGCGGATCATGTTCATATTCATGTCTGCATGAAATTTGATATCTGTTTTGTATCGCTTTTTCGACAGCCGTAGGAGCCCATCTGACAAAATCCAATTACCACCACGAATAAAAATAGGCTGCCCATTGACCTTGAACAACCTGTCAAGTAGAGGTGTGTGTAGGTTGCAATACAATTCTAGAATTGGTAGGTAAACAAAGAAATAATTTCATTACTAGGATTGTATGCAGACTATACCTTCCACCAGTGGCATTATCAATGTGGCTCTCAATTTTGCGGAACCCAAACCAATGGCTCCATAAATCAGATTCTCCATATCCTTTTACATCAACACTAATGTGGACAGTGTACAGAGATTGCTTTCCCATGCCATTTGGCCACCATAAATTGGGTTTGTAGAAAAAGAGCTACAAATTCACAACGTTAGCACATGAACAGGTGCAATTGATGCCAAAACCGAGTAATTGTAACTTATTTCAATCTAGATTAATTGGGAGCTCCAAATAATAGAGCATTCATTTATTGTGAATATTCAAATTTCTTCACAAAAATGAATTGCATATATTAGAAAAACAGACATTTAGTTTTGTCTTTTGATACCCAGACTGGACAAAATTGCTGCAGAAGTATAATAAAAATATGCTACAACTATTCAACAACAACAGAAGACTACATTTGGGACACAAACACACTCTTCTGCCCACTAAGATCAACAAAATCACCAAGTACTACTGACCTGAGGAAATGTATACTGTACATGTGCTCCTGGAGAGATTGATAGATGTTGAGTCTGAAGATGCTCCACTAGACAAACACCTCCCTCAAGGTCAGTAGTCACTTGGATGCTTAAAGAACACTCAGCAACCCAGGTGCTTCTGTTTTCCAACTCAGTTGAAGCATGCAGATATACCCTCGTGTAATTGTCAAAAAATGATGAAACCAAGTGGGGATCAATTATTTTCACAGGCTGCAGGCATCATTGAACAAAATCAAAGATCATTATTCTATTCAAAGAATGGAAGAATAATCAGTGTTTGGAAACTTCAATTTGAAAGAATTACTTGACAAAATGATGAAACCAAGTGGGGATCAATTATTTTCACAGGCTGCAGCATCATTGAACAAAATCAAAGATCATTACTCCATTCAAGGGGATTGATAACTTCAATTCAAAAGAATTACTTAACAAAATGAGCAAATTGCACAGACAATACAGAAGCCTGAAAAAATATAATAATATTCTTCACAAACATACACTGTGATAAGTCCTAGCTATTTGTTTCTGTCCATTAGTTTCAGTTAAATAACTTAGTTCAGAATCTTTAGTCATAAATAATTTAATTTTGATGAGACCAACAACATTTCATCTCACAAGACCATATAAGGTATTAAGGTCCACTGGAGAAAAAATTAAAAAAAATAAATAAAAGGTGACATGCAAAAAGATGAATGCACAGAAATCAGTAAAAGACGCATATGAATTTGGCTGCAATAACTAAGAAATGAACTCAGTTATCATGAATAAAACTCACCCCCGTGACAGAAATTGACACTTCATCCCATATGCCAGTGTTCCGATCCCTGAGATAATTCAAAAGTGAAATACATTGGGCATCAAAAATTATTTTGCTTCAATGTGAATGTAGGTAAGCTACCATAGCAACAAGTGAACAAATGAATTTGAAAAACTATGTTTAACAGAGATTCTTGAAAAGAAAGAAAATAAAAGAAACCAGAAACAAGAAACATCAAATCATAAACCAAGTAAACTAGTTACCTTATAGGAGCTATCCAATCCCAGCCCTCTACGTATTGTGTGGCTACGTCTTTTCCAATCTAACAGGAAAACAAATGACGCACAGTTTGCAAGTTATAATATACACCCATGTATCAGCCAAGTTATGGGAGACCCAAATGAATTAATGAGATTTCTCGGAAAGCTACCTCATGGTCACCACCTTGTCCCCCCTCAGGAGGAATTGTCCCAGGATGATCCGGAGGATGAACTAGAACAGCCAGCAAGTTTTGACCATCAGGATGAAGAATATCAGTAACATCAAGCGAATGTCTTCGAAACATTCCTTTCTGGAGGACCCTTTTCTGGCCATTCAAGTAAACTTCGGCAGAGTAGTTGATTGCACGGAAATTCAGATCCAAATGCTGATTCTCTGACTGAAAAATGTTAAGTTATTAGAAACACAGTTAGCCCCAAAGGAAAAAAAATGAAAAATAAAATAAAATTCAGAAAGTGTCATTTATTTCATTACATACCAGCTTACACTGAAAGGTTGTAAAAAACCAGAATGTATAGTATTCCCTCCCGGAATCAGCTATGTCTAAGATCATCTCATTCTCCAACCCATAAAAAGGATCGGGCACCGCTTTGTTCTTCACCAGAGTTGCCAAGACCCTATCAATCAAATCACCATTACCCGAACTTCAGTAATATTACAAGCTTACGAAATTTAGCCGCAGGTTTGGATGATGTGAACTACTTTGATTGGCCAAAAAAATAATAATAAAGGACCTGAATTATTTTTCTCAATACATTTACATCAGTCAGTACAATCATCATCACCACAAGAACACTCAAATTTACTAAAATTCTAAAAATGTATATCGAAATACTGTGATAAAGTGTTAAATTGAAGCGAAATTTCTACTTCATAATTTGAACACTGCTAACAAGGTTTTTAAAGAAGTAGCCAAACAAGCACAGTCAATGATGAGGTTGGTGCCAAAAAATGACATCGTGTGGAGAACAAAGGGAATTTAACGGAGAATGTGAGTAGCATTCATTACGTTCCCGGGACTACAGCCTCCATCCAGGGCTTGGCGGGCCCAGTCGGAGGGTGTGACGTGGTGAGCTGCGTCCCACTGAGTCCAACCTCCGTCGATCTCGCGGCGAGCCATCCCGAGTCAAGCTTCGTCTTCCCTATTGACGCCGACAACATTCCCATTTCGCCTCGGACTTACTCAGTTCCGAGTTTAGAAAACGACGAAGTGATTGCGAGCGTAAAGTGAAAGTAAAGGCTTCTATTTAGTCAGTCATTAAGTGACAAGGAAACAGAGGAGAGTGAAGGACACGGAAGTCGGAAGTGCAATTAATGGCCACGTGGCTTCTGTCTGTTTGCCTGTCACGCAGATATTTCAACCGGGATTGGTGATACTGTTAGATTTTGAGTCGATTTTACCGCGTTCGAAATGGAATTTTCCTTAAAACGGTGCCGGCTTAAGTAAGGTTATGCTAAATAGGAACTTGAAGCAAAATTAATTTTTTTTAATTAATGCACTTTTTTCAGGCTAAGATAAAGATCCTAAATTATTCCCCATATTGAATGTTAGGAATTGGGATAAGAAGCATTTCATGATAATTTATCCTGATCTTTTTAGATCTACTTGCACCCTTGACCTTTCAATAAAATTACAGTATTAGTTTTTGTGTTTTTTATTATTATGATTTTGGTTAAAAAAAGAAAAGAAAAAAGAGTACCACATTTATATCTCAATTAATTTCTTATTTATAATCATAAAGTGTTGTGATGATTCAATAAAAATTTTAAGATTTCTGATGTAATAAAAATTGAAATAAATGACGGAAAATAGGTAAATTGTAAATCTCATATTGTGCAAAAACTGATGAGTCCTATGTGGCATCAATGTTTGAAAAAATAAAAATAAAAAGACCAGAAATTTGATTTTTTTTTTTTTTTAAAAAGTCCATCTATGAAAAGCTAGCTTGATAAAAAAAGGTCATGAACCTACCAAACCTTTTCACAATAGAATAGAGGCAAATGCTAAGTTACAATAATTGTAACATACATTTTTCATGTGAACCACATAAATTGTGGGTCCTATAATTTTGTGTGGTTCACATGAGGGATGTATGTTACAATTATTGTAACTTAGAGGCTCCCTATAATAGATTAGAAAGCGACTAGTCTCTGGAGATGACCAGGCGAGCAGCTCACTGGGACCGACCACAGTGGTCCTATCATGTCGTGCTGAGCGTTCTAACCTAAGTCAAATCGAAACGGCTATTATAAGCACGACTTCATGGGCTTTGTCGTGCCCAAAAAAGGCCTGCGAGCTGGCCCTATTGCGCCTGGTCAAGTTTTTTTATTTTTATTTCATTCTTTTTGAGCACGCCTTAGTCAATAGAGAACTTGTGTTGGGACAGAGTCAGGAGAGAACTTGTGTAGGCCGTTCCACCGCCTCAACATATTAAGACAGAAAGACCGTTCGGTGTTACTCCGTTATGTGGCAGAGTAGATACCGTAAAATAGGACAAGCAGTAGATCAACATTGAGTTCATTAAATTTATTGTTAAAATTGTCGATGGATCCCATTTTGAGCTCTAACTCTCTGTCACTTGACAAAACTTCTGCCAAAGTAATGGGACGATCCTATATAAGTTTTTTTTTTTTTTGGTCAATTGGTTTTATAAATAACATTAAAAAAATTGATTACAAAGGGGCAAATAATTAACAAGATTATTTAATCTTAGCTATTATCAATTATATGTCTCTTTCTTATTAACATAAATTATAATTGAAAATACAACATAATACTAGTTATTTATGATACAAATTCAATTTAGCTGGAAATGGTTGTGATTATGGTACCTCATGGATGTTGCCATGTCATTCCCAGTGCCCCGTATCTCATCGCATGGAGACAATCAAATAGTCAGTCTGTGTTGATTTTATGATCATTTGAGGATGCCCAAACCGGGGGGTGCCGTACTCTTAGGCCATGTTTGTTTGGGGGTAGAGAAGTGGGAGAGGAAAAAACTGATTATGTTTGCATGTATCATCAAATTGAAAAATTTTGTATTCCTTATCAATGGCTAAGGATTTCAAATTCCTCATCTGTTGGAATGTAAAAATTCCAATATTATCCTCTAAACAAAATTAATTTTAAATATAGATAAAGTGCAAATGATTTATATTTAGTATAAACTTTTTTGAAAAAAGAAAAAGCATTAAAGTAACTCGTTGGATAGTCGCCAAAGACTCACCGGAGTTTCAACGAAGACGCACTTTACCATCAAAATTGGTGCCAATGGAATCTTGATGAGCCGATCTATAACTCTATGTAGTTAGAAATGCTAATATACGTTGTTATTTATCTCAAGTCTTGTTTAAATGCTTGGAAAAATTTTAACTCTCATATATTCCAACTATATAGTGTATTTTCTACAAAATTAACATTTTCAATGAATAAATTGTCTATTTCTGATCATTACTATGCATTTAACGCGATGAAAAAAGGCAGTCAACAACGATCAATAGTGTCGGTCATTGTGCGATCAACTGTGGTCAACGCGACGGCTATCCATGACTTGATGCTGTAATTTTGAAAATAAAATAAAATTCTCTATTTAACTAGATAATTTCTAGATCAAATTAATTCATAGTTTAATTATTTTTTATTTATTAACGATATTAACATTAAAGATAGTGGGTATATTTATCCAAATAAAAATATATGTAATTTCTTTTCCTTTCAAATTTAATGTAAAACCAAACAATAACAATTAATTTTTGCACTCTTCTCCTCTTATTACCTCTCACTCCTCTCCTCTCCTCTCCTCCCTTTTTTTAAAACCAAATACCACCTTAGAGTACTGTTACTGCAATCAGACTCATTATAATTTTGGAACATGGCAAAATGATATTCATTTCTTTTTCCGAGAGAAAAAATGATATTCAATTTAAATTAACAACTACGAGATTAATTCGGTGCATCAATGCTGTGACTTTTGTGATATTGGATGAAATATATAACTATGAAATTAATTGATTACGATGCATTAATCTTCTGACTTTTTAAGCTATAATAATTATGAAATTAAAACTCCAAGCTGTGAAGTAAAAGTTGTTAAACAAATTTGGTAAAACTAACTTTGACTAAAATATTAAAAATAATATAATTTTTAAACCACATTTCACAATAAAATTACTCTAACTCATAAATTCTAATTTAAGTATCTACTAAATATTTACCTTATGCATATATCTTAAAACCCACACACGGTTAAAATAATAATATCAAATTAATGACCAAACTTTGATTATGGGAAAAATGTCAGTCAAAGTCACACACTTGACATTGATTAATGCCTTTTTATCTCTTTTTAACAACATTGACTGCTCGTTGACTAAAATATCTACCGTTTCTCTTGGAGAAGTTTTCGTTTGTTTCTTTCTTCATGCGTAAAGCCATAAAGGCCACATGGAGGCTTATGTCTCTTAAGCTTCTCCCTGTTGACTCGGCATCCCAAGGTTGACTGCAGGTACAGAGCATGAATGTAATTACATTGGAAAAAGAAAAAAATTGTCTTGTCACTTTATTTGTTTTATTTTTATTGTGTGCATCTGAATGGTTACAAATTACAATTTACTTTTGTTAATTGCAAACCCATGAATTATTGCCTTTCTTTCTCTTTAGCGTATTTTAGTTATTTCTTGATTATCTAGTGAGTTCATTTATAGTAAAACTTGCTCACGTCCTAACCGCATTTCATGATCTATTGGTTAAAGCTTGACTTTGAGTAGTCTTATGCTTGACTTGAAGAGACTTCGCATTGCTCAAAGGGAAGGAAAAAAAATCGTGAGTTTTTATGTAAAATTATATATTTTTTTAATAATAATAATATCAAAGATCTCAACATTCGCATGTCAATTGATGTAACAAGTTATGATATTCATTAAATAATAAAGGGAAAATATCCACCATCCACTCATTTTTTATAATTTTTTTTAAAATATACAATTCTTTTTTTTTTACTGGAATCCACTTAAAGTTACATTTTATTTCACTTTTCCACTTTCGTTTGGAATCCGTTAAGAAAACTAACGAAAACTAACGAAAACTTTAAAAAAATGACCATTTTACCCCCAAAAATAAAATTACAATTTCACCCTAAAAAATGTAAAAAATAATCAGATTTAATGATAAATATCATTATTGGTACGTTGATGAAGTACAAAAAAAATATTAACTACTTGAGATTATAACTCAATGAATAATAAAACTCAACTTATCTTAAATTCAATTGATGATTTGCGAGATTGGACTATTTTTAATACTACTATTATAATTCAGTATTTTAATTACAGACATATTTAAAAAAAAACTTGCATTTGATGGTTATGAAATTAATTTCTTTATTGACCGATGGAGAAAATAATTAGATTTAATCTGATTATTTTTGGCAATTTTTAAGGTGAAATTGTAATTTTCATTTTGATGGGTAAAATGATTATTTTTTTAAGTTTCCGTTAGTTTTCTTAACGGATTCCAAACGGAAGTGGAAAAGTGAAATAAAATGTAATTTTAGGTGGATTCCAGCAAAAAAAAAGAAAGAATTGTATATTTTTGAAAAAGTTAGAAAAACGGGTGGACGATGGATATTTTCCCAATAATAAATAAACAACACATCACAATTAGATTTAATTGTAGAGTTGCTCTTTTCTATTCACTCATTACTGTATGTGTATTTCAATCAATCGTGATAATATTTATTTATTTATACATGGCGAATAATGAATGAGTTAGTAGCAAGCAATGGCTTTGGTGCCACAACTACATCCTATGTAACATTGCTGTGTCTATTGTTTTATTGGAGAGGGAAAAATTGTTAGGAAATTGGTGGGTGAAACAGACATGCAGCTAAAATAAAATAGGAAGAAAAAATACAGAATAAGCAGAAAACGGACACAAAAAATTACATGGTTCGACTTTTAGCATATGTCCACAGGCGAAAACAGAAGGAAAATATTATACTAGTGAAAAAGAGTTACAAGTACTGTAATATTTTAGCTCACTACCCAAAACCTTAATATACCCAAACTCTCAAATCACAAAACACAAGAGCTTTTATTATTTAAGCTCTACAAAACTCTCTGTTTTTTCTCTCTCACAAATTGAATGCAGAAACCAAAATGGAGGGCTTCCTTTATATAGCCAAAATTGACTATTATTTTAATATTTTTTTTCTTATTTTCTTTGGGCGGCACCTATTTTTCTTCCACTTTCTTCTTTGTCAAAATTTCCCCTTTTTTTTCTTTCCTTGGGCGACATTTACTTGGACTTTAATTTGGGTAGATTTTTCATGATTTGGCACCGCCCAAGACTTTGACATTCTCCCCATGGTTTGGCACCGCCCAAGACTTTGACATTCTCCTACTTGGAGATTAGATTGAGAATCAATCAATCTCCACACCATCCTTTCTGCTTCGCCATAATCATGTTGCTTATGTTTCTGTTAGGCCATAAGAGGATCTACTCTAGATAAACTTGTCAGTATTTATCGGTTTGGTCAAAACATCTGTTAGGTTCTCATTCGTATGGATTTTCTGTAAATCCACACTTTCATCTTCCACTACTTCTCGAATGAAGTGATACTGGACTCCTATGTGCTTTGTCCTAGAATGAAAGGCTGGATTCCTTGCAATATGCAAAGCACTCTGGCTATTACAAAACACAGAAATTTTCTTTTATTTGTGCCTGAGCTCCTCCAATAATTTTTGTATCCAAATAGCTTATTTGCAAGCTTGTGTAGCTGTCATAGACTCTGCTTCTGTTGTGGATAGAGCCACAACGGTCTGCAGTTTTGAAACCCAGCTTACAGCTGTTCCTGCAAGTGTAAACACATAGCCAGTAGTGAATTTTCTTTTATCAAGGTCTCCTGCAAAATCTGAATCCACATAACCCCTGACAGTAAACTTTGATCCTCCATAACATAATGCAACATCTAAGGTTCCTCTGATGTATCTCAGAATTCTCTTCACAGCTATCCAATGTTCTCCATTAGGATTCGCCATGTATCGACTGACTGCTCCCACTGCTTGTGCAATGTCTGGTCTTGTACATATCATAGCGAACATCAATCTTCCCACTATTGATGCATACAGTACTCGAGACATCTCCTTCCTCTCTACTTCATTGCTAGGACATATACTTGAGGATAATTTGAAATTAACAGGAAATGAGGTAGAAATTGGCTTACAATCTTGCATGTTGAAGCACCGCAAGATTTTCTTCAAGTAATTCTTCTACGAAAGCCAAATCTTCCTGTTATTTCTATCTCGGTGAATTTGCATCCCTAGAATCTTGTTTGCTGGTCCCAAGTCCTTCATTTCAAACTCCCTAGCCAACTGTGCCTTCAATTCTTGGATTCGATCTTTGTTGGGGCCTGCTACCAACATGTCATCCACATACAACAGAAAAATAATGAAATCATTATCTTCAAAACTTTTGTAATATGCACAATGGTCTTAACTGAGTCTGTTGTATCCAAGGCTCATGATGAAGGAATCAAATCTCTTATACCAACACCTCGGCGCCTGTTTGAGACCGTATAAAAATTTGTTCAACCTGCAAACTAAGTTTTCCTTTCATATTTCTGCAAAACCTTCTGGTTGGAACATATATATTTATTCTTCAAGTTCTCCATGAAGAAATGCAGTTTTCACATCTAATAACTCAAGATATAAGTCAAATGTACAACACATCACCAAGACTACTCTGACTGTTATGAGTCGAACCACCAGAGAAAATATCTGGTTGAAGTCAATACATTCTTTCTGAGCATATCCTTTCACTACCAATCTTACACGATACCGCTCCACTTGGTCATTGTCATCACGTTTGATCTTGTAGACCCATTTATTACCAATGGCTTTTCTATCATCCACAAAGTAACATCTGAGCTGTTTAAAGTTTTATGAAAAGTTGATGGCTCTCCATCCTCAGTTAGAAGACAATACGCAACATTGATCTCTGTGACATACTCCGGTGCCACGTTGGCGGTCGTCTCTCATGAGTTGACCGATGAATTTCTGGAGCCTCGGACAGTCAGACTCGACTGGTTCTTGTTCCTCGTGCTCTGGTGCTGCTTCAGAAGAATCCGAATCTTTTGGATTATTTTCTATATATACCGGTATACTTTCTGACTTTTCTTTTACATTACTATTATCCTCATCTCTTCTTTGCAGTTGATCTTCTATAAAGATAACATCTCTGCTGATGACGATCTTATGGGTAGTGGGGTCCCACAGACGATACCTCTTTACTCTATCAGCATATTCCAAGAAGATACATCTTCTAGATTTTGGATTCAACTTTATTCTTTCTTAGGCATTGTAAATCACATACACAGGACATTCAAATGCATGTAGGTAGAAATAATCAGCTGGCTTTCCAGTCCACATCTCCATCACTGTCTTTAGCCCAATAGCTGTAGATGGCGATCGATTTATTATATAACATGCAGTTTTGGCTGCTTCTGCCCAGAATAAATTGGGTAGACCAGCAGTACTCAACATAACTCTTATCTGTTCTGTAAGAGTTCTATTCATCCGCTCTGCCACTCCATTTTGTTGAGGAGTGTATGCCACCGTGAACTGCCTCTTAATACCTTCTTACTTACAGAAAGTAAGAAACTCGATGTATGTATACTCTCTACCATTATATGTCCTCAAGCACTTGATCTTTATACCAGATTCAAGTTCCACCCGCGCTTTGTATTATTTAAACATTGAAATACATTTGACATTTTCCTAATTGGATACACTCAACATCTTCTAGAATAATTATCAATGAAAGTCACCATGCACTTTGTGCCTCCCATGAATATATCCGGTGATTCCCAAACATCAGAATGAATTAAGTCTATAATGCATTTACTTCTAGCAATAGATCTATTGAATTTTAATCTATACTGCTTACTTGTAACACAATGCTTGCAAAATGGTAAACTAACCGATTTGAGCCTTGGAAGTAATTTTCGCTCATAGATAATCTTCAATCCTTGTTCCGACATGTGGCCAAGTTTGATATGCCACATCATCGTTGACTCTTCTTAATTTGATGCGACACACGCACAGCCTCATATAGTGTTTCTCTTTTAAGCAAGAATAGATTAACACTGATCTTTTCTACCTTCATCAATACAAGAGCTCATTTAACAATCTTCATAATTTTATTCTCCACATGAGTTTTGCACCAATGACTGTCTATTTGTCCCAAAGATAATATATTTTTCTTCAGGTCGTTGATATGTCGTACCTCCCCAATTGTGTGAATTGTACCATCAAATATTTTTATTTTAATAGTACCAATACCAGCGATCTTCAAGGCATGATCATTACCCATACATACAGATCCTCCTAAGATAGGTTCATATGTGTGGAATCATTAGGTTAATATGTGTGGAATCATTCTCTCCTAGAGGTCATGTGCTAAGTAGCTCTTAAGTCTATAAGCCAGACATCAGATAGTCATTTCTATCTGCTGAAATAGTTGTTGTCTCGCTGTAAAGAATTTCATTATCATCTGAGGTACTTGCTATACACCCCTGAGCATTTGATGACTCAGATTCTTTATCATCTTTTCTCTTCTGGTTACTCCAATACTCTTTCTTGACGTGCCATTCTTCTTACTTCTGTATTTTGATCTACCATGATTTTGACTTCTACTGGGGCCACATTCCGTTGATCTCCCTCTCGTCACCAATAGTGTCTCCGCTTGCTATGAACTTGCTTATCTGTTTTTCTTACTTTTCCCCATTCCCTCCTCATTTAATACGGAGGCTGCAACATCATCGAAAACTAGACTGTCCACTGGATTGTTGTTCGTCAGGTTGGTGATGAGCTGATCATATGAATCTTGTAGACTTTGAAGTAGAAGCTCTGCATGTTTATTTTCTTTTATATTATGACCTAACGTTGTGAGTTGTGAAAATAGAGTCTTCAAGGTGTTGATGTGATTAAGAAGATTTTGTTGTGTAGTGACTTGGCCTCGTACAATTTTGTAAGAGTATCTCATATTTCCTTCGCTGTATTTTTCTCTGCTACACTGGATAATACTTCGTTCGCAAGTGCCAAGTGTAGATTAGAAATGGCGTTGCCATCTATCTCGTTCCACTTGTCGTCAGTTATCTCCATGAGCATTTCTTCAATTGCTGCTAAGTAATTATTTTTTCTCAATACAGCTTTCATCTTCATTTTCCACAACGAAAAATTATTTCCGTTAAACTTTTCAATTTCATACTTTGCCGCTATTTTGTTGATAAATACCGCATACAAACTAGTGTAGCACCCTGAATAGTTGTGAGTATGTGTAAGAATGCACACTAGAAAAGTTCTCAGGAAAGACTGGATGGGTCACAATGGTTCCACTTAAAACCCAGACTCCTTAAGCTCTTATCGCCTTTGTGACAGAATTTTCCTAAACATGTACAAAACCACACAGTTGCTTTTACTCACACCACTATTCCCTGCTTTGCACTGCAAAATTCTTGGATCGCTCCCACCGTTTCTTGTGAACAGTACCGTATACGTGAATAGTACTGTATACATGAATAGTATTGTATGCATGAATAATACCGTATACGTGAATAGTACCCTTACGTGAATAGTACCCTTACGTGAACAGTACCCGGCTCTAAAAATACAACCAATAGCTCTGATACCACTGTTAGGAAATTGGTGGGTGAAGCAAACACGCAGCTAAAATAAAATAGGAAGAAAAAGTAAAGAACAAGCACAAAGTGGACACCAGAAATTATATGGTTCGGCTTTTAACCTACGTCTACAAGCGAAAATATAAGAAAAATATTATACTAGTGAAAAAGAGTTATAAGTACTATAGTATTTTAGCTCACTACCCAAAATCCCAATACACCCAAATTCTAAAATCACTAAACATAAGAGCTTTTATTATTTAAGCACTACAAAACTCTCTAGTTTTTCTCTCTTACAAATTGAATGCAGAAACCAAAATGGAGGGCTTCATTTATATAGCCAAAATTGACTATTATTTTAATATATTTTTTCTTGTTTTCTTTGGGCGGCACCTATTTTTCTTCCTCTTTCTTCTTTGTCAAAGTTTTCCTTTTTTTCTTTCCTTGGGCGGCATCTATTTGGACTTTAATTTGGGTGGATGTTTTATGATTTGGCACCGCTCAAGACTTTGACATTCTCCCCATGGTAAAATGGAGGGCTTCCTTGGGCGGCACCTATTTTTCTTCCTCTTTCTTCTTTGTCAAAGTTTCCCTTTTTTTTCTTTCCTTGGGCAGCATCTACTTAGACTTTAATTTGGGTGGATTTTTCATGGTTTGGCACCGCCCAAGACTTTGACATTCTCCCCATGGTAAAATGGAGGGCTTCTTGGGCGGCACCTATTTTTCTATGTCAAAGTTTCTCTTTTTTTTTTTTTTTCTTTCCTTAGGCGACATCTACTTGGACTTTAATTTGGGTGGATTTTTCATGATTTGGCACCGCTGAAGATTTTGACATTCTCCCACTTAGAGATTAGATTGAGAATCAATCAATCTCCACAAAAATTCCTTCATCTTGACTTGGAGAATGAAAGGGAAGAGTACTTTGGAGGAAGCAGCTGAACGTAAATTTTATGGGAAAATTTGTTTGCCACCTTCGATGGTAAGCGTAATCCAATTCTAACGTTCTTCGCTAAAGAGCTCAAGAACGCAACAAAAATTACGATTGGTTATATTGGTTATATGGCACCTGAATACATTCATGGACCTTGTGTAAACAACAAGTTTGATCTTTGTAGTTTTGGTGCATTTCCAAGTAAGCTTTTGACTGGACCGAGATTCAAAAATTGAAGATATGTGAAGAAACGTATTGAAAAGAACAGACTCAGAAAGATTGTTGACCCTGTAATTGTTGGAAACAAGAAGGCAATGAGGCATCATTTTCTGGGAAAGAATGAAAGAGTATTTGCAAGCTTTAGGACGACTTATGAGCAATTGGAGATAGGCCAACCATGATCGACGTCGCGAAGCAAATTTTAGTAAATATATCGATCTATTGTTTAATTAGTAGTCCTTCACAAATGTGTACGTCGGCACTTGTCAAAATGTGTGGACTCGGGATTTGTAAAGGATTTTATTAAGGCTTTGCAGCATGATAGAAGATGGACTGTTTTAGCTTTTAATCGATGAGCATATGAATAGTTTATTACTTTCTAAATATCTATAAAACAAGGGGGTCAGGATGAGTGTTAATTTCTGTACTCTGTTAACAAATATGAAAAAAAAAATTCTGTTAAAATAACTTCATTTTGTAATCACTCGGCCAAACTCTATTATCACCACAGCCACCACAGCTGTGAAAGTAGCAGTTTGAGTTCCCACGACGTATATAATGATTTATTTCTTTCACTTAATTAGTAATTTGTAAGTTAAAAAAAAAAAAACTTCATTTTGTAAGTTAGAATTTCATAATCTGACCCTATGCTATTCATTCGTAGCCAGATTGCTCAAGAAAAATATAAACTTCATTAAGTCGAATAGTGCCGCAGTGATTGCGACACAGGTAAATCGCCAAGATAGACCACTGTCATTGCCCCACTCTTGATTGGCTCAGCTTAAAATTGCCCCTGGGCAGCTTAATTATGTGAAAGAATTACTAAATAATACAGGCAGATAACCCACCCAACCAAGCACATAATAACACAAATATAATTCTGATAAAATATTTAACTAGAGATTAGACAAACAAGCATTTCAATTCATGAGTTTAGACGGAAGCTCTCGCTATTCTTTTTGCAAATTCGGATATATTAGCAATAAAATACAAGCTGCAAGCCTTAAGGTGCGGAAACACGAGCAATGATGTATACAGAAAAAAATATGATAAAATGGTGACAAAAGCAGTGATAAATTAATATTAATTTACTCATTTAATTAAAAAAGATTATTTATCATTATTTTTGCATATGGCTAAATGATAAATCAGAAAATTTTCCTTGAAGTTGACCATTAGACTTTTAAATCTTTTGTATTGATATTTGGTAAAATCACTTGTTTTAAAAATGATAAATTTAGAGAATTGTGTTCACATAAATTAGTTGAAGAATGAGTTGCGGTTATAGTAAATAAATAAAAAAAATCTATATAATTTTAAATGGCAAAAATGTTAGGGATACAAACCTAAACCTTTTATTATACTGTAATTTTCAACAACTGTTTCATATTTTATGAGAATATTGCAAAAGCAAAATATTTAAATTAAGAAATAACTCCATTTTCCCACCACACAAAATGCTCCAAGAACGTAGCGCGCAATGCCGCAAGCGTACGTTAGCGCACAGCACGTGCTTCTGCTTCCCATCATTCTATTTATACAGCAAGCTCATTCTATCGACAGCAAGCAAAACGACATTCGTATTTTGAAACGACCATGGTGGCGCGCACACAACTATCGGCGTACGATAACGCTATCTCGAGCGCGAGCTCTGGAGCTCATCAACAACCGCCTCACTGTAACGCCGATATAACGGCTCAACAACAACGACTCCTATCCTAATCCCGTTCCCATACTTGTTCACTTTTTGATTTTTTATTCGTACACGTCACCATGCCCAGCCGTCATTTTAATCATTTAATATTTGGATTTATTAACTTTTCTTATCAACTTTTTGAAAACGAAAAGCATGAAACGATAATTATCCGGCGAAACAGAGAGGGAAAAAAATTTATTTTCCCGAGAAAATTTCGATGGAAGGCTCTTCTGCTCAGCGGAGGTTCAAAGCCGTCCAGCGCCACCTCACCAGCACAAATACTGATCGCTGCTCTCAGCTTGATTACAATTACACTACTGGATGCTTCGTTCAAAGTACACACTACACACAATTAATCTGACTGTTAACACTTCAACTTTTCAATTTACTATGCTGTTTTTGCTAACTGTTAAACGTTGAAAACCATTGAGCAGGTCAAGGTTACAGTGTGAGACTACCAGAGAAATTGCAAACAGGAAAATGGAATGTGTACAGGTAATTTTTTTAACTTAATATTAATTATCATTTTTAAATACATGTTGTCAGTTATGTATCCTATTTGATTCATTATGTGGTTACTTTGACTTTAATTTTTTTAACTTTTTTATTTTTATTTTTTAAAATTAAAAAATTGCAGATCTGCGCGTTCACCTTTGAAACTTGTAGATAGATTTCCTGATCATCCTGAAATCGGGACATTGCACGATAACTTTATGTGAGAATCTGTTGAATACTTAATATCCCTTCTAATTGGATCTGGCCGTGTGCATTCTATGTTAGTTTTAAGTTCTATCGTGAGAATGTGATTGGAAATGAGATTTTCTCTGAGTGCAGATATGCTGTTGAAAATTATCCAGATTACAAGTACTTGGGTACACGAGTTAGAGTTGATGGCACAGTTGGAGGGTGAGTTTGTTAATGGCTGATCATGCTTTTTTAATGTGATATTGTGTCACTTATTTTTACTCTTTAAAGGTACAAATGGATTTACTCTTTAAAGGTACAAATGGATGACGTATGGAGAAGTAAGTGCTGCTAGGAAAGAAATAGGATCTGGCCTTCTGTTTCATGGCTTACAAAAGGTGAGTCATTTTTTAGAGAACTTGATTTTTCACTCTTTCTCTTTATTATTATTTTTTATGATAATTTGCTGCTGACTTTAGAGTAGAGTTTGGATAAGCTTGTCTATATCATGTTATATTTTACTGTATAGCTGATTTTGTCTTTTGGTTTCTTGTGTAACAGGGAGTTTGCATTGGACTTTATTTAATAAACAGACCGGAGTGGCTGATTGTGGATCATGCTTGCTCTGCATATTCTTATATATCAGTTCCTTTATATGATACTCTTGGTGTGTGTTTGGTAGCTCAAGCTGAATCTTTGCAAGTTTGCCCTAGCCTTTCTAATTTTTTTTTTCTATTTTATGCCCAGGTCCAGACGCTGTTAAGTATGTTGTAAATCATGCTGAGATAGAGGCAATTTTTTGCATCCCGCAAACTCTGAACATGGTGAGGTTCTTTTTTGGTCCTTTCAAAGCTGCAAGTAGCTAGTCAGACGTTCTTGTAATATAAAACTTTTGTAATCAAATTCAGTACATCTTGCTGTGCTTCTATTTAGGGTTAGTGCCTAAGAAATGTGGGACTGTAAATTATACAACTTCAACCTTGTGAGGCCAATTTTAGTCAAAATCTAACTTTTTTGTTTTTCCTGTGTTTGCATCATTTCTTGTGTTTCTTCCCCGGAGCTTGCAGTTATTGAGCTTCATTTCTGAGATTCCATCTGTGCATCTTATAGTGGTGCGTACTTATAAAGTATCTATTTTGGTTTAGAAAGCAAATTAAATGTATTTATCAATGTTGTTATTTATATCCTTTTCTTCTTCTATCCCTGCCTTATATCCTTCCTACAGGTAGTGGGAGGGAAAGATGAACATTTACCTTCACTTCCTTCAACATCCGGTGTTAAGCTTATATCATATCTACAGCTGCAAAGTCAGGTAATTTTGAAGTGCTCTGCAATTTTCATTCTCAAATTTATTTTTGGCATGTAAACTTACTGATCTGAGATGCACTTGTGAGTTACTATTTTTCACCTTAAGCATGTCTTGTTTTAGGGCTGCAGTAGTCCTCAGCCTTTTTGCCCTCCAAAGCCTGAGGATATTGCAACCATATGCTACACCAGTGGTACCACCGGAACACCGAAGGCAAGAGAGATTTGAACTTTGTTCCTCTGCTTCTGCAACTCGTGATGTTTCTCCAATGATTTGGCTGCCCACTTTCTCTAATATACAAAATTGAATATTTTCTTTTTCTTTCTTTCTAGGGAGCTGTATTGACACATGGGAACTTAATTTCAAATGTTGCTGGTTTCAGTCTTATGGTCCAATTTTATCCCTCAGACATGTGGGTTTGATATTCAAATTATTAAATGATAAATGAGGTTTCTTTTTGTTTTCTAATATTTTTTAATTTCTGAATTTCATATGTTGAATTATTTGTTATATTTGACAGCTACATGTCCTACCTTCCTTTGGCACACATCTATGAAAGAGCTAACCAAATCGTATCAGTGTACTACGGTGTTGCAGTTGGTTTCTACCAAGGGGTACGTATAATTTATTAACTCCACTGTTTGAGGGCATTGAATCCTCTAGTTGTGAAGTTGGTAAATTTTGCTAATGCAAATGCTTAACAATTTTTAAGGACAGTGTACTTCTTTCTTTCTAGTAGTCCATTTATGCTGATTTCCTCTTTTTTACAGGACAATCTGAAGTTGATGGATGATTTGGCTGTCCTAAAACCAACAATATTTCCCAGTGTTCCTCGGTTGTATAATCGAATATATGCTGGGTGAGATAATGGTTGCATGCTGCGTAAATTACTTGTTGGCTGAAATTTCGTTGCTCACTTAGTCATGTCTGATTTATTTAATTGCTGTAGGATCACAAATGCAGTAAAGGCTTCAGGGACTCTAAGGGAGAAGCTTTTCACAGCTGCATACAATTCCAAGAAGCAAGCTATAGTTAGTGGTTTGTTGCAAAACCTTAGCCTTTTGATTTTGTTCTTTGTTCTTGTATGTATGTTTTAATTGGATCCTTGACCACGTAAAATTTAACCCATAAAAACAGTGTAGGATGCACAAGATAGAAATGAGATCACAGGAGCAGAGCATCTACAGTTCCTCACATTAAGTAACAGGCTGGTGCTTGTCATTATTCATTATCCATATCAACTATCTGTATCTTTTTGATTTTAGGCCAAACTCCATCAAAGATGTGGGACAGATTAGTATTTAATAAGATAAGGGAAAGGCTTGGAGGACGGGTTCGTTTTATGGGATCAGGTGCTTCACCTTTGTCTCCAGATGTAATGGACTTCTTGAAGGTGTAAGTTAATCCTCAAAGATGATGAAACAATATCTCTGTTTTTAATATATTTAATGAGGAGACAAGGCATGTTCATTATATGCTTCATGAAATAGAGACATGTATTGTATAGTTGCAATTAGCCAATTACCCAAACTTGCAGGTGCTTTGGTTGTCAAGTAATGGAAGGATATGGTATGACTGAGACTTCTTGTATCATTAGCGCTATAGACAAGGGTGATAACTTATCTGGTCATGTTGGATCTCCTAACCCTGCTTGTGGTGAGTTTTTCACTATACTTGGAATTTGACCATCTTAGTGTACCTGAGAGATATCTGTGCTGGCAATCAAAATTATTAAACTTATTCTCTTTCATCAAGAAAAAGAATGAACTTAAGAAGCCAAAAGCAATCTACTGTGCTTAAATGAAAATTTTTCTCATAAAAATATGAAGATTTGCAAGAAGAAACACGTTTGTTTTCTATTTTGATCTGTGATCATTTTTGTTTTGTGTTTTCTTCTTTCAGAAATTAAACTTGTGGATGTTCCTGAAATGAATTATACCTCTGAGGATCAGCCGCATCCCCGTGGCGAAATCTGTGTCAGGGGTCCCATTGTTTTCCAAGGGTACTACAAAAATGAAGTTCAAACGTAATTAACCTTTCTCTGTTGTTTGATATGGTCACTAAAGTGAATTTACAAATATCTTCCTAACTGCTCAATTGATTGGACAGGAGAGAAGTGATTGATGGCGATGGTTGGCTGCATACAGGAGATATTGGTTTGTGGTTACCCGGTGGCCGACTTAAGATTATAGATAGGTAATGGTTATCAATTTAATTTTCATATTTGTTTGGAATTATTTTCTCTGCGAGAATTGAGCAGGCTTCTTTTATCAGTTTCCTGTCTTTAAAAAAGGTTTATCTGGCTTTAGTATGTGATTACTTTGTCCAGAGGATTGAATTTCTTAACACCATTTTGAGACTATATTCAACTTATGACAGAAAAAAAAACATTTTTAAGTTGGCGCAAGGAGAGTATGTAGCACCTGAGAAGATTGAGAATGTTTATGCAAAGTGCAAGTTTGTTTTGCAGTGCTTTATATATGGTAAAGATTTGGACCTCATTTCAGTTTGTTACTTCACCCACTTCAGACTTTTACTAACGGCTTGATATGATCTTAGGTGATAGCTTCAACTCTTGTTTAGTAGCTATTGTTGCAGTGGATCCTGATGTTTTAAAAGATTGGGCTGCATCTCAAGGGATCAAGGTCATATACTGTTTCTCTTTCCGTGCCAATTCCCACGTCATTTTCATAGCACTAATACATAACCTTTGCCAACTTTATTCTTCTAAGGAATTGTTTAGGTCCAGATGTTGCTATAGAACTGGAAGAGACTCTTCTGTTTTCTGTCAAGAATATGTTGCAGGAACTGCTGTTGAACTTATCTAGATGTGACAAAGGTCAACTATTGATAAATGTTCATAGCCTTGTATTTGTTGCTTGTTTGGTTTTGTTGCGTCTTTTCATTTTCCTTATAGCCAATCACTAAATATGCGCAAGAATGTTTACTTGGGCCTTTTAATTGTTTTAGCTACACTAAAGCCAAACCTGTAGCTATGGTTGGTTTGTACTAGGATTACCTTGAACTGATAATGGGAACAGTGCGAGACATCTTAGATAGTGTCATCACCATGCCACCTTGTCTTCATTCAACAACTGTCTTTTAGTATACAAAACTCAACTGCATTTTGGCGCAATTGTTTATATCATTGAAACACAGGCCAAATTTGACAATTTGATTAACACAGCCAGAAAGCTGTGATGTTTATATCTGCACAAGGAAGCATTTGAATTTCAAGCCTAATCTTGTGTTGTATTTATGCAGTTTGAGGATTTAGAGCAGTTATGCAATGATCCGAGGGCAAGAGCTGCTGTTCTTGCTGAGATGAATGCAGTTGGAAAGGAAGGCCAGGTAACTTTTTTCACCAAATATAATTTTCACCCTCTTTGTGGTTCTGGTGCTTATTATTTCTCTTTTACTGCAATGGAATAGTTGAGAGGTTTCGAATATGCAAAAGCTGTGACTCTGATGCCTGAACCGTTCTCAGTAGAGAATGGCCTTCTCACTCCAACCTTCAAGGTAAAGTTGCTTCTTCTCTATTCTATAACTTGGGCCAAGAAAATAATATGTTTCTTGGGTGCCCAGAGCAGGAGTTTCCTGTAATTTTCAGGAACCAAATAGAGAATAGTGAACTAAAAATCTGAAAATTTCTCCAGATCAAGAGACCTCAAGCAAAGGAACGCTTTGCAAAAGCAATATCAAACATGTATGCTGAGCTTGCAACTTCAGATCAAATTCCACAGAAGACGTCTAATCTATAAATTTGATTGTTGTAATTTATATGCTTCATTCTGGAAGTAATTTTTTTTCTTGCCAAGTTATAGTAACATCACTTCTACAAAGACATTTTGTTGCATCGAGTGGCACAAAATCTAAGAAATGGAGCTTCCATGCTTTGTTCTGTATAGTAGTAAGTATCGGCACCTTTATTTTAGTTCAATGAACGAAGAAGGTGAAATAATAATCAATTTAAACAAAAGCAGAAAAGATGTCGTGGACCAGTTTCACTGGATAAGATTTCATTATTAACGTTGGTGCAATACAGTGTTCTGTACAGATGCCAATATTTATAATTCTTCATTGCTATGGATGAATCATTATCTAGAGGATCTATAGGAAATAGTTGATACAGATGCCATTGCCCTTGGATCTTTGGGATTAAGTAAAGAGCAAAGACTTCCAAGGACTTTAATCTTTGGCAACCGGTCGTGTGTTGTTCCAAAGCCATTGACGAGCAAAGCCATCCAGCAATGGTGAAACCTGCCAGACACCACATTAAAAATCATAATCTCTAAACTAGGACCCAGAATTAACCAAAACAAAAGAAAAAAAGATGCAGGACTGAGATAACACATGAATGGGACCATCAAGTTAAAATCCTCCATATTCAACCTTGGATTTGTATGGATGCTCTAAAAACTGTTCATACCAAAATAAATTTCACTCAAGGACTAAGACGTGGCAATGGGAATATAACAAACATGGATAGGCGAATAGCAGACTGATCAATGTCTCCTGAATTATCATGTTCCCAAGTACTAGGCGAATAGCAGATTGATCAACGTCTCCTAAATTATCATATTCCCAAGTACTTTTAAGACTTTATATAATCTGAACAGGTTTTAGTACCTGTTTAGTAAAGCTTATATAATGATCATCATAAGCTCTTATCAAAAATTTTCTTTCTTTTTTTAAGTAAAGCTTTTGAAAATTAAATAAACTATTTTACCTCTACCGACCAAATCTCAAATTTTGAATTTGTGAGGGTAGAGATTGGAAAACATTTTTAAATGTTAAAATGTCTAAAATATCCTTTACTTATTTGACAATTTTATTTCATTCTTTTTATAATATAATTTTAAAAAACTCGTCTTTTAAAGTAATTTTATAATTTTTAATAAACACTCTTTGACAACCAAACAACTAAAATTTTTTGGGTAAAAGCTTTACTTATAAAAGTTTTGCCAAAGAAAGTTCTACTTAAATAAGCTCTATTTAAAAAATTATACCAAACGTAGCTGAGACATGCATGCATGAACATCAAAAGTTGCCCTCTATAAATGTCATCTAGACTTGCTTACCTTCTCCCAAACTTGTGAATGGTAATTATTGAGCCAATCAATCTCAGCAGCAGACAGCAAAGATAGGTCAACCAATTTTGTCTGCAAGTAAAAATCATTAAAAAAATAATTAACAGAATTTAAAAATTCTGAATATAAATTATAAATGCGGTTCAAAAGGGAACTGTTGAAAGAAACTAACCAATTTAACAGTAAGCAATCTGATTCTCATGGCATACCTGAATGGGAACAAATGTGAGTTTCTCAAATCCCAAATATGAAACTCCCCCAAATCGATTTGGTGTGCCAACTTCTTTGACATAGAGGAGATTCTGCAAGATGAAGAGAAACTAAATTACAACAGTACTTGTGAATGCAAGAACAATAAGTGAAGAAGGATCAATGAGTGAAGAAAGATGTTACGTATAACACATTTAGCATAAATGTCAGTTATCTTAATAAGCACGAAAAAGCATCAATCCATCAACGAACAATTCAATAAACATCAGGAAATAATTCCTGTAATTGGACATCAAAAGTTTGTCCTTCAAGTTTGACAGTAATTGACTAATTGTTTAACCTGAATAATTGAAAACATAGCTGTATGAATGTTATACCTCAATCCGAATGCCAAAGGCATGGTCTTCATAATAGCCAGGTTCATTACTAACAATCATGCCTTCCACTAGGGGAGTCATATTCCCATATCTAAAGCTAATACTTTGGGGGCCCTCGTGAACATTCAGTGCCGCTCCTACACCATGGCCAGTCCCTAATACATGGAAGGAGAAATGAAAAATGAAACAGCACCACCTTTAAATCAAGTCCTGAACTTGTGACTGAAAAGATTTCCAAAGACAAATTAAGACAACAAAAAGGCAGAACGAGTACCGTGTCGATAATCAAGTCCAATCTTCCAAAGGGAAGAACGAGCAAAAGCATCCAACACAAAACCAGGAGTACTTTGAGGGAAAATTGCTTGGTCAAGAGCTATATGACCCTGTAATTACATACTATAAGCTGAGAATATACCAAATAGCCAAATTCTTCAACATAAAAATTGTGGTCTACAGAAGTAGAACATTAAAGAAAAGTGCTACACAAACTAGAGACAATTTATCTGGAAAATTTGGTGTGAGATTAGAAAGCCTCTTCACTTAATCAGATAAAGAGAGATCAAGAAAGACCCAGCACCTGTAGAACTCGGGTGAAGCATTCCTTTTCTCGAGCCGTAGGTTCACCAAAGTGTACAGTCCTAGTTATGTCAGTGGTTCCATCAACATATTGAGCTCCACTGTCTAATAGAAATAGTTTTTTGGAATCTACAACACTACATTTCCCAGGTTCTGGTTTGTAGTGAATGATGGCACCATTTGCACCTGAGCCTGAAAGACCGTACTACTTATGAGCCATTATATCGGGAAACATATTGTAAGAACATTGGTTGCAATAAGTTTCCATTTGCACTGTAGTAGATAAATCTTCCAAGTATATGGGTATTAAACTCAAAAATTTGGAAGTCAGCAGTTCTATTTTATTTTTTCATTTTATAAGAAACTTAAAACTTTTCTCATCTTTTAAAAATATACACTGATTACCAAAAACTAACTTCCATGTTGCAGAAGAAATGAATGAGAAGACCAAGATAACTTCTTTCTATGGTGCAGAGAGCAAAGAATCTACATAAATCAGGTTCAAATGGAAATAAATAAGCTAAAAGATAGGTAATCAAGATTTCAGAAGTCGATATACCGCTTATGGTATCAAAGCTGGTATCTAGAAAACCAGACTGCTTTGACCGGAATTCAAGAAGTTTATCTGCAACATCTACTTCTGTTAGTTTTGCACCATTATGAATTTCTTCTTCCAGCCAGACCCAAAATTGTGCTAAAGCAGCAGCATCCCTGCAAAAAGAACATCATGATAAATATATTTCTTAAAAAAATATTTAGTTGATATGCTTTCTCACGCTGATAGAAGATTTCTTGCAACAAAAATATTAAGTTGCCTCCTCAAGAAGAGAGTGCACGACTGTTTATGGATCCAGAGTTTCTATCCTGTTCTTGTTCAGAAGACACTCTTCATGACCCTTTCCCAAATAATGTTCCAAGATATTTTTGCCAAAAAATCCACAAAAAAATAACATCATCAAATTGAATTCTTATCAGTTTTCACACATTACTCTTTCTTCATTGACGAGTAAGTCCATTTTGACTCTTGCATTTTAGGGCAGGCCATTACATAGGAACCCTAAAAGATGTCCAGAAGAAGCATATTGATGATAACTTCAGTACCTTCTGTTGGAAGAATCAATACCTTAAATGAGAGTTTAGCATTCCTTCTAGCTCAGCAGAATTTTTCACTGCCTTCGAGAAGGCAATAGGGGATGTCCTGAAAACCCCAGCAGGTCCTCCACACTGACCAGTGGTGTCAGTATGCATCTTGGTCTTACTTTTTTTATTATTATTACTTGTGAGATACTTCTCAATGGCAATCTCATAGGTGTTCATAATAGCAGCATTAACAGAGGAAGGGTCCAGCCAAAGTTGAGCTCCTTGAGCTGCCAAACTGAAAATGAAGAAAAGGTCATTTATTAGCTTATGACATTTATCAAATGAGTTTACATGACTACATAACAAGCACAAAATATTTGGCATGTTAGATGAAAATGCTGCCCACTGTAAGCAACAGTTCTCACACCACTACACAGATTGTAGTTCATCTTGTTCTAACAGCCACATGGTTTGAGGCGTCTTAAAACTGTAACAAACAGATGTCTAAGCCAACCATTGAAGTACCAGTGTGGAATTTTTTGCACAATATGATGTCATAATGGGGGGCAAAAAAAAAAAAAAAAAAAGATAGAAAGCAAAACTTCTTCACATTACCATACAAATTGATACCAATTCTGCATGGCATGCTCTCATAGCAAGAATATCAAACCCACCAAACTTACCTTTTTATTTCAGAAAGGATGGAATTGTATGGCCTCAACTCCACACCAGCATTCTTCAAGTGATCCATCACATCTGGAGTAACTTTAGAATCATCCACAAATAATTTTACTCTATCAATTTCCACGATTAAGTACGCATACATAACAGGCGAGTGTGGAACATCACTTCCTCTCTGCAAAAGAAATTTGGAGAATCATTCTTGTTGGCATATAAAGATAAAACATGACATTACTGAATAAATAGGTTTAACACAAAATTTTCCTCCTAAATCTGTACTACCAGAGAAGCTTTAACTAGTTTTCAATGATGCAACAAAGGCAGTGCATTATGGTAAAGTGATTCTAAAAAGCCAGTTAAAATTGACAGAGCAGGTCCAAGGGAGTAGATTAGAATATTACCAAATTCAGCAGCCAGGCAATTTCATCAAGCATAGATATCACAATTGCAGATGAACCCGCATCAACAAGATCCGACCTCAAGGAAGATAGTTTTGATGCCACATCAAGCCCGGCATATTTCAGGGCATGTACTCTAATTGGTTTATTTGGAGGCTTCGGCCTTGATTCCATCCATATAACATCCACAAGATTTAGATCATACAAGTATACTAACTCATGATTCTTCTTAGCTATAGCCTCCTTTAATTCCTCTGCAGCATCAGAAGAGAAAAGAAACTGCACCCTTCACATTTTCAAAGAAAAAGTGGCATCAGGAACATGCAAGAGCCTAAAATAGAACAGAAAAATTACGTGCTCCACCCAATTTAGGAAGTTGAGGAATTGCTCACGGGATCAATGCCAACTCTGCCTCCTGGTGCCAAAACATCATTTAACCATTCAAAAGTTGTAGGGACTCCATGATTGCCACTCCGCATGAGAATCCAGCTAGAGCTCAACTGCTTCTCAGCCTAACGATCACAAACGGAGATAATTAGCTGCTACATCTCAGACTCGATTTTTCAAATGCATAAAATCCTGGCGTTATAACACAAACCAAAACTATTTGACTACGTAGTAGAAGATGCAAATTCTAGCACAGCAAGAAGATTCGAGTTTTGATCACAAACCTGAAGAAAATAACGACCATCTGTCCAAAGAGCTGCTTTATCTTTTGTAACAACAGCAGTGCCAGCACTGCCCGTAAATCCAGATATATACGCCCTCCTCATATAACATTCCGCAATGAATTCACTCTGAACATCCAAAAGGAAAGCTAATATTTAAATAGAGGAAAATAAAAATGTCAATATTTACATTACCAAGAAGAATGAGCCAACAAGACCAAACAAGCAGCAAACCTTAAAAGAATGGCTGATCTTCCTTCTAAAACTCATACAATGGCCAGAGGAAACAAATTACAAAAAATGAAATTGATCCAACAACCAACAATAAAGCTAAATTTTTTGAAAGCAATTGCAGAAAACTGCCATTAACACTAAAATTAAATCGAGAAGCACATAAATTCTGGTTCAAAAACTAACCATTTAAACCAAAGCTCAGATTTTTCATAACAATTATGAGACAGAACCATAAACACGTAAACATGAACCAAAAAATTAAAAATAACAAAGCCAATGAAACAGTCCAAAGTTTCAAACTTTCATATCATTTGAAAAACACAAAGCAAACCAACTAGTATGTTTATCTAGAATTACCATAGACAAATCAAAAACAGCAAAAAGATCCAAAATTTAAACCTGATGAGCATCCTGAGAAGGTATGATATACGCGTCAATATTAACACCCGGCCTCGAAAACAGCTCCCGAAGAGCACGGAGCTTCTCGTCCGGAGCATCCTGGGTCCGGTTCCTGTTGAACTCCGAAGATGGCTTGGCGGTGATGGAAGTGCAATTTCTGATAAAAAGATGGGGCCTTGTGTAATTTTTAGAAAATGAGAGGCGGGTTTGGGAATTATGGAAAATAGGAGGAAGAGAAAGAGAGGACAGGATGCGGAAACGAAGGTAAGATGATCTGGTGAGGCATGGTGAGAGAGAGAGAGGGCGCATTGCTTGTGATGGTAGTGAGTACATGCTAGCAATTCTCTTGAGAGAGCGAGAGAGAGAGAGAGAAAGACGGAGGTGATGAAGATAAGGTTTGAGTTTGTAAGAAACTAAAAATGGAAGGTACTTCAGTTTGCTTCGTTTCAGTTTAGGGCTGAAAACGGTGTCGTTCTTCTAGAAAAATCGTAAAACATTTTGGTTATAGAAATATTAAGGAAATATTAATATTCAAAAAGGATAAAAGGAATTTCTTTTTAGAAGATAAAAGGATATCTGATAATGAGAAATTGAGAATATGTACTTTATAATTGAGTTAGTGAAACAACGTCACTCATAATTTATATTATATGTAAAATAATCTACCCCACTTTACAAATGTAAAGTTCATTTTTAAACTTTATAAAAATAAATTTTTGGAAAAAAGATTAAATATAAATTAGGAAAGTTTAAGACCTATTTAATAAAGTTTTATATTTAAAACGATGCCGTTTTGCTTCTTCAAAAGTATAAAGCAACGGTCACTTTCCACTTTCCACTTTCTACTGAGCAATTTCCAATCCCCATTAGATCTTTTCACTTCAGCTTCCAGCCAATAAGGAAAAACTGAAAAATCATCAAGAACGGAACATGGCGATCATAACTGACGAGCCAGAGCAAGAACCACAACAACAAAATCAGCGGCATCAAGAGGAGCAACCAAAGCAAAAACAAATTTCACAAACAAAAGAACCCAAACAACACACAAACCCATTTTTATTTTGGTGCTATTTAGTTCTTTTTGTTTCACTTATAACTCTTCTCTTCATTTCATTCACTCCTCAAGACAACAATCCCAGGTCTTGGTTTCTCAGCTTAGACAGTGCTCTTCGCCATCACTACTCTAACGGCCGCATTATCAAAGTCCAAACGAGCCCTAAACGATCCCCCATCGAGCTTTTCACTTTCCAAAAAGGTGTCGATTCGACTGAGAGTGTGTTTATCATTCATGGCTTGGGTTTAAGTTCGTTTGCATTTCGTGAAATGATCAATTCTCTGAGGTCTAAAAAGGTTAATGTTATAGCCGTTGATTTGCCCGGAAATGGGTTTTCTGATAGATCAACGATGGAGTTTGAAGAGAGATCAGATGGGGCCTTTCAGAGGTTTAAGGATGTTTATGGGTTGATTCAAGAAAAGGGTTTTTTTTGGGCGTTTGATCAGATTGTTGAGACTGGGCAAATTCCTTACGAGGAGATAATGAAAGCTAGGGTTTTGGAGAGGAAGAGTGTTAAAATTATTGAATTGGGAAGTAATGAGGTTGGTAGGGTTTTAGGGCAAGTTATAGATACTTTTAATTTAGCTCCTGTGCATTTAGTTTTACATGATTCAGCTTTGTCAATGAGTGCTAATTGGGTTGCTGAAAATCCTGGTTTAGTAAAAAGTCTAACACTTCTAGATACTGGAATTAAGCCTGCTTTGCCTCTTTTTGCATTGAATTTGCTGTTGATTAGGGATTTTGTTTTAGGATCTTCGTTTGGATATCAGTGGTTGATTAGGTTTTGTTGTATGAAGAAGGTTGGCAGTTTTGATGTTGAGGGTAATAGAGTGCTTTTGAAGGGAAGAGATCGGTGTAGAGCTGTTTCAGAAATGGGGAGGAAGCTGAATAACAGCTTTGATATGGCAGAATGGGGCAGTTCGGAGGGGATAAAAGGAATACCGATGCAAATACTTTGGTCTAGTGTTTGGTCTAAGGAATGGAGTGAGGAAGGAAGTCAAGTTGCGGATGCACTTCCGCAGGCGAAATTTGTGGGACATTCAGGAGGACGTTGGCCTCAGGTGAGGGTTTATTTTGTCCTAGATTTTTTGCTCATTTACTTTGTATAATTATTTATGTGTAGAAATTTCTAACTATGGATTCTTTTGGATGGATTTGATTTTATACCGTGATCATTGATAAACAGATTCTGAACATGGTACATTTAATTTGTTTTTATGAATGAGGATTGATGTTAGGTCTTAAAACGGCTTGACTGAACTGCCTCCTGAACAAATGTTCTTTTGCATATGTGTATTAGCTAGAGAATGTATTACTAGTAAATGCGACAAATTTCTGTTGCACTCTTGGGTGGTAAATGGACCTATGGGAGATCATTTGAACCAACTTTGGTGCCTGTAGAAGTGAGGTGATCAGTATGCTTGGAGTTGACTAACAAGTAAAAACAACTTGAGTCAGATAAATTCTGAAGGATTAGACAAAAGAAAAGCATTTAAATTTAGATGAATATGATTATATTTTCTCATATGATCTTTTGTTTCGTGCCTTGCTTGCCAGATTTTATTTGCACTTTTCACTCATATCCCTGCATGAGTGAGTTGATTCATAAATAACCTGAGTTCTCATCCAAAGAATGCTATCTTTACTGAAAACTAGATCAGAAAATCTACCAATTGATGCATGTCTTGTCTATTTTCAAAAGGGGTACTCATAGTCTTTAGGTTTTCCTTGAAAGTGTTATCATTGAAGTCCACTCAAGTCAATCATTCTTAGATTCTACTGCTTAGATTAGTTGCTTAAATTATTTTGAATGAAATAGAGAAGCATGTACTCAGCAGTATGCGGTCAAAGGCATACGTTGCTTCATATGATGGTAAAAAATGTTTGAACACCACTTGAAATATTCCACATTCTTTTCCAATAATTTGGCAGATTATTATCAAATCACTCCGAAGACTTGCTCTCTTTTATTGTCACTTCAATATTTCATGCATCTTTTGAGTTTAGAAATTAACTAAGCTCCTATTACCACTGATTTCAGGTAGACTCTGCTGATGAACTAGCTAAGCACATTGCTGATTTTGTTTCTTCTTTACCAAAAACTGTTAGACAAGTCGAGGAAGAGCCCATACCCGAGCATATACAGAAGATGTTTGATGAAGCTAGTAGCAGTGGCCATAATCACGACCATCATCATAGTCACAGTGGCCATGACAACCATGAAGGTCATGCTCATGCGGCAGGCTATATGGATGCTTACGGGCTTGGCCATACATGGGGTCAATGATCTGTTTTCATCTCTTCTATACTAGTTAACTGTCAAATGGAGCTCAGGCATTACACTACCGACAATAGGAAAAGCTTTTTCTGTTCCTGGAACAAGTTTTTAATCTTATTCTTTTGTAGTTTTTATTCCTTCTGGATAGGTTTTTGTTTGTTATTACATTGAAACTGAACAACCCTCTTGTCTGTGTGAATTAATATATGATTATTTCTAAGCTTGAGTGAGGAAAAGGAAATTGCTCCAATAGTCGTGTGGGTGATTGCATACATCAGAATTTTAAGGTTGCATTTATACAGAAATTCTTTTTTAGGTATAATTAAATATTAATTTCACATTTGTAACATACAATTTATAGCATAATGAATCTTTATCTTTAATTTATTTTTCTCCTACCGAATTAGAATTCTTTCTTATCTAAATTAATCAAAAGTAACATTTAAATGATCTTTTTATGCGTGACAAAAAAATCTGGAAGCATTATGTCAACGTGGTTCAACATTAAAAAATTTATATATAAAATAAGTGATAGTCAACGGCCCACCAAAGGATAAAAGCACCACAAGCACCAGACATTGTCCAGCTAAAAATGGGCTGCTGCGGCGAACAAAACGACGCCGAAGAAGAGCTCCAAAACCATCTCCTGTCGTCCTCCTCATCCTCAGCCTCAAGCTTCACCGACCCATCAACCGTAATCTCTCCAATGAACTCCCACTTCAGCGCCCTCGCCTGCCCCGATACGCTGCGTTTAATCCTGTCAAATCTCAGCGTCACGGACCTCGCACGCGCCAGCTGCGTCTGCAGAGCGTGGAGCTCCGTCGCGTCGGATAACAACATGATCGTCCTCGCATTCATGGCTCCATGGAAGCTTAAAGAAGTTGTGGGAATGCCCTTGAATGGATCATTCTGGAGAGATAATGGGATTGGAAAGTTCGCCATTTCGCATCGTTTAGCGCGTGGAGATACGGTCGCTAGCCTCGCCGTTAAGTACTCCGTTCAGGTAGATGAATTTTTTTTTTTACTTTTTTTTAAATTTTTAAGGTAAAATTTTCCGATTGAAATACGGTGGGAGGTTAATAATAAAAAAAAAAGATTGAAAATTTATTGGAAATGCGGGTCGAATTGTGAAATTTGTTGGAAAATTGTCTTCGAGCTTGACTGAATTTCTGCTATCGAAGAGTTGTTTGATAAAATATTTCACCTTTTATTGCTGCTTGTATGATTGATGATGCAAATATGTTTGCTACAATGACTGAAGATTATAATAGAATTAGATGATTCAATTATGAAGTGTGATTGAAACTGAAAAGCAAGCTCAAAAGAAGTGCTGTGGAAGGTTGTTCAGGTTGGTTCATTAGCTATATTGGTTTCATGAGCAAGTGCTTTCTTAGTAAAAGGTAGAGGTTGTTCCTTTTCAATGTGAAAGAGAAAATATAAATGAAAACAAAAGGCACAGACATTCATCTTTTAATGATTTAGCTATAGAAGCTGAATTTCTTCTTGACGGATTTTACTCCATTACATTAGTGTGCAAAAGTTAGAATATTGTACTGCATAGAAATGGTCCGTGACTCGTTTAGATTCTTACAGAAATTTCATTCCGTCTTTCTGACTGTTTGAATTCAAACTTTATACAAAGATATCTTTTGTTTCATTGTTATAGTACTAGTGAAGTGGCTTTTTATTTTCTTTGTGATGGACTCGAAAGCAAGGGCATTAACATTTCATCTACATTACTTCTTCTGTCTGCAGGTTATGGACATTAAACGGTTAAATAATATGATGAGTGATCATGGCATATATTCGAGGGAGAGGTTATTGATCCCTATAAGCAGTCCAGAACTTCTTATAGATGGAACATGCTACATAGAGTTTGACACCTATGCGAAAAGGGAAGCAGCAGTGCTGTATCTGCAAGGTGCACCTGAGAAAAAGCCTAGTTGTTTGCTGAACAGGGTGACCTCTGTTCATGGCAGGAGAAGGATAATCAACTCCTTGAGGAGAAGCATGCAAGTTGACGATGAAACTGCTCAATATTACTTGTCTATTTCCAATGGTAACCCGCGGGCTGCTCTCTCTGAATTCTCCGCTGACCTTGAATGGGAAAGGCAGGGTGCCTTGGCTTGAAGGGAATTGACAAAAGTACTACTTGGAATTCAATTCCTTAATTTATTGTCTTCCCAAGGGAGCTTATATTTGAATTCAATTATAAGCTAGACCATGTCTACAACCGATGTTGGTTCAACATTGTGGTCAATTGTTCACTCTCAGCTTCCTCCTCAGTATTTTCATTGTTGTCTTAAGATAAATTGTAATTATTTTCTAGGTTAATGTGATACACTTTAGCTCCCTGGTTTTTGTGTCTTATGATCACAAATTTCACAATATTCACAATTGACTTTCTATTACCTTAGCTGCTAATGAAATTAATAATCCAGGCAAGCATTTCACATGAACAACATAGATAAGGAATCAAATAATTTAAGTTGCAAACTTGCAGTGACTCAAAAAGGGCAGTAGCATCTGTCATGTGCTTTACGGACAAATTAGACTTCTAATTTGTGACGTGGAATATTTAGTTGTGCCAGAGAAAACTTTACGACAACCAAATTTACTCTCCACCTCTTTGTGATGGCTTACATGGTGTTGGACGTACGTTGAAGGGTCTGATGATGAAGCATCTTTTGACAATGCTTTTATCTTTCTCTCCTACTGTTCTTTGAGATGGCTCTGCGCAGTTGCAGTCATAATCCTACTGAAGAAGTTAAAGAGCATGAGCCACACGACGGTGTTCCAAATTGAAGAAATTATATGTCCTACCTCTTCATCTATGGGAAAAAGCAGAGGAAGGAGATCAATTTTCGGCAAAACATAAGCATGCAAGCACAGCAGCATGAATTTTGAAATTATAGCATATACATACATGTATTACCTTAGAATCTGGGGTGATTGGCAGAGAAGGCGATATTATTGTCCATGTAATTGAGAAGTTTACCGATAATTCTATTTGCTTATCAGTGCCTCTTTTTGATAATTTTATTTTCTTTTTCTTTGTGCCATAATTCTATTTCGTCGTACAAAAAACCTTCAAGAGTAAAGAAAGAAGAAAAATTTATGTGGATCTGGGTACCATCTCGGCATACTAAAACGGTGGGCTCGACAATCGTGGAAGATCTATTGAATAAAGAATACGAAAATTTACAAAACCCACCACAAAAGCTCACCAAATCCATGAAATGACAAATTCTGATTGGTGAAGCGCACCACTTTTAAAAAGAGAGGTGTTTCCTCCCTATAGAGAGAAAAGCTTGGTTAGTGGACAAATCATTTCCTACTTTAATAATAGTCAATTGTTGGGATCCAGCTATGGTGCCACAGTTGTATGGTACCACAGCTGGATCCAACCATTGGATCTAACTCTGATGACAACTGTAGGCTAGATTCAATGGTTGGATTCATCTGTGGTACCATACAACAGTGGTACCACAGATTTGTCCCAATTGTTGACGGGGATTGGGGAAGACTTCCTTATAACTTCTCCATTAGTCAATAGCTAACGGGGAAGACTTCCTCATCATAACTTCTCCAACAAACAAGTTATCTTCATTGCGCTTCAAAGTTGGAGCATAGGTGCTAATCCATCTCTCAAACTCCGGCCCTCGTTTTCTCCAACGTCACTCCAAGATCAATCATCCACATAGTTGTTACAGGTGCATGTCAGCCTCTTTTTCGTTATTTTATTTCCCTCTCAAGTTCTTTATAATTATTATGTTTCGTGCATGACATATTTGTACGTTGAAACAAAGTGAAAAATTAAGCATTTCGTAGGTTAGATGAGTTGGTGGTTGAGAAAATTCAAGAAATCATCATCAGATCGAAAGGAAGAAGAGACAGTGTGTACTACAACACTGTAGAACGGCCAAATTTTTCTAGAGAAGTTGATTGCCTCTTTTGATGGCAAACGCAACCCAATCCGTAGCTTCTCCAGTGAAGATCTGAAGACAGCAATAAACAATTATAGCATGAGGAATATTACAATTGACGAAATTGAAGGCTATCTATTGTACATGGGTTTTCTCCGGGACCAATCTTGGTTATGAAGTACCGCAAATCCGTCCGTTATGCATCCGAACGCTGCTTCAATAACATAGTATTTGCATCACAAATGAATCACAAAAGCATCTTGAAGTTGATTGGATGTTGTCTCGAGGCAGAAATGCCTGCCCTTGTTTATGAACCTGCGGGTTATTGTACTCTTGCCGATCGTCTTTACGGTCCACTGCAGACCCATTTGGAGCCTCTACTACTGACACATAGGCTAAAGGTAGCAATGGAGACAGCTAATGCTGTTGCATATCTACGCTTTGGATTTCCTCAGCCTGTAGTGTTTCGAAACATCGAGCCTTGGAATATATTATTCCAGGAAGAATATGCAGCCAAATTGTTTGATTTTTCACTATCCAAGTCAATTCCAGAAGGTAAAACCCACATAAAAGCTAGTACTGCAATTGGATCACTAGAATTTGCTGCTCCAGAGTACCTTACTACAGGTTATTACAATGAAAAGACCGATGTTTATAGCTTTGGTAAGTTACTGCTCGTGCTTTTAACCGGAAGAACCATAGGTCACCTTTCTCGTCTTGCAACTGGTGGTAGTAATTTTTTCATAACGGACCGTGTGGAGAAATTTATCAGAAGTAATGGATACATGAATATTGATCCTGTAATCGTTGGGGGTGGATCTTGTTTTCGGAAAGAAGAGAAATTGCAAGCTTATGTAGAGCTTACCTTTAAATGTCTCTCTCATTCAGCTGAAAATAGGCCAACAATGATTGATGTGGCCAAAAAACTCAGGCAAATGTATCGCACTTCTGTCTAATTTTATAAAGTAAAAATATGCTTACAAAATTGGGGATATACAGTTCATGTGGCACTTTGTTGATTCTCAGTATAGTACGTGTACATGTCTGTAATCTATGTAAGTTCAACGTTGTGGTCAACTGCTCACTGTATCATCTTCCTTCTCTGTATTTTCGTTGTTGTCTTACGATGAAGTGTAATTATTCTTGAGGTTAATTTCATACAATTTGGCTACTGGGATTATGTGTTTCATTGATCCACAATATTCAAGATTAGCCTTCATTTCGGCTGTTAATTCAATTAAGAAAGCGGCTACGAGATGTTTACAGGAATTTATACTGGAATGTACCTGAAGAGAACTACATGACTTTCACAAGAACCTCACAGATGATAATGCAAATCATTCATGTTTAGTTACCCAAATGTGAAAAATTAAGCTTACATGTCAAGAGTAAAATCTAGTAGTAACTTGAAAGGGGCACAAGTGGCTTTTGGTACAAAATAAACTTCAGATTTGTGATGCGGAAAATTTAGTTGTGACAGAGGACAAAAATGTTCTGACACTAAATTTGGTCACATCTGAAAGCATTAAATTTTTATGTATACCTTTGAGATGGCTTAGATAGAGTTGGACATTGAAGTTGACGATGAAATATTATTTGCCAATCCTTTTAGTTCCTTTTACTGCTGTCCCTTAAGGTAACTCTGAGCAGTTGCAGTCGCAACCTTGTTGAAGAAGTTCCAAGTGCATGAGCCAAACGACGGTGCTCCAAATTGAAGCAATTGACAAGTCCCACCTCTTCATCTTCAGGAAGAACAAAGGAAATGGATCACTTTTAGAAAAATACAAGCATGCAAGAATAGCAGCTTTTATGTTCAAATTTAGAGCATACGCATGTAATACCTTGGCATCTGGGACGACTACAGGGGAGGCTGATATATATTTTCCCCCGCAATTATGAAGTTTACTCATGAGGTTTGGCAAGGTTGCAGCAAGTCCTGGGATGAAGCTGAGTACCCAAATTAACTTATTTTCTATCAAGTCAAGAAGTTGATTTTGCAAACTGAGATGATAAACACTGTCTTCAAAGGAAAGGCCAAAGAAGTACCTTATATCCAAAAAAAAAAAAAACAAATGAGAACTAACAAGCTTGAGAGAATAATTATAAAAAGCTTGCAGAAATGGCAAGGGAAAATTTTCTCAATACAAAAGACTGAGAATAGGCACATCCATTAAGCCAAAGTCAGTAATCCTTTCCTTTGTAACTTCAATTAGCTTGCCTTTAAATGAATCTTTGATTTTCATAGAACTTCAAGTCTATAGATTAACAAGAGGGTTGAGGACAAACCTTTAAAATAAAACCACTGGTTGATTAATACCAAGGCGGATCCAACAAAGTATATCTTCAAGGTAAGAACTATGCAACACCAATTACTTCATTATTAATATCCATAACAGAACAATGAATTGCTCATAAATATCAAGTAATTAATTCATATATCAAAAGCTTACAGTGCATTTCCACCCTGCAAAAGTTTAAGGAAGAAAAAAACTAAAAAGAAGAAGTTTAGCAAGAAACCAAAAATTATTTTTTAAAAAAAACACTAGATGAATCATTACTTAGGACCATAAATAAACAACATGCCCCCTGTAAGTAGCAGAAAAAAAGTTCATTTTCATAAAAGAAAGAGAGATCAAACCTAAAATAGAACAACCAGAGGTAGAACATGGCAAATCAGTCAGGAAAAAAAAACTTAATAAACAAAATGGAAAAAACTGAAAAGTAAAAGCAGGTTCACAGGCGCAGCAGATAGAAAGTAAAGAAGGGGAAGAATTCAAGAAGGAACTTACAGCCAAAAACTGAAGATCGTTTCCTCAGCCATTCTCAAAAGCCTTGGCTATGAGTTCACCAATCTCTCTGTCACGATTTGCTGCTGCTGTTCCAAACTTCATTGGAAAAGGAAAAAGAAAAAGAAAAAGGTCAAAATAAATAAAAAATTGACAGGATAAAACTAATGCAAGAGTGAAAAGAACGAACGTGAACCTCAGCAATGTCTTCAAATGTGGTGATGGTTTGTGCTCTTCTTTTTATGCTTGCCACAACTGCATCAACTGCCATTCTAGTCCCTTGTCTTGTGTCCTGGACTTCCTTTCTTCCCCCGGAATTCAGCCAATGATGACTTCTTCTACCACACAGGATTTTTACGAGTTCCTTTTGATATTTGGTGACTGCAAACAGAAACTTGAGATGAGCATCCATTCATTCCATGCACATCTGCGCGCGGGAGATTCAACAAAAGTATCTCAAGGAAATCCAAAAGATATTTTAGTTTACCATCAATAAATCTTTTACTCTCTTCGGCGGCCTCAGCGACATAGTGTCTGCTCCAAGTACGGCAAAACTGTCACAGAATTAATTTAATGAAACTAATTAATTAATTGACTTTTCTCATTCAATAAGCCCTAACGACTAGTTAATATAAAAAAAAAGGAAAAAAAAAAACTCACCGGCTGGATACTGATCTCAGCCAACCTAGAATTAGCATTTAAAAAAAAAAAGAGAGAGAGAGAAGTGAAAAAAAAAATGATGTGATTTAATGAAAGTAAAAAGGAAAGGATTACCTGACTCTGTCTCTGGAGGAGGCGAGGCTACAGACAAGCCGCAACATGGTTACTCAACCGAAGAATCAGTCAATACACACAGCCCGTTTGGAGTTTGGTTGATTTTGTGGATTGGGATATTATCGCCGCAAAGGATAGCGTTAGTCGTAGAGTACGAATTACGTGATCTTCGTAGGTGGGCTTTGGATTCCTTTTCTGTCTCGTGCACTTCGAATATACACGTCAGTTGGAAAGTACAAAGTATGTGATCTTCTTTGTTGGAGGACTTGTACTCCTTTTCACTCACGTGCTCTTCGAATTAGATTTGGACAGGGGTTTTGGTACGTGACAGAAAATGGAATGAAAAGCCAACGAGTAAGACGCTGCATGTGTACAGAAGTCACGCCATGTTTACAGATGTGTGACAGGTTGACGGGTAGTTGTCCGGTTTAAGGAAAACTAACAGCTGTTGTACTATGCGGTTAAGTTCAACTGCTGACCTTTGTTGACTAGCACAGAGACATTATTGTCTTTGGGGCACGTTTGTAGACAGCATAGTACAAGTATTATTCACATTAACTTAATACATAACATATATTTGGTTTTGAAATCAATTGACAATATAATGCATTAACTCGAGTCATGATTATGCCGCATCGTATTACAAGAACAAAACAAAAAAAATTAAAATTGAGAAATTTCTGCAACATTTTCACGCCAAAGTTCTTCAAGGTGAACTTCGTATACCCAATCAAAAAAATAGAAAGTCAAAGAACACACATTTTTTATATACCATGCATACATTTTTTATAGTAAGCTTGTTCTCATTAGACATGTGCTTTCATCCATGTCACTTCATTTCTTTCATTTCCTTCGGCCGCCTGCTACGGTCATTCAAATCCTTGAGAGGTTATTTATCAGATTCTTATGGAGTGATACGGATTCTCGACAATGCATTCATTGGTGCATATGGCCATCTGTCTGTTTTCCAGTGGCGGAGGGTGGTCTTGGAGTTCATTCATTCTCTAATTTGGCTGATGCTTTTGAGATGAAGTTGTAGTGGCGGTTTCGGGACCAACACTCGCTTTGGGCTACTTTCATGAAATCTAAATATTCTACAGCTGAGCATCCAAGTATGTTTCAATTTTGCTATCCTGCCTCTCCTCTGTGGAGAAGATTATACTTTATTTGTCGTGTTGCTGAGCCTCACATCCGTTGGCTGATTAGATCTGGTGATAGTAGTTTCTGGTATGATTGCTAGCTTGATTCTATACCTCTTTTCCATTTTAATCATTCAGCAGCTTTTATGGCCCCAATATATATTTATTTTTTGGTGTGGTGTGGAATGGGACATGGGAAAGCTTTTATCAGTACTGCTATCTTCAGTTGTTGAATAAATTTTGTTAGTGCTTATTTCTAATGCTGGACCATATATACTTCGTTGGACCTTATCTAGGGATGAGAATTTTTCACTAAGGAATAGCTAGGAATTTGTACGTGAGTCTCATAACTAGAATGAGGTTTTTTCTTTAAATTGGCAACAACATATTCCTTCACGGGTCTCTTTTTCTTATGGCGCTTATTGCATGGTTTCTTGGCCACAGATGATGCTTTATGCTTGAAGGGTTTTCACATGGTTTCTCAGTGTCTTTCTAATCGGGATGTTGAGACTATCAGACACTTATTTTTCGATTGTCTAGTGCTTCAATAGATTTGGCGGTGGTTTTACTCGATGATTGGTCGTTCGTATCTCTCTTTTTTGTCTCCCCATGCTTTGCTTAGTTACTGGCGAGGGTATTACCATTCTTCAAAACATATTCGAGTCATTCTCCCATGCTTCATTCTATGGCATATTTAAAAGGCTCGAAACACTCTCAGGTACGATTCTATTGCCTTTAATGTGGATGCCGTTATTTATAGAGTGCTCATGGATATTAAGCTAGTCAATGACGCGTTTGGTTTCAAGTCATCTCAGTTTAAAGGTATTTTGGATACTCAGATTGGGGAGGGATTGCAGATTATCACGCCTCCCTATAGACCACCTCGATTGGTTTCTTAGATGAAACTGTCGCCGGGGTGGTGAAATTGAGCATGGATGGTTGTTCTAAGGGAAACCCAGGTATAGCTACTACTAGTGGTGTTTTATGAGATCATTAGGGCGTGGTATTAGCTAGCTTTGGTTCCTTTTTAGGGCACCAGTCTATTCTTTTTGCTGAATTGATGGCTCTGTTAGAGGGTTTGGATCTTGCTGTGCAGCTTGGTTTTTCTGATCTTGAGGTGGAATACGACTCAGCCACTGTGGTTTTTTGGGCTATTCAAGTGGATTTGTGCGGTGGGATTTTGCTTACCTCCTTGGTCGTGTTCGGGCATTGGTTTCTAACCCATCTATTATTATCAGGCATGTTTTTCGAGAAGTTACATTTGCTGCTGACTTTATGGCCAACTAGGAGTGTACTCATCAGACTTGTCAGCGATTTTTCAATCCTGGTGACCTTCCAACTGGTTTATCGGGCATTCTTCATTTGAGTACTCTCCAAATTCCATATATTCTGAATTAGTCACCTTGATTGGATTGGTTTTATATTGATTACTAAATCATTTGTTTCTATTGGGAGGTTTTGGTTTATGTCCCCATCCTTATATTCTTTCATTAATTGATTTATTTATAGGTAGGGGTTTGGCCTAACCCCCCACCATCTTGGTGTATTTTAATTAATATATATATATACACCATGCATAAAAATTCAAGAAACTATTTTATATGTAATTGTGAATTAGATTTCTCTCATCAACTATCACAATTTAAATATCGAACTAAAAAATTTCACAATTGAAATATAAAGTAATTTTGATATTGACATGTCTCTATAAATAATTCTATCAAAGAATATCCGATATTTTAACCCAAAAAAAAAGGGATTGACTATAAATTAACTCTAGTTGGTTACTAAACAAGTTAATTCTTTTTAAATAGTAAACAAGTTGAATTTGATTTTAGAAACTTTTTGATTACTAAATAAAAAATAATTTTGATTCTAAAATATTCATATATTTTATTGTAAAAATTGATAAGTTTTAAGAGGCATTTAACCACGTCAATTTTATTCCATTGAAGGGCATGATGGCTTTTTAACTCTAGTTGAAAAGTTAATGGGTTGGGCGTGTGGTTTTACATAAAGAAAAGAGTGGTGCCTATTGATATTTCTCAAAATATTTGGTGTAGATTGAAATAAACCCTTCCAAATGTTAAATATCAATTGCCACAATTAATTTGTATTTTGGCTATCGATTTGAATTCAATGTGAATTTTTTATGCAATCTAAACTCAATTCAAATTACATTTTTTTGCAACCCAACTAACCCAAAACTTGATCAGGTTGATCCGAACGTGAATCTTTCCACCTTTTGCAACTCGTATTTTTCTTGTATTGAAAATGAAGGGACTCGTGTTATGTCAGTGATGTAGCATCGTTTTACAAAAGAATACTCCATAGCGAAATTGATATACCGGAAGGATAAAAGATGTAAGGTGATCGATAGGTAGGGGTATTTTTAATACTCTGTTGATTAATGAGAATACCATAATAAAGAAATAAGCTAAATCTGTGTTGATTCTAAAAATACCTGCAAATTTAGGGGGTTAGGACTCATTGATTCTACAGAATATGAAGAATTAACTAAACTCAAAAATTTGCGCAGAGTTTTGACAACTGAATATATTATTCAATTCAAATCTAGAGTTTATTCTAAGAAATAATCAATGACATAAAATTTAAGACCTGCTTGTAAACTCACAAAATACATTTATTTATAATAACTATTGTTTATTCGAATCTAACTAGAAAATCAGTTTGGAGTGAAAAGTGTTACGACCAGGCACAAGTGTGCAGAGATGTTCTTTCCTGAGCAGATATGTGCTCTCCTCGGCTAAAAACGACCCCTCGTCGAAATTCATTTTGTGGGAAGCAATCATATGGTCGTTCTAGTGCTTCACTGGGCCAAAGGGTATACAACAAGAGATGTTGAACGTGTTGGTTCAAATTCTTGGTCAACGGTAGTTGTCAGGACGTGGGTTACTTTCAGAAAGTTCGGGCACGAAACCCACTCAACAGTGATTATGCCCTCGTTCACCCATGATGGTGCGCAGTAATAATTGTGGAAAAGAGAAGTCGAATATTCCGATTTGGGTATAAAAGCTACAGGGAACGAAGGTAAAGGGGCTAGACAAATTTTCTTGGATTCCATATAATATCTCTTTCCGATTATTTTCTCTGTCTCGATTCTTTATATTTTTCTCTTATCTTTTTAAGAATTAAATCTTCTAGTTTAAAAAACGATATACTGTTAAGCCATAAGTCTGTGTTCCAAGTTTTTCCAAAAGAAGCTTTATTACAGACTTGAGCGTCAGAGGGTTCTCACCGGAAAAACATCTTATAGCCTTTAACAGGGTGTTGTGGGTGCAGGTGAACGGGTCTAGCCTGGACCTGGTTGAGATAACCTGCTCAAGTGGAAGCAGTTGCAGAGTTGTATTATTCACCAAACGTTAATATAGTGATTAGAATGCTTAGAGATTGCTTAGCAATTCAACCACTGCCCAAGATCACAATCAAGACAGGAACAAGATGCTTTAAACCCAACTAAGTAGCCTTGAAAGTTAGTGACACTTTAATATGAAAACCAACTATCATCAAAACACAAAACTAATCTGAAATATAAAAAAGCAATCACACGTAACATAGAAAGATTTATGTGGTTCAATCGTGTAAGAATGCACAATCTGTATCCACGTGAAAAGCCACTAGAATGAGATTTATTAATGATTCTTCTGAAGATTACAGAGCAACAATAAACTGAATTACAAGGAACAATATGACATTTATCCTCTCTCAATCTATCTAGAAAGCTCTCCTGAAATTCACGCACAACCTACTATGTTGATCAACTTACATATAAGCTAACATAAAATCCAAATTTCACATCTTACCGCAACGTGGATAATAGCTTTACAACTAACTTGATGCTCTTCTCACATGCCGGATCATAGGACCACTTAAGCTTCAGACATAATGCCTTTTTCCTTTGTCGTTATGAATTTTAAGTGGGCCACATGTTTGGCACGTAACTCCCTAAGCTAAATATACATTGTTAAACGTTGCCATTTAACTAACCCAGGTTTTGAATTCATCATTTTAGTCAGCAGTTACAAACTAAAGTGTTGACACGATCGCCTGGTCGTTCTATAGCTCTACTAGATTTCATCATCAACAAACATATTTTAGTAAGACTTATACCTAAATTAAGAATACAATTCAAATAAGCAATATCTAAATAATAAAATTCTAAATAGGAAACTAAATTAAACTAAAATGAAAATTAATTAAACTATTACTAAATATTATAAATTTCAAATTATTCTTCAATTTCTTACCCTACATCAATTGGATATACATTTTCTCTTTTTATTATCCTCAAGTTTCCAAGACCGATCATGCAATTTCGATCTTGAAAACTAAGAGGCTTATGTTAGGTTCGGTTATTTTGTATGAACCAACAACCCACGTTAGGAAAATGGGTACTTTTAAGAGGAATAAAACTGTTTGCCTCTTAAGGGGTATTAAAACAAACAATGGCATCAGGAAAAAGGGGCAACATAGTGTAAAAAAGAGAGGAAGAAGGTCAACTTCTTCTTAACTTTTTCTACGATAATGTAAGAGCTCTATGCATGATATTATTTTGTGTGATTTTACCAATCAACAAGAAAATGACAATAATATGCCCCATTTCTAGAATATATCTCATCGTCTTTTTTTATTGGTGCAGTAGAAAAGGAGAGCTACTTCTTTACGTCTTCTTTGCTGGGTGATGTGAATATTATATCCAAAGAAAATGAAGATAGTCTCTTCCTTGGAGGTTGCAAAATTTGAAATTAGGTTTCTGAAAGAAGTGAAGGAAGCAGTTGAGAATTTAAAGCGTTTAGCTACGCTGCCGGTTGAGATTTTAGCTAAATCAAAAGAAAATGGAGATAATCGCGCTCCATCCAGAGAAAATGAAGGTAGTCTCGCTGCATCCAAAATAAAAATAAAAATGAAGATAGTCTTGCTACTTTTAAAGAAAATGAAGATAGTCTCTTCTTTGGAATTGACATACGACTGGTCGAGAATTTAGCTACACGACCTTTTATCCATGACGTCAAATTTTTTCCTTTACTTTTCTTTTCATTTCCTTGTTTCTCTAAAATTTATATCAATTTTTTTATGTGGTCATTGTGTCTTGAATTGTAATGTTTTGTAGCATACTTCCTTCCTTGCTGAAATGAACCTGTTTGAGTTGAGAAATTTTTTTAAAGAGAAAGGGGTTACACAGTTGATTAGTTGGTTGGCTTTTCAAAACATTTTGACTTCTACAAACCTCGAAACGCAAACTATATTCCTAAAAGTATGCATAATTAACTTTTTCTATTTTTTTTATTATTGTTATCATTGTTTTTTTTTTTTTGGAATAAAACCTTCTTGTAGAATCTGGCCCAACAAGTTAAAAGTGATTGGCATCGATTTCCTTAGAGTGTGAAGTTGGCACTTAAATTTTGGCTTGATGATTTTATTCTTCATATAGGTATTTATTTTATAATCATTGATAATTTCTTGCTTTTTCCTTTAATGACTCTTTGATTTCTTTTGTGCATGTTTCTAGAGAGTAAAATTTAAAGAGATTTCATCCAGAAATAATTGATCAAGCCAATCGTATACTAATTCAGGTAGTTCAGGATACTTCATACAAATTCTTATTACTTATGAAACCAAAAAAACTAATTAAAAACTTGTAGAAAATATCCTTTTTTGTGGTAGTTGAAATTGTGAAAACATGCAAAGCCCTAAAATTTAGGTATGATGGGTTTTAGTTTTATTTGTAATAGTTGTCTTGAATTCTCATTCAAGTCATAGTCCGTAGAGTTGTTTTTACATATTGAATGAGAGAATTACTAAAGCTTACCAGACATTATTGTTTTGTACCCATGGTAAATTGACGTTGTTGTTTTGGTTATGTGAGATCTTGAAGATGATCATGTAGATGGCAATTGTAGATCTTGGTTTAATTATTTGAGTTTATGAAAATTGCTTTTAAGATCCTTCAATTACTTCCTTCAGTTACGATGTGAATATTTTTCTTCATTGTGATGATACTTTTAGACTTGTTTCGTCAAATCATCAATGGGGATTATTACAATTTTGAATTTTTATTGTTTGCAATAGCACTTTTATTTGTTTGTGATAACACTTTTATTTGTTTGTTAGATCAAGAATGGGGATTGACACAAATTTGTTGGCCCAAATTTCTACTGATTGTAACACCAAACAAATCAACAAAAATCCATATTATATATTGTCATATTATATGCAATATGTCCAACTATAAAACATTGAAGAACCATAACAACATAACACAAATAAATGAACAATAATCTTGGCTCATTGGCTCAACCCAACATAACAAACACCCAAAAATTATTTTAACACTTAATTAACTAAAAATATGTAAAACATCTTCTCTCTCTCTCTCTCTCTCTTTCTTTCTTTCTTTTTTAAATCCAAAACAACCCTAACAACTTTCTTAATCATCAATAATCAGCTAAGAAATGACTCAAGATTAAAAAAATCCCATCAGTTTTAGATCAATGTAATTTGTTAGCTCAATTTTTGATTATTTTATTCAATGCACAATAAAATGAGAGTGTTAATAGTGTGTTTACCAATTGGTAATCGAAATAGGTTAATATTCCTATTGATGTGTTTAGTTTTTCTTGGAATCAGAATGGACTATTATAAGTTCCTTAGCTTTTTCAATGTTGAATTCTCATTTTAAATGGAAAATAGTATTTCTTCCAGACTTGTACCCCAAATATTTTGATAAATTTCTCAGTCATATTACTCTAATGATCAAAATGAGAAATTAAAAAAAATTAAACACACCCTTACACATATATATGTTATTAATGTTCCAAGAAAACTTTTAAGATTATAGGTATACGTCCACTAAATATGTGTGTTTAATAATAGTGTACGTCCTTTATACTTTATGCACAAATCTAAAAAAAAATACTACATTAAGTAAAAAGCACTACATTGAGTCTATATTTTTATTTTTTTGATTATCTTTACTTAGTTAAAACGATGCATCCTTTGTTAGAAATTATCATATTATTAAACCAGGATTACTATTATATATTAAATTCATCAATATTTAATGTGTTCCAGCATATATGTAATATACTTGTATACTAAGATTGTATGAAATCTATTAATTTAAAGAAATATTAATTAATTAATATTAATCTATTAATTTATGTACAATTCAATGAACGTATTTTTAAATATTTAAATATTTATTATACTTTACTAATGTAAGGATGATATATATAACTTTTGAAGCATGTTACGCACAACAAAACACTCAAAATAGTTTATTATTGCAACATATTATGTGATAATAGTTTCTCTCATAATTATGAACTCTTGACAAAACATGTTATTCTCATCAAATGCAGCAATTCCTATATTTAAATTAGCATATCTATTAAGAGCTGACTCGACATGGGGTATTTATAAATCTTTCATCATTTCCTCAGCTTGTTTCGATGTTAAATTCTCATTTTAAATGATAAATGATATTTCTTCCAAACTTGTACCCTCAAATTTTTTAATAAATTTTTTAGTCGTATTACTCTAACGATCAAAACAAGAAATTAAAAAAAAATAAAACACACACTTACACATATATATTCTATTAGAGTTCCAAGAAAAATTTTCAGATAATAATTATACGTCCACTAAATGTGTACGTTTAATAATGGTGTATGTCCTTTATAACTTTATGAACATATTAGTTAGTGTTACACTTACACATATAAACTAAATTAAATAAATTTATAAAGAACACTTGCTATTTTTTTGTCGTTTTCGAATGTCGTTATAGTTCTTAATGACCGAGTCTCCAATAAACAGAGCATCGACATAGTGCTCATTAGCTTGCGCAACCTCATTAACATACTCTTTGTAGGTAACGTCATATCATTAATAGAAGATGCCAGAACTACAATTAGAACATCTACTTCATTGGTAAAATGAGAGATGACAAATTCTTTTAGATGAGTTAAGATGAAACCTTAAATCTGAGTTACATATCACAACTAATTTTAATTATGTAATACAATTGATTTTCCACTAGGATCTATCACTATCCTTAAAAATCTTGTAGTACAATTTCTTTAATTTTGAACAAACATCTTTACTAAACTAATGACCTAGTAAATACTTAAATATGAAAATAATATGTTTTAGTCTAAATACAATCCAAGAAAATGCATCTTTATCTAATTGCACATCACTTTTTGTAGAAAAGGAGATGACCAGTATTAATGGCAAAGACTTAGCAATGACTTTTTCATTTACTTTAATAACCTCTCGTTCAAATCCACTACTTTAGTATTCAATCACTTTAGGATCCTACATATAATTTCAAGCTAGATTTGAGTTGGAGATAAGTATTCACTAATTAAAACTAAAAAATTTAGACGTTTTAGATTTCTATTTATGATTGCAATGCATTATTCAATGGTACTTAAATCACTACTGATAGTATAATGTGAACTATAATAAGAATAAAATCCCAATAAGAATTTGGAAAAAGTCATTTCAAAAATTCAAAAAAAAATTGAGACAGCACAAACGCAATTTAGAAGTTTTACACTTCCATTCATGATTGGAACGTACAATTCAATAGTACTTAAATCACTATTAATAGTAGAATGCAAACGGTAATAAGAATAAAATATTAATGAGAATTTGGAAAAAATCATTTCAAAAATTCAAAGAAAGTGAGACAAGACAAACATAACATGAGAAATTTCTCATGAAGTTCACAAATTCAACATGATGTATTTCTTGAAACATTCATGTGGTGGATAACTAAAATAGAAGAAGCTACAAAAATAAAGACACAAATAAGTATAAAAAAAATAGTAACCAAAGACACTAATATTAGAAAATTTAAATGCAATTACAACTAAAATTTGAGTAATATATGTGAAGATTGTAAAAATATACTAATACGAGCTTAAGATTTATGTACATTTCTGCCAAACTCTTATAAGCAAGGTGTGGCATACATTAAATTGTTAAGATAATTAATAAAACATGGAATCTTTATTATAAGAGTAGTTGATTATATTCTTTTTCTCTATGAAATTGCGTTTTGGTACAATAGGCTACCGCGTTAAATACAAGTGTGACGGTGCCATCTCAAGCAAGATATGGCAAACATTAAATTGTTAGAATGATTAAAAAACACAAGTGTAGTTTATTGCATTCTTTTTTGTGCAAAATTATATTTTGGTCCAGCATGTGCCTATCGCATCAAACATTGATGTGATGGGGACTTATCGGATCAAAATGCAGAAGCAATGCTTTGGTTCAATAGGCCATTGCAAGTGAATATGACAAACATCAAACTCTTAAGATGATCAATAAAACACATGATGTTTATTTTAAGAGTGTTGATTTTGTTATTTTTCTTTATGAAAATGTGTTTTGGCATCATAGGTACACCAAGGCACTATTAATTACTTTGGTGCAATAGACACACCGAAATTCCCTAGCGCACAAAGATAGTCATTGACCTGAGACGAAGAGAAGCATCTATCTATTTTATTTAGTTATTCACTTAAACCAATGATTCGTTATTGAAACATATGGCAACAACCATTTCATCTGGCATGCTATTTTTGATTTTCCAAAAGATTTACATATTTATCTTTTATTAATGGAAATTTTTTGATGTAGTTAGTAATAGCTTTGGTGGTTCGCTATTTAAGAATTCTTATTTAAGTAGTTCATACCATCTATACATATTGTTTTTATCTAAGATTTCAATTGTCAACCAAAATCCACAACGCCCATAACACAAAACAAATTAATAAAAATCCACATTGTGTATTGCCATATTATATGCGATAGGTGCAGCTATAGCAAATTGAAGAACTATAACAACATAACACAAACAAATCAACAAAAATCTTGGTCCATTGCCTCAAACCAACGCAACAAACACCAAAAAAATTGTTTTTAATACTTAATCAATTAAAAATAAAGGTCATTTCACCTAGCACTTAATGTACCATTTGTGTTTATTTTCATTTTATGTAAAACATCATGTCCTTTTCTTATCCAAAACAACCCTAACAACTTTGCTAATCATCAACAATCAACCAAGAAACCATTCAAGATTTTAAAAATCCCACTAGTTTTAAATCAATCTAGTTTGTTAGCTTAATATTTAAGTATTTTGTTTAATACACAATAAAAGGAGAGTGTTAATAGTATGTTTACCAATTGGTAATCGAAATGGGCCACAATTAGAATGAGGAATGGAAATCAGGATAAACTATTTACTTGAGTTGTAAGAATTAAAATTAAAATAGATTGTATTTCTATTAATGCGTATAGTTTTTCATGAAATCGGAATGAACTGTTACAAGTTACCAAAATGTCTTGAATTAATTATTATTCTTATCATCATCATCATCATCATCATTATCATTTGTTATAATTTAACGATAAGAATGCTAAAAAATAATAATAATAATAATTCTAATAACAATAGTAACTAAAATAACCACAAAATTGATGATGATGATGATGAAAAAAGGACTTATTTACAAATATTACAAAATTTTTGAATATTTGTATACATTATGTAAAGTATTGATAACATGGACTAAAATATAAACTTAATAGGGTAATTTGGAAATTTTAAAAATTGAATGAGGTAAAATGGTCAGTCACAAGAATAAAAACTTGATTCCCACCCTCCATGAGAGCCAAATTCCTATTTGTTAATCCTAAAATTTATATGTTTCATTCTCATTCTCTTTCTATTTTAGTAGGTAAACAACATCAATCATTTTGATTTTGAATTCTGATCATGCAATCCCAAAAGTAAACAAAAATTAAAAGTAATTTGAAGTCGGAAAATTATGGTTTGGGCTTTTATTGGATCCAAAATATGGATTCAGCCTTTTAGGGGATTATGGGTTTTGAATACACCAAAGATTCTAAATTCACGCATGCATGATTGAAAACATTTGTTCTTTTAAGAGGGAAGCTATTGGCACCCCTTTATTCTTCTTATAAAATTACATTAAGAATAAATAATAATTAAATACACTTAAGAAAATTTTTAATAAATTATTGTTATTCATAATCAATATTTTTTTTACCCATTGCTTTCATCTAGCCAAAATTAATTATAAAAATTTAGAGTAATTTATTATTCTTTTCTTACTTATTAGTATACCTAAGATTGCTTTTAAATTATATTTTAAAATATATATAATTTAACTTAATGATTAATATTTAAAAATCATTCACCCATAAAATTTTTTTTTGCTTATGCATAAGGTAATAGAAAGATTACAAAAGAAAAGAAAAATAACATAATACTACTTTAAGTTTTAGCAATAAAAAATTAAATTAAAAAAATAGAAGAGTTTATGTTTATTAAAGAAAAAGACGTTTTTAGAATTAAAATAAAAATAACTGTAAAAGGGGCTTTATGGGGAGATTAGAGGGGTGCTAAAATCCAATTCTTCTCATAACTTTTGAGAGGAAGTTGAAGTCTGGAAACCACGGTCCAGCCTTTTCTGGGCTCTAAAATATAGGCTCAGTTTTCCCGGGCTGAAAAAATTTAGGCTTTAGTTCTGACAAAAGTTGTAAATACACATAGATCCTTTTCTTGCAAAACACAATGCGTTGGACTGTTAGCACCCCTTCTAAATTCTCTAAAACCCCTCTAACAAATTTACAAATTTAACAATTTATATAATTACATTGATGTGCACGATATATCTAATTAAACCACATGATAAATCCATTATTTTCCTCACAAAAAAACTCTTTACACAAACATATGATATGGCTTAAAAAAAGAGGATAAATGTTCATTTAGCTTTTAGCTTTTATATTTTAAATTTAATACTTGCTCCATCTCTGAATTTTAAAAAATATTTTAAAATAATTTTATTTTTAATATGTTATAGACTGATACTTTATCTTTAATTTTACAATAATAACCTTGGGATATTGACTTATGGAAGATAGGATCCAAGTAATAAGTTTTAGGAACATTAATGGCAAAAATCATTGAATTATTTTAAAAAATGTCAGCAAATTAGGTTCATTAACATTAATAACTTAGCATTAGAATTCATTTAATTATTTTAAAAAATGTTTAGGTTCATTAACATTAATAACTTAGCATTAGAATTCATTTAATTATTTTAAAAAATGCCTGCAAATTAGGTTCATTAACATTAATAACTTAGCATTAGAATTCATTTAATTTCATCAAATTCTAAAACTAAGAAATATCTTCGCTCAGCAGATTCAGTTTTTGCATTCTTGGTTGGTGGATGTGTTCACATCATAATTTGTCCCAGAAAAATTAATCGAAAAATAACAAGTGCATAGAAAACCATGTCTTACAGTGTGATTAGGAAACTTCCTAAGAAATAAGGCAGCAATTCACTTGCATTAATTTATTTAACGCTCTTTGTCTAAAGAATCTATTTAATGTTCACATTGGTCTGTGATCACAATCTTATCCACCATTCTTTTTTATCTTGCTGACTCGAAGATTTATTGGCAAGAACTTCAAGTTTTAGTCAGTCAATTTTAGAGAAAGCATTATTTCATAAATTATATATCGCATTTTTCACATCTTACTTATATATTTATTTTCTTTCCTTTCTTTCCTAAAAAAAAGAATCTATTTAATGTTCGCATTGGTCTGTGGTCACAATCTTATCTACGATTCTTTTTCATCTTGCTGACTGGAAGATTTCTTGGCAAGCACTTCAACTCTAGTCAGAGAGTTTCGAGGTAGTTTAAAAAACTAATAAATTGTATTTTTATGGACATAATTTCAAAAATAAAAATTATAACCAATCTATAGTTTCTTTTCCAATGGAGTCGGCACGATTATTTTATCTAGTTAGGAACGTACGGTACAAGGTATAAATGTAGGTTAACAGAAATATTATCATCAAATAAAATATATTATTATAAGTCTTGATAATTTTGTATTCCTATGTTTATACTTCATACGCATAAGATCTCTTATGGAACAATTAATTATTGGCAGATAAAAATAAATAATATTACAAATTACTTTAAAATAATTGATGTTAATTAATGTCAAATGTACAATTAAAATTTCAGCTTAAAGCATTATTTCATAAATTATATATCCCATGTTTCATTCACATCTTATTTATATATTTATTTTCTTTCCTTTCTTTATTAAAAATGGATCGAAATCAAAAGCCAGATCCCGTGCCTCTGTTATTTTTAGCTAAATATTGTCAAACGAACCCATCTCAATTCCGATGCTCTGTCCTATCCATAATCCATGGATTATAGGCAGCCACGTCTCTTCTCATTTACTATAGCCTGCATTAAATCCAAAAACAACCATTGTTACAATAATATGCTTCAACAACTATGCAATTTTTTGTGGTGTAGTTATTTCTTCTTGTCGTTCAACCAACTATGAAGCCCACTTTGAAATCATCTTCAAATTGAATTCATATTCTTAATTTCCAATTTATTGAGTTGAAAATAATTGTGGGAAATGGTCTATATATGGGATAAGTGAGAGTTGAATGTAACTTGCATGTAGTGACGAAGCAATGATTACTCCATTTTGAATCATGCGAGGCGGCCTAATTAATCATATACGTAACTGTATGTGTACAGTTTACAGGTTGCCTAATTTTGGATCTTACATGGAAGATGACGATAAGATAGACCTGTGCCAATTGCCAAAGTTTTTAATTTTTCAAATCAATGAAGTAGGGTTTTTAATTTACACACAACGTACGGCCAGCACATTGGATAAGAACTAATTAATTTGGGAGACAATTTGGTCAAAACCACACAAAATTATTTAAACAAGAACCGCACTACAACAGTTTAAGTAGATTAATTTTGATTTACAGCGGATTGAGCATCGCATGCACTGCTATAAAGTGAAAAACATCGTGTAACTAATTCGATTCTTATCCTGTATGCATAAAAAGCAATGACCATGCATGCTTTTTCATGCCTGTTGTTGATTCTTGACATAATCAAATGCCTCTTTTTTTCTTTTTTCTTTTTTCTTTTTTTCAATTGTTTTGGCCAAACATTGAGACACAAACTCATAAGTTTGCTACACCCAGTTACCCGAAAATGGTAAGAGACTGAATCAATTCTAAAGGGCCAGCTTAAAATTTAAAAAAGAATCAAACAAAGGTAAATCCCACTTGGGAATTTAAAAAGACACGAATAAAAGTAAGGAAACCATGTGAGAACAGGCTTCCCATACAAATTAGAGTAAAATAAGAGAATAAAAAAGTGTTTTTGGTAAACGCACAAATTCTCTCACTCCTTTTTTTTTTTTAAAAAAAAAATTAATGTAATGTATGAACTGTTTGATCTAAAAGTCTAATAGACTTTGCAATTGAACCATGATACTTTAGTTTTGATAACATGTTGAAAGAAAAAAAATACTTGACTCAATTGAAGATAAATAAAAATTTACTTTCATAATTTGGGTACCATCAATCAAATAGTTAAAAAAATTAATAAAACTCAATAAAATTTGATTTTAAGACACTGCCTAGACGGTAGATTACAATAGTCATGATCGAAATTGCTAAATAGTAACATGTATAATGAAAACATGAAATCAATAACGAGAAGTAGGCGAAATTGTATTATTCTATGACAACATTACATTAGTTGTACAAAGAAATAATTAAAGAGCAAATAAAGGAATTTTGGTGATTAATAATACTTAGTTTCCAGTAAAGCAAAGACAAGGTACCGTAAATTGGTTAGATTTTGAATCCTTCTAATTAGTAGAATATATGCCATGCCCACGCGCTGCCTTAGATCCCTGTTGTGGCAGATGAATCACTTTTTTCCCCCCAAATTTCATTTCGCCTTTTAAACTATTTCCTTGACAAAAAAAAAAAAAAGTAATTATTGTTGTAATAACAAATTATCATTAGGGGTGGCCACAAGAATCGATGCTCACAAAAAAGTTGAATGAACTGGCGATTTGGTTTAAAAAATTAATAAACATTGGTATGTTCGTATAAAACTAAAAAAATCACAAGTTATAAAAAAAATTTAAGTTTTAGAATAAAAAGGATCTTTGTTAAATATCGCGTAAAAAATTAATTAGTTTAGTTCGATTTGAAACTAAATTGACTGACGCTCACCTCTAATTATGATATTATTTATGATTTTGTTCTGCTTATAATTTTAAATTAATAAATATACTAAGTATATTAAAGATGAATATTAACGAATTTTTTATGTGACCTATTTAGTATTGAAGATGAGTTTTAATAATATTTTTCACTCTAAATTTGAACATGAATATGAATTTTTTTTTTTTTTTGGGTGTAGGATGATTAATATAGGTCTCTATTTTCCTTCTAAATGAGTAGAGGTAATTTTTTCCACAATGTGGATGAAGCAAATATATTCCTTGAATATTAGTTAAGATAGGTTTACTTTTATATAGTAATAAAAATGTGCTAGACATATAGTAATAGAATTGATTCGCATTAGTGTCATTAAATTATATATTGCAAATATTTATAAACTTTTGCTTAGATAATAATATTTTCATGATAAGATATTAAGATTGATTCAGATTAGTTTAAAAAAAAAAATTGAGTCTGAACATCAATTCTATAAACTTTGCTTGAAACGTTATTTTTTTTTTATTACATGAGATTATTGCTCAGATTACAACTCATATTACATGAGAGTATAACTGATATTTATAAATCAGATTATTACTGAGACCAACTTACATCAATACTAATGAAACTCTATCCAGATTTTAACCCTCACAAATATTCAAAAAATATCTACTCCTCACTCATAAATAAAAAAGAGGACTATATTCACTTAATTTTTAATTAAAAAAATATTCTTCTATAATATTTTTGTAGGGTTCGAACTGCTGCTCTCCAAGTTGGAGGGCAGCAGCCCTGAATGACTGCCTGAAACGTTAGTTGAGTCACAAAGGCAAGTCAATTTTCCTCGGAGAGAAAAACAGTAGAGTCAGATTAATCAATCACTTTACATTTGCATTACCCAATAAGCTATCAAGCGTGCATCAGACGCCCTCCAAAACGAGTAGACCTTCTAAGTCGGTCGTCGTCAACCACCAGGAGATCTAACTCATCTAAGGAAGAAGACTCGAATGAAGTCTTTTTAAGGAAAAAAATAAAAAGATTTGTAATAAATAAAGCAATAACAAAATAAAAATATTTCATTTTCATGTAAGAATAAGTGAAGCTTCTTTGTGAATTTTTTCAAACTCTCTCTCCCTTATTTATTTTGTGTGCCTATAAGTACATGCATCAAGCCCCTCCTTTTCTTTTCAACTTGTTTCTTTCTTCATAACAAATCTAGTTAAGCTAATAGTAATAATATTCTTTAGAAAGATGCTGGGGCATATCATTGATGCCATCACATGCTGTGGTGATGATCGTGATGATAATAATGGCAACAAGAAGATGAAATGTGAAAAGGGCAAGTGCAAGAAGATAAAGGGCACTGTTGTTTTGATGAAGAAGAACGTTTTGGACTTCAACGACTTCAATGCATCCTTTCTTGATCGGTTTCATGAGTTGCTTGGCCGAAAAGTCACTCTGCAACTCATCAGTGCTGTTCATGGCGAGCCTTCCGGTGAGTGATTTTTATTCTTGCCCCCTTTTTTTTTGCCTCCTTCTGGGTTTGTTTTGGAATAAGTGATCCTTGGCTTTGCTTTGGCAGAAGTTTGCTGTGTTTAGTTTTGTAGAGGTTGGTGCAAATTATTTTAAATAGATATTAATTAATTTATTGCAGATAAAGGTACCGTTTGTTTGAGTATTATTATTCCATGGAGAAGCAATTCCTTGCTGCTTGTAGAATTTGGAAAGTGCTTTCTACAGAGAAATAAAAAATCATCTGAAAAAATAGTTTAAACGCACCCCAGTTTAGTAGCTTGATTGGCTTCAATGTTTCATTTATTTTTTTGTTATTTTAGTAATTTTTCTGCTTTCCATGTCTCCCACCTTGGTATTGATGCTCCTATGGTGGCCACAAGAAAAAAATAAAAATAAGTAGATATGTTTTCTCTGTCTTATTCTTTTTGGAAGTAACGGTGAGAAGTCAGTACTCTTTTTACTCGTGTCACGACTCATACCATTGTTTCAAAATCATTTTCTTTTCTTCTTTCTTTTCTTTTTTTTTTTGAATTATAAATTCTAAATACATGAAAGAAAGGGTCATTTGAGCCCCCCCCCCAAAAAAAAATCATTGATGATTGCAGGGGCCATCGAGTACGGTCCGAGAGAATTATGCACCGTTCTGGTTTTTCATTCATGGCTGGCAGAAATTTCTTGGGACATGCATGTCAGCATGTGAGATGTGGCCACAGCTCCTTCCGAACACTTAATAGGGCTTTTCTTGTAATTAATTATGGAGTGGGTTGAATTTATTTTTATTTTATTTCATTTTCCAAACAAGGGGCTTATATTCCATACTGGTCCCTGCCTTACTAAGAAAGACTTAGGTCTCGGATCCTCAACAAGTCAATGTTTCTTTATCAAGATGCTCTTTTTTTAATCTTGTTTTTCTTTTGACTTTTTAAGTACGTTTATGTCTTCACAGGTGTTCTATTATTTTATTTTTAAACTGATCTTTGTTTATGGCGTATGTGGAGTCAAATCGGCCGGAAAATAAATATTATGGTCTTAGACAGCTATAGTAGATGAATCTTCTTAATGGGTACCGGATTTTTATAACTTAGAACATAAAATTTGTAACTTTTGGAGTCGCTAAAATTCGGCACCTGTAACAATAGTATAGCGATCAGACCCAAAGTTTAACATATGGCACTACTCGGCTTAACATGTATGCCAAGCAAATAATACTTGGTACGGGGGTCACGTCATAAGTGCTTTTGATGCCAACTATTAAGTTGATTTGGTGGGAAATTGTCATCACCCAGGGTAAGTGATATACTCAAAAGCTTTATTCACCCTTCATCTTAAATAAAAATATGGCAACTGCCAACTTGGTTCTATAATTTGGAGTCTCTTTTTGTCTTTTTCTCGTGTTGATGGTTTGATTTGTTTAGTAGGTGGAACGGGATGATTTAAGCTTTTGTAGCTATGATTTTTCTTTTAAGAGAAAAAAGAAAAAAGTTATTTTCTATTTGATTAGTTTACATCTTGCGGCAATTCCCATGTCATAAAAGGTGATTTTGACAGACAGAGGCTAAAGTGGCCTTTAAAGAACTAATTCCCCACCTAATCCCATAAACAGCTTAATACACGTGTGCCTCTGGCTCTTGTCCGAGTTTAATAATATTATGAAGGAACAGACCATGATTGTTGAAAAGCAGTTTTAATTTTGAAGTAATAAAATTGATCATATGTTAATTGATGATTTTGATGATTGCTGGTAAGTGAAATTGATGTGTGTTTGTAGAAAATGGTTTGCAAGCTGGAAAGATTGGGAAGCTAGCGCATATAGAAGGTTGGATTCCTAAATGCACGCCATTAGCAGCAGGGGAGTCTGCATTCAATGTTACATTTGAATGGGATGAGGACATTGGAGTTCCGGGGGCGTTCTTAATAAGGAACAATCATCATAGTGAATTTTATCTTAAGACACTCACCCTTGAAGATGTTCCTGGCGAAGGTCGTGTCCATTTTGTTTGCAACTCGTGGGTTTACCCCGCGAAAGACTACAATACAGATCGCATTTTCTTCACTAACAAGGCAAGTAATCATATGTTTAAGAAAATTGTGAAGTTGACTTCAAAATTCACTTTAGTCAGATGTCTTATTTTTGTTTATGTGGTATTTGTACAGACTTATCTTCCAACACAAACACCGGGGCCTTTGCGATATTATAGGGAACAAGAACTAGTGAACTTGAGAGGGGATGTCACCACAGAGCTCCAGGAACATGACAGAGTCTATGACTATGCTTATTACAATGACCTGGGTGATCCTAAAAAGGGCAAAAAGTTTGAGCGCCCGGTTCTTGGAGGGTCGGCTGATTACCCTTATCCTCGTAGGGGAAGAACGGGTCGAAAACTAGCAGAAGGTTAGATATTTCAATTAGTACTTAATTCCACTTATCAAGAGCTTATTTGTGGTTAGGGAGGTTGAGTTACTAGTAACAAAAGCCTAATCATTTTAAAGTTAACTTGAATCTTATATAGATTGGACGACAACTATACTTTATGAATTGCTAGTTTTCAAGTAATTGAAGTTCTCTCGGTAGCATTGATGCATTCATTAATGGTATTTTGTTGTTATCATAATAGATTCTAAAAGCGAGAGCAGGCTGTCAATTGTCTATAGCTTAAACATATATGTTCCAAGAGATGAGCGATTTGGTCACTTGAAGATGTCAGATTTCCTTGCTTTTGCTCTCAAATCCATAGCCCAAGTCATAAAACCAGCATTGGAATCTCTAGACAGCAGTCCAAATGAATTTGACTCTTTTGATGATATTTTAAAACTCTATGAAGGAGGGATTGATCTGCCAAACAACTTACTTGATGATATTAGAAAACACATCCCCTTTGAAATGCTCAAAGAAATTTTTCGAACTGATGGTGATCTCTTGAAATTTCCAATGCCACAAGTAATCAAAGGTATTGTTCACGTCAATTACATTTATGAGAACTTACCATATTGGAGACTTTCTGCCTTCTTTTCTATTCATGTTTTGATGTTTCAATAATTTCGAGTAGAGGATGAGTCTGCGTGGAGGACTGATGAAGAGTTCACAAGAGAAATGTTGGCTGGATTGAACCCTGTCGTAATTTGTTGTCTTAAAGTAAGGCTCTTATTGACTATTGTCATAATTCTAATCTTGCTTCTACTACTGTTTGCCGAGAAACTGGATAGATGCTAAAGAAATTTGGAGTCTTATGTTCGAATATCAAATTTTCCTAATTCATTTCTCTTTCTCTTGATTCTCAATAAATGTTATCATCACTAATAATTATTCCTATTTGCAGGAGTTCCCACCAACAAGCAAGCTAAACCCTGAACTATATGGTAATCAGCGCAGTACAATAACCCAAAATGACATTGAGAATAACTTAGATGGACTGACTGTAGATGAGGTAATGTTCCTAGACCTATTTTGAACCATAAACTTTTAGTTGATTTTCCTCGGATGTTTCAGAATTAATAACCTTCATCAAAAAAATATAATGTGTATGATGACATAGGCAATTGAGAAGAACAAGTTGTTCATATTAGATCACCATGATTCTTTGATGACGTACCTGAGGAGGATAAACACTACTTCTACGAAGACTTATGCATCTAGAACAATCCTTTTCTTGAAAGCTGATGGGACTTTGAAACCTGTTGCAATAGAACTGAGCTTGCCGCATCCTGATGGAGATCAATATGGTGCTGTTAGCAAAGTATATACACCATCTGAAGATGGTGTTAAAGGTTCAATTTGGCAACTAGCTAAGGCTTATGTGGCTGTAAATGACTCTGGTCATCATCAGCTCATCAGCCATTGGTATGGATATATGACAAAAGGAAGCATATCAAATTTTAGTATTTAAACTCTGTATTAAATTTGAGTATGTCTTAAATATCTTTTATGTTGGTAACAGGTTGAACACTCATGCAGCAATTGAGCCATTTGTGATTGCAACAAATAGGCAATTAAGCGTGCTTCACCCAATTTATAAGCTTCTACATCCTCACTTCCGTGATACAATGAACATAAATGCATTTGCTCGACAGATCCTTATTAATGCTGGTGGAGTGCTGGAAATCACAGTTTTCCCTGGAAAGTATGCCATGGAATTGTCATCTGCACTTTATAAAAGCTGGAGCTTTCCAGAGCAAGCACTCCCTGAAGATCTCAAGAAGAGGTAAATCCTGTTGTCTAGTCTATACTATACAGTTGCATAAAAATTAGTATGAATATTGAGCAAAATTTAGGGCTTAAAGTTTTACTTAATATTTAAAAGAAACTGCTTTTTGTTCTATTCAGAGGAGTGGCAGTTGAAGACCCCAACTCTCCACACGGCCTTCGTTTACTGATAGAAGACTATCCATACGCTGTTGATGGGCTTGAGATTTGGGCATCAATCAAAAAATGGGTTCAAGACTATTGTTACTTTTATTACAAGAATGATGACATGGTTAAAGAGGACTCCGAACTCCAGTCCTGGTGGAAAGAGCTCCGTGAGGAAGGACATGGTGACAAGAAAGACGAGCCGTGGTGGCCTAAAATGCAGAACCGTGAAGAGCTAATAGATTCTTGCACCATCATCATTTGGGTGGCTTCAGCTCTCCATGCAGCAATCAACTTTGGACAGTACCCTTATGCTGGTTACCTTCCCAACCGCCCTACCATTAGCCGTAGATTCATGCCTGAAGAAGGAACTCCAGAATATGATGAGCTTGAGTCCAATCCTGACAAAGTTTTCTTAAAAACAATCACTGCTCAGCTGCAAACCATTCTAGGCATTTCCCTTATAGAAATCTTGTCAAGGCATTCAACTGATGAAGTTTATCTCGGACAAAGAGACACCCCAGAATGGACATCAGATGAAGCACCATTGCAAGCATTTGATGAATTTGGAAAGAAACTGGCAGAAGTTGAGGAAAAAATTATCAGCAGAAACCATAATAAGAATTTAAAGAATCGGGTTGGCCCGGTGAAAATGCCATATACTTTGCTCGTTCCTACTAGTGAAGGCGGGCTTACAGGAAAAGGAATCCCCAACAGTGTTTCAATATAGAGCTTCTGTACTTGGATTGTTGTAGTATATGTAAGTTTTGTATCAATGTGGCATTGCAAAATAATTTAAATTTAGTCTATGTTCATTTCATCAACTTTAGTCGTAGATAGGAGAATAAGACTTTGGCCAATAGTAATATTTATATCTAATCAAATTAGGTTAACAAAAATAACAAATAAAAATTTATAAGCTTTTTTTTAATGAATTTTAATTTTGTACATTATATCAGAGTTTGCCATGTGTACTTATCAGTGCAATATAAGGGAGGAGTCAGTAAACTCTCGAGCAGAAGACTCTTAAGAGAGATTCAACAAATGTAATGAGTCTTACAATCCTTGTGAGTTGCAGTAAAAAAAATAATGGCAATGGGAGGATTCGGGAACACAATTCACTCATCAATGAACAAGTGCGCCTTCTCATTAGTCAATTTAATCTCTCTTTTTGGCCCAATAGAAATGCATGCGCCACATTAGTTCTCTTTACACATCACTGACTCTATTTTCTGAACATCAACTTAAGGCAACAGTCTAGAGATATGGTTAGTGCAACCACAGGAGAAAAAGACAAAAGAGAAGTTAAAATGTGAGATGGGTGAGTGTAAGAAGATCAAGGGCAAGTTTGTTTAGATGAAGAAGAATATTTTGGACTTCAATGACTTCCATGCATCAGTTCTTGATCGTTTCCATGAGTTGCATGGCAAAAGAGTCGCTCTGCAACTCATCAGTTCTGTTAATGGGCATATCCTACAGGCGAGTTAATTTTAACTTTTCTGAATTCTGACCACATTTTGGAAGTGATTTTCTGTTTTCGTAAACGTACTTTTAAACGGTTAAGACCTTTTGTGAAGGGGTGCATTGGTAAATTAAGCGAAACTCAAGGTCACAAATGTAAAACAAATCCCTCGTACACGAGAAGCTACTGATGCATTTTTGTCGGTTCTAGATATAAAATCCCTAAATTATGGCGCCAAAACAATTCCACGATTCCTCTCCTCTTAAGTCTTCATCATTCCATTTCGTAAAGGCAACTTCTTTCTTTCTTCTTCCTTTTCCTCTTCTTCTTCTTCTTCTTCGTTCGCAAATTAATGTGTGTATTTTCGTGAATAAATCGGAAAGCGATGGCAGATTCGCAGCCGGACTCAAACATTTTCAGTGTTCGAATCGTGTCCATCGATCACTACATGGCGCCTCCTATCCCTGGCTACGATATTTGCTACAGTAGCTTACAGGGTACGATTTCAGAACGACTTCGTTTCAGTTCTTTTGAATATCCCTCACTCACTCTCCTCTTCATAAATTTTCACAATGTTCTGTTGAAGTAATGAATTCAAAAGTCCTTTTAAAAAGATAAAATTCATGAGTAATGTTGTTTAAACGATATCGTATTATTAGATTCTGTAACAGAAGTTGGTTTCTAATCCTTTTGGGAGAGAAATTTAAACTAAAATAAAAATCCAGCATTCAACTCTACTTATACCAAGAATTGTTTACATCATTTAGTTACAATTTTTTTTTTTGGTCGGTTGTTCTTCAGAGTTTGTTTATTTACATGTTCAACATGTGAATGGATTATAAATTTAATAATTTTTTTTTGAATTATGAAGGTGGGAAGGTGAATGAGGTGCCGGTTATAAGGGTTTATGGCTCAACCCCCGCTGGCCAGAAGACTTGTTTGCATATTCATCGAGTAAGATCATTGTTTTTTTTTAAAGTTAGTTAATGTTGATTGTTACTGCATTTCACAAATGGTGATTGTATGCAAGTTGTTAGCTAGTTAATTATACAATCATTGCTAGATTTTGTAGATATGATGGATAATTTGTAAGTGATACCATTTCCTTTTATATTGGCTTTTTGGATGAGTTACTCATTGTTGTCTTTTGTAGGCTTTACCATATTTATATGTCCCCTGTGCTGATATACCGGTTCAGCTTCGCCAAGAAGGTATATTTTAATGCTTGGGGTTAGAGGTTACGCTTGTATTCTGTTTTGAAGTTCGTTTTTCAAGTCATATTGACAATGCAGTGCTTGAATTTCTATGTTTTCCTTGTTGATTTTTTCCAGATGATGGATACATGCATGCTATATCCCTGGCCTTGGAGAAAGCCCTGAAGGTATGCTGTATTTCTTGCCTTGTATTGTGTTTCTAGGTTTATGAAGTAGATATGGTTTGTTAACGTATTTGGTTTGAATTCACAGGTTAAGGGTAGTGCTGGCTCAAAACGACAGCATGTGCATGAGTGTAGCCTTGTTCGAGCGAAAAAATTTTATGGTTACCATTCATCTGAGGAGCTATTTATCAAAATATACCTGTATCCTAATATTTTGTTGTGCCATAGTTCTTTTGTCTTTGAAAACATTCCTGGGCTATGTTATTGGTTGCCTTGATAAAATCCAAGCTATTATCCGCATGATGTCTCTCGTGCAACTGATCTTCTATTGGTACAATTCTTCAACCATTTACAAACATTTAGCTGCTTTCTGCATTTCCTTTTTAAGTTTTTGTTGTTGGGTTGAAAACCTAATTTGAACTCCTTTTCTAGCATAGTTGTTCTCATTCCCTTAAAGGTTAAAGTGAAGTTCTTGGATTATTGGCTATCTTTTATTTTGATACACATCTATTTTAATCTCCAGAGACTGTGAAAATTTCTGCCTTTTATCACAGCAGGTCTCTTGTTTTTCAGGGAGGCGCAGTCTTTGACAAGAGTTTGCAGCCCCATGAATCACATATTCCCTTTCTTCTTCAGTTTCTGGTAAATACCTTTTCATTTTATGTTTCGAATATGCTTTTTCTTTCTATTTCAAAGTTAATCTGGATTCATGATTTCCAAGTTAATCATGAATTTTGATTTATGATAATAGCATCTTGTCGATATAATAAGTTTCTGAATCAAGATAATGCATATGTGCTTCACAAAATATAACTTGGTCTTACTTCACTGCGTATTTGAATCTTGTTTCTTCGTTTTTTAACATGCCTTATTCTGAGCTTCTTCTTTGCAGGTTGACTATAACTTGTATGGAATGGGTCATTTGCACCTATCGAAGCTGAAGTTCCGGCATCCAGTGCCTGATGCTTTCTTCCCAAGGAAATTTAATTACAGTAGTAAACAGGCATCTGCTGATTTTCAGGTGTCCTTTTTCTGTTCTATGCTGCAGAAGCTTTTTGGATTGTTATAAACATAATCTCTAATGCTTACATTGTTATATAATTCTGTTGATGTTGGTAAAAATTTTCATTAGGCAGATTCACGTGGAACTATATTATTAGGCTCCCCGATCTGGATTTCTTCTACAATTCCAGGTGATTGGATGTGGCAGTTATCCAATGCATTTGATGGGCCATCAGATCAAAACACTCTCTGGATTAAACATCAAAGTCTTTCTGAGCTTGAAGGAGATGCTACAGTGGATGGTTTGTTTGATTCACTGTTCAGCTACTGATATATTTGCGTCTTCCATTTTCCTTTATGACGACTGTGTTGGTGGTAAAATTGTTTTTCTGCTTTTGGTTCCGCAGACATTGTCAATCAGCGGTTAATGATGTATACGTCCCTCTCTCAAACTCGTTCTGATGTGAAAATGGTTCAATCGCTTGTACCAATTTGGGAGGTTTGCTCTCATCCCATCTATAAGCTTTTTAACATACAGTACATATATCCTCTGGTGAACTTTACTACATTTCAGGAAGAGTATGAAAGGACTGGGATCAATGAAGCAGTTATGGCTCCTGATCCTGGAAAACCACGTCCACAAGATGTATTGAGAACTCTTTCACTTGGTCTTGAATTTGAGAATGTACTTATGGAAATGTGTGGTGAAGGACAGGAAACTGTTTCTTCATTTGGAAATGATTTTGAAGTTCTGAAGTCAGTGGCATGTGCAACTGATGAGGAAAATTTGATTAAACTTGGACCTGCAAATTATGATTACAAAGATCCTGAATATTTGACTTGTTTGAAAGAAGGAAAGATTTTGTCAGCTCTGGCCCCACAAGGTTTAGTACATCAAGAGAAAATAAGTTTAATGCCCTCCAAAGGGAAGGACACGTGTCCTGAATTACCCTTCGGTGGTGAGATACATTCATCTGAAATGGTAGGAGCACCAGGTCAGAAGGTAGTTTTCATGTTTTTGTAATTTTATTCTTTCTAGACGTTAGGGATTTTTCTACGAGAAGCAATTTGCATCTCTTGCCTGTATAAGGCATATAAGACATGCCTAGCATTTTTATTTAGTTTAGGAATACTGAATTCAGTTGAAATATTTGCTGCCTAGTTGCGTAACTCATTCTAGATGACATGTATATGAATATGGTTATGATCTTTGTTAGGGCTTATTGTAGTTGCTGAGAGGTTTAGGTATTCTGTATTTGCAATATGAACTCACAGGAACCTCTTATTTTCGGAATTGATATTCCTCAGGCTACACATACAGAAGCACTAGGGCTTTTGAAGTGGCTTGCTACTTCCCAAGCTGCTGAAGATTTAAATTCCGATGATGAGCTCCTACACGAGACCATTTTGAGTCCTCTGTTGCCTGAAACAACCATTGATAAGGTGCTGGAGAAAGCTAATACGGATTATGAGAGGGAGTCCCAAAAAGAGTGTCAGGACATTCTTGATTCAATTGAGGATGAAGTCAATGTTGATGGATTGGAAGAAAGAGCTTCTTCTACTGTAGATCCCAGCAATCATCCTGAAACTTCATCACACAAAAAGATACCTCAAATAGACGGTTCTAGTGATGATTTGTACTTGCTTCCTTGTTCTGGATCATCTGGAAATTCTTCTAAAAAGGAAATTAAAAGTGAATCAATAAGGTCTTTTCAACACCAGGTGCCACAAGATACTGGGACAAATGCTGCTAGTAAGTGCAACGTGAAAAAAAAATTATGGGGTTCTTTACCTTTTTCTGTTTCTGAACAGTTCAATAAGGACATAGAAACTGTCAGTTGTAATATAAGTAGTTTGTGTGTCACTGAAGTTAAAGACCATGGAGCTACAGGTTCCTTGGTTGGGAATGAGTTGGGCAAATCTTTCGATGCATTGGAACGTGAAGATGCAGATGCTCATGATATAAAAGAAGCAACTGCAGTGACTGGAGGCTCTGTGCGAGACTTGATGAGGAGAAAGCGGTCCTACCGAGAGTCATCCGAATGTGAGCCTCCTAGGGTGAAAAGAGTCAATGTGACAGGGGAACAGAAAAATGCTCTCTCCATGTGCGAGAAACAATTGGAGTTTGACACATTGCAAAATGATGAGTGCGAAAAATGCCCATTAAAGGGAGGTACGGGTATCTCCACAGTGTGTAAAGAGAACATGGAATCACCATCTCCTTTTGACACCAAGAAAGAAGATGCTTCAGTTTCTGTAGGCGATTGGAAAGCTGATAATTGTAAAGAGTCCAAATTTGATGCAACTTCTGTTGAACCAAGAGAACTTCAGAGTGATCACCCTAACAATAATGACTCTAATTTGAATCAAGGAAGTCTCACAGGTGTTCCTACTCTGTATCTTAATGATGGCTCTTGCTTGTACATGCTGAGACCTCCATTTTCACCTCCTTCCGTGGATTCTGTACATAAATGGCTGTTGCATGATGACAAAGGTACCTGCTGGATTTTATGGGGGATGGAACTGCGTATGTTTTTCCAACTTCTTTGAATTTGCATCTCTAATTTTCTGGTTGTGATGTTTTAGGTGCTTCTGGAGACATGGATAAAGCATCAGTTGAGCATTCTTCTCTGAAAGGTAAACTCTCATGCTCTTCAGTGAGCTAATATTGTTTAAGAAAAACTGTTTCTAGTGCTCAGAATCTTTTTGCATGCCTTCTGATTCTCTGATTTGTTCACCTAGACTTTTGCTTGATAATTCTAACGAGTTGACTGAATCAGGTTCTGACATTAGGCCTGTACTGGAAGAAATGCATCAAGAAGCTGATGAAATGATTAGTACAGAACCAACTCCAGACTTGAATGGGGTGACAGCAATAATGCACAATGAAGGCCACATTGCAGAACCAAATGCATGTGCTGATTGCTTGCAAGATATTTCTCAGATATCGGGCCCAGATGGGAGATCAAAGCCCACTCCTCTTAGTCAAATTGGCTTTCAGGATCCAGCCAGTGCCGGTGCTGGAGAACAACTAACATTGTTAAGCATAGAGGTATTTTTTTCAAATTAGCAGATGCACGTATTCACCATGGTCTCATTTATTGACAAAACATTGAATACAGTTTATCTTGAAAGAAATGTCAAAAATTTTCTGTTAAATTTAAATTGATACTGATGGAATTTATCTTTTTGTTTTTTAAACTTTTTATGATTGCTCAAGAATTTATCCTAGTGATGTGTTATACAGTTGATTATTACTTGATCATCTTTAAGCTTGCTTGGTACCCTAATTATCTTCTAAAATAAAAATAGGTATCCTATAGGTCTGGGGGGAAAAAAAACAGTATGATTTCTCTTGGGACATTTTTCTAGTTCCTTATGTTGGTTTTTCACTTTGGCTTCTTAGTTTCTGCAAACAATTCGACATGCATAATTTTTCTTTCTATACTTGCATTGAGATGTTTCCATTCTACATGGTTTTTGTGTTATATAATGGAAACTGCTAGTACTATTTTGTATTCTGGCTTGATTCTCTTTATTAATTTCTCTACTGGATGGTACACTTGCTGACAGGTTCAGGCAGAATCCAGAGGAGATCTCCGACCTGATCCTCGATATGATTCTATCAATGTGGTAGCTCTTGCTTTTGAGAATGATAGTGATCATGCTGTTGAAATTTATGTGCTTTTGTATTGTAAAAGTGAATCCCATCAAAGGTATGATGACTTTGATATAGATAGATAAATAAATAGATCACTTTGTCAAGAATTATATTTATAGTTGATGGACTTTCTTTTCATCTGATTGGTTTCGTATGATGACTTTGACTTTATCTAATACTTGATGTGCTCTACAATATGAGGTGAAACATGGTGAAAAGTGGAGCTTTAATGATAACACTATTTTATGGAATTGTAGAGATTTGAAAGCTTAATGCTGAGCATAAAATGTTAAGGTTAATTCTTAGGTGCTGGGTTGTTTTCTGCTGATTGTTTCCTTTGTTGTAATGCATTTCATAAAATTTTCTCCCCTCATCTATAGACAAAGGGGAGAATTAAAATCCACCATTGCCTTGTTTGAAAGATAGTCATTGATCTATATGAAGCAGATCTGTTCTTCTGTGGTTCATTCCTGAAACATTATTGAATACTTTTTATTTGTATCTGTTGGAGAGAAAATTTCAATCCTTGTAGAATTTCATTCTCACATAATCAATTTGCAGGAGTCTTGTTGGAATTCCTGACTGCAAAGTGTTTGTTTGCTCTAAGGAGATACATTTATTTAGCCACTTCATCAAGATTTTATGTTCATTCGACCCAGATATTTTAATGGGGTGGGATATACAAGGTGGTTCTCTTGGTTTTTTGGCTGAAAGGGCTGCTCATCTTGGTATAGGTTTACTTAATGACATTTCTCGGACACCGTTGGAGAGTAAGATGGCTGCAGGTGATTCTGAAATTTCTGAGAGAGGAATAACAGATAATATGCTTGCTGAACCAGTAGTTGCTGAATCTCTTCTGGCCAAAGATGCTATAATTGAGGATGAATGGGGCCGAACGCATGCCAGTGGTCTTCATGTTGGTGGCAGAATTGTCCTCAATGTATGGCGATTAATGCGTGGTGAAGTTAAGCTTAATATGTACACAGTTGAAGCAGTAGCAGAAACTGTTTTAAGGAGGAAGATTCCATCAATTCCTTTTAGAGTACTAACAAAATGGTTTGCTAGTGGTCCTGGACGTGCAAGATATCGATGTGTCGAATATGTGGTGGGGAGAGCTAAATTGAACCTGGAGATTATGAATCAACTGGATATGGTACGATAACAAGATTTAAAATCTTGTCATGGACATATGCTGTTATCTACTGCCTTAATGGTGTCGAATTTTCTCTTCCTTCTGTTCTCCTAGAGTGAACACAATTTGATGATACCTTATTTGATAGAGAAATATGTATTTTGAAATTTTTGTCATAAAAAGAAATGTATCTTGCTGCTAATGTCTTAGTTTTATTTTATTTTATTTACCCTGCTCTTTTGTGAACACTCTTCTGTCTGTGCATTTGCAGATAAATCGAACATCGGAACTTGCTCGTGTCTTCGGCATTGACTTTTTTTCTGTTCTCTCTCGAGGTTCACAGTACCGTGTTGAATCCATGCTTCTGAGATTGGCACACACTCAAAACTACCTTGCTATATCTCCAGGGAATCATCAGGTTATTTGGTTTCTGATGATTCAATCTTTTTTTTTATTCAGTAGCTTACCTTACTTCTGCCATGGATGGTCAGAAGTTGTGACTTTCTGATTGGCTCTGATTCTTTTTGGTTATCTAGGTTGCTTCTCAACCTGCAATGGAGTGTTTACCTCTTGTAATGGAACCGGAATCTGGTTTTTATGCAGATCCAGTGGTTGTTTTGGATTTCCAGTCTCTTTATCCATCAATGATGATTGCATATAACCTTTGCTTTTGTACATGCCTTGGGAAAATTTTACCTTCAAAGGAAAATACTCTTGGGGTTAGTTCCTTTCGACCAGATTTGCATGTTCTGCGGGATTTAAAAGATGAATTACTAATTCCTCCAAATGGTGTCATGTATGTGCCTCCAAAGGTAACTCCTTGAAATGCTTCTGTTTTATTTTTGATTTTTTGTTGCAAAATTTCTTTGCACTTGTAATTTATGACTGACAGTCTTTCTTTGATTTTTCTCATACAGGTCCGTAAAGGTGTACTGCCTCGCTTATTGGAGGAAATATTATCTACCAGGATAATGGTAAAACAAGCAATAAAGAAGTTGGCTCCTTCTCAGCAAATACTTCACAGGGTATAGTATTCTCTAGTCTGGGTTACAAGCTAATATAAGATAATCTTTAACGTGTATTCTGAGATTTCTCCCTGCTGTTCATTGGACATAGAGTTCTTGTACTTGATGTTTTGCAATATTTTTTTTCCAAAAATTTCTTAATGTTTTCCTGGAAGTTTAAGCTTGAGGATTTATTTAGATAGAAAGCGAGAGAGGCGTGGTATTTGAAGCCATGGCTCCTTGAGCACTAACTTTGCACAGATTTATATTAGTTAATCTCGCCGAAATTTCCCTGCCTTACTTTATATGTTAATTGAAATACGTATATTATTTATAAGCAAGATTAAGTCCTTTCTTTCCATGCATCTGCATATATGAGTATTATAGGTTGTATGATTCAGTGCTTTTCATCAAATGTCATTACTGTTTCATTAAATTGACATCAAGGGAACTGTATTGTGATGTTCTTTATGCATACTTTTAGTCTTAGAATTCACTCACTTCTTATAATATTTCAGATATTCAATGCAAGACAGCTTGCTTTGAAGCTGATAGCAAATGTGACATATGGTTATACTGCTGCTGGATTTAGTGGTCGCATGCCTTGTGCAGAGCTTGCGGACAGTATTGTTCAGTGTGGCCGTAGCACACTGGAGAAGGCTATTTCATTTGTAAATGAAAATGAGAAATGGAAGGCTAAAGTTATATATGGTGATACTGACAGGTATACTGTTTGTATTTAGTAACTAGTACAAATTATAACTACCTTATGTTTTACAAATCTTGTTTAAATTACGTAATCTTTCATGGAAATTGTGAGATTATGAAGAAGTTTAGTCATACTGACTTATTTGAAAGTTTGTTTTGTTGCTTGAATTTCAATGAACTGAATTAATTATACACTTGTATTTGATGGTTGAGTCTCTTCTAGGTCCATTTTCTCTGAATGGAGTTCATAGATAAGTGATCTAACTTTTCTTAAGAAGAATGAAAGACTGTCTATGGTTTTTAATCTAAAGCGTTGATTCTCTTGTGTGTGTGAGGCTATGTAAAGTTGAATGGTTTTGTCCTGTGCAGTATGTTTGTCCTCCTCAAGGGGCGGACAGTGAAAGAATCATTTCAAATTGGGCATGAAATTGCGTCTGCAATAACAGCAATGAATCCAAATCCAGTCACTTTAAAAATGGAGAAAGTCTACCACCCATGCTTCCTCCTTACTAAGAAGCGCTATGTTGGTTACAGCTATGAGAATTCTGAACAAACTGAACCCATATTTGATGCTAAAGGTATTGAGACAGTCCGCAGAGATACTTGTGCAGCCGTTGCAAAAGTGATGGAGCAGTCTTTGAGACTTTTTTTTGAACATCAAGACATTTCAGAGGTAAAAATGCTGTAAACTTTTAAAATATTTTTCTCTTAAGCTTTGGTTTTTGAAGCTCAATTCTTTTGGAAACTGTTGAATTTAAATATATGGCTAGATAAGGCACACTGCTTAAGAATGAATTATGTTCAGGAATCTAGTACTTAAGCTCTCTTACTAGATTTTCCTGGAATATGAAATCTGAAGTGGTAGATTATAGAGGCTACAGCATTTCATTCTGGAAAAGGTTTATCCAAGGTTTTGCTAATTGCATATTCTTATTCATTATTACTATATTCATTTAGCTATCAGGTAGGTATTAATACATGTTCATTTGTTACTGTTTTAGTGTATTTTGAATGAGACCAGAGGCTATTTCTCTTGAGCTTACAGAAAAGAACCACTTTCTCTGTCACTTTTCCAATTGAGTCTTCTGTTTTTCCCTTCCTTTCTGTTGCACCCAGGTTAAAGCATATTTACAGCGTCAATGGACTCGCATTCTATCAGGCAGGGTGTCTCTGCAGGATTTCGTTTTTGCCAAGGAAGTTCGCCTTGGTACATACAGCACAAGGTCTTCTTCATCGCTCCCACCAGCAGCAATTGTGGCTACAAAAGCGATGAGAGCAGATCCCAGAGCAGAACCACGCTATGCAGAAAGAGTACCTTATGTTGTGGTTCATGGAGACCCTGGGGCCCGCCTTGTTGATTTGGTTGTGGATCCATTGGATCTATTGGCAATTGATTCCCCTTACAGATTAAATGATTTATATTACATCAACAAACAGATAATCCCAGCTTTGCGGCGGGTATTTGGACTAGTTGGTGTGGACTTAAACCAGTGGTTCCTAGAAATGCCCCGTCCTAGCAGGGAATCTTTTGCTAAACACCCCTTTTATTCCTCAAATCCACGCCGAAGTAGAATTGATTTTTACTATCTCTCGAAGCATTGTGTACTGTGTGGTGAGTTGGTCCAGGCATCAACCCGTATATGCAACAAATGTTCTCAAAACGAAGCTACTGCTGCAGCTGCTGTAATTGGAAGGACATCAAAATTAGAAAAAGAGATGCAACACCTTGCTGCTGTAAGTTTTGCTACCATTGCCATGAATTATGTCTGGCCTTCGTTGTAGTATGTCTCTTCTTGTGCTAGCACTCATATTGTCTAAACCAATAATTTAGTACTGATCTAGAGGTCAATGAAACTGCTTGATGAAAGCTTTTGAGTGTCTTGTAGATATGCCGGCATTGTGGAGGTGGCGACTGGATTGTGGAAAGTGGAGTGAAGTGTACCTCACTTGCATGCTCAGTTTTTTATGAGAGGCGAAAAGTTCAGAAAGAGCTACAGGGTCTTTCTGCTGTTGCTGCAGATAAAGGTTATTATCCAAAGTGTATAGTCGAGTGGTTTTGAACAGGCCCTTGTAGATGCTCATCCTAAGAGAGCCAAACTCACAACACAAAAAACTGAAAAGGAATAAATAAATAAATAAAGAGCGTGGAAAGAGAATGAAGCCCCTGTGGTCGTGCCACTGTATACTCTTGTATGTTAATCCTAAAAGTATGTATGTACAGAAATGTCTGCTGTATTTTCTGTTTTTTGAATCTGGGTAACCATTTTGATGGTTTTATAGTTAAAATTTAGGATTGCAGTAGGAATAAGGAAAATGATGTACTCCATTAACGTTGTATTACTATTATTATAAATAAATGAAATGTTTTCTGTAAGAATTCAAAGTCATTATTAAGTAATGTCTCTATATTTGAATCACGTTACTATATTTGAGAATCATTACCTGTATTTGTTCTCTTGTAATTTGTCAAATGCTGTCTTGGCAGCCTGCAGAAGCAATTAAGGAAGAGCCCATTTAAACCAATGTCATATTAAAAAGTGCAATATGATAATGCATGCGATAGAAGCCTCCAAGACAGAAAGGAAGTACCTCCTCTCTATTCTTGGCATGCTGAGGACCCTTCATAAATAAATGACAATAAAATCAAATCCTAAGGTAGCAAGTTGCAAGAACTATCATGCACCCATATATAGTTTCAATTGTAAATATACAACTATGCAATCCATAATTACACCACATCCAACACGCCCATTAAAGATATTTATTCTCTCATAATCGAACAAGTACTCATCATATAAAAAGAATATTTTGATTGGATATGCAGAACTATTTATGAGCAATCTTCATCAAAATTATATTAAAATGATTTCCTTGGGTTCTGCTTTTCAAAAACAAAACAAAAGAGAGGGAGAATGTAATTGAGCAAATCATAAAAAATACTTGAAAACTATTACAGAAGTTAGAAAGGTGCACCAAGAAAATTATTATGGAGATTGATGTTATAGAGGTTAATAATGAGGATTCTTTTTGGAACTTACAACCATATGCAAAGTATAAATTTGTTTTTAAAATTTTTTAAGATGGGTGTACACGTAATAAGAAAGTGCTTAAAGTATAATTTACGGTGACAATAACCCTACCCTTTCACTAAACCTTTGGCTTTCATGGACCGATGTAGTGAGGGTTAAGAATGGATACAGCTATCCATTCACCATAATCTCATCATCCCAATCATCAGCTACAAATTCAGACCACCTTCATTAAATAATACATGCTCTTAAAATCTAAAGACAAAATACTTTTCAAAACACTTTCAAACATAAAAAAGACTACCTTCTTAACACTAAGCAAAAAACCTAATAAGTTGGCACATAAATATATTATCATACAAGGTAAACAGCACATGGAGGGTTAGGTATCCGGAGGCAATATCGTCTTGATTAGAGAAATGATTTATTTGTCTTCGAACTTTCAGCCTAATTCTTCATGGATTCTTCAAACTCACAATCTACGACCATTGCAACAGCAGGCATTTCCAGTGATTTTATGTTGCATACGACAACTATCCATGTTTTCCCTCAGCGCAAGTGAATCAGTTAAGTCTGATTGAAATAAAAAGGAAGTGGCTCATCGCCTCATCCTGTAACTCAATAATCTCTCCACTAGTTTATTCTTAGGTACTTTGTTCATCTTAGAAACAGAACACCAAGCTTAGGCTTTCCACCCTGTCTAATTTGTTACTAGCAAAATAATCCATCCATTTGTTAGTGAAATCAAGAATCCCTAGAACATCAGTTTTCCAATTTCAAACACTTATATCATGCATTTTCACTAGTGAGGGAAACTTAACATGCCACATTTATAGAAACATTTATTAATCATATACTGCTCATGTATCATACTCTTCCCCAGCACATGCTTACCTACTGCAGCTCCATCAAACATTTTCATTAATAGGATCAAATTCTACTTCTGTTCTAGCAGCATTGCATTTGCATGTGAAGACTTCACACAAAGGAAAGGGAAAAAAATGAATCTGATGAAAGTGAGAGTAATGGAGTGTCAGCATACGTTCTTCGAGTTTTGAAAACAGTCCATTATTTCTTTTTTTTTTTTTTCTTTTTGTGAAAATTGTTGTTACCTGTATGAAAGCAAATTTATGATTATCTGTTACATATATGTATAAATACAGTTATTTTTCATTATGTGAATTAACATTATATCAGTACTAAGAGCAAATGAGAGAATCTATTTGTATTAAATTTAAATTTTTTAAATTATATCAGTACTAAGAGCAAATTCTCTATTTAGTATTTTGTTTATCAGATATATCCGATTATATGATATTTCTAGATTTAATTTTGTTAGCCGACTTATTCTTGGATATAACTTGCCAAGAGCTAAGGTGAGGTTACTGATGTAACGTTAAAATTAGAGTTGGACTATTGGCACCCCTCTCATCTCCTCATAAAACCCCCTTCTTAGTTATATTCACTTTATTTCCGAACATGTCCATTTTTTTAGATTTAATTTTCTAAATTCTCAATTTTCATTTGATTTGTTTTATTGTTAAAACTCAAAGTATTATTGTGTTATTTTTTTAATTATTTTCAATTTTATTATTAATCTACACACAAATTAAAAAGTTATATAGGTGATAAATTTTTTAGTGTTAATCATTGGTTGAAATAACACATATTTCAAATTATAATTTTAAAGTAATTTTAAGTATAAAAATTTAATCCATAAAAAATTAAAAGAGAACAATAAATTATTTTAAATTTGTACAATTTATTTTAGTTAGATAGGAAGTAACATATAATTTTTTTTTTTTTTTGAAAAAGATTGATTATGAATTAAGTAATTTGCTTGAAAAAAAAACTATATGTGTTTAATTTTTAATTATCTTTAATTGTAATTTTATTTAACGTGGGGTTTTGCAAGAATAATGTAGGGGTGCCAATAGCTCCACTCTTAAAATTATACTTCTGGATTTTGTACATGCACGCGCAAACACACACACAAGGGTGGGGCTTAAAGAAGACTATAGGTGGGTGTTATTGGAGCAACAAATGTGGGTGTAAGAACTTATTTGTGTTGGGCTTAATCAATATACTTTCTTTTGGGCTCAATTATTTCCTTGTTGAAGTTTCCTCCTCCTGCGTTGAGGTTTAAGCTTTTGGTTGTCTCTGAGTCGTTCTCAGTGTTCTCATTTCAATGGAGGGTTTACCTCATTGAATTGTGAAAATGTCGCAACAAACTCCATTCTCTTTCCTCCTCCTACGACGCCTTTCACTCTCTTCGAAAACCTTCAAAAACCCTAAACCCCATTTTAATGGTCTCCGTGTCACCGTTACAAAACCCTTCTCCACTTCCAACAACCCATCGCCAAACCCGTCCTCGTCGCTGGACCCACAAGCGAAAACCGGTTCACTCTCCTCTCGCATGAGCTTCGTTTTAGACCAAATCTACGAAATTGAGAAACAAAAACAAGAAAGCGACCAAACCCTCCAGAGAATTAGAGCTTGGCGCCAATCAAAACAACAGCAGCAGCAGCAGCAGCTAACACATGAAACCCTAGAAACTGTCGGTACGCAGAAGCAAGGGGACCCGGAAATTGTTTCTGAAGTAAGTGAAAACCCAGAAGTTGTTTCCGGTTCACAACAAAACCCAGAAAATGTTAGCGTTGAAAAGAAGGAATCGGTGAGAAAGGAAGTGGAGTTAGTGCATCCGTGGCCGGAGTGGATAGAGTTTATGGAGAGATTGGTGAAACAGAATTACTTTGATCATAGGAGAAAAGATGAGGTTAAAATGGTGAAAGATTTAGGGTTTAGTGATGTTGTTGAGGATGTTGTTGATGATGTTGGAATTGATTTTAATGATTTCAAGACTGTTCAGACTGCATGCTTGAATTTTGGGAAGGACCGGTTTGATATCTTGAGGTTTGTGGATTGAAACTTCCTTGCTTGCTTTGTGGAATGAATGAAATTATGTTTGCATTGGTGGATGTTTACTTTATGAGCTTAGACAGAATGTTGGTTTCAGGTCCTTATCGAGACAGGACATTCAAAATTTGGTTGGCTATGGATGCCCGAGTGCTGACAAGAAGGTTGTTTTCTCTGCAAAGCTGTTGAGGAAGCATGTCCATCTTGATGAAGGAGATGTAAGTGTTACTTCTTGTCCTTAACTTGGTGTTTTGTTTGCTAGCTTCGTAAGGAAGTACTGAACCTATGTCTAATCACTTATAAAATGCCTTTTATCCGTTTTATTGTTTATAATTTCCTAGCATGTCAATATTTTTTCTTGCTCAGGATTAGGGACAATCATTAAAGTTAATGGACTTTTTCCATTCAATCACGTGTATAAATTGGATTGTTGCTTGTGAGACGAGTATATTTCAAGATTTTGGATATTTGACTTCTGAACTGAAAACCATCAGCGTCTAGAAGATACATACATGTTATAAGTATCAGTTTATCGTTTAGATTATGTTCGTTTGTGTGATTCAGTTTTGGTTTTAGCCTTTTGAATGTTTTGCAATTTACGTCTTTTCTTCTGCTATTTTCTTTTCCTTGCTCATATGGTCATACTCATCTGTAATTGTCAAATTAATTATGAATTGTTCTTTGAATGATTGCCATTTGATCATATCAGGTCTGTAGTTCCTGCAGCTTGAGAAGCTCCTGTGAAAGAGCATATCTGTTGACAAATAAAGAGGATGAAGCACGGACCGTTGATGTTGTGCGTGTTCTATTGACTTATGGTTTTGACCCTGTGAATGGATCAGTGGCAAATAAGGACCTCTTGAAACGAAAGTCTGTAAAGAATGCTGTTCGTAAGTTGCTTCACGAGCTTGTCAAGTTCAGTGCTGTTCCAATAGATCCAAACCTTCCTCCTCCAGTTATAAAGAAGCCTCCTCCAAAAGTTAAGCAACCTCCTCCACCACCAAAGAAACGAGTTGGACGGGATGACATTGAGATGAAAAAAGGAGATTGGCTCTGTCCGAAGTATGTAACCTCTTTTCAGTATCTTTTCATTTTCTTTTTAAATCTAAATGAGGATTCCAATTCGTCAGAGCATACATACAATATTCAAATAGAATTTTTTCTTGAGACATAATTTACTTTCTGTAGCATTCTTTAAGGTGCATTGAGCGGCTGTCCATGTATAAATTTATAGTGATATAATAGGTTGTCATCCACCATTTGCTAGAAGCACTGAAAATCTTTTACGCCTAAAAATGTTTCCAGCTGCTAAATTGTTTGGGACTGAAAATATGTTGTAACATACTAAAAGTGCGGCATATTGATCTCAGGTGTGATTTCATGAATTTTGCAAAGAATACTGTGTGCCTACAATGTGATGCCAAGCGGCCAAAGAGGCAGTTGCTTCCAGGAGAATGGGAATGTCCTCAGTAAGTTCCAATGCACCTTTAAACTTTATTGTCCTTGTTGATTCTACTTTGGCAAATTTAATGGTTTTGAAGTATTGTTGCAGTATATGAATGCAGATGCTATAAAGTAGAGGGTAAATAGGGTACATGCAACAAGTTTTAGAGTTTCTTGCATTGCTTATTGTTGGTTCTATGCTATGGCAGGTGCAACTTCTTAAATTATAGGAGAAATATGGCATGTTTTCATTGTGACTGTAAACGTCCAGCTGATGATTTTATTGAGAATAAAATGCCAGAGAGGCAACGTGGTTCAGAAATGAATCTGGAGAGGACTGCCGGCCGGCAAGAAGTTTCAAATGCTTGGAATTTTAACTTTGATGATGATGAATCAGATGGAGCAGATGTTGCTGCTTTTGAGTATGCAGATTCCCAAGCTAGAAGTGAAGACCTGCCTTTAGCTCAGGAAGAAAATTTTAGAGGGTATAATGATGATTTCAATAGAGCCAGAGGACTTGCAAGGACCCCTGAGAAAGAATATTCTGATCCTGGAACCGGCAGACCTCGAATGGGTTTTGATGATTTTGATGATGAAGATGATGTAGACAGTTATGAGATAGACACTCAGAATAATCATCCACTAAGGAAGGTTTCTTCAAATGATTTTTCTGACGGGTTTTCTGATGAAGAAGGCACGGGCTCAAGCAAAAGTTACACTCACGAGGCAACTCCTCCATCTCGCCGTAAGCCATCTAAGCCCACACGTAAAAAAGCAGCTTTCTTTGACTCTGATGATGATGAAGTGGGTTTTGATGCCGATGAAGATCTCGCAGTGCATCCCAACTGGAAATCCAGTCATGTTGCTCATTCCAAACATAGAGGTAGAGATAGAGGTTCAACAGGTCCATCTAGAGGATTGAGCTTTGGCTCAGATGATGAATATGGTCTCCATTCAGATCTGGAAGATGATTTTGAAGAGGATTTCAGATCTAAGCGAACTAAAGGAAACAAACAGGTTTCTCATGGGAAATTTAAGGGCAGGGCCAGTTCTGACATGGAAGATGGATCTTTTTCTGATTCAGAATCTGACGCCGATGACTTACAATCGCATAGAAACAGATCTAGAGGGAATAAGATAGAACCTCATGGACGAGGAAACAATTATAAAGGCCGTGGAGATTTTCGCTTTGTTAGTGATAACCAGTTTAGATCCAGAGGTAAGATGGCTGGTAGAAGGGACTCTCCAAATGACCATCTTAATAGATCATCTCGAGGGTCTCATGGTGAGCATAGAGGATTTCAAAGAAATGAAGATGATGGATGGGGAAAGAATGACAGAAGGGGTGATCCGCGGAATTCCAGGGGACAGAAGCGAGGAGGATATGGAAAAGCACAACGTGGAAGGTCTTACAAGAATAATTTGGATGCAAATGTCGATGCTGGGGAATTTAGAAATAGCAGGCGTGTTATTGAAAGATAGATCTAAGCTGTATGACTAAGCTTGATCAAGTTCTGCTGGTTTACATTTGCAATCTGTTCCCAAAATCAGTGGTCAGTAGAATTTATGCTTTTGAAGCCTGCCTCCAGAGGTGACCCTGAATCAAATGAACCAGTGGAGGTTTTTTCTTGTTGCATGACTGCTGCCACTGCTATCGTCTGCCACAAAAAAGTTCTGACCAGCCATCTCTTTAGAAGTTTAAAGTTTCTCTTTTGATAAAATGTAGCCAAAATGCTGCTCGTTCTACTGAAATTTTTTCTTCTTTGTAGGAGCTGCACAAAGTGTTTGTAGTCAGTCCATTTATAAGGGTTATGTTTTGCTGCTTTTGAACAAATTTCTTTATTCAAATCAAACATATGATATATTTGAAGATTGTTTCATTAAGCTTAATTTGTTGACAATAAAATCACATCATCTTTTCAGCTGAGCGAATAACTGGCTTAATTAATTGTTTTTAGTAAGACTAAAATTGAATCATGCTTTCGTGCATGACCATGCAATATGTCGTGAACTGCAGAGTTGAGTATATCTTTTGCATGTAACTTTTGCAGATTTGGGCCGTGTGAATTTTTTATCAGTTACGGCTTATAATTTCACTTACTGTCTTTCGGAAAAGAGGACAGAAGAAAATGGAGGACCCGAAACCAGCGCAAATTCTTTACAGTCCGTCAGCTGGGGAGTTGAAATACTTGTTCATAAAAAACGTGTCAAAAAATGAATGCAGGCAAGGTCTAATTCTGGTTGGTAACTCAAGTTGGGAAACTACCTCAGTCCTTACGAAACAAAATGCATGAGGGATTGGTGATTGCTGTTTATACTCACGATTTTTGGTACTAGTGTTACTCTAAAGAGCACATCGGCATCAAATAGCCCCTTCAAATTGCAAGTTCATGCCTTTAGATGTTGTCGAGGGAATGGGAATGGACTGTGGTGTTGAAATAGATTGCTGGAGTGTGTACCTGGCTGAAGTAGGTGAAGAAGGAAACTTGAGTTTACTGATAGAGAAGGTAAAGCAGAAAAATGAAAATGAAAATAAAAATTATTTGAACATGTGGACTTGTTTTTAGTTTCTTATTATTGTCGGCTGACTACAAGCTTTGTATTTTCTGTTGCCTGAACAGGTAAAGCTGCAGGCTGAAGATGGTGGCGACGAGGCTAATGGTGGTAGCAGTTAAAGCGTAGCTCTCCGTTTATGATGGTAATTGGTAAATGTATTAACGTCAGTTTCATATGAAACACAAGTCGTTTCCTGGAATCATTCTGTCTTTTCTAGACTTGAAAAAGAAAGTACGCAAAGTTTACATATCGTATATCAATAAAATGCTTATTGTTTATTCGATTCAAACACTAACTAGTGCATAAAATCATTTAAATTTAATCTAAATGAATTCCTTGATTATTATTATTATTTTTTAAAAATCTTTTGCTGAGAAAATAGCTAATTTCTTTTCAGTTATCAACTATTTTGCGACAAGTTAAAAAAATCGAAATTATACATAAAGCTTGTGACTCTATAATTATTCTTAAACATTAAATTTTTTCCATTAACAATTATTTTGACTTATGAAAACAAATTAGAATTTACAGATAACATTTTTATGTATATTATATTATTCATAGGAAAATTGAAGAAAGAAAGAACAAATTCGTGAAATATAACATTATGTGGCGTTATAATGTTAATTCATCATTTTATTTTTTTTCATTAAAATCATATGACGCACGGTTGTTTAATTTAATTTTTTTTAATTTTTTAAGGTTTTAACATCAGTGCTCGACTGATAGACATGAAATTTTATTAACTCAATGCATAAGTTTTGCAATAAAAATATCGGGACAAAAGGTTGTGAGAATAAAGCGAGATATAAAATAGTAAAACGACGTCGACGTTTGGATTTTGTGCCACAATTCAAACTCAATCACCTACAATTAACCCCACCAAACCTTAAGACAAAACCCAAATCACATGCATTCGTCTCCCACGTGTTACGTTCACGCCCTGACGGTCAAGAGCTAAAAAAAAACAAGAGGGACACTTTGAGAATAAAACGACGTCGATGGCGTAATATCGCACCACATTTCAAATTTGATCTCCTACAATTATCCCCCCAAACCTCAGCCCAACCAAACCCAAATCCAACCCTCCATCACACTCCAACTTACTACGTGTACGGTCACCGACTCCTCAACATTCATCACAGAACAATCAAACAAACCGGAAAACAAAATCATGAAAAACAAAAGCACAATCTCATTGGCTTAACCCTCTTTATATTCAAGTTTCGCGGCAACCCCTCACTCTTAAAATAATTTTTCCTCTTCCTCTTTTATAAAGTTTTAATTTTGATATTTTTTGTGCTCTCTATGAAGACCCTCTACCTCTCTCCTCCTCCCTCTCTATCTCTCTCCATCTCTTTCTATGAGTGATTCTTTCTGTTTCAGATCGCGTGAATTACAAAAACGGTGGGTTTTGAGTCTCCGATCTGTAAAATTAGGGTTTAAACTGTCACTGAATTTAAATTTGATTATTTTGTTTTATTTTTTGGGTCTAAATTTTGAAAATATGAGGTTTTTCTGTGTCAAAATTGTTTTTTTATTGAAAGATTGATTTTGTGAACTGTTTAAGGGATTTACATTTGGGTTTTGCTGGTGAATTTGAATCTAGGGGTTTTACGAATACGCGTGAAATTTGAATTTTGGTCTTTCTTAAGAGTGGCTTTGTTGATTTGTTAGTGGATTTTGAACCGGTTTTGTGTTCTGAAACTGATTCGCTTTGTGTTTTACTGAGTTTCGAGTTCCAATTCGGTTCAATTTTTTGGTCTTTCCTTGTCTTTTTGAAAGTGGTTTTGAAAATTTTATTTTCTCATTAAAAAAATGCAGGTTCTTTTTTTTTTTTTTTTTAATGTACTGGTGGTGTTTTGAAGTAAATTTTGAATTGTCGGCTTCTCTTAGTATCTCTGATTTTGATCGAAATTTTTATGCCTTTTTTAAAAAAGAAATTTCTTTATTTTTTCAAATTGTTATTATATATAAATAATATAATCAGTTTTTAATCAACGACTTGGTAAAAGAGTGAAGCTTTTGAAGTGTGGATATTTTAGACCATTTTGTTGATAATCTATTATTGATTTCTTTCAGATAGCGAAACTATTGATGGCTCCTACGAGAAAATCTAGAAGTGTGAATAAGCGATACGCAAATGAGGTCTCTCCCGCTAAGGATGTCATCAGTCCAAGCAAAAGCAAGCAAAAAGTGAGTCTTTGATTTATCCCCTGGAGCCATGTGTTCAGACTGTGTGACTGCAAACTAAACTGAACTGAACTGCATGTATCTTGCAATTTTGTTTATTTACTTCTGTGCATGTACAAATCTCTCAGTGTGTTGATTGATTCTTTGATGCTCTTGCTAACTGGTTACTGTGATTATCTAATAGAGTGGAAGAATGTTAGTTGAGAGTTGTTTTCACTTGCTGACCACTGATCTTAGGTGCAGGAACTTTTGGAATAGTAGAATTCAGACTCGAGCCTGCTATTTCAGTGAAGAATTTTTTAAAACTTTTTTTGAAGGAATTTTTTTTTTTGTTGCCTGGAGTTCTGCCTTTTAAAATTTTCACTTTACTTCTCCTTCAATATGTTGTTGACTATTGACTTTTGTGCTTTGAAGAAGAAATTGTCGGATAAGTTAGGACCTCAATGGAGCAAGGGGGAGCTTCAGCGTTTTTATGAAGCCTACCGAAACTATGGGAAAGATTGGAAGAAGGTAAGGAATTATCCAAATCCTGGTATAACATCAGTGTTTCTGTTGCATTGTTAATTCTGTACTTCTTTTTGTTATATTCCGACAGGAATGTTTAACCTGTAAAATCTCTCTACATATTTGTGTGGTATGTTTCATTTTCCTTTTGGTGGTATAAATCATTTATTTTGATATATGTTCAGGTGGCTGCTCAAGTTCGTAATAGATCTGCGGAAATGGTAGAGGCCCTCTACAATATGAACCGGGTAAATATACTCCTGCATTGCTTGCTTAGTTGCTTACTCAAATAAGTAGTTGTAATCATGGGTTTTGTAATCTTCCATGCTTTTGGTTTTATTCATGAGTCTTTCTGTATTGAACTTGATTTGGACTGGTTAATAAGTGAATGTGAGTACTCATTCTTTTATTTTTTTCAATCTGCAATGACAGTATTTGCATACAATATCCGTCATCAGGATTTTGCTTGGCTGTTGAAGGAAGTGGTCTTGTTGCATGAAAATTGCGATCTTTCTTCATCTTCTTCCTTTGGAGTATTAGTGAATGCTTACCACTTCCTTATTAAGTTTTCAATGAGAAAATAACTGCAAGTTGCGTAGCTGATATTTATTAGGGAATCTGAAAATTTGACTTCATACTGTTCCTTCTTAGGAAGAATTGTGGGTTAGAAAGAGCAAGGTCCAGGATTTGAATTGGACTTCTCTTTTGTATTTATGCATAGATGATGTGGTTTAATTTACATTTCTGATGTTTGAGATGAAGTTGAAACAAGCATGACATAGATCATTGATTTTTTTCCCCCCTTGAATTGCTTGAGGTTAAGTTCATTATGTATGAGTGTCCTTGCTTACGTTTATCTTATTTTGATATTCAGGCATACTTATCCCTGCCGGAGGGAACTGCATCTGTGGTTGGCCTTATTGCCATGATGACGGATCACTATAATGTCATGGTGAGATTGGATACATAAGTTTTTGAAATATCAACTTTATTTTTTGTTATGATGTTTGAGCTCTATTTTGCATGCAGTAAATCAAAATTTGCTTCTGTGGGTACCTGTGTATTATTAAAGTTGTGTATTTGTGACATTTGGTACTAATGGTGTAAACAGATTGGATACGTTTATCATTTTTTCTCTGTGTGTCAATATGGTTTGATGCGCTGTGGAAGTCTATTGTTAACTTTGGAGGGCTAGAAAACTTTTAAGTGTCAAAGAAAATTGCTTTTCTGGATGTAAATATGCAAAAGTTGTGGAAGAAGATGTTAGAAAGAAAAATTAGCAACTTATTTATTCTATTATTGATATCTCTTTTTCATTTCTATTATGTATGTGTGTACGTCTGCATGTGTGTATTGTAGTTGAAATTGTACCTTTAATTTGTTGGTAGAGAAGTATAATGTTGGGTTGATTAATTGCCACCTTACCATTTGAAAATAGATAAATTTATACTCTCAATTTGAAATCATTCACCCATTAGACCGATTGAAAGGTGTATGGGGATTCTTATTTCTTAGTATTCCGTTTGTGTCTGTAAGTTACATGTGATATTACTGCATATAACATATGTAGAATTTTCTTCCCCTTAACTAGGGCTAGTTTGGCTTTAGTTCGTGTGCCATTTATCGACCGATTTATATAAGTTCTTTGGTGTTGTTTGGGCAGGAAGGAAGTGATAGTGAAAGAGAGAGCAATGATGCTTCTGAAATGCCACGAAAATCCCAGAAACGCAAGCGGGCAAAAGTTCAGCTTAGTGCCTCGAAAGAAGATATATCTCAGTCCTGGTCAATGGCTGCAACTGGTGGATGTCTATCATTGTTGAAGAGATCACGTATTGATGGTAATGCATGACAATATTTAGTTTAGCTCCTGAGAATCATCATTCTGGTTTTCTTGAACTCTTTTTTTATGCTTATGTAATTAGTTGGAAGTGGCGGCGAACTATATTATCATTGCTGACTAATGAGAAAATGTTAAATAATGGAAGGTAAAACTTTGCTGAGAGGTTTTGAGAAGTGCTAATTGTCCATTTAGTTTAATGTTGTTAGATTCAAATACTATTGATTGGCCCTTACCTAAATTCTGGTTGCAGGTCAAGCAGTAATTTTAACAAAAGTAACTGAAGAGAAGAAGTAATTATTTCAGTGGATAGGATAAATTAGTTGTATCAACTAAATGCTCTGATCCATATAAGTATTGATTAGTTGGATGTTCTTTTTGGGGGATGTTTTTTTGTGTCACAGATTGTTTATTATGAACTTCTTTTCTCATCTCTGTAGACGTTTTCACTAGGTGTAACTAGAGCTTGAATGGGTTTATATGAGAAAGTCAGACAAGTTCTTGGGTAAAATGTCTGTCTTGTAGGACGGTTAGGAGGAAACTGGCTTCCCCTTTCAGCCATATCCTGCAGTGAGATCCAGAATGCTCAAGCAAGCTTATGCTTTTTTTCTAATTGATGGGGTCTTCAGTGACAATGAGAATTCCACTAACCTAAAATTTTCTAGAAAATGGTGATGTTGCAAGTTGATTATTTCTGTGTGATTCTCTATCTGCATATTATCCATTTGCTTATCATCTAAATCAAGTGTAGGAAGCAGTGTTCAGATTTTTTTAATCTCATGTATGGTGGAAACATACTTGTCTAATCCAATATTTACAACAACAGTTATCACCATTTTACTTTGAGTTTCTCTATTGATGGTTCATATATCTTAGGTAATCAGCCTCGTGCGGTTAAGAAAAGGACACCTCGCTTCCCTGTTTCATATTCACAAAAGAAAGATGATAGAGATGATTATATTCCCCTGAACAAAAAAGATCGGAGGTCAGCTGTTGATGCTAATGACGATGAGGTCGCGCATGTTGCAGCATTGGCGTTAACTGAGGCATCACAAAGGGGAGGATCTCCCCAAGTTTCTCAGAGCCCGCATAAAAAAACTGAGCATGGAAAATCCTCACCAGTCCAGACCTGGGATAAAATGGTATTTGACTGTTTATTTATTTTGGTAGTTTTCTTTTTCATGCTTATTGTGTCATTCTATAGTAAGATAAATGTTTGCGTTTCCTGTACATGTGAATAGTTCCCACCAGCAGAGACGGCTCATCCGGATGCCCGTGAAGCTCTAAATGAAGAAGGCTGCCCTGAAGCAAGAATCCTAAACAGGAGACCTGAAAATGGAGCTTATACTAGAGCTAGAAAATCCTTGATGGATATGGAAGGTGTAGGTACTGTTGAGGTTCACCGAAAAGGGAAAAAGTTTTACAGGAAGAAAATGAAAGTTGAAGAGGTCAGACACAGTCTGTCTGATGATGAGGGAGAAGCGTGTAGTGGAACTGAAGAAGGTCTGAGTTCTCGTAAAGGGAAAGTTGGCAGTGAGATTTCAAATGCAAAAAATGATCATCTCCCTCTGCAGATGCAGAGGAAGAGAAGCAAGAAGCTTTTCTTTGGAGGTATAAACCACAGAGCTTAGAAATTGACAATTTTTATGCTTCAATGAGTCAACATAATCAAACATCTAGTTTTGCATAAAAGAGGAAATTAAGAAAATTTAAAAAAAAAGAACAAAAAGATAATACAAAGTGACCTAGATGTTGTATGCATTGTGCTTATTGCACTATGTGTCAATATATTGTCGAACCATGTTGTTGCTTATTCTTTTCACTGTTATTGGTCTTCCTGAACTGTGTTGAGCTATCAGAATACTAAAAGGATCGTCTTGCTACTATGTGTCAATGTTGCTTTCAATATCTGATTCTTGTAACTATTAATGCAGATGAGAGCACTGCCTTAAATGCTTTACAAACATTGGCTGATTTGTCTTTGATGCTTCCAGACTCTACCATGGAATCTGGTAAATGTTTAATGCATTTAGTTCATGGATTTCCCCCTTTCATCATTTCTCTCAATTATCTGCCTGTGTGGTCAAATTCAAATTTTTATAATCTACTGTCGTATATTTTGATAATAGAATGCTTTTCTTCCCCTCCCATTTTGAAATGCTGAATATTCCCCCTTGTCTTTGTTGTTTCTCTGCTTTGTATAGAATCATCTGTGCAGTTGAAGGAAGAACGAACTGCATTTGATATAGATGACAAGTCTAGTGCACCTGAGGAAACATCTACAAGTCATCCCAAAGAGAAAATTAAACATTTAGGGCCAAAAGAGAAGGCACTGAATACAATAACTGAAGCTGAGGATATTATCCCTAGGAAGTCTAAACTTGGGAGATACTCGGGCAATGATGTTGAAACTGTTGCAGAAGTGAAAGAACAGCCTGAGCCTCCAAATAGTATGTCGAAAAGGAAACGGAAATCTGTTCTCTCAAAGAAGGTAATATTAGGACAAGTTCTCTTCGCTGTGATTGTCTGTTCAGGGTTTGTGGCATGACAAGAGCTAATTCCTGTATGTTGCAGATATCAAATTCTGAAGCTGTGACGGATACCCATATGACAAGAACTTTGGAGAGTGAGGTAGTCAATCATTTAACGTTTTTGGCACATCATATCTATTCATGTTTCTCTGTGAGCAATATATATTATGGTTGATTTAATAATGCTATTGTTTCCTAGGTTAATTTTACACAACAAAATATGCTTACTAGTCGTGCAAGATTCTTTCTTCTATCCGTTATGCATATATCGTTTTAGTTCCCAATAAGGTCATCTCCTGGGCTTATAGTTATGTATGTGTTCCCCTATGATTTATTTTCCTCTACGTTCGAGACATGGGGATGCCAAATATGTCAATTCACTAAAATGCAAGCATGACAAATTTTTCTCACACTTGGAGTGGTTCTTTGGTTATATTTATTGGGAATTTGTCAATCAGTACTGGATGCAAATGATCTCTGGTCAATCAAACTAATAATTTTTTTTTTCATTTCTTATGCTTTTTTCATTTCTTATGCTCATCTGCTGTAGGCCGTAGCTGAAGAACATAATAAATTTGCCAGTAAAGGTAAACGTACCAGTCAAAATTCTGCTCAATCCAAACAATGGAAGCCAGGGCGAGTGTTGGAAGGTTCTTCTGTTAATGACCAGAACAGAGCAAGTATCGATTTGGTGGCACCAACTGGACAAGCTCCTGTTGCTAGCCCAGCTAGCTCACCTACCAAACATCAAAGTAGACGTAAGATGGATTTAAAGAGAAAATTGAGCTCAAAAGAGATGAAGTTTTCTGAGAACAGTTTAAAAACCCAACCTAACAAAAACTCTCTCTCACAGGAAGACAGACTGCTCTCCATGAAGGTAATTCTTTACATCTTGAGTAGACTCGGTGTTCCATTTTACTAAATTTTCTTTTACTTTTGTTGAATTTGCAGGAGAAGCTTTCTGGTTGTCTGTCATCTAATATGGTGCGTAGATGGTGCACTTTTGAGTGGTTCTACAGCGCAATTGATTACCCCTGGTTTTCTAACCGGGAGTTTGTGGAGTACTTAAATCATGTTGGACTTGGGCACATCCCAAGGCTTACTCGTGTTGAATGGGGTGTCATAAGAAGGTGATTGTTTGTTCTCTCTTTCTCTCCCTCTCTCCCTCAAACTGCTATGTATCTACTTTTAAACATTAATGAAATAATTTTATAGGGAATAACAATGACATGGATGATTTACATTGCAAATGTTGCTTGATACAGTTCCCTTGGCAAACCTCGAAGGCTTTCTAAACGCTTTCTACACGATGAAAGAGAGAAACTTAAACAATATCGAGAATCTGTGAGGAAACATTATGCTGAACTCCGCACTGGTGTAAGGGAAGGACTTCCAAGAGATTTACCACGGCCTTTATCTGTTGGACAGAGAGTGATTGCTATCCATCCCAAAACAAGGGAATTGCATGATGGGAGTGTACTCACAATTGATCATGATAAGTGTAGGGTTCAGTTCGACCGTCCTGAGTTAGGAGTTGAATTTGTCATGGTAATTATGTTTTCTTGACATTGCTATTTCATTTTCATCTTGTCTTCGTTGCACTATATGCATCTGTTTATGATTCGTTGGTTTAGAGGATCAAAGCACGAGGGATGGTTTGGGAGTTAGCTTCTTTTAAGTGGATTTCAGTATTGCTGGCTGTATAATTTGAAGATGAGGCTCCCTGTTTTTGTTTAAATACTAATCTAGCTGATCGTATTGTTTGAACAAACTACAATGGTTGGGTCCTGTGGCTGGGTCTCGGTGCTATGAAATGAGTTGATCATCTTGTTATGACACTGTAAATTAGCCTGAAATGAGTATAATGGTGAATTAGCTGGTCGTGAAAACAGTTTGTATTCAGAAGATAGTGAATACAGTTATTTTGTCTGTTGAGTTTTATGTGCTCTTTAGACAATGATTTTGTGTGTGTATTTATATCTTCTGGTGTTTTTATTTCTTATGATTTTTCCATTGTTCTCATGTTCCTAGATTGTAAATTTGCTGTCCCGGTAAATGAATTATATATTACATCATTGTAGTTTTCTTTTACATGAGGGTAATTAGGAAATACATTTGACAGGATATTGATAGCATGCCTTCAAATCCACTGGATAACATGCCAGAAGCTCTTAGGAGACAGATCAGTGCTGATAAGTTCTCAGCAATATCTAAAGAATTGCAAGTGAATGGTCATCCTAATTTCGGTTCCCCCATGTTATTTGCTTCTGATGGGCATCTGGAGAAAGCACCAATTCTCCCAAATACCTTACAAAAGCAGGCAAAGGTATGAATCCTCATTTAACTCGTATCAATATATTTTAGTGAACCTCTGAAGTCTATTCAGTTCAACGAAATCCTTATTTTGTTCTTTTCTTTACATTTTGTATTTCAGTTGGAAATAAATATTTTTTAGCATGTTCTATTTTTAACTGAAGTTCTAGTGTCAGCACTTTAACAAAGCAAGGAAATAAAAATAAAACATTGGGCTGCCTGGTGTTGGATATTGATGGAGATGTATGGAAATAGTGTCATGATAGGCAGTCTACTAGTAGTTGAATCATAAATTCAAAGCCTGCCTATTCACCATGTGGCCTGTATCTGCTCAGCCTAATTTGAATATTTAGACTGTGTGGCACAATTCTTACTAATAGATTTAACTATGATTTTCTGGCACTTTGCCCAGGGGGATATGAACCATGCTCTTCCACAAGCAAAATCATTGGCCACTGACATCGTTAGTGCACAGCAGGCAGCCTATGGTCAACTTTGTACGGTGCCACAGATCCAAGCAAGGGAAGCTACAGTACGGGCTCTTTCTGAGGTGAACCGCGCTCTTTCCAAGAAGGTTATTTTCATACATTTTCATGTTATCATTGTTAAGCATAGATTTTGCCGAGTCCATATAAGTCTGACTATATGATAATATGACCAATCTTTTGTCCATCTTTCTGGTTATCCAGGTTTTTGCCAAGTCATCTGGCATTATTTTTGCGTTTCTGCTCATTTTTGGTTGTCTTCCATAATTTACTAATATAAGATCATTCTTGGAATTGCATTAACTTCATAGAACTTTTGTTATTCTCCAATGCCGTAGGAAGCGCTGTTAATGGAGCTTAAGAACACTAACAATGATATATTGGAAAGCCAAAATGGTGGAGAAAGCTCTTTAAAAGATTCCGAACCTCTCAAGAAGCATATCGCTACGGTACTTGTACAGCTAAAGGAAGCCAATGACCAGGCATGTGGCTTCCGTGAATTATGTTTTGGCATTTCATGCTATCTCAGTTTACAATTCCATACTTTGACATGGCGGCGATCTTTGATTGATTGTTTTGATATGCAGGCTTCTTCTGCTTTACTCCAAGTGAGGCAATGTAATACTCACCCAGAAAGCTCTCGGCCATCTTGGCCAAAGCACCCAGCCAATGTTAAAATGCTTGATAATTCTCACGTCTCACAAGAATCAGGATCTGCTGTAGCTGAAATAGTCAACGGCTCAAGATTAAAAGCACATACAATGGTAGATGCTGCTGTCAAGGTACTGAAACGCTCTTTCCTGAATGAGCTATTTATTTGTCTGCCTCAGATTTGGCCGCTCGTTTAGCTAATAATGATAGAAATGGTTTTTTATCCATTAATTTTGAAAACTAGCTTTCTCTTCCCTCTTGGCCATAATCTTTGGATATTAATGTAACTAAACTAACCATTGCTCCCCCCTCCCCCCCCCCAAAACACACACACAACCAAAAAAAAAAAAAAGATAATAATTGTAGTTATTTATGTTTAATTGTGCAACTGTGATTCATTCTTCTTGCGGGGCCTATTTATAAGATTAACCTGTGAGTTATGGAATTAGTAATCTAGGACCCTGTTTGTTTTGAGATGCTATAACTTTTAAACACTTGTTTTGGAATAAAAAAGCTGTAACTATAAAATAAAAATTAATAGTGTATAATAACTATGACTTTTAAATAATAATTTTGACCAAAATCGTAAAAATATTAATTTTTTTCATCATACTAGTGATGGATCAAATCAACTTAGCCTCCATGCCAAAGCAGATAGTGTTTGTATACCAAATACTTTATTGCTGTACCTTAAGCTATAAATGCGCTACCTGAATACCGAACAAAATTGCTGTCTTCTCATTTAATTGCCTGGATCAGCTGGATCTATTAGTATGTAGACTGATGCAATTTGTTTTTCAGGCAATGTCATCTGTGAAGGAAGGGGAAGATGCATATACTAAGATTGGAGAAGCCTTGGATCATATAGATAAACGGCAATTAACATCTGATCCTAGGGTATCAGTGATCAGATCTCCAGAGCAGGTCAATGGCAGTTTGGGTCACCACAATCATTTTGTCTCTGGCACATGTGATCCCCAGCCTACAAATAATGCTTCTGGTACCAAATTGCAGGATGTGTCTGACAAAAACGAGGCACAAATTCCCTCTGAGCTTATCACTTCATGTGTGGCTACTTTGCTCATGATACAGGTAACTGAAGTCTCTCTCTCTCAAAAACAATAGTCCTGTCATGCTCCTTGAAAATAATTGGAAGTGGAAATATTTTGTTTCAATTGAATGAAAAGAAATAATAGAATTTTTCTTGTAATATGCAGACATGTACTGAGCGGCACACGCCAGCCGATGTGGCTCAGATAATTGATTCTGCGGTTTCAAGTTTGCATCCATGCTGTCCTCAGAATCTGCCCATCTACCGGGAGATAGAAATGTGCATGGGAAGGATTAAGACCCAAATATTAGCTCTTATACCGACATCTATCTGATGTTTCCCTTCACCCTCCGCTGTCAGGCGTGCACGTACCATGTAAATATGCTGCCGAAATCTTGGTTTCAGGTGTAGCTATCAGCTTTGTTGACCACCCCCCCCCCCCCCCCCCCCCTCTTTTCTTTTTGTTTCGCTATTATTTTTCTTGTTTCAACGAAACTCATTCAGAGACTAGCCATTTAATAGATATATGATGAGTAATGCTCCTCAAAATATTGACATGGTTTCCCTTTTGCTCTTTTATACCCGTCTCTTTTCCCTTAATTCCTTTTGTAACTGAGAGAATGCTGTTTTAATCCAGCTCTGCGTCTTTCTTTCACATTATGTTAAGAGGAAAGGGAGTATATCAAATATGCAATGGTAACAAGGTTGAATTGTGATTTGTTTTCTATAATGTTTTACGAAAATTTCAGGTTAAAGAGTTTCTGCATCTTGCCACCAAGGCTTAAGTTTTCTACTAATGTAAAAGTTTACGTAACACTTTTAGAAAATTTTATGACATGTAATATCGCACATGTCGGTTTAATCTTCATGTTTACCACGCTAAACGCCGTGAAAGAAGAAAAATGATCCAGTACTTGGGACAATGACCAGAAGTGCCCACTGGCTCAGCCCTTCTAAGTCTAGTGGGGGTACATTGGTGCCACGGTGAGTCCCTAATTTCAACCCACTGGCCCATTTAACTTAACCGCTTACCTGAGAAAATTGGAGCATAATACCTATTTGAGTCCTTTTATCTTACATGCATTTGGGTCTTTTTATCTTACATGCATGTAAGATACATTCCTCTCACATGAATAGTATATGAGTACCACATATGTACTATTCATGTGAGAGAGATGTATCTTACATACATATAAGATAAGGATTGCCTACCTATTTCCGGTATAAGCGTTGATAGTGATTGCCGATTAGTCATATCCCTTTGAAAGCCGCTTGAAGAAATGTTTTATTTATGCCACCAAGCCAAGTGCAAATAAAAGCCCTTTTCATTGAATTAAACACTATACAAAATACTGTTACCTAGCAAGAACAGAATGATACATAAAACACTTTCAATTTCCGTTTAGGTCATAAAAACTGAAAATTGGATTACTACTTGTCATTTCCTACACGTACAGCCACCAGCGGCATAGAGAGTTAAATACAGTTTACCCTCAGCTTTTGCCTCATTTTGTGTTAGCACAAGACAAAGCACATGTCGGCTGCTCCAACAGCATATGGATGAAAAGATGATAATTTGGGTTGTAAGAATGAAAAGTGAAAAGAAATTGAAGTCTCACAATTTACAAATTCTCTTTTTGCTCTTTGAAATTTCTATCCTAAAAATAAGGCAGGGCTCGGACACATACAGCAGCAGCCGCCCATCCACTCAAAGCTTAAGGACAACATCACAGATCATTCACCATTGACGTGAAGGTGAAGGAAGGGCATGTCAAGGAGATAAAGATTATCGAAAACAAATGGACTTTCTCTGGCTCCATCATGGCATGCCCTTCATGCAAAAATGGACGGCCAGAGCCATCATGGCAAGCCTTCATGGAAAATGGTGGGCAGCATTCCAGCTAAACACCAAGCAAGAATCTAAACAAATCACTTAATGAAATGATTCCTTCTACACGCTTGCTGCCAGCCTCCACAATAACAAGCCTCCTAACCCCTGCAATGAAACAAAGAAACCATAAAATTGTGATTACAATGTAGAAAATGAAGTGATATAGAAAAATTCTGCAAAATCATCTTTAAGAGGTATATTTTGTCATACAACAAAAAATAGAAGGGCACAAAGTACCTGGATTTGCCAACCGCTCCATGACTTTATGTAAAGGATCAGACCGCAAGCACATCTGACATCTCTGTCCATTGAAGCCGAGTGAAGGATTTGCATCTTGTCCCAGTTGCAATGCCTGCAAGAGTACAAGGCGGCAAAAAAGCAATCTAAGTCTCCAAGAAGCACAAGGTCCGGCATAAAGCATATTTTGAAGAAATCTAGCAATTACCTGATGAATATTCATTTCATCTAGATGGATCTGAGCATACGCTTTATCTTTAGCCAAAGCAGTGATATCACTATCAGGGAAGATTAAAATTTCAGTTGGCACAAATTTTTGTCACCCTTTTAACGTTAAAATGATGGGAAACTAAAAAGGAGAGAGGAGGAGGGGAGAGTGGAAGGATTACCTTCGTGAATATATATCCAGCAATGAGTCATTATCATCCACTATTGGTATTGAACTAACGTCAGCTGCATAAGGTGCAATTGCCCAAAATAAGAAAGATATCATAAAACAAGGTTAGACCAGCTACTTATATACCATGAACTCAATTTTCATGATCAGACAGTGCGAGAAAGAAATTACAGTCCACACTAGGGAAATTCCCAGATACTGTTAAAAGTACACCTAATATACATCTATTGCCCACAACTATTCTTCCATCCCACTGAATCGGTTAAACGACATCAGCAGGCAAGAGGAATAATGCCCTTTACAATAACAGTAGTATAAGGGCACTTGTAGGTTAGAAACAAAATGTGTCCTAGCAGTCCACCATTATGGCCGGTTGCTGGAACAGGGTTAAATCACCTTGAACTAACAGAGCTAAGGCAGAACCGAGTGAAGCAGTTGGTCTCAACATTGCAAATGGCCGACCATTTGCCTCCCCAATTCTCGGAACCCATGTACCCAACTGAATTGAAGACACTGGTTGTTGTAGAATGGGTAATGAGCTAGAAGAATGTTTGAAATGCCGACATATACCTGAAAATAGATTTAAATTAGCAATGAATCATAGTTCCTTACCCAATGAATGAAGAAAGTGCTTACACTTCAATATGTCTGACAGAGAAGCGAGATATAGTATCTCCTGACATGAACCAGCCGGTCCCGTTGAATGGATAATGGGAACAGTAGCCACCTTATTTTGCAAAATTTTCAAAGCAACTTCTTTGAGAGAATCATATGGGCCAGCCTGCATGATAGAATCATAAATATTACACCATAACCACTGCTAACAGATTCCAAACATCAAAACATCAAAAACTTTTCACTTTGACAGTACTGAAGTTGCATCATAAACAATAGCAAAATACCAGCAGACTGTCAAGTTGAGAGAAAGTAGTATCCCAAATTAACCAAACCATTGAAACTGAAAGAATAAGCAAAAAGACAAGACTTGCAAATTCATTTGCAATTCTGCATGCCAAACAACTTAAAAAGAAACAGAGGAAGCACTCACTTGCACTAGAGGTCTAGGATATGGTCTCCCATTGCCATCCATTTGTCGTTTGAGATTAAGCTGTAATTTCCCAACTTTCCAAGCCGATATGGTATGCGTCTCTAATTCTTCCTCCGTTAAATTTGATCCATTAGTCCCCAACTGAATATTAACAGGCTATACTCGTTATGCAAACTCAATGAGGGTAACATGCGCAAAAAGAAAAACATCTCCAATGTGATTTATGAAGACAAGCACAATGCATGTTCACTTTGTGATTTGTGTGAATTTCTAGATTGCGCATGGAGGTGTCTGTACATGCATCAGCGTGTGTGAAACATTAGAAAACAAAAACATGGAGAAGCAAACATTCTGGAGACCATGAACAAAAAAGAACATAAAAGGCGAATGCATATTTTTCTCTAAAAGAAATTTGGCAAGGCTGATTGGCCACGAAAACCCAACTGAAAACTGTGGTGCCAATGGAACCCATGGACCATGGATAGTTGGATATACTATCTTACACACAGAACCCTGTCAAAACTCATAATGCCAAAATGACAACCAGTGGTTGGGGAAGAGCACAACCAAGTGAAACTTAGAAGGTTTTAAGGTTTTTTCAAGCATGTGTCATTCTTAAAATGGTTTTATGACCACTTTCTCATTTTTGAACTTGAGGCAGACTCCCCACTGCCTGCACCAACAAGTTGGAAAGAGGCAGAGAAAAGCATTTTTCTACTAAGAAACTTCATTGCTGGCTAGGTTGCTTATGGCTAATGAAATTCTGTCTACATAGCATATCCTGACACCTTTCAACAGATGCAAAATTGTTGTCCCTGGTTATCTGAAAATTTGGTTATAATAAAATCCTCACAATGTTTCCATTCTGAATCATTTTTCCTTTTGAATCATAAATTAAAGCTATCCTTGTAATGCAGCAACCTTATAATTTGGAAGAAAGTCGAAAAGTTTATTCCAGACACACCTCTCTCAGAATCAGGATGAAGTCCAATGCACTAAGAACCCCAACAAAACGGCCCTTGAAGTCATCCCAAAGAGGGACCATCGGAAGTCCCTGCAACACATAAATCACAAGCTGACGATAAGAATTAACACGAACCCTGTCTTCTTAGACAAACCGAACAGATTATTACCCAAAAAAAAGTTCCAGTTAGAAAAAGGTAATGAGGCACTTGCATACAAACTTATAAATTCTCTCCTCATAAGTGTGGAACAGCTGGGTGTGAACAAGCATGTGGCAATAAAAGAGATTCACCTGCTCATAGAGAACATGAAATGCTTGCTTCACAGCTAAATTGACATCCAAGGCAGTGACCTGCAACATTACATGAGTGATCCTCACCAAAAGTCTAAAAGAACATAAATGTTCAAATCCAAAAATGTATTGTATTGGCAGCTCATATAGAAGGGAAAGCATTCAAACCTTGCCTGAGTCGGGAAGGAGCTCGTATACTGTATGTGTGGACAAGAATGAAGATATACGATCACGAGAAAGCTGTAAATCAGCCTCTGAGTATTGTGCAAAACCTTCCTGCAAGTACCACTTGACAATGTGACCTATTTGTATCCAGCAGGATAATGGAGGGGCACGATGATAATAAAACTTCTACAAAACTCTGTATTCCCTAGTGTTGTAAGCCTTTCCAATTAGTGCAAATTAATACCAAAAAAAAAGGCCACTTCCAAAAGCTTAAATATGAGCTTAACATTTAAAAACTTAGCAGCTAAATATCATCTCCAGGGCTCTCAATTCTTCAAGTATCTTACAAAAGTTCGATCCAGGTAGTCTTCTCTGAATGTGGTCTTAACATTTATCATACGGCACCAAGCAGTCTCTCTTAAGACAAACATGAGCACCTAGAATTGGCAACTCACAAAGTTCAATATTAAATACGAAAAGCGTTCCCTCTGTCTTCATATATGCAAATCTATCCTACATTTAGATATTTTAAAATGTCTGGGTCATATCCCTTCAGCAAAGCCTATCATATTTATCCAAAAATCCTACAGAAACGGAAACTTAATCAGCTAGCTTACTGAAGATAGAAGACCCCATGCTTAAAAAAGAAACACATGGTACCACGAGTTAGTGAGGATAAGATGTCAAGAACTATGGGTTTGATGACAAGCCAGCAATTAAGTTATTCATTAGGAGAGAGAGACCCTTACCGGACGCATAACAACATCATCTACCTCCATGTTACCAGAAGTCTCAGGGCTGATGGTGTTAGGAACCATATCTGGTTGTGGCACAGCTATATATACACAATTCACTACACCATAATTCCCGCTCACATGGGGCTGGTTCTCATCATGCCGCCATTCTCCATCAACATAGAACTTGTACTACATGGAAAGGGACGTAAGCATCTAAACATCAGTAACAAAGTCCAAACAGACTTTTACCATGAACCTTAATATGATAGGTTATAGAGAACAATCTAAAACTACACAATGAACATTTATGGAATGCATATTGACATGCTATAATCACAAAACAAAGAAAAAGAAATGGAAACCAAAAATAAAGGTGAATAATACTATAGTTCAGCATACAACCATAAGAGTCAATTAACCTGGTGATGCCCAGGTGGCAACCTGCAAATGATTTGAAAAACAGCAGGACATCCTTCAGATGGGGACATAGGCATAGGCTCTGACCACCTGTGCATGCATTAACATTTTAATCAGAACCCATACCACATACCCATTTGTATGATTCAAATCCCACAAACTAAAGAAAAACACCAAATTTGAACTTCCCAATAACTAAACAGCTAATGACAAATTCAAAAAGATCAAGGATTCATATTTGGGCCTTCATTCACTTACCTGGTGAACGAGCCACTGAGTGAAACTCTCCTCCCCCCATTAGGCCAAATAAACCGGACCGGAACCAAGATTGAACCCACTACCCCACTGTTTTCGTGACCAGTATTCAGACCAGAATTATACATTTCCTTCCAAAGTTATATAAATACTTATGCACACAAATTCTAGTACCAAATCACCAAATGAAAATTTCAAAGCCACCCTACTTGATTTTCTTCTACATAAATACTAACCAATTATAGTACTCCTTCAGCTCATCCTCCAAACAAAATAAAATTTGGCTGCTTTTGTGCCTTTTTTTATTTTGGGATAAAAAACTATGCAAGCAGGGATCCTCTACAGGTGAGCAGAGGACCCCTCAACGTTTACACATGCAGAGTCACCTAATCAAAAAAATCCAAAATTATCAAGAACCAAGGGAAAAAAATAAATAAATCTCTTATGACAAGCTTAAATTGAGCAGCAAAGCACTCAGCTTTGATCCCAAAATTGCAGAATTCACCACATGCAATATCAAATAAATCCACTAACACTCAATCTCAGCCAAACCAATCAACACCTCAACCCAATAGTCAAACAAATCAGACTGCCAGCCAAAACCCCCAAATAGAATCCTTACAACTCGTAAATCACACACAATTCGTGCTCTGATCTGTCCCAGAAAGAGATATTTACACCACTTCTCAACTGAATCGAATATTGAATACCTAAAATTCAACTAAATTCGGGGTTGACAAACAATAAGGGGTGAAAATTTGTGCCCTAATTTGACAAAAAAGAAAAAAAAAAGTAAAAACCCTAAATTTAGTTGACAGAGAGAAAGGGGTTAGATGAAATTTGGGCAATGTTAGTTGGATCTTAAAAGATTTTAAAGAACCCTAAGAATGAAAAACGAAAAGGGAAAGAGAACAGAACAGAACAGAACGCGAGGCAAAAGTTAGTAAGAAAATGAAAAGCAAATAATGGTAACAACAATAACTGGGATTAGCAGTAAAATTTTGGCTGGTGAAATTGTGATGTATACGTACTGTATTATTTGTACCGTACGTATTGATTGGTTACTTTTGATTTTAAGAGTATTTATAAAATTGAAAAATGAAACACTTTTTATAGGGTAGTTTTTAAATAAATATTTATCATGTATTTATTTAAAACGAAGTAAATTTATATTTAAAAAATAAAAGGCTTTTTATTAGGAATTTTTCAAAAACCTATCCCATATTTTATAACCATAAATTCAAAGCTATATTGCTATAATTCAAATACAATTACGAAGGATAATCATGTATATAACTATCCGTATTAAATAATCAATTATGTATAAATCCTCTTAACCCTTTGATATTGACTTTAGTGATGTATTAAAAATATTTTTAAAATACGTCTTGTGGGTTATGATAAATAATTTTTATTGACAAAATGTTCGCTTTTTAATGTTACAAATATGACACTGTTTGTAATGTAATTCATAAGTTGATCGGTTGTGAATACATTTTAAATTCAAGGATTGGTGTCTTAGTACCAAAAGTTCTTTTTAAATGAATAAATCTCGCTCATAACAAATAATTTTTAACAATAAATTAAGCTTCGCAAGCTGTGTCATTGATTGCAAAAGTAACATCATAGTGTAAACAAACACTAATGAGAAGACATTATGGTGGAGAATTGATTGAATTGGACGGTGATGAAGTGATGTGCCGGTGGGACCAGCTTATAAGATCAACGCCCAATGATGGTTGGACCCACTGCATAGGCTGCTCCATTACCGTGGGAAGAAAGAGAAAAGATCCCTTGAATCAAGAATTTCAATAATTTCACTTTAAAAAAAGGAAACGAATTTTTTTCTTTTTTTTTCTTCTTTCTTTCTTTCCTTTTTTAGTAATCTTTGATCATAAGTTTTCTTTTACTGTCGGCTTATTTTATGAGTTTTCATTTTGGTTTTTGTTATTATTTTTTTTAAAAATTCACCACTAGGAGCTAGCAAATAAATAGAAAATTGGCGTTAATTCGAAGAAGCCTAAACGACAAGTTACAAAAATTCCAACATGGGACCAAACTTTACACAAGTGTTAGTTTTTAACTACACGACAAAAAATTATGACACAACACTCATTGACCGTCAATACTCAATAGACCATTTGTTCCTTGTAAGTTTGTGAAATAGATTCCACTTATTCTGTGTCAAATATTTGAACAGTAGTGTTTTTTTTTTATTTACCTTTATATTTCCCCTCATTTATATAAAAAAAAATATAATTTTGCTGCAGATGCAATACCGAAAAATCTTGGCTCCCGATATTTATTTATTTGTTTGTTTTTGTGGGGGTTGAAAGGTCAAGGAGTGAAAGTGAGTATTGAGCTGGTCTGGTAGTTGGAGGACAAGAAGAGAGAGTGATTAGGTCCTTAATAGGAGATTCCCATCATATGATTAGACGCAGAAACATTTTCAAGTTGTGTCTCTTCTACAATCATTAGCGAAAGCAACAGGGGATTCAATTAGTTTTAGTAGTGCACCAGAAGCAATATTTCTTATGATCGTGATTCACTAGTGAACTCAGAACTGCACCTGCTTTATGAACCAGAGGTTGGTATAAAAGTGCTCTGTCATTCCAAGAATAAAAATAAAATATAAAAAAAAAATGAAAGACCGTGGGCTTTCTTTCTAGTCAGAAGCTCAATTAGAATTACACCAAAACTATATACATCTTACTTCTCATTGCAAAGGGATGCATTTAGGCACTCAGGTGAAATATATACTGCTGCTGCCACCCTATCATTTAGGTGGGTTTCGCTTTCTGAAAATAGATTTGGATGGTGTAAAGTTGTGGCAACATATTCATCATTGAACAAGATGTTTGATGAGCAGATATCACCGAAAATGATTGGCCTGGGGAACCCGAGTCAACGTGTAGATATGCTACTGCATGAGCTATGTATAATCCATTGCCATCTTTATAACAACCTGTGCTTCAAATTCAATAATAAATCTTTAAATCGAGGTTGAGGAGGACCACGAATACGGTCATAAACTACTGTACAGGTTCAAACCAAGAGTGGGAATTTTGAGTCCCCAAGCAGCATCCAATCAGCTTTAAAAGATGCTTGTCACTCCTGCCCTCATAGTTGGTTAAAAAACAAAATTTTCCTCAACTCTCAATGACCATAACCAATTCATCATTAACTAATTCATTAGATTTCATAAAATTTTTGTCTTTTTACAGTTCCTGACATCAAAGCATCCAGATTTAACAAAAGTAAATTAACACGCATAGAGAATAAATAATAAGGGATGAGTACATGTGTACCTGTCGATGGCGAATTGGCCGCAATAATCTTAAATAATGAGAGATATGCAGAATGAACAAGCCCAGAAACTTTTGTTTCTTTCCAAATGCGCGGTAGCAGTTGAGACAAATTGGCCAGCGATATATATATATATATAAACAAATACAATTTCTTGTTCGTTAAGTAATCAGCCTGATAGGACTGGCCTATAGTCTTGCTCATTTATGTGTTGCACATAAAGCCTTCAAAGCCATTTTAAGGGCAATTTAGCACAAAAAAATAAACTTTGAACCTGAGCCAAAGCCACTAACATACACAATAAAGCTTTGGGAATAAAAATATACACACATAAAACACTCAATAGAAATTTTATCCAACACTTTAATGTGCAGAGCTGTTAATGATAATTTGAAGAACTAATTTGTGTATTCAACTCGTTTATTTTTTGTACCAATACAACTATGTCAATATTGTTCCTATTACTCTAAAGTACAATTATATCGCTTTTATCTTGTATTTATTTATTTATTTTCAATATTTACTAAAATTAAAATTAATTTTTAATATTTAATAAAAGTCAATGTCACCTTCTGTCAATATATGAGAGATTTGCAGGATGCAGAAACCTTTGTTTCTTTCCAAGTGTGTGGTAATTGAGACAAATTGGCCGGCCACTAGACATATAATTTATTGGTCATTAAACCTGGTTTACCAAGTAATCAATTAGGGAATTTTTTAACTAAGTCCACTTTGTTTTCAACGTTACAAATAAATTGGACATAAGTCTCACTTGTTAGCCTCTTCCTCAGAACTTCAGTTCTAGCCTTTTTCAAAACTATAGACTTCTAAAACCTTTTTGCAAGTCAGAACCCAGGAAAAGCAGCATCAATCCTCAAAACTTTATCAATGCAACAGAATGATTAAATTGCATGTACTAAAAAGAATGCAAGTCACAAAATGGACAAAGTTTAAAACAACCCACGATGAGACGATAAATCTTAACCTATAACGAGGTTAATATTCTACAAGGCAAACATAAACCCCAAAGAACTCAACATAGAAAAGAAGTTAACACATGAACATGATGACATAAATTTGAAGATTAAACAACAGATAGATACATTTGCCTTAGTTGCTTTGCAACATCCACCATCAATGGCCTATGTTCAGGTGATTTACTGAGGCATTTATACATAAGCTGTCCAAGAGATTGCAGTTTCTCCTCTTTCCCAGGAAACGAGTTGTCTTCATCAAATATAGGATCTACTATCGCACCAAATCTATTATTTTCAATGCTTTTCTTCGCATATTCTAAAACAGTCAAATCATCATCATTTCCATTGCCCTTAAACTCTAAGACGTTGCATCCAGTTAAAAGCTCACATAGAAATGCACCAAAACTATAAACGTCACACATCTCATTAAAACTGCTTGTTGCGAAGTACTCAGGAGCTATAAATCCATACGCCCCTTTTATAAATTCCTCTCGCACATGAGTTTCACCCTCTGGGATGGACACCGATAGTGAAAAATCATGGAGTTTGGCAGAATAATTCTCATCCAATAAGACATTGGAGGCTTTGATACATCTAAAAACAATGGGTCTGTCAAATCCAACATGAAGATATGCAACTGCATTAGCTATTTCCATGGCAATCTTTATTCTGGGTGCGATTAATAAAGATGCAAAAGAAAACCCACGAAGAGTGCCATACTTGACAGATTCAAAAACTAAAGTGGGCAATTCGGTCTCTAAACAGCATCCAATTAACTTCAAAATGTTCTTATGTTTCATTTGTGACGAAAATATGATGTTATTGAAACAATATTCTACATCGTCCAAGGTTGAATTGTCGTGGAACTTCATAACAGAAATTGGACGATCCTGATCCACTAATGTACCCTCAAATAATCTATATGATGTATCACTTTGTATAACTTTATGTAAATCGTAATTGTTAGTTGCTTTCTTGAGATCTTTAGCAGAGAAGGCTCGAATAGGATTACGTTTACCATTGAAAGTGGCAATCAATTTTTGCAGCAAGAGTTTTTCATTCCTCACCATATTACTGTCAGCAGCTTCACTTGAACTCTTCCTCTTTATACTCAAAGATGAAAGCATTTTCCCTGTCGATATATAGCATAAATGCATGATTGACTTATATGCTAGCTTTCCGTATCCAACAAATGGACCATGAGTCATCCAAAAAGAGAAATTGTGGCCTTTAATTTGCAATTGCTGTATAATTGAATCCTTATTAACTAGTTGTGCAAATATAAGTATGCTGCAACTGCTATACATGCGCGTGTGTGTGTGTGAAAGTAAAAGAAGCTGAAAAGGACAATGAGAATTTATGTAATGTACCTGTGGTCGGTGAATTATGATGCAACATGAAGGAGACCAAAATCTTGTTTATTAGTTTGGTCAACCTGTAGGTGCAGTCAACCACTTGGGCTCATAGAGGTTTGCTTGATGGGGAAATTAAGTTGTTTGTGTGAAGGAATTACAGAAGAAAGAAGAAGAAATGAAGAGGACAAGTGGCCCGGGGTGATGAGTTGACTGTTAAAAGTAGGGGAGGTGATGAGTTGACTGTTAAAACTGGGGGAGGAGAAAGAAATTAAATATGCATCAGCATTGACTTTTGGGCTTTAGCCCAGTGGTGGACTACTCGACCGAGCCCCACGAGAGCCCACACTTCTACATGATTCAAGAAGAAGGGTGATCAATAGACAATAACTAATAAGGATAAACTGAAAATTGTGTTAATTAAATTGAGAGAGAAAAGTATTTTAAATTTTGTTATAGAGTTAATTGGGAAGCGGGAATGATTTGATAAAAGGGGAGGGTTAAATATCATTACTCTTAGAGCATCTCTAAAAGACTATAAATTTTATTCTTCAAATATCTATTTGTTTACCTATGTGACAAATAGAAGGGTAAAAAATTATGATATTTCCAAAAGACTCTTCAAATATAAATAACTTAATATTATTTTCATCAAATAATTATTTTTTTAAAGAAAAAGTCAATAGCAATTAAAACACTTCTCTCTTTTTCTCAAATGAAAAGTAATAAAGCATAAATTGAAGAGGGAGAAATCAACTCTCTAAATTTAAAGAGAGAAAATCATTTCTTATTTGAAAAATCTTAATTGGAGTGTCTTTTGAAGCCTTAAATATTGAGGTGACTCTTCAAATAATTAATAAAATTTTATTTGAAAAGTCTTTTGGTGATGCTCTTACTAGTTCTTGTTCTATATCCATTTTAGTTAAAATTTATTTAATTATTTTATATTTATCACATCAGATTATTTGTTAGATTTTTAAGTTATAGTAAATAAAATAAAATAATATTTTGTACCATTGAACTGTCGAATCCTATAGTAGTGGAAACAACATTAAGGAAGTTTCATGTTTTTTTTTTCAAAATAGAAAGACTAATTAAATGGCCCAAACTTAAATCCATGTTTGGTTAAAAGAAATGAGAGGAATGGAGATGAGGGAAATGAAAATGAGAGAGGGGAGATAAAACGAGAGAAAGTAAAGATCAATTTTAATTTTATTATTTGATTTATCATGAAATTAATCTCTTTTTCTCTTATTTCTTTTCTCTCTTCTTTTATTTTTTCAAACCAAATACGTCGAGGATTAAAGACAAAAATAAACCATAATCGGTGCTTATAGTTGCATTTTTATAATGTAATTAATTAAATCGAAGGTTGTAAGATACTGAAAATCTTCTAATGATTTTAGCTTATAGTGGAGCGTAGGACAGACCTTAGACCATGACTGACGGAAGGCAGTCATGGAGGGAAGGCAAAGAAAGCAGACCTTTTCAAGAAAGGTTTATGCGACTAAGGTTCAGTGACACATTTCTTGGTCATACATCTACTACAATTTTATTTGCTTTACTTTCATCAGTCTACCAGGTTGTCTTATATTATTATTATTATTACTATTACTACTACTACTACTACTACTACTACTATTTAACCATTAATTAGAAGTTAAAATGAAAATAAAAGTTTGGAAAATACATAAAAAGATATTAAAATTACAAGGAAGAGCTAGATTTTGCCTTAGTTGTTTTGCCACATCAACCATTGTTGGCCTATCTGTAGGCAATTTATTTACACACTCTAAGCTAAGTTGTTCAAAAGCTTGCAATAGTTGCTCTTTTTCGAGGACATGACTTGTCTTCAACAACTATAGGATCTGTTAACTAAATCAATCTATTATCTTTAACAAATTTCTACAAATAATTTTGTAAACGACTATCACCAACCATTTCAGTCCATGCATGATCAAGAGGTTTCAATCCAGTCAAAAGCTCAAGTAAAAACACACCAAAACTATAAACCTCATACTTCTCATCGCTTGTGCATGTCATATTCTCAGGTGCAACAACATATTCTAGTACTCCCACTATCTTATAAATTCTAAAAAAATCAAATAATTTGACAACAAATTGTTCATTGAATAAGATAATTGACGACTTTGCATTGGCAATGGTAATGGTTCAAACTGACACTAATGATAAGGAGGACCTTGAATATGATCAACAAGAGTCCCATACTCAGCATACCTAAAAATTAGAATGGGAATTAGAGTATCTAAGCAGCATCTAATTGGCTTTAAAGTGTGTTTGTGGCTCATCTGTGATGCACATACAGTGTTATTAATAGAGCACGCTGAGGACCATCGCTTACAACTTTTGTCAAACTTCATGACAAAGATTAGGCGATCCTGCAAAAAATCCTAATGTAAAGTAGAGCAAAAGGCTCTGTTTATAATGTTTTTCTTGTCATATTTGTTACTACCTTGAGTTCTTTAGCAAAGAAGATACAATAAGGGAAATGTAAACTATTAGAAACTGAAATCAACTCTTTTAGTACACTTTTACAATTTCTCATCATAAACTTGCTATTTTTTTTGTCCTCCCTATGCTTGAATTCTCAAAATCCAACTCATTTAGAAAGTTCATATAAACCACTCATTAGATGTAATCATATACATTAACAACATACAAGAAAAGGAATAAATTATACTTGGAAAGCAAGTACATGTTAGGGAAAAGTAAGCAAGCTACTAATTAATTGCATGAAGTACGTACCTTGTGCATGGCAAATTGATTATAAGTTCTACTATCTTTAATCTATGTGATCATAATAATGGCTTGAAAGGAGGTTGAGGAGTGCCCCAAAGTCAAATCTCTAAAGGGAGTTTGAGTCTCTAAGTAGAATCCAATTAGCTTGGAAAATATGCTTGTGACTAATTTATGAGCATATGTGATGTTGTAATTCAATATTCTGAGTAAGTATTGTAAAACTTCATAGTAGAAATATTTTACTCAATTCTTTTATGCATACAGTATTTATATATGTAGTCTCTATTATTGTCGACTTACTACAAAATGATTCCTTATCTTCCTTCTCTAAATATCAAATTGCTCTGACACACACTCAGGATCATCCAAACTTCCACAAACTAAAAAAATGATTTCACTTTGTTTAGCAATGAAATCAAGGATTTTAACAACATCAAAGGAACTATAACAAAAGGATTTTAGAGATGTCACATGTGCTTAAGGATGCCCAGACACATAATGTAGAAAAATAAAAACAGAGAAACTCTATCTTGGACCCCTGCAACAGTGAAGAAAACAAAAAACGTTGTTTTGTCCTTTTGAGTATGAAGTGATTTTGTCCATAAAATATTCAATTTTGTCTACCATTCAAAGTCATTAAAATAAAAGTTAACACAATTGACCTTAGAGTTTTGTCCATAAAATATCTAATTTGGTCTATAAATATATAAGTCATTTGTAAATATCTCACTTTTTTTTTTAATTTTTAAAATGACTATTCCTAAATCCTCATTAGAATTTCATTTCTATTGTAGTTCACATTTTACTACGAATGTTGATTTTAGTATCATTGAATCGTAGGTTACAATCATGAATGGAAATGTAAAACTTCAGAATTTTTCCATTTTAATTAGCAAAGACTTATCTGCAACTCCAGACTATTTTGAAATTATATTTGTTCAGAATAAAAAAAATGCATTATAAGATTTTTAAGGACAATGATGGATTCAAGTTGAAAATCAATTGTATTATATAATGAAAATCAATTGTATTATGCAAATCAAATTCAATTATTCATCTTAACATGTCTAAAGAAATTGAATCTCCCATCTAACCAATGAAGTAGATGTTGTAAAATAGTTCCGGCATCTTTTATTAATGTTATGAGGCTATCTGTAGAGGATACTAGGACACTTACTTATCTGTGCACAGAGTTATAAAAGACGTACGTTTTTATTAGATTTACACTTTTAGCAGATGTATACCTATAATCTTAAAATTTTATTGGAACTCTAATACTCCATGCTTACTTGGCAATATGTGAAAAAAAAAATTAATAAAGCTTCCAATGGTGATATTAATAGGGAAAATATATATTTTTTACTCTGAAATGGTTTATATTGTTTTGGTTATTGTTTACTAATTTATTGTGCTAATTATCTAATCTATCTAAAATCGATGAAAAGTATTTTAGCTATACAAGGCTGAAAATGACATTATATTGTTAATGTAGATTTGTAAGGAATTTAAGAATACTTGGGAGGTAAAAGTTATGGTATCTTTAGTGTATTTTAAAGCTTTTCTTGCTAAGGTTTTGCTACCAGCATTGCATACTTGGCAATTTCGATGTGAAGTGAGTTATAGATAAGAATATTGCTGTTGTTTTGTCCTATGACATGAGAAAAACAAAGAATGGTTGTATTGCAGTATTTAATCACGGAAGATACTTAAAGTTTTCTATTTTAGAGATTTCCAATGATGATATTAAGATAGAAATTATTTTTATTTGAAATACTTTTGTTATTTTATTTATTATTTACAGATAAATTCATTGTGCTAATTATCTTATCTTGGTAAAGACGACGAAAAATATTTAACTACAAAAAATTTGAAAATGAACGTTACATCGTTGAATCACTTTTGTAAAGAAATTAACATTACTTTGGGAGGTAAAGGTGCTGCTACCTCTGGCACATTGCAGAGATTTTTGATGATAGATAGTGACGTAAAAGAATGTATTTCTTTCCAACATGATTTAGACACGATGATTGAAAAAAAAAAGTGATGAGAGACTTGAAAGACATATTGAAAAAATATAATTTTTAAAATAATTGTTCATAAATGTTTCACTTTTGTTTTAAATTTTAAAATAACTGTTTCTAAATCCTTATTAGGATATCATTTTTCTTATAGTTTGCATTTTACTATTAGTATTGATCTGAGTACTATAGAATCGTGCGTTGCAATCATGAATAGAAATGTTAAACTTTTGAATTTTTTAGTTTTAATTAGCAAAGACTTATTTCCAACTCTAATTTATTTTGAAATTATATTTAAGATTCTGCAGTGATTGAATATTTAAAAGGTGATATGTAATTGGTTAAATATTTATTTTCTTGGGTTGTACTTGGACTAAAACATGTTATTTTTATATTTAAATACTTACTAGGTCATAATTTAGTAAAAATATTTGTTCAGTATTAAATCAATTGCACTACAAAATTTTTAAGAACGATAATGAATCTAAGTTAAAAATCAATTATATTATGTAATAAAACTCAGTTCTTTTATACCAATCAAATTCAAGGTCTCATCTTAACATGTCTAAAAGTATTTAATCTCTCATTTAACCAATGAAGTAGATGTTGTAATAGTAGTTCCGACATCTTTTATTAATATTATGATGCTAATGCAAAGGATATTAGGACACTTATCAATTTGTGCAGAGAGTTATAAAAGACACACTTTTATTAGATGTACACTTTTAGTGGATGTATAGCTGCAATCTTAAAATTTTATTAGAACTCTAACACTTTATACTCACTTGACAATATATAAAGAAATGTTTTAAAAAGCTTCTAATGGTGCTATTAATGTAGATTTTTTTTAAATGATTTTTATTTTTTTTGTTTTAGTTGTAGAAAGTTAAAAATGGACATTATATTGTTCCTTGAGTCAATTTCAAGAAGTTAGCCTCCGTCTAATGTCGAACTCATTCAGGAAAATATTTTTCATGAAAAGCCTTCAGAAATAACTCTCAGGAAATAGGTACATCTTACAGCCCATCCCTCAAAAGAGGGGATTTGGCATCCCAGCAATGGTTTGCCTCACCCTGAAGAATAAATTAGGCCAATATCACCCTCTGATTATCATTATAATCCATTATCACGAATATTTTCTTCATCTGTTTTAGCCATGCCTCTACAATTATGAGATTGACAGTCCCATGAAAGGTAGGTAATCTTAATTACTTAAATCATTCTAAGTTAACCATAGCTCCTACATCTCTTGGGCCACTTTGTCTTTCAATTGGCACATTCTCCTATACCCCAACTCTACCTATAGCCATATCTTGTATCAGTCTACTCTGTTGTTCTATCAACTTAATCATTGTATACATCATAGGATTTTCATCGTTAGCCATCTCGCACAAGGTTGGATCAGCGTCATTAGCGATACTTAAAACATCTCTCGAGCTAAAAGCATTCTTACCACCGCCCCTATATAATATCTTTGACTAAAACATGAAGAATAAAATAAATAAATAAATAAAATAGACGGTAAATAGTTCATAATTAAAGGTCGTGCCAATGCACAAAATACTGAATAAGTAGAAAAACTAAGAAAAATTAGAGATTAACAACAAGAGTAAACAAATATTTCATTCTACGTTAATATAAAAAAATTTATATCAAGAAGTTATTACAAAGTCGCAAGCAACCAGAAAGTCAAAAAGACCAAAATAGAATTACTAATTATAAATGATTACTCCTCGACTTAAAGATGTATTCTCTTTATTAACCTTAATAAAGTCTACAGAGTCTCATGCATTTTTTTCCATAGCCACAAGGTTTATAGGTTTACTCAACCGGATAGGGAAATGATCTAATTTTACTTTTCTTTCCTCAGTCGTGACGCTAGCTGTCCCATTTTCCTTAAGAGTTCTATGAGGTAGTCTATCTAAGCATAGATAAACTTATCCTTTGCTATAGCAAGACTTAAATCGAGGTCTTGTCCAAAATAGGCGACGTATTACAAGCTTATTTTCGTTAGCTCCCTTGCCACAAACATGTAGTCCTCGTATAGCCTCATTGAATTTCTTCTTTGAAGCTCTAGGTCCTGGAGAAGTATCACTGTAGCCAACTCTAGTTTGTCCTACTCTTTCATCCATTCGCTGCTTATGAAGTCTTCTAAGATCTTTGACAAGAACTCCACCTAAGATAAACTGTTCAGTCCTGTCAATTTCTGTCCATATCTTATTCTTAGCATTTTTCATACCCATATTATTCCTCTTCATGTCTACAAAACAAATGTAATCAATTTCATTAGACAATTTGATTAAACCTTAAAAGAAAGTTTACAAAATCCTAACCTAGTGCTCTGATACCACAATTGTAACACCCCAAATCTAACACGTGCGGAGCACATGAAGAAGGATGTTACTTACAAATTGTAATCCGTACTCATAAATTCCAAACTGAAATACCTCAAATTCTTATTCAAATAAATCCACAAATTCATACATCTAACACTAAATAATCTCTCCTGAAACATAAAAATAACAACAGTCTCAAAACTCCAAATTACAAGTTCATAACAAAAATAAACTAAAAAGAAACATAAGTTTATTCCTCCTCGTATTCAAATAGTAAAAGAAAACGAAATCTCTAACTCCATAGTTAAGCACACCTCTCAAAAAGAACTTAATTTGCAAAAAGTAATAACGAGGGGTGAGCTATCAACTCGATAAGTAAAATCATTCCTGACACATTAGGTTTATCGCTACCGAAGATATTGCAAGCCCTTTTTAGTAAACATATATCATAATTCATAAATTTTATAAAACGACATATCACGATAAATTCATAGTAATTCAGAATATCAAAAGTATAGTTATTTACGAAAACAAATCATATAACACATACACAGAAAAGAAAAGATTAACTCATGTTGCACAGAAAAGAAAAAGATTAACTCATGTTGCATAGTGTCATTTATAGTCCTGGTGACCCGGCTAGAAACAAAATCAAAATATCGTGTGCATACTCAAAACAGAAACGCACTAATGGTCCAAAACATATATATCGTATAATACGATCAGAATCAAAGTTAGAATAATTACGGACAATGAGCCAAAACATTCAAATTAGTATTTCCTACATAATGACTTGTACGTGGCACTTTGCGGCGCTCTGTCCCTCAAGAGGTGGTTCCTATACAATCATAAATAATTTAAATCATACATGAACACAAAACAGTCTTATTAGATTCATAAATGTCTAGAACTATAATTTAGGCTTGCAAAATATTTTATAGACTAAATCATAAAAGGTAGTCATGTCATAAAATAATTTACATATTTAAAAGTATTTATAAAATATTTTGTTAAACGAATTTAGATTTGAAAACATTTACATAAACTAATTTTATTATGGAAAATCAATTAATATTTTAAGTAGTATAAAAACATTTATACCTATAATAATATCAAAATAATCATATATATCCAGTACATTAGGAATGAAATTACTTGCCTCCATAAAAGTATTTGAACTAACACACCTCTAAGCCTCGAAGAGCCTCAAACACCTTCAACACATCAAACAAATTCAAAATATGACTATCAATAATTTATTCTAAGAATCTGATTTTCTAATTCATACTCGTACTAGTCTGATTCTTAGATTTTTAACTCTTAATCTAAAAATTGGAATGGCATAAAATTCTACAAAACTATTCTGGACATCCATTGGTACCTCATGCAAAATTTTCAAGAGGATCCGATGCCAAAAATATTTTCAAAACTATTTATTTCTTCACAAATTTGAAACTATTTCACAGTACCTACCTGAACAGAACGGGTTCTGAGATTTTATAAAATCATATACTAATCATAAAATTATAAAATTAAAACTAGAAATACTAGACACATATATTAACTTCCAAATACAATTTCAGAATTTTGTGAGTTCATTTGATAGTACAAATAATTTTGTGAATCTTCGCTTTGCTGGAATAATAGTTTTCCAGTGCAACAGTGTTTGTTTCGAAAATACATATAAAATTGAAAATGAAGTCAAATTTAATGAAACAAAATTTAGTCTATTGTGGCAACTACTACATTAAGTTAGTCATTAACAATATCAAAATGTAGTAATTGCGGAAAACTACTATATTAGTTAACATTGTCTAAAAATGTAAGTCGAAACAAACAATGTGCTGGCTCAATCCAAATAATTTAAATTAGAGTCCAACAAGAAATTGAAGAAAAAAGGGACATGTACATTTTGAAGCTTTACCATTGATTGACAGTCTAAAGATAGCAACTGATATAACAATTGATATATCTTCACAGCATGAGCTATATCAATTGTTATCTTTAACTTGGCTATCAATGATAAGGCTTCAAAATGATGATCACCATGATGATGAGTACGTCAGCAAAGTTCCCAATCTGCAGAGATTAAAAAAAAAACTAGAATCGGGATTTGAGTCTCTAAGCAGTAATTAGTCAGCTTTATAATATGCTTATGACTCATTCGTGATGTATATACAATGTGATTAATACACCATTCAAGTGCATGCTGATTCATCTTGTCATCACACTTCATAAGAGAAATTAAGCACTCCTGCCAAAAGCCCTTGTATAATTTACGCAAAGGGTCTTGTAATATAATATTTTGATCGTCGTAATTGTTTGTTGCTATCCTCAATTCTTCAGCGACGAAGATTCAATAATGATTATATTTACCATTTGATGAAGCCATCAACTCGTTTAATACGCTTTCACCATTCCGCATCGCAAAAGTTGTCTTATCATTTTTCTCTGTGTCTCCCCCACGCTTGAATTTTCTTAAAGTGTTCAAACTCATCTGTAAGAACATAAAACTATTATCTTTATAATCAGTTACTGGTATATATAGATAGAGAGAGAAATTTTCAATCCGGGTTTCCTGGACATTTCCCGTATTTTAAGATTCCGTACCAAAAAATTACTATATATATATATATAGGGTCAGACTACAGTGCAACTGTGGCACCGTGCCACAGTTGTACCAGCCGTTGGATCCACTCAAATGAGTGGGGTCCACTTAAAAAAGTGGAAATCCAACGGTGGGGTGCAACTGTGGCACCGTGCCACAGTTGCACCACAGATTTATCCATATATATACTTGCGGGGAACACCCAATTCATATATCCAACAGTCAAGGAAAACGTGCTTGCGGCCTAAGAACCGAGGGAGAGCTCTGGAATTAGCTCCTGAATTATTAAGCAAAATAAACATAACAAGAATTTATTAATTTTATACGTCAAAATTTTCTCCAGCCACTGATTCTTATGTATATTAATTTATCTTTTGCCGGTGGTTTCCAAGAAATAATTGAGGTCCAATCCATGCATTCTTTTTTTAGTTCTTTCTTCCTGTGGAAGCGACATAATATGTATTTTAATCCTGACCGGATGTATTTATCTTTTATTCATTGTACAACTTTTTTTTTTTTTTTGGGTTAATTTCAAAGTTCGCCCTGAAAAAAGAAAGTCAAATAATATATGATAAGTCGGCCGGCTAATGAAGTTGAGTACGAATTGGCAGAATTGCACTAGACAATTTTTAGTTATGAATATAAGTGGTTGGCTGAACGGTGCCCCAGGGACTGATTGATGCATTTTATTTGATTGGTGACTCGAGTTTGAATCTGACGAAAATAAATGTTAAAAAAATTTAAATTTAAAAGTTATCCATTCTCTTCTCTTTTTTAAAAAATAAAAAAATAGATTAATTGAATGGTTATACGATCATAAAGGCTCGAGGTTCAAGTCTTACATGTATCTTGAGTGAAGATAGTTTTGATCCAAAATCAATATAGACATGTCAAAAATCTAGATTGCTATAATAGGCAATCAGTCTAATCTGATTCGAAAGATATCCGAGTGAAATATAAGCAATGAATCATCATCTTGGAAGATCATTGAAAAAATTTGATCATTATTAAACTACAATGCTGGTCACTCAGCTTCATCAGCCGGCCGGTTTGTTATATATTATTTTAAACAGTAATAAATAATTGAAACTAATACATACATATACATACATACATACACACACACACACACACACACACACATATATATATATATAAATACAATTCTTTTTTGTGGAGGGACTAAGCAGTAAAAATGGTGAACTTAAGTTTTTGAAATCGTGAGTTTGATAAAATTGCAACTTAAGGCAATCTTTTGCACAATTTCTGAAATATTTTATATGGAAAAAAAATGAAATTGACGATTCAACAAAAAAAGTGATCAATTGATAATAACCAATAACGATAAATTAGAACCAATTGGCTTTTTGTCCGAGTGTGAGAGCACTTGCCCAAGTGCTCGAGTCCCCACAAAAGCGTTATGGGTTTTCATTCTGTTTCAATTTGGACAATTGGAAATCAACACAACTTGAGAAAGAAAAAATATTTTAAATTTTGTTTTCAGTTATTTAAAAAAGTGAGGATATGATGAGATAAAATAAAGAGATTAAATATTACTATTCTTGTTAGTCCTAGTTAGAGAATCACCAAAAAACTCTTCAAATAAGATTTTATTACTTATTTGAAGAGATATATCAACATTTAAGGCTTCAAAAGACACTCCAATTAAGATTCTTCAAATAAGAAATTATCCTATCTCTTCAAATTTAAAGAGTTAATTTCTCCCTCTTCAATTTATATTTTATTACTTTTTGTTGAAGAAAAAGAGAAATGTGCTTTAATTACTATTGACTTTTCCTTTAAAAAATAGTTATTTAATTAAAATAATATTAACTCATTTCTATTTGAAGAGTCTTTTGGAGAATAATATCTTTTTTCACTCATTTATTTGCCACATAAGTAAGCAAATAAATATTTGAAAAGTAAAATTTATAAAGCCTTTTGGAGATGCTCATGTATACATTTTAGTTAAAAATTTATTTAATTATTTTATATTTTTCACTTATTACATATCAGATTGTTAAATTGTTGAGTTATAATAAACAAAATAAAATAATATTTTATACCATAGAAAAGTCAAATCCCATAGTCGTGGAAGCAACGTTAAGCATGTTTTTTTAGGTATTTTCAAAATTACAAAGAGTAATTACGAAAATAGCCCAAATCACGAGCCCATATTCTGTAAGAAAATATGAGAAGAGAGAAGAGAAGAAGAATAGAAAGGAGAGAGAAGAGATAAAATGAAGAAAAATAAGAGTTGATCTCAATTTTATTGTTTGTTTGACATAAAATTTATCTCTTTTTGTCTTATTTATTTTTCCTTCTCTTTTATTTCTTCAAACTAAGTATGCCAAAAGATTAAATGAGAAATAAAACCATAGTCAATGCTTTATAGTTGCATTTTTATAGTGTAATTAATTAAACCGAAAGTTGAAAGATACTGAAAATCTTGCATATCAGTGAGACATTTCTCGGTCATTCATCTACTAAAATATTATTTACTCTACTTTCATCAGCCGGCCAGGTTGTTTTATTATTATTATTATGGTGATGATGATGATGATTTAACCATTGATTAGAAGTCAAAACGAAAAATAAAAGGTTGGAAAATGAATGAAAGATTTGGAAATTACATGGAAGAGCGATATATTTGCCTGATTTGTTTTGCCACATCAACCATTGTTTGCCTGTCCACAGGCGATTCATTTACACATTCCAAGCTAAGAGGTTCTGGAGTTTCTCAAGCAAAATCTGAAGTAGAACATAAGCAGAAACTCATAAGTAAATTTGAGACTAAATTATTTATTAATTGTATTTGCAAAAATTGTCACAAATGACACCGACTTGAGACAATTATGTAACGTCACGATATATTAATTTCAACAAGAAAAAAATAGCATCACTAATTGTATATTCGAACATCTAAAATGACGATTTTTAATAATTATTGAGACTCTACATAGTCTTGAGACAAATATTATAGTCACTATAAATTACCTATTGTGACAAATATGAACTGTCATTAATTGCATTTTTGAATCTCTAATTTGACCATTTTTAATACTATTTGTGACAATTTTAACTTAATTTTAAGACAATTATTTTTGTCACAAAAACATATCTTGAATATGACGAAAATAATTTTGGTCGTTAAAACTTTTTAAGACGGTCTTTCCATGTCTAACGTGTGACAATATATTTTTTGTCATAGAAAATATAAGATAACTAATTTGTTATTTTTAGTGACTAATTTTTTTTTGTAATAAATATCATTTTTCTTGTAGTGAGTTTGTGAGTCAACCATCAATTATTTAATTGTATATTCAAAATCACGAGGCAAATATTTTTGGCAGTTCCTATGAAGATTCCGTGCATTGTAAGCAATTTCCTAAGCAATTTGTTTCAGTTATCAGGGAATGAGTTAATTTTAAAAACCTGACAAAAAAATGGTTAAATTATAACAGGTTTGTTGAAACTTCCTTGTGTCAAGAAGGTGCTTTTGTGGTCCTAGTCTTTAGGAAGTTTGTTGGTAATGATATTTGTAAGATTGTGTTTGCCTAGTCTTTAGGCTATAGTTACTAGAAGTGGCTGCAGTATTTGCTGGATAATGTCTGCTATTTTATTCATGTAACGCCTATAAAAGGCAACCTCATTGTGAATAAAATATGTAGTACTTTTATCCATTTATCCTTGCTTTGAGTGTAATATTTCATATTCACTTATAACAAGGTTGGCAGAAAATTGGCATTTTTCATGGAAGATTCGTCCAGCATAAAGTGTTCAAGTGCCATTGAATTAGCTATTTTCAAATTCAAAAACGGGGATTGGAATTTGAGTCTCTGAGCAAAGGTGTGTTAAGAATAAATCCTGATGTCCATGTCAACAGCTGAGTCAGCAAGTTCATTGAGTCATTAACCACGTCAGCATTCAGTTACACGTGTCAAACAATTCTTAGAGTTAGTTAATGTTTTCCCACTAATAGTTTGTTACAAGTTGTTGAGCTTATTCACATGCGTTAGCTGTTGTAGAATCTTCTAGACATGTGTATATAAAGTTTTGTAATTCGTTATTTTATTTTCAGATTAATAATAATGAATTCAGTCTGAAATATTTTCTCTCTGTAGCCTTAGAAATTTTCCTTTCAACCAAACACTTTATTCTCTGTAGCCTTAGAAAATCGTGAGAATCCAAATTTTGTTGCATGGAAACATCAAGATCAGCTTCTGCTCAGCTGGATCATGTCCTCAATGAGTCTTTAGATTCTAAGTCTCATGGTAAGCTCACAAACTACTCTTGAGTTATGGAAGAATCTGGAAAAACAATTTGGATCAGAATCAATGGCTAAGAAAGTTCATCTTAAAATGCTTCTTAGTAACCTAAGAAAAAGATCCTTGTCTATGACTGAATATTTCACAAAACTTGGAACAATTTTTTATGGTCTTGCTTTGGCTGGAAGTCCTCTAAGTAACACTTATCTAATCACTCATCTTATCACTGGATTAGATCATTCCTACTATCTTGTTGTTGTTTACATTGAAGCAAATATGTTGACCATGGATCTAAGTGAAGCTTATGCCATGTTACTGACACATGAGGCTAGACTTGAAAATAATAAGATTGTTGATAGTAAAGAGGCTAAAAGCAACTATATGGCTAATGTAGCTCAGACTGGGAACTTTCAAAAGAAAGGTAATGGTAATAATTAGAATAATTGGAACAAAAATGGAGGTGGAAACTGGAATCAAAACTTTGCTGGTAGAGGTGGAGGATATCAAGGTCAAGGAAGAGGTAACTAGAATGGAAATTTTAATGCTAGTAGAGGCTTTGCTGGTGGTTTTAATAATGGTGGAAATTTTAACAGTGGAGGTTTTGCTGGTAACTTTAATAGTGGAAATGCTAATGTTGGTGGCTTTGGCAGAGGTGGTTTTGGGGGTGATAGAAAGAACTTTGCTCAGGGAGGAGTTATGTGTCAGATTTTCTTTAGGTATAACCATATTGCTGCTGATTGTAGAGACAGGTTTAACAGAAACTTTGCTCCAAGCTTTCCAGTTCAAGGCTACCATCCAAATCTGGGACCAAAGTAAGCTTATATGGCTACATCTGACGAAGTTGCTGATCAAGGTTGGTATCTTGACAACGAGGCTACTCACCATCTTACCAACTCAGTCCAGAACTTAATTGATGGTAAGATTTATTTTGACAGAAGTTCTTTACTTGTAGGAAATGGCCAAGGTCTTCAAATCACACATGTTGGTAATGCATGTTTGTATACTTCATTTGGTTCATGCATTCATCTTCATAATACCCTATGTGTTCCAAAAATTACCAAAAACCTTATAAGTGTTTCTAAGCTTCTTTCTGACAGTGACATTACAATTGAATTTTCATCTGATGCCTGTTTTCTAAAGGACAAGGTGAAGGGAACACTGCTGGCTCAGGAGATTGTTGAAGGAGGGCTGTATAAGCTATTGTCATATGAAGAATCATTTCTTCCTTTTGATACAAAAGTATTACAACCAAGTTCTATGGTGTCAGTCTTTTCTTCTCATCAAACTTGTGTTGATCCTTTGTCTGTGAAAATAAAGTCTGGTTTTCCAGTAAGCTTTCATGCTTCAAGTAATGTTTTAGTTAGTCTTTTACTCAATAGACTTGGTCATACAAGCAAGCATGTTGTTCAAACTCTCTTGAAAAACAATTGTATAAACATTACTTGTGATAATAAGCAAAAGCTTGAAATCTGTAATGCCTGTCAACTTGGTAAACTACATCAATTTCATTTTTCAGCAACCGAAATCAAATCAAAACATCCTCTTGAATTAATCCATACTGATCTTTGGGGACCAGCCTCTGTACTTTCTATGGAAGGCTATAAGTATTACATCTCTTTTGTTGATGACTACACTAGGTACTGCTGGATCTTTCCTATTGTGCTAAAATTAAATGCCTTAGGTACCTTTAAAAACTTCAAAACCCTGGTAGAAAAACAATTCAACCTACTTATCAAAGCATTACAATCTGACATGGGGGGAGAGTTCAAAGCATTTACCTCTTTTCTTCACCAAGAAGGCATCCAATTTAGGCACAACTGCCCTCACACACATCATCAAAATGGTGTGGTTGAGAGGAAGCATAGGCACATTGTTGAAACCGGGTTAACCCTTCTTGCTCAAGCCCAAATGCCTGTTACTTTCTGGTGGGAAGCCTTTCACACAGCCTCTTATCTCATTAACCGAATGCCAACCACATTTTTAAACAATCAATCACATTATCAAAAGTTGTTTCAGCAGTTACCAAATTATGATTTCCTTAGAGTGTTTGGCAGTGCTTGTTATCCTTTGCTGTTGAACATGTATCAAGCTCAAATCAATTGGCAAATGTACTTAATAAACCATTTGGTTTTGATCATTTTGCTTTTATGAGAGCTAAGCTCAATGTCTGTCCCAGACCTTAAGCTTAAGGAGGCATGTTAAGAATAAATTCTGATGTCCATGTCTGCAGCTAAGTCAGCAAGTTCGTTGAGTCATTAACCACGACAACATTCAATTACACGTGTCAAACAATTCTTAGAGTTAGTTAGTGTTTTCCCGCTAATAGTTTGTTATAAGTTGTTGAGCTTATTCACATGCGTTAGCTGCTGTAGAATCTTCTAGACATGTGTATATAAAGTTTTGTAATTCGTCATTTTATTTTCAGATTAATAATAATGAATTCAGTCTGAAATATTTTCTCTATGTAGCCTTAGAAATTTTCCGTTCAACCAAACACTTTATTCTCTTTAACTAGGTGGAGTATTTTCAACAATAAAGCACTGCAGAGAAATTAAAACCAACCAAGCGATGAGAATTTCATGTTCAAGCACAGAGTGGCACAAGAAGTTCTAATTTACAATACGGGATCAAGGTTCAAGTACATTTTGTTTGATAAAAAAAAAAAAGAAACTTCTACCTAGACTGGAAATAGCAAAATTCTTTGTCGTAATGCAATGAATCCTACTGTTCCTGTAAACAGAATCTAATTTGAAAACCCTCCGAAATAGATAAGGATACTAAAACAAAAACAAAAAAAAATCGAACAATTTTGCCACATTTTTTTCATTCAATAAAATAGTTGATGGCTGGATGTCTATAAAAGCGATCGGCGTGGGAAATCCAACGTGAAGATAAATATGCCACTGCATGAGCTATGACTGTTGCTATCTTTCATCTATGTAATAATAATAATGGCTTGAAATGAGGTTGAGGAGTACTGTAAATACGATCAGCAAGAGTCCCATACTCCACAGAACGGCAGTTTGAGTCTCTAAACAGCATCCAATCAGCTTTAAAATATGCTTCTGACTCATTTGTGACGTACATGCGATGTTGTTAATCGAAGTATTGTAAAACTTCATAGCAGAAATATTTTGCTCAATTCCTATATACGTACTATATTTATATATGTAGCCTCTACTATTGTCGATTTATTCCAAAATGATTCCTTATCTTCTTTCTCCGAATACCAAATTGCTCTAACACACACTCAGGATCATCTAAACTTCTACAAACCCAAAAAATAACTTCACCTTATTTAACAATGAAATCAAGGATTCACTTTATTTAACAATGAAATCAAGGATTTTAAGAACATTAAAGGAAATATAGCAAAAGGGAGTTTGGAGATGTCACAGGTGCCTGTGGATGCGCAAATCTGTACTTGGGGCCCTGCAGCAGAGTGAATAAAACAAGAAATAATGTTTCTTCTTTCTGAGTATGGAAGTGATTTTGTCCATAAAATATTCAGTTTGGTCTACAGTTGAAAGTCGTAAAAATAGAAGTTAAGACAATTGATGCTTTAGGGATTTGAAGTTCATTTTATTTTCCCAAATATATCCAAAAAAAATAACAATAAAAGTTCACTAATCATCCATCAACACTTTCAGATTTAATTAAAAAGACAGAGGATTTGTAATGATTCAGGTACTTCCAATCTAAAAAAAAAAAATATTGGTTGAATGAAATAGTAGGCCCTGCAAATGCATGTCTTTTTAATTAAATCTTTTTAATCAAATCTTAGTTGAACATAAAAAATCAAACATTACACAAGTAACTATTTGTTTGTTACATAAATCCTTCTGAACATGAAGGGTCTTGAATATGTCATAAGAATCGCATTTGCCATTTCCATTGCAGTCTTTAGCCTATTAATTAATTTTCAACAGTCGAGGTTCCAAAACGTTGGGTAAAAGGACCATACTTACATTCAGCAAGAGTCCCATATGTACTCCATATATAACAATTACAGCAGCCACAAAAAATGCATCAAAACAAAGGCACAATATTCATAAAATTATTACATGCAAGATCGATACATTTGCCTGAGTTGTTTTGCTACATCAACCATTGTCGGTCTATCTTCCGGTGAAAAATCCATGCATTGAAGTGTAAGCTGTTTAAAAGCTTGCAATTGCTGCTCTTTCCCTGTACAAGTACATGACTTGTCTTCAATAATTATGGAATCTACCATCTCTTTAAATCTGCAATTTTGTCCAGAAAGTCTCTTCACATTTTCCTCGTAATGAAAACGAGATTCAAACGAAACATGGTCAGAGACTTCCTGTGCAGTCAAAAGCTCAAATAGAAATGCACCAAAACCATAAACATCACACTGCTCATTGATCAATGTAGTAAAGTTTTCAGGTGCAATGAATCCTGGTGTTCCTTCTACATAATCTAATTCTATGTGGGTTTCACCATCTGGAATAGAAAGTGATAACGAAAAATCAAACAACTTGGCATCACTTTGTTCATTGAATAAAATATTGGTTGGCTTCATATCTCTATAAACAATGGGCCTGGAGAATCCAACGTGAAGGTATGCCACTGCATGAGCTATATCCATTGCTACTTTTAACCTGTCTGTCAATGATAAAGCTTCAAAATGCTGCTCGCAGTGATGATGAATACGATCAGCAAGGGTCCCAATCTGCACAGACTCAAAAACTGGAATGGGGATTTGAGTCTCTAAGCAGCAACCAATCAGCTTTATAATATGCTTATGACTCATTCGTGATGCATACACAATGTGATTAATACACCATTCAAGTGCATGTTGATTCCTGTTGCCATTATACTTCATAAGAGAAATTGAGCGCTTCTGCCAAAAGCCCTTGTATAATTTGCGGAAAGGGTCCTCTAATACAATGTTTTGCTCGTCGTAATTGTTTGTAGCTATCCTTAGTTCTTCAGCAGAGAAGATTCGATACGGATTATATTTACCATTTGAGGAAGCAATCAACTCTTTTAGTAACCTTTCACCGTTCCGCATCATAAAAGTTGTCTTATCATTTCTCTCCGTGTCTCTCCTATGCTTGAATTTTCTTAAAATATTCGAAATCATCTGGAACGCACGTTGAAACCCCTTAAATTACAATTTGTTTAAATAAGGTTGTAAACGAAGCATATTTATATTAATAAACAACAAGTAAGAACATAAAACTAATTAACATCATAACCCAATTATTTGCTATATTTATATATATATGTTCTTCAAAATATGCAGTAAAATTATTTCAGCAATATATGAAAAAAATTGAAAAAAATACATACAATTAATTGGAATGAATATGTACCTTCGGAGGGACACCCAATTCATGTATTTAAGAGACAAGGAAAACGTGGCGAATACACCAAACACAGTGGCCATTGCTAAGAAGATTACAAGCAGGATAAGGCTAAACAATTTCATTAATCTTCTTTTTGTGGACATGCTAATAAATAATTGAAGAAAGATTGCAAAAGAGGACGTACCTGTAGATAGCAGATTCAGATCTTAAATAAGATCATACGTTAAACTTATTATTAATTGAGACAGAACCTGTGCAATTGGCGTTAATCCGTAGATATATATGAATATGAACATGTACTTATAAAATATTGTTTAATTTATTCTTAATTTGAAATATAAAACAAGTCTTTCCCAGTCAACCAAGAAGAATTAGTGTACATTTCGTTTTGGCCAAGTCCTTGTCTATTGAGGGCACGTGTCATGAAATAAGCCACGTATTTTAATTTTGGCCTTAAAAGTTTCTTATTCGGTTTTTGAAAATTGAAAAAAATAAAAATTACTTCACTCAGTATGATGATGATGATGATTATTATTATTATTTTAAGATAGTTCACTTGATATGATTATTATTATTATTTTAAGATTTCAAACAATTCTAGTCTAGAATTTATCAAGGCTCCGCTTACTGCTTAGCTGAGATCCGAAAATAAAAAAATCTGAGCACAAGAGGAGTCCAAAATACTTCTATGGACATTTTCTCGCCTCATTTTTTTAAGTTGATGGTTCGAGTTTTTCATATGCTTTGAGAAGCTCCATCTTTTTCCAAGTATATGGATACTTAGAACTAGATATGGCCAATTCTCGAACTAGTTATCTACACAAGATTAAGATAAACTTTAACAAAAATGATGTATTTGTTTGAGTTGTTTGCTATACCAATCACCATTGGTCTTTCTTCTACTGATTAATATAAAATACAAGCAAGCTCTTTCAAAGCTTGTAATCGTTGCTCTCACATAAGTATTGCTTTCAAAATGTGTCTCAACAGGGGGGCCTCTGAAGATGGAGAAAATAGAGGAGCTCTGTGTTTGGCCCCTGCTGTAATCAAGTCATTTTGTCCATGATTTATTTAATTCAGTGTACAGTTCACAAATCATAAAAAGAAAGCATTAATAAATTTTTAAAACAGACTTTTTATAAGTAGTTAATTTCTGCCCAAACAAGACATCAAGTAACAACAGATACCAAAACTATGAACGTCATACTTCTCATTATATATCAACTTGTCTGAGGCAAGGAAATTTCCATCCACAAAATATAAACTAATGGAACTTCTAGATTGGAAGTACCAAAAACCCACTTCAGTGTAGCACTTCCATTATTGATGAAGGACCAAAATTAGCCACTTCAGTGTACGCTCAGTGCATTGACACGTCTCTGCTTCCAGAAATGAAAATCAAACATCAAGCAACTTTTTGTTCCTACAATTCCCCAATATCGCAACTAGCTACGAAAAAGATCACAACCCAAAACAAGGAATATAAAAAATTACATGCAAGAGCGATGCATTTGCCTGAGTTGTTTTGTAAGATCAGCTATTGTTGGCCTATCTTCTGGTGATACATCAATACATTTAAGTATTAACTGTTTAAATACATGAAATTGCTGCTCTTTCCCAGGAAATGAATTTTCTTCCATGATTATAGAATCTACCATCACATCATTAAATCTCTTTAACTCGGAAAGTTCCTCCAAATATTCCTGTAAAGGGCAGCTAAGATCAAATGCGGCATGAACAAAATCATCGGGCTTCTTTCCATTCAAAAGCTGAAGTGGTAATATAACAAAGGTATAAAAGTAGTAATATAACAAAGGTAAAAACGATTGACCTTGGGAACCCAACGTGAAGGTAAGCCACTGCATGAGCTATATCCATCGCAATCTTTAACCTGTCTGTCATTGATAAAGCTTCAAAATGATCACCGCAACAATGAAGACGATCAGCAAGAGTTCCATACTCTGCAGATTCAAAAACTAGAATGGGAAGTTTTCAGTCTCTAAGCAGCATCCTATCAGCTTTAGAATATGTTTGTGACTAATTTGTGATGGATATACAACGTTACTAATGCAACATTCATATGCATTGTAGTTATCATTATCGTCAAACTTCATAACAGAAATTGAGCGCTCCTGCTTCCAATAACTCTTATACGAAGTACGGAATCCGTCCTGTTCTACAACTGTTCGATTGTCATAATTGTTTGTTGCTATCTCGAGTTCCTTAGAAGAGAAGATATGAAAAGGATTATACTTACCATTAGAAGCTGCAATCAATTCTTTCAGTACAGTTTCACCATTCCTCGTCATGAATGTTGTTTTATCTGCACTCTCCCTTCTACGCTTCAGTTTTCTTAAAATCCAACTCAGCTAGAAAGTAGAAACCCATAAAATAATGTAATTAGCTTACCTATAAAGAGGGTATGTAATTAGTTGATTGCACAATTTTTTTAGACGCATTGATTATTCATTTAAGACTAATGTTGTAACTCAAAATGTAGTTCTTATATGCTTTAAAATACAAAGGTACACATACTTTATACATACATACATACATGTATATATATAGTATATAGTATATGTATGTGTATGGCAAGAGTTTATAAATATATTGCTGGTGACGATAAGGATGTACCTGTCCTGGGGATGTGGCAAATTGATCAGATATTATATGAAGATGAAGGAAACATAAGGCTTGATCGTTTGAGAGAGATCTGCAATTTCTTAAACAAAATCTGAAGCTCAATGAACTTAATAAAATGATGTAAGCTTCTCAGAAGTTTGGAAATTTCTGAACAATAATTACAAAATGAGGAAATGAAATGGTTGGCTGGAGAATCCATAGAATATTGTTATAAAATTTACCAAACAATGATTGGCAATCAAGGCCGGCTTGCCTTCTGATTAAGCCAAGGAAAAGGAAAGGAAAATGATGAATGATAACAAGTCTTTGTCCCACATTATACATGAATTAACAATTTAACAGTTCAGAAATCATCGATAAGAATTTTATATTACTTAAGATATTTGCAGGACAAATACATTAATTTGAATATATTACCTGTAATGTTATGTATCCTCGTTTCCATGTGTCATCGTTTTTCATTGTTTTTACTACCTGTTATTTAGCAATGTAACCTCTTAAATAGAATGGAGCTATTTAATTATTCCAAGATAAAAAGAACAGAGAGAAATTCTTATTTGCTTACTGTATTATATATGTAATCTCTGTTCTTGTCAATTTTATTCCAAACTGTTTCTTTTATCTTCCTTCTCTAAATACCTGATTTCTCTCACACAAGAACTCAGGATCATCTAAACTTCAACAAACCCGAAAAATGATTTCACTTTATTTAAAGATGAAATAAAGGATTTTAAGAACAGTAAAAGAAATGTAACAAAGGGTGTTAGGGGATGACACATGACCTACGGATGGCCAATCCCGGAATGCAGATGAACAAAACAGAGGAACTCTGTACCTGGCCCTGCAGCAGAGTGAACAAGACAAGAAACAAGTTTCTTCTTCTGAGTATGGAAGTGATTTAGTCCATAAAATATTCCAAGTCATAAAAGAAAACTAAGAGAATTGACTTAAGAGATTTGAAGTTCATTTTTATTTTCAAATATATTGAAGAAAATAAACATGAAAGATTCCTAATCATCCATCAATACTTTCAGAAAAAATATTAAGAAGACAGATGCATTTCCGTGATTCATTCAACTCATTCTTTTTTCAATAGATTGGAAGTATCAGAAACAATGGAAAGCCCTAATTAGTTTAGCTCTTTCATAATTGATGAAGAAATTAGGATCTTAATTAAGTTCAGCACACTCTTCGAAGTATGGGAAAACAAGGAATATTAAAAAAAATTAAGCACAAGAGCGATACATTTGCTTGAGTTTTTTTGCGACATCAACCATTGTTGGCCTATCTACTGGCGATTCATTGACACATTCAAAGATAAGATGTGCATAAGCTTGCAATTGCTGCTCTTTCCCCGAACATGACCTGTCTCCCATGATCAAAGGATCTATTATCTCATTAAGCCTATCTTCTTCAAAATATTTCTTCACATGATCTCGTAAGGCAACATAACCATCATCTTCATTAAGGCGGGCAAGATCAAAGGCTCTCAGTCCAGTCAAAAGCTCACCTAGAAATACGCCAAAACTAAAAACATCGGCTTTTTCATTAAAATTGCCTGTCAAGTACTCAGGTGCAAAAATTGGCAATGTTCCCCTCAAAGCATCACTAACGTGGGTTTCACCTTCAGGAATGGATATGGAGAATGAAAAATCAAACAATTTTGCAACATTTTCTTCATTGAATAAGATATTTGACAACTTGAAATCTCTAAAAATGACTGGTCTGGGGAATCCAACATGAAGATATGCAATTGCATTAGCAATATCCTTTGCAATCTTTAACCTATGCGTCAAGAGTAAAGGTTCATGCTGAGGTTGAGGATTGTGTTGAATACGAATACGATCAGCAAGAGACCCGCAATTAATGTATTCAAAAACTAGAATGGGAATTTGAGTCTCTAAGCAGCATCCAATCAACTTAAAAAAACATCTGTGAATCATTTGAGATGCATATACGATGTTATTGATACAACAATCATACATCCTAGGTTTAGATGCATCAAACTTCATAACAGAAATTAGGCGCTCCTGGCAAAAACCCTTATACAACGTGTAGAAACTCCGTTTCATTATAACTTTTTCCGAGTCATAGTTGTTTGTTGCTATCTCGAGTTCTTTAGCAGAGAAGGTACAATAGGGATTGTATTTACCATTAGAAGCCCGAATCAACTCTTTCAGCACCGATTCGCCGTTCCTAATCACAAATGTTGCTTTATCAGTGCTCTGTGTTTGCTCCCTTAGCTTGAATTTTCTTAAAATCGAACTCATCTGGAAATTTGAAACCCAATAAAATACGATCATCAGTTTACTTGAATTTTTCTTAAGATATCTACATATATACCTGATGACTGCAACAATTTATTCATATGCAATGACAAAAGTAGACTTAACTTAAAGAGAATATAATTGAAAATAAATTAAAGCAAGGTGATGATGGCAATTTGCAAGGAGCTAGGATTTACCTGTGGACAGCGAGAGGCTTGATCTTTTGAGAGAGTTAGTGTTGCAATTTCTCAAGCAAAATTTGAAGAATGAACGTAAATAAATATAATAAACAGAAATGTAAGATTGTAAGCAATTCAGAAGTCAACCATAAATTATTCAAAGTCGTGAGAAAAATATATTTATAATATCACAAACGCGGCAACCAAAATGGCACTGTGCGTACACTGCAATTTCTTAAGGGTGTACTTGTATATTGTTTTATATGAGATAAGCTTCAATTCGCCCCCAGAATGACAATGTGAAAATCTCAGTAAGTTGTTCAAAAGACAATCGCCAATGGGGTGCTCTGATGTTTTTTTTTTTTAATTATCTTCTTAATTTTTTCATATTTTTTAAGTAAATTAAAGATTGTCATTATAAATAGGGGGAAATTAAAATTTGCCTATATGTTCCATTTAAGTCACCTAAGAATTACGCCCAACAATACTACTCAATAAAATGCTCCACACTGTTTTATTTAGTTTAAAGAAATCTATTGGTGTCCACCTGCATTAAAACTTGAATATTAAAAGAAATACAATTGGGTTGAGTGAGGGCGATACTAAAATCCAAATTTAATAGCTTTAGACACAATACACAACTTCAACATGTGGCTTAGTCAACGAATGAAACTTCATAGTAGCTGACTTTTCTAGTAGCTTATTTTAATTCCGAAATGCAGATAAATAAAACGGAAGAACTGTCTACTCGGCCCTGCAGCAGAGTGAACAAAGTGATTTTGTGCTTCGAAAATACTCAATTTGCAAGTAAGTTAATATTAGAAATTAAATCAAGCATTGCATTAGTAACATTTTGATTATTGAAATAACCGGGTTACATTACTTCTACTGGCATGGGAAAATGAAAACATAGAAGCAACGAGTACAAAGGATTAATTACATTAAAGAGAGCGATAAATTTGTCTGAGTTTTTTTGCAACATCAACCATTGATGGCCTATCTGCCGGTGAGTCTTTGATACATTCAAAGGAAAGTTGTGCAGAAGCATGCAATTGCTGCTCTTTCTCAATGGACAAAACGTCTTCAACAATTATAGGATCTACTATCTCAGTAAATCTATTATCTTCAAAATAGTTCTTCAAATATTCATTGGAAGGACAGGCAAGATCATGCGTATCCTTAACAAGATCCGAGACGTCCCATCCAGTCAAAAGCTCAAATAGAAATACACCGAAACTAAAAACATCAGACTTTTCATTGAAAACACCTGTCCTCATGTACTCAGGTGCACAATATCCCCATGTTCCCATCACCGTGTCAGTAATATGGGTTTCACCTTCAGGAATGGATATGGATAGTGAAAAATCAAACAATTTTGCAACATTTTCTTCATTGAACAAGATACATGATGTCTTGAAGTTTCTGAAAACGATTGGCCTGGGGAATCCAAAGTGAAGATAAGCAAGTGCATGTACAATATCCATTGCAATCTTTAACCTATGTTTCAATAGTAATGGTTCAAAGTGAGGTTGAGGAGCGCCTAAAATACGATCCCAAAGAGTCCCATACTGTACAGATTCAAAAACTAGAATGGGAATTGGAGTCTCTGAGCAGCATCCAATTAGTTTTAAAATATGATTGTGGCTCATTCGTGCTGCATATGTGACATTGTTAATACAACTTTCGTAAGCACGAGGACGACATTCGTGACCATAAAACTGCAAAACAGAAATTAGGCGCTCCTGCCAAAACCCCTTGTACATTGTATACAGGTTATAGCTAGTGTCTTTTGCTATAACGTTTTTCTGGTCATAGTTGTTAGTTGCTAGCTTGATTTCTTGGGCAGAGAAGATACGATAAGGATAATATTTACCATTAGAAGATGCTATCAACTCTTTTAGCACACTCGCGCCACTCCTCATCATCAATGCTCTTTTATCAGTCCTCACCATCAATGTTCTTTCATCAGTCCTGTCCTTGAATTTGCTCATAATTGAACCCATCTACAAGTAGAAACCAATTCAAATATTACAATCAGCTCGTTTTATTTATATACTACTATTTCATTCATAAATATATATCAGTAAAATTAAAAAAAGAAAAAAGAAAAGAAAAGAAAAGAGAGCAAAGCTGCTGAATGCCGATTAAAAGGAGAGGAGTTCCTGTGGCTGTGGACATACGGCAAATTGATTAATTGAGAAAACGCTATGCTTGATCTTGATCTTGATCTTTACTACTGCAAGAGTTAGTTCAGAGTCTAATGTTGATTAATTTGAGTCACCTGAACAAGTATAAGGTTTTTTTTTTCTTCTAAATCATGAATATGTATAAAGTTTGTTTGTCTAATTAATGCTTAATTTAATTTAAAAAATGTGAAAATACAAGAAGTCCTCCTCTAGTCAACCAAGGATATCCAACATTAGAGGATAAGAAAAAAATCCACGTGGCTAAGCGTGGAATTAATTCTTTTATAGTGATTTCCATTTCTTGACAAATATCTTAAGAAATATGAACATAAAACATAACTGATGTAAATGAAGCATAAAACACAAGCAATGAAAATAAAAGGTGAAGTAAATAAAACATGTAATAAATATCTTAAGAAATAAGAACATAAAATTAATATTAATATGTAGCAAATTGGCTACTGCAACAGTTTATTCATATATAATGATAGAAATAGAGTTAATTTACATAAAGAATGTCAAAGCAAGTACCTAAAAGTCAGCACCAAATTTGGTACTTGACTTTGGTGCCAGCAAATCAAAGAAAATGGAGAACATAGTCCACAAAATTTGAAAGCTAGATTGACAAATTGAAACCACGCGGATTGACGAAATTGAAGCCATAATTATTGGGCTAAAATCGTTGATTTTCTTGGCCACTATTTTGCTATAAATATAAATGCAAATGAAGAGCTGAAGCATTCCATTAAGAGAAAGAGCAATTTAGCATTTTTGAGAGAGAGTTTAGGGAGCTTGGGTGTATTGGGGTTTTGGGAAGTGAGCTTAAATACTACAATACTTGTAACTCATTTTTACTAGTAAAATATTTCCTTCTGTCTTCGCCTGTGGACGTAAGCTAAAGCCGAACCACGTAATTTTCTGGTGTCTTTTTTGTGCTTGTTCTTTATTTTTCTTCCAATTTTATTTTAGCTGCAGTCCTGCTTCACCCACCAATTTCCTAACAGTGGTATCAGAGCTATTGGTTGAATTTTTAGAGTCGGGTACTGTTCACGTATATGACACTATTCACGTATACAGTATTGTTCACAATATACGGTACTGTTCACGTATACAGTACTATTCACGTGAAACGGTAGGAGCAATCATAGTATTGATGGTGTAAAGCAGGAAATAGTGGTGTGAGTAAAGCAACTGTGTGGTTTTGTACATGTCTAGGAAAGTTCTGTCACAAATGCGATAAGAGCTTAAGGAGTCTGGGTTTTAAGTGGGACCATTGTGACCCCTCCAGTCTTTCCTGGGAACATTCTTGGTGTTTATTCTCATACATACTCAAAACTATTCAAGGTGATACACTAGTTTGTGTACAATATTTATCAACAAAATGGCGGCAAAATATGAAATTGAGAAGTTTAACGGAAATAATTTTTCGTTGTGGAAAATGAAGATGAAAGCTGTATTGAGGAAAAAATAATTGCTTGGCAGCAATTGGAGAAAGGCCCATAGAGATAACTGATGACAAGTGGAACGAGATAGATGGCAACGCAATTTTTTATCTACACTTGGCACTTGTGGATAGAGTATTATCCAGTGTGGTAGAGAAAAAATACAGCGAAGGAAATATGAGATACTCTTACAAAATTGTACGAGGCCAAGTCACTATACAACAAAATCTTCTTGAAAAGGAAACTCTATACTCTTCGAATGACGGAATCTACAATGGTGACCGACCACATCAACACCTTGAAAACTCTATTTTCACAACTCACAACGTTGGGTCATAATATAGAGGAGAATGAACGTGCAGAGCTTCTACTTCAAAGTCTACCAAATTCATATGATCAACTCATCATCAACTTGACGAACAATAATCTAGCGGACAGTCTAGTTTTCGACGATGTTGCAGCCTCTGTATTAAATGAGGAGAGCAGGCGGAAAAATAAAGAAAACAGACAAGCAAATTCGCAGCAAGCGGAGGCGCTATCGGTGACAAGAGGGAGATCAACGGAACGTGGCCCCAGTGGGAGTCATAATCATGGTAGATCAAAATCCAGAAGTAAGAAGAATGTTAAATGCTACAACTGTGGCAAGAAATGGCACGTCAAGAAAGAGTGTTGGAGTAACCAGAATAGAAAAAAAGGGCAAAGAACTTGAGTCATCAAATGCTCAAGGGTGTGTAGCAAGTACCTCGGATGATGGCGAAATTCTCTACAGCGAGGCAACAACTGTTTCAGAAGGCAGAAAACGACTATCTGATGTCTAACTTATAGACTCAGGAGCTACCTGGCACATGACCTCTCGGAGAGAATGGTTCCACACATATGAACCTATCTAAGGAGGATATGTATATATGGGAGATGATCATGCCTTAGAGATCGCTGGTATTGGTACTATCAAAATCAAAATATTTGATGGTACAATTCGTACAATTGGGGAGGCACGACATGTCAATGGCCTGAAGAAAAATCTATTGTCTTTGGGAAAACTGGATAGTCATGGGTACAAAACTTATGTGGAGAATGAAATTATGAAGATTGTTAAAGGAGTGCTTGTATTGATGAAGGCAGAAAGGATCAGTACTAATCTATTCATGTTTAAAGGAAAAACACTACAGGAGGCTGATGCGTGTGTCGCATCAAATGGAGAAGAGTCAACGATGATGTGGCATCTCAAACTTGGCCACATGTCAAAACAAGGTTTGAAGATTCTCTCTGAGCGAAAATTGCTTCCGGGGTCCAAATCGGTAAGTTTACCATTTTGCGAGTATTGTATTACAAGTTAGCAGCATAGATTAAAATTAAGTAGATATATTATTAGAAGTAAATGCATTCTAGACTTGATTCATTCTGATGTTTGGGAATCACTAGATATATCCATGGGAGGTGCAAAGTACATGGTGACTTTCATTGATGATTATTCCAGAAGATGTTGGGTGTATCCAATTAAGAAAAAGTCAGATGTATTTCCAATGTTTAAGGAATACAAAGCACGAGTGAAACTTGAATCTGATAAAAAGATCAAGTGCTTGAGGACAGATAATGATGGAGAGTATACAGACGGCGAGTTTCTTGCTTTCTGTAAGCAAGAAAGTATTCAAAGGCAGTTCACGGTGGCATACACTTCCCAACAAAATGGAGTGGCAGAGCGGATGAATAGAACAGAACGGATAAGAGCTATGTTGAGGACTGCTGGTCTACCCAATTTATTCTGGGCAGAAGCAGCAAAAACTGTCAGTTATATAGTAAATCGATCACCATCTACAACTATTGGGCTAAAGACAGCGATGGAGATGTGGACTGGAAAACCAGCTGATTATTCCTACCTACATGCATTTGGATGTCCTGTGTACGTGATGTACAATGCCCAAGAAAGACCGAAGAAGGATGCAAAATCTAGAAGATGTATCTTCTTGGGGTATGCTGATGGAATAAAGGGGTATTGTCTGTGGGACTCCACTGCCCACAAGATCGTCATTAGCAGAGATGTTATCTTTATAGAAGATCAACTACAAAGAGGAGATGAGGATGATAGCAGTGTAAAAGAAAAGTTAGAGACTATACTGGTATATGTGGAAAATAATCCAGAAGATTCAGATTCTTCTGAAGCAGCACCAGAGCACGAAGAACAAGAACCAATCGAGTCTGAGGCTCCAGAAGTTCATCGGTTAACTCGTGAGAGACGACCACCAACGTGGCACTCAAAGTATGTCACAAAGATCAATGTTACGTACTGTTTTCTAACTCAGGATGAAGAGCCATCAACTTTCTATGAAGCTTTAAACAGCTCAGATGTTGCTTTGTGGATGACAACAATGCATGAAGAAATTGAAGCTCTACACAAGAACAAGACATGGGAACTTATACCACTACCACACGGAAGAAAAGCCATTGGAAACAAATGGGTCTACAAGATCAAACGTGATGGCAATGATCAAGTGGAGCGGTATCGTGCAAGATTTATGGTGAAAGGATATGCTCAGAAAGAAAGTATTGACTTCAATGAGATATTTTCTCTGGTGGTTCGACTTACAACAGTCAGAGTAGTCTTGGCGATGTGTGCTATATTTGACTTACAGCTTGAGCAGTTAGATATGAAAACTGCATTTCTTCATGGAGAACTTGAAGAAAAAATATATATGCTCCAACCAGAAGGTTTTGTAGAAATAGGAAAAGAGAACTTGGTTTGCAGGTTGAACAAATATCTATACGATCTCAAACAAGCGCCGAGGTGTTGGTATAAGAGATTTGATTCCTTCATCATGAGCCTTGGATACAACAAACTCAGTTCAGACCATTGTGCATATTACAAAAGGTTTGAAGATAATGATTTCATTATTTTGTTGTTGTATGTGGATGACATGTTGGTAGCAGGCCCCAACAAAGATCGAATCCAAGAATTGAAGGCACAGTTGGCTAGAGAGTTTGAAATGAAGGACTTGGGACCAGCAAACAAGATTCTAGGGATGTAAATTCACCGAGACAGAAAATAACAGGAAGATTTGGCTTTTTCAGAAGAACTACTTGAAAAAAATCTTGCGACGCTTCAACATGCATGATTGTAAGCCAATTTCTACCCCACTTCCTGTTAATTTCAAATTATCCTCAAATATGTGTCCTAGCAATGAAGCAGAGAGGAATGAGATGTCTCGAGTACCGTATGTATCAGCAGTGAGAAGTTTGATGTCTGTTATGATATGTACAAGACCAGACATTGCACAAGCAGTGGGGGCAGTCAGTCGATACATGGCGAATCCTTTTGGAGAGCATTGGATAGTTGTGAAGAGGATTCTGGGATACATCAAAGGAACCTCAGATGTTGCATTATGTTATGGAAGATCAGAGTTTACTATCAAGGGCTATGTGGATTCAGATTTTTCAGGAGACCTTGATAAAATGAAATCCACTATTGGTTATGTGTTTACACTTGCAGGAGGAGTTGTAAGTTGGGTTTCGAAACTGTAGACCGTTGTGGCTTTATCTACAACAAAAGCAGAATACATGACAGCTACACAAGCTTGCAAGGAAGCTATTTGGATACAAAGATTATTGGAGGAGCTCGAGCACAAACAACAGAAAATTCATGTGTTTTGTGACAGTTAAAGTGCCGTGCACATTGCAAGGAATTTAGCCTTTCATTCCAGGACAAAGCACATAGGAGTTCAGTATCACTTCATTCGAGAAGTAGTGGAAGATGGAAGTGTCGATTTGCATAAAATCCATACGAAGGAGAACCTAGCAGATGTTTTGACTAAGCCAATCAATACTGACAAGTTTGTCTGGAGTAGATCCTCTTGTGGCCTAGCAGAAACATAGGCAACATGATTATGGTGAAGCAAAAAAAATGGTGTGGAGATTGATTGTTTTTCAATGTAATCTCTAAGTGGCAGAATGTCAAAGTAAGCACTTAAAAGTCAGCACCAAATTTGGTACTTGACTTTGGTGCCAGCAAATCAAAGAAAATGGAGAACATAGCCCACAAAATTTGAAAGCTAGATTGACAAATTGAAACCACGCGGATTGACGAAATTGAAGCCATAATTATTGGGCTAAAATCGTTGATTTTCTTGGCCACTATTTTGCTATAAATAGAAGTGCAGATGAAGAGCTAAAGCATTCCATTAAGAGAAAGAGCAATTTAGCATTTTTGAGAGAGAGTTTAGAGAGCTTGAAATTATAAGCTCTTGTTATAGTGGATTTGAGGGTTTTGATGTATTGGGGTTTTGGGAAGTGAGCTAAAATACTATAATACTTGTAACTCATTTTTACTAGTAAAATATTTCCTTCTGTTTTCGCCCGTAGACGTAGGCTAAAAGCCGAACCACGTAATTTTCTAGTGTCTTCTTTGTGCTTGTTCTTTATTTTTCTGCCAATTTTTTTTAGCTGCAGTCATACTTTACCTATCAATTTCCTAACAAAGAGAACGCACTTAAAAAGAAATTAAAGCAAGCTGATGATACAATCAGTAGATTATATAGTATGCTATAGCAAGAGAGAGTTCTTTCATATATACATACGATAATCATTAAAAATAATAAATAATGTTTGGTGGGATATTATAGCATGATCTGTCATATCCAAGCGAGGAGTTAACCTTCTCATAAGTGAGGAGCAATGTGACGTTCGAGAGCAGGAGTCTTATCCTTGAGTATGAGGAGACCATTTGCTGGGACCATAATACGAATAAGTTCCTTGCTAGACGTTGAGAACATTTCCTACTGGGGCTAAATCAACAAACCCAGTCCACGACAGTTAAATAAGACATGCGCTATTATCCGAGAATCCAGGCACGAAGCCCACTTAGGTACGACCACCACGTTCAAGCATCCACTTTCGGGAATTCCGACAAAGTGGCGAACGTGAGTCAAAGAGGGCCGAATTCTCATGGAGGCTATAAAAGGGGCAATCAAAGAAGGTAAAAGGGTTGGACACTAAGACATTAAAAAATTAACTAAAAGAAAATCCAGAGGGCATTCTTATTGAAACCTCGGGAGAGTTCAGACAGATTATAGTACTTTAGAAATAGTTATAGAGCCACCAGATTAGTGGCAAGGAGTTTCCACAGTAAACCCAGATTGCTGCCTTGGGCGTTGGAGGGTTTACGCCGGGAAAATCCCTGCGTGCTCTGACTAGTTTTTGTGTGTGCAGGAGCTTAAAGAGGAAAAGCAGCAAGCCTTCTGGTCTGATACATCTAGAAGGAGCAGCGCGAAATCATCCCCAATCAACTACAAATTCAATTGTTGAGGAAGATAGGACGCCTGCGAAATCATCTATTGAGGACCAATACAGAGCGATGAATTTTTTTGTTATCTTGTTAACAATAAATAAGGTAAGTTGATATTTTCACATTTTTTAAGATAAATTAAATATGGTTATTCTAAATAAGATAATTAAACTTTGCCTCTCCTTTTCGTTTTAAGTCATAGAATCTTGTGACTCGTCTCTAACTCTTTGTACTAATATAAATATTACTAACAATGAAGTAAGTATTCGCAGTAAATCTACAGCTTTCAAAAGTTTGACCATAGGTTTAGGACAAGCAAATATTCTATTGTATTACATTATGTAAAACCAATGACAAATATTCTACGTACTAATATTAAATTTAACGTGAAAATCAACATTTTTTTTTCTCTTGTGATAAGTAGCTTTTATTTATAAAAATGCTCACCTAAAAATACACCCAACAATACAACTCATGCGCCTAAGAATATTGAGTGCATGGGTTCGAGTGGCCGGAGCTTGAATTTTTCTCTTAGTAGAGGTTTACTTATCTCCTCATATTTAGGATAGAATCGATCTCCCTCTAATATTAAATAAGAGTCGACCAGTAATAAGTGAGATCAACTTTCGGGCTGTACCACATTAGAATTATTAAGAAAAGTCCCAATTTATCTCTAATTATAATATATCAGTATATAAAAAAAAACACATAATTTTATATAGTTTAAACTTTAAAGAAATGTATTGGTGTCCACCTGTATTGAAACTTAAATTAAAAAAAAAAAAGGATTGAGTTTTAAAATCCGAATTTAATAGCTTTAAATTATACACATTACACAACTTCAAAATGTGGCTTACTCAACGATCGGAACTTCATAGCAGCTGACTTCTCTAGTAGCGAAAACAGAGGAACTCTCTACTCGGCCCCTGCAGCAGAGTGAACAAAGGTGATTTTGTGATTAGAAAAATTTGAATTTGCAAGTTTAATATTACAAATTAAATCAAGCATTAAACAAGTGACATTTTATTTATTCAAATAACCGGGTTACAGACTACCACTGGCATAGGAAAATGAAGACATAAAAACAATGAATACAAAAGATTAATTACATGAAAGAGAGCAATAAATTTATCCGAGTCTTTTAGCAACATCAACAATTGTTGGCCTGGAATAGACTCGGATTGCAAAAGATCAAACAATTAGGCAACAAATTGTTTATGAACTACGATATATCATGATGTGATATTTGTAATAACGGTAGGTCTAGCAAACCAACGTGAATGCATGAAATTGCAATAGCTATTTCAATTGCAATCTTTAGCCTGTTTCTCAATAGTAGAGTCTCAAAAGTCAAACTGATCTGGTCGAGGGCCATGAATACGATCAGCAAGAGTTCCACTTGCTAAAAATCAAAAAAAGGAATGTGAATTTCAGTCCCTAAGCAATATCCGATCAACTTCAAAATATTTCTATGACTAATTTGTGATCCAAACACATCGCAGCTAATACAATTAGCTTTAAAATATGATTGTAACACATTTGTGCTGCATATGTGATGTTGTTAATACAAATTTTGTATGCACGAGGACGATATTCATGACCATGAAACTGCATAAAAGACATTAGGCACTCCTCGTACATTGTATACAGTTTATAGCTAGTGTCTTCTGCTAAAACATTTTTCTGGTCACTCTTCTAGTACACTCGCGCCATTCCCCATCATCAAAGTTCTTTTACCTTTCGACCAAAGCTTGAATTTTCTTAAAATCCAACTCATATCCATAAACCCACCAAAATACCATCAGTAGATTGTATAAATATATAAAGCAAGAGGGAGTTCATTCATATACATGATAGATATGTCTCATAGAATAAATAAATAAATAAATAAATAAATAAAACTCTTAATCATCCGCAGGGGTGCACAGAATCTGCACACATAATGGCTCCTGCGTAAATGCGACGATCTGCAGAATGAAAGACACGGGGAAAAGCAGAAGCAAGCAAATAAAATCTAACACAATATACACACTGATCCTTTGACCTTTGTAATGTCACAGTCACATGGTTATGTTTTGTCTTGAAACAAATTCAAAGTTGAGCAGCAAGCTAGAGTGAATGCAAACCAGCATAAAGAATACAATGGCAAATGAAGATGTCTCTAAATAACAGCAAGATACATGGCGTAAAGACTCACAATTTAGAATGTCACTTGCCAACATACATATATTTGAAGATTAAACTAACAGATCGGTGTATTTAACTGAGTTGCTTTGCCGTGTGACAACAACGATTGTTGGCTTATCTTCTGGTGATTCATTAATGCACTTGAAGGTAAGTTATTGAAAATAACAATAGGATCTACAAAATCACTGAATCTGTTTCTTTTCAACAAGTCTCTTTTCATATTTTATCCAAAACTAATCTTTCATGTGAGTTAACTCTATTCTCTGTCCAGTCAAAAACTCACATAGAACCACACCAAAAATTAAATATCATACTTCTCATTTTTGTTTTTTGTTTTTTGGGAAGACATACTTCTCATTTAGAGAGCCTGCTCTAGCACACTCAACGAGGGTGTACGTGTACCTGTTGAAGGAAATTTCAGCCATCTATGAAGATAGAGAACAGAGGAGCTTTGCAGTTGGTGCCTTCAGTATTCATGTGATTCTATACATCCATGAATTATTTAGTTAAGTATACAGTTCTCTAAGACTGGGAAATTTCAAATCAATGAAAATCATCTAATGGAAGTTCTAGAATAGAATATATTAAGTTTGTTCAACATACTCCTCTGCTTCCACAAGGACTAATCAATGAAAGCATGAAAGCCAAACAAAAAACAACTAACCTTTTGTTTATATAACAGGGTATATAACAGGTTACAAGTAATGAAATGGAAACTGAAAACATGAAAACAAGAAATATGAAAAAGTTGTTTACATGAAAGAGCAATAAATTTGTCTGAGTTTTTTTGCAACATCAACCATTGTTGGCCGATCTACCGGTGATTGTTTGAGACATTCAGAAATAAGTTGTGCATAAGCATGCAATTGCTGCTCTTTCCGAAGACATAATATGTCTTGAATAATAATACGATCTACTATCTCGGTAAAACTATTGTCTTCAATAAATTTCTTAAAATATTCCTCCAAAGAACAGGTGAGATTGTGTGCAGCCTGCACAAGGTCAGAAATAATCTGTCCCGACAAAAGCTCAAATAGAAATGCACCAAAACCAAAAACATCCGACTTTTCATTGAAAACACCTGTCCTCATGTACTCAGGTGCACAATATCCCATTGTTCCCATCACTCTATCAGTAACGTGGGTTTCACCTTCAGGAATGGATATGGATAGTGAAAAATCAAACAATTTTGCAACATTTTCTTCAGTGAACAAGATATGTGCTGTCTTGAAATCTCTATAAACGATTGGCCTGGGAAATCCAAAGTGAAGATAAGCAAGTGCATGAGCAATATCCATTGCAATCTTTAACCTATGTTTCATTAGTAATGGTTCGATCTGAGGTTGAGAAGCACTTAAAATGCGATCACGAAGATTCCCATACTCTACAGATTCAAAAGCCAGAATGGGAATTGGAGTCTCTAAGCAGCATCCAATTAGCTTTAAAATATGTTTGTGGCTCATTTGTGCTGCATAGACAATGTTGTTAATACAACTTTCGTATGCAGGAGGACTGTCTACACTATCTTCAAACTTCATAACAGAAATTAGGCGCTCCTGCCAAAAGCCCTTGTACAATTTATACATGCTGTCCTGTTTTATAAACTTTCTCTCGTCATAGTTGTTAGTTGCAATCTCGAGTTCTTTAGCAGAAAAGATACGATAAGGGTTGTATTTACCATGAGAAGACGCTATCAACTTTTTTAGTACGGTCGCGCCATTCCTCGTCATCAATGCTCTTTTATCAGTCTTGTCCTTGAATTTTCTCACAATTGAACCCATCTACAAGTAGAAACCAACTCAAATATTACAAGCAGTTCGTTTTTGTTATATACTACCATTTCATTCATAGATATATAGCAGTAAAATAAAAAACAAATAAATAAAAAAAGAGAGCGAAGCTGCTGAATGCTGATGACAAGAAGAGGAGTATCTGTGGCTGTGTACATACGGCAAATCGATTAATTAAGAAAACGATATGCTTGATCTTGATCTTTATCATTACTACTGCAAGAGTTAGTTCAGATTCTGCTGTTTGATTAAATTGAATCATCTGAATAAGTAAAAAGTTCTTTTTTTTAAAAAAAAATCATGAATAAGTATAAAGTTTGTCAGTTCGTTTGTCTGATTCACGCATGTGAAAATACAAGAAGTCTTCCTCTAGTCGACTGAGGATATCCGACGCAAGAGGGTAAGAAATAGTCCACCTCGCTAAGCGTGGAATTAATTCTTTTATAATGATTTCTATTTTTTGATAAATATTTTTAAGAAATAGGAACATGAAACACATATGTGATGTAAATAAAAGTAAAACAGATAAAACAAAAAAATATGTAAAAATCTTAAGAAATAAGAACATAAAACTAATATTAATAGGTAGCAAATTTACTAATGCAACAGTTTATTTATATATAATGATAAAAGTAAACTTAATTTACATAAAGAGAACGTACTTAAAAAGAAATTAAAGCAAGCTGATGATGACAATTGACAAAAAGCTAGGATGTACCTGTGGACGCCGAGAGATTTGATCTTTTGAGAGATGTTGTTGTAATTTCTCAAGCAAAATTTGAACAAAAATGTAAGCTTCTAAGAAATTCGGAAGTCAACCATAGATTATGCAAAGTCGAGAGAAAGATAATTGTATAATATCATAAATGCGGTCACCAACAGGAATGGCAAATTAGTCATTTCAAATTGGATATCCATATACTCAATTGATTGAATAATATATATCCAAAATCTATTCAAATTGGATATATGAATAATACCCCTTTTTTGGCCATATACAACCTTTTCTTTGTAGTTGAACAAGAAAACCTCTTCCTCAATTCATCTGACATGGATTCACAACCGATATCAGGATTAGAATTAATAAAACCATACAATTTCTGAGCTATCCATCTACTAGTTACTTTAGGATTCTTAAACAGCTCTTTGCACTTATGTTCACCACCTTTTAAAGTTTTAATCTGGAATGTAACTTTGTCAACCAATAAAGATGCATGGATTCTCCATGGACATTCCTTTCCTTCTTTGTCCTTCCCAGCACACACGACTGTAACTCTACATTTGTCATTCTTTTTCCTTTTCAAAACTCTTGACTCTTGAATAGGCCAATTTCCTTCCTTGTCGGTTTTGACATCTACTGCAAGACTACGTTTCCAATAGAAAAAAATTTATAGCGAGAAAAGTTGTTATGAGTTTTAAAAAAGCAAGTCACTTAAGTTCTTAAAGCGAGAGTTTTAAATAATATTAGGGTTAAAATATGTTTTTGCCATTATGGATCTAGAATTAATAGTAACGGAGGTGATGACAAGGGTGTTTTGAGCCATTTTTAAAAATATAGAGACTAAACGGATACTAATATTAAAATATAAAAATTAAATGAGCTTTTACCCGTAGTTTGACCATAGGTCTACGATAAACAAATGTTCCATTGTCGATAACACTTGGCAATACTATTTTAAATAGCTTTTATTTGTAAAAACGCTGACCTAAAAATACACCCAACAATACTATTGAATAAAATACACCACATTGTTTTATTTAATAAATATAAATATTATATAAATAATGTAATCTATGCAGTAGACTAATAATATTAAAATATTTTAATAAATTTAAAATATGTAAATTTTTATATTTATTTTAATAATATATTTATATTTATTGTACATATTTTAAATAAATATTTGCATTAAATACATTTTACAATTAAAAAAACTCACCTAATAATGTTAAAATTATTATTTTTCATAATATTCAAAATAACTTAATTTTTAATACACTTGTTTTAATATTATGAATCTATTTTTTATATAATATAATATATTAGATTGTAAAATATTGAAATTATTTTACAATGTATATATTATTACATTTATTTTAATGTTATATTTCTATTTGTTATAAACCATTAGAGTTGAGTTTTTTGAAATAATAGAGATAAATGGTATTATAGTTAAAAGAGAGTTTTGGTGCCCCTTTTTTAAAAACTTGAGGGAGTTAGTGACCATTTTTTCAAACTTTGAAGTGTAGATGTCCTTTTTTTTCTTTAATTTAAAGAAATCTATTCGTGTTTGCTCATAAACAGACCTAGTTAAGGCTCAAGAGGGGCCTAAGGAGCTTCTGAGCCATTATTTTTTTTAAAAATGTACTATAAGTCCGTTCTAAAAGAGTTAAATAAAAAGAATTTGGGTACATTTTCTATATAACCAAATACTTATAGTTTAATGATAAGAGTGCTATTCAGTGGTTTTGTAAACTTTGTTCAAATTCCAATAGTGATATAACTATTTTGTGGAGATTACTTACATAAAAGAACTTTTATGTATGTGGCCACAATGAACTTCAACATTGAAAATAAATGATTTATTATTATTATTATTTTTAAAATTTAAAAAAATAATAGAGTTTGAGTTTTTAAGAATTTAAATATGTTTAAGTGAATAGTAAAAAAATTAAATTCCCCAAATTAAATAAAAAATTTTTAACTAACTCTGCCTCCTTTAAGTTTTCGGCCCGCCACTGTGTACACTTGTACTGACACTTAAATACTAAGGAAATACAAATTCGGTTGAGTGAGACTGATAATAAAATCCGAATTTAATATCTTTATACACATTACACAACTTCAGCAAGTGGCTTAAGTTGTTTTTTTTTTTTAAGTTAATGGATTAATTTTAATCAATTAAATCATTAAGTTTGTTTGCTTTTTCAACTTAATGGTTTAATTGACTTAATTTTAATCAGTTAAGTCATTAAATTTATTTTTTTTAACTTAATGAAAATTTTTAGTCATTAAATCATTAAGTTATTAAGCCAATTTTTTTAGTTTTTTGCTTAATCTAAAAAATCTTAAGAATATCATTAAAAGATATTCTCCAAAATATCCCTATTTAATTAATTAATTTTTATCATTACCAAAATAAAATTTGCACTATTACCATCTTTATAACTTGTGATAAAGTCGTATACTATTTTTTATTTTCTTCAAATTAGCATTATTTATTTTCATAATTTTTTATGAATATTTTTCATATAAAAACAACGTGAACGACAAGAAAATCGATTAACATATACTAATTTAGAATATAAAGTGTTATATTCAATTGAATATGATTTATGTTGTGATAATATATTATCTTATTTAAATTCTTTGAGATGTTTATTATTTGTTTAACATTTATAATTTGAACGGGCAAAAAACTAAGAATACTAATTTTCAGATTAATTTGATTTGGATTTCAGACTAATTTAGATCTATTTAAATTTCTGATAAAAAAATAAATGCCACCTTAATCAACAACTAAAACGTCATAGTAGCTGACTTCTCTAGTTGCTTATTTAATTCCATAATGCAGATAAACAAAACAGAGGAACTAACCCCTGCATCAAGAGTGAACAAATTGATTTTGTGCTTAGAAAATATTCAATTTGCAAGTAAGTTTAATATTACAAATTAAATCAAGCATTAAACTAGCAACATTTGTTTTTTCAAATAACCGGGTTACAATACTACTACTGGCATGGGAAAATGAAAACACGAAAACAATGAATACAAGATTAATTACTGAGTTTTTTTGCAACATCAACCATTGATGCCCTATCTACCAATGATTCGTTGAGACATACAAAGATAAGCTCTGCAGAAGCTTGCAATTGCACCTCTTTCTCAAGAAATGATATCTCTTGAACAATTATAGGATTTGCTATCTCAGTAAATCTATTATCTTCAAAATATTTCACAGAGACCAACCATTGCCAAGATCTCAGATGTCCTGTCTCAAAAGCTCAAATAGAAGTACACAAAAACTAAAAACATTGGACTTCTCATTGAAAACACTTGTCCTCGTATACTTAGGGGCACAATATCACCATTTTCCTGTCATTGCATCCGTAATGTGGGTTTCACCTTCAGGAATGGACATGGATAATGAGAAATCAAACAATTTTGCAATATTTTTCTTCATTGAATCCAATGTGACGATATGCAAGTGGGTTAACAATTTCCATTGCAGTCTTTGACCTATGTTTACCATTAGAAGACTATTATGAGACAAGTATTTTGCATAACAAACCTATGTGACACTTAGACAGCTCTAGCATGAAAGTTGTTAAGTAAGCTTGATGAACTTCTCAAACTATCTTAACAAAGATGCATGTGGAAAAGTTAAAGAGAAGAGAGAGAGTAATATAGCCAAAGAGAGAATTTTATTACTTGAAAGAGAGTGTGTACAAGAGAGCTACACAAATAAGCTTGAGTTGCCTATGTAGCGTATGCAAATGACAAATGTCATGCTCTATTTAAAGATAAGACTTACCTAAATCTAGAGAGTTCCATGCAACTTGCACAACTTGCATAACTTGCTAAAATATCTCCACTAAGTTCTAAAGAATTCTAGGGCCTAGAAAATTCTACATACAAATCTTATGTTGAAAATCTAGAATTCCTAGTTATGTACAAATGTAGAGTGTTGTAAAAAATTCTAGGATTGGGCGGGGCTTGCTCAATTCGGCTTGCAGATTTGGGCTCTTGGGCTTGAAACTTTGGGTGGCCCATTACTTAGCGCACGTCAGCTCACCAATTTTAGGGGTGGCTCGTTTACTTGGCGCATCCCGACTCGCCAATTTAACCTTCTTTGGGATTCAAGCCGCTTGTGACAAGACGCTATCAACTCTTTCAGTACAATCGCGACATTCCTCATTATCAAAGTCCTAAGAAAAATATATTTATAATATCATTGACACAGGAACCAAAATGGCACTGTGCGTACACTGCAATTTCTCAAGGGTATACTTGTATGTTGTTTTATATAATGTGAACTTCAATTCACCCATACAATGGTAATGTGAAAATCTCAATTTATAAGTTCAAAGGATAAGGGCCAATGGTGGTGTTTTGATGTACTTTTCTTTATTATCTTCTTAATTTTTTCACATGTTTTGAATAAATTAAAGATTGTTATTCTAAATAAGGGAATTGAAATTTGCCTAAGAAATTTGTCAAATTGAAATTTGTCCTAGAATCTCGTGACTCCTCTCCGGCTCTTTGTAATAATATAAATATTAATGACAATGAAGTACTTATTTCCAATAAATCTATAGCTTTCAGAATTTTGACCATAGGTCTACGGCAAGCAAATATTCTATTGTCAGATAATATTTATACCATAGGAGCTGGCTAAGTTACAGATTCTGTAACATACAGATCCAACTTAGCCAGCTCCTGATTGGTTAGCTAGCTACCAAACAAAAACAATTGCATGCTTTTTCTCCATATGCAGGACAGGTGTGGTGCATGCATTGGGTGCGTATGTTACAGAATCTGTAAGGTAGACAGGTCCCCATACCATAATGTAGAACCCATGACAAATATTCTGTCAATATAAAACTTAAAAGTTAAAAGCACCAAATTCTTTTTATTGTGATAAGTAGCTTTTATTTATAACAACGCTGGCCCAAGAATTACACCCAACAATACCACTCAATAAAATACTCCACACTGTTTTACTTTGTTTAAAGAAATCTATTGGGGTCCACCTGCATTAAAACTTAAATATTAAAAGAAATTCAAATAGGTTGATTAAGGGTGATACTAAAGTCCGAATTTAATAGCTTTAGGAACATTACACAACTTCAACATGTGACTTAGTTAAGTCAACGATGGAAACTTCATAATAGCTGACTTCTTTAGTAGCTTATTTTAATTCCGGAATGCTGATAAACGAAACAGAGGACCTCTCTACTCGGGCCCTGCAGCAGAGCGAACAAAGAGATTTTGTGCTTAGAAAATATTCAACTTGCAAGTAAGTTCGATATTACAAATTAAATCAAGCATTGAACTCGTAACATTTTGTTTATTCAAATAACCGGGTTACAGTACTACTACTGGCATTGGAAAATGAAAACATGAAAACAATGAATACAAAAGATTAATTACATGAAAGAGAGCAACAAATTTGCCTGAGTCTTCTTGCAACATCAACCATTGTTGGCCTATCTATCGGTGATTCATTGAGACATTCAAAGGTAAGTTGTGCGGAAGCATGCAATTGCTGCTCTTTTTCAGTGCATGATAGGTCTTGAACAATTATAGGATCTACTATCTCAGTAAATCTATTATCTTCAAAATAGTTCTTCAAGTATTCATTGAAAGGATAGACAAGATCATGTGCATCCCTAACAAGATCCAAGATGCCCCGTCCAGTCAAAAGCTCAGATAGAAATGCACCAAAACTATAAACATCCAACTTTTCACTGAAATCACATGTTGTAACGTACTGAGGTGCCAAATGTCCATATGTTCCCATCACTGTGTCAGTAATGTGGGTTTCACCTTCGGGAATGGATATGGATAGTGAAAAATCAAATAATTTTACAACATTTTCTTCGCTGAACAAGATATGTGATGTCTTGAAATCTCTAAAAACAATTGGCCTGGGGAATCCGAAGTGAAGATAAGCAAGTGCATTAGCAGCATCCACTGCATCCTTTAATCTACGTTTCAATAGTAATGGTTCAAAGTGAGTTTGAGGAGCGCCTAAAATACGATCCCAAAGAGTCCCATGCTGTACATATTCAAAAACTAGAATGGCAATTGGAGTCTCTAAGCAGCATCCAATTAGTTTTAAAATATGATCGTGGCTCATTTGTGCTGCATATGTGACATTGTTAATACAACTTTCGTGCCAAAACCCCTTGTACATTGTATACAGGCTATAGCTAGTGTCTTCTGCTAAAAACATTTTTCTGGTCATAGTTGTTGGTTTCTTGCTTGAGTTCTTGAGCAGAGAAGATACGATAAGGAATATATTTACCATTAGAAGATGCTATCAACTCTTGTAGTACACTCGCGCCATTCCCGATCATCAAAGTTCTTTTACCTTTCGACCAAAGCTTGAATTTTCTTAAAATCCAACTCATATCCATAAACCCACCAAAATACCATCAGTAGATTGTATGAATATATAAAGCAAGAGGGAGTTCATTCATATGTCTCATTGAAAAAATAAATAAATAAATAAAACTCTTAATCATCCACGGGGGTGCACAGTATCAGCACATATGATGGCTCCTACGTAAATGCAACAATCTACAGAATTAAAGTCACGGAGAAAAGCAGAAGCAAGCAAATAAAATCTAACATAATATACACACTGATCCTTTGACCTTTGTAATGTCACAGTCACATGGTCATGTTTTGTCTTGCAACAAATTCAAACTTGAGCAGCAAGCTAGAGTGAATGCAAACCAGCAGAAAGAATACAATGGCAAATGAAGATGTCTCTAACTAACAGCAAGATACGTGGCGTAAAGATTCACAATTTAGAATGTCACTTGCCAACATACATATATTTGAATATTAAACTAACAGATAGGTATATTTAACTGAGTTGCATTGCCGTGTGACAACAACGATTGTTGGCCTATCTTCTTGTGATTCATTAATGCACTTGAAGGTAAGTTATTTACTTATTTTCAATAACAAAAGGATCTACAAAATCACTGAATCTGTTTCTTTTCAACAAGTCTCTTTTCATATTTCTTTTCAACAAGTCTCTTTTCATATTTTATCCAAAGCTAATCTTTCATGTGAGTTAACTCTATTCTCTGTCCAGTCAAAAACTCACATAGAACCACACCAAAAATTAAATATCATACTTCTCATTTTTGTTTTTTGTTTTTTGGGAAGACATACTTCTCATTTAGAGAGCCTGCTCTAGCACACTCAACGAGGGTGTACATGTACCTGTTGAAGGAAATTTCAGCCATCTATGAAGATAGAGAACAGAGGAGCTTTGCAGTTGGTGCCTTCAGTATTCATGTGATTCTATACATCCATGAATTGTTTAATTTAGTGTACAGTTCTCTAAGACTGGGAAATTTCAAATCAATGAAAAATCATCTAATGGAAGTTCTAGAATAGAACATATTAAGTTTGTTCAACACACTCCTCTGCTTCCACAAGGACTAATCAATGAAAGCATGAAAGTCAAACAAAAAAACAACTAACCTATAGTTTATATAACAGGTTACAAGTAATGAAATGGAAACTGAAAACATGAAAACAAGAACTATGAAAAAGTTGTTTACATGAAAGAGCAATAAATTTGTCTGAGTTTTTTTGCAACATCAACCATTGTTGGCCGATCTACCGGTGATTCTTTGAGACATTCAAACATAAGTTGTGCAGAAGCATGCAATTGCTGCTCTTTCCGAAGACATAATATGTCTTGAATAATAATACGATCTACTATCTCAGTAAAACTATTGTCTTCAATAAATTTCTTAAAATATTCCTCGAAAGGACAGCCGAGATTGCGCGCAGCCTTCACAAGGTCAGAGATAATCTGTCCCGTCAAAAGCTCAAATAGAAACACACCAAAACCAAAAACATCCGACTTTTCATTGAAAACACCTGTGCTTAGGTACTCAGGTGCACAATATCCCATTGTTCCCATCACTCTATCAGTAACGTGGGTTTCACCTTCAGGAATGGATATGGATAGTGAAAAATCAAACAATTTTGCACCATTTTCTTCATTGAACAAGATATGTGCTGTCTTGAAATCTCTATAAACGATTGGCCTGGGAAATCCAAAGTGAAGATAAGCAAGTGCATGAGCGATATCCATTGCAATCTTTAACCTATGTTTCATTAGTAATGGTTCAATCTGAGGTTGAGAAGCACTTAAAATGCGATCACGAAGATTCCCATACTCCACAGATTCAAAAGCTAGAATGGGAATTTGAGTCTCTAAGCAGCATCCAACTAGCTTTAAAATGTGATTGTGACTCATTTGTGCTGCATAGACAATGTTGTTAATACAACTTCCGTGTCCATCACGATTAGATTCTCGAAACCTCATAACAGAAATTAGGCGCTCCTGCCAAAATCCCTTGTACAATATACACCCCCAGTCTTCAGTTATAACGTTTTTCTGGTCATAGTTGTTAGTTGCTAGCTTCAGTTCTTGAGCAGAGAAGATACGATAAGGATTATATTTACCATTAGAAGACGCTATCAACTCTTTTAGCACACTCGCGCCATTTCTCATCATATTTTCTGTTTTACTATTATTAGTAGTCTCTCTGTCCTCCCTATTCTTGGATTTTCTCAAAATGGACCTCATATCTAAAAAGTAGAAACCCATTAAAATACAATTAGTTTATATAATTGAACACAGCAAATGAATTATATTTGTGTGTGTACAAAACTAAAAATTGTTGCTGTATGCTTCAAAACACATATGTGCATAGAAGTAAACTTAATTTGCAGGAAGAAATCGTATATACTGCAAACAAAAGGAAAAAGAAAGCAAGCTGCTGGCTGCAATGAGGATGTACCTGTGGACGGCAAATTGATAAATCTGATATCGAGATAACGCGCGGCTTGATCTCTGTGAACGTGGTGTGCACTCGCATATCATTCAAGTCAAAGGCAGAAGAAATCGGCCACCACGAAATTTCTGAGGAAGTCCTGCTTCTAGGGGTGATGACAGACAACCCCTCTTCACCAGCTGATGAGATTGCCCCCCAGTTATTTTGCGACACGTGTTCCCACGTGGCAACCACATTTGATCTCTAAAATTAAACATTTTTTATCTAAATGATTCTTATTGAATCAAAATAACTATCGCTTTCATTTGTCAGATCAGTCACATCAATCCACTGTCGATTGTCGAATGCTGCTTGGTCGAATAACGGCCACAAATCTTCACCTCATTTTTAGGCAATGGTTCGAGTTTTTCTGTTTGTTTTGTGTGGGTTTCTCCGGCTGATGAGGCAACTTTAAGAGCAAGTTCTGTAAAAGGTTGCATTAATCGTTGGTCTTCCAATTCCAGATGGACCAGATCTATTATCTCATTAAAGATATTACATTCAATATATTTCTTCACACAATGCAATAACTAATGACGATCTCCGGCTTCATCAAAATATTTCTTTTGAAATATCAACTAATTTTAGATTGTTTCCTCATCTTTGCAGTAGTGCGATCGTTTGGGAATTGAATTTGGATCCTCTGCTAGGTAGTTTCTCTTCTAGTCCTCTTAGGCTTTCAAAGATCCATTGACAAGTGTAATTAATAACATTAAATTATTGAGATTAAATCTTACTTTATAATCTTCTTTTTTTTAAAAAAAAAATCAAAGTTGATTGGTATGACTGGTTCAACACTCTAACTCCTTAAAAGAGGTCAAGAGTTTAAGTCTCGCTCTTGTATGGAGTCACCACTTTGGCCAATACTTTACCCCTTACGGGCCGACCCGGTGCGAGCGGGGATTAGTCTAGATTATGGTATTAGTTTGAATTGTGGTACGGAGTTAAAGGTATCTCCTACAGTTGATGCCTACTTGGAACCACCTCGTGGTTCAGAAAAAAAAAAAAAAAATCTTATTTTTTAACTCACGATCGCTCAATTTTTTTTTTTTCAATTATTTCCATTCTCTCCCTTCACAATATTGGAATTTTAATTGTTAGATTATGACTAAAGCAAGCTTGAGCGGCACACTTGCAATCCTTTGCTGCAAACTCGGAACAAAAAAGATGAGCTGCAACTCCATAAACAGTGCAGCGGTGAATAGGAAAATGAGCTCCTACACTACGACGGAAAACCAAAGAAGTCAAGCAAACACAACATGTGGACGGTTGTTCACCATAAGAAATATCTTCCATCCTTGAATGATGAGAAATAGGGAAATTAAATTTTTTTTTCAGAATTTCTTCTTTGATCTGGCAGCAGCTTTAATCCAATTTAGAGATGTCCTTCTTTGTCACTGAAAAGATGCACACAAGATAGCCAGAAGCCCCAGTGCCCAGTAATCCAAAAAAGAAAGGACGATAGCCCTAGGCAAGTTTGCTGTTTTGTTGTTTCTTTAATTTTACAGCTGCTGTTTTGAATTCTTTAAAACCACTATAACTAAAATTTTAATTTCGTGAAGGGAGAAAATTTCTCAATAAGTAGAGGAAAAACTTTTGAGTTACCATGAGTTTTAAAATAAGATTGCAACGTAAAATTTAATGTCAGCTCTTTAATTTCACTAATTATACATGTGGGTTCACCTATGTTGCAACGGATGTAAGGTACTCTAATTTTTGTCTTATATGATTTAACTAATGTTAAATTTTACTGAGCTCCTTATACTCTTTTTTATTTATAAAATACTAAGAATTAATATGATACTTTTTACTTAAATACACTATTAAAATTTTATTTAGCACCTTATACTCTTTTTATTTATTATTTTTATAAGTATTGAAGTACTTATTTGGATTACATCCAAGACATATTAATCCACGTAAAACACTAATATCAACAAAAAGACAATAATGCCCTTATATTTATAAATTAAAAATAAAATTTAAGATCTTTCCCTCGTTCCTCTCGCCTTCAGCTCTATCATCATCACTCCTCACATTCATCTTCAGCTCCATCATCATGATCTTCACCTTCATCTTCACATATTTTAAACATATGGAATGTTGATGAAATGATTTTTTTTTCCCTAAATTTTCTAAAAATTTCATGGCAATCACTTCAATTCTAAACTCAAATCGGCCGCCCCTGTCAAAGCAAATTGTAATTTGCTTTGATGCCATCTTGTCCATTACAATGTCATCAAATCCCTTAGCTTCAGACCCATTATTCCAAATCTTGATCCCAAACTCAATAGCCTTCAGCTAAAACATTTATTATGAACTCAACGACTCCAATTTTAACTAGCAGTAGCAAGAATAATTCAAGACTCCCTTCCAAACTCAATCTCAAAGTCCAACAATCTATAGGAGTGATGATGGTGGCTGTTCGTTTCCATTAGCATTGACAAATCCAAATCATTTGCAAGTTGCGGTTGCTGCTGCTCTTTTTCATTTTGGCGGGGCTATTCTTGTTCTTGTTTTTCAGTGGACAAATAATTGGTCTTAGCAAGAGGTTTCAGATCTTAATCATTTACTCATGAAGACAACAAAATCATTATTCGTTAGACATGACACTCAATAATGGAACTCTGATTAGTCACCTATAACAATAATGGCGCCGGAGGTGGTGGCTTGGCGTGGGTACGACGGAGCCGTAACCGATGCGTGGTCTTGTGAGGAGATATTGTTTGTGTTGCTTGTGGGTTTTTAAGCGACTTTAAGCATGGTTGTGGGTCACTAAGGTTGATGAAGATGAGACTTAACAATGGTGTGCTTTTGTTGCTGGCTGTATTGGTTAACTCCATTTTCTTCATTTTCTTCCACCTTTGTCAAGAAGGATAATTTGGTCTTTTTAAGACTCATAAGCAAATTATAAAATGAAAAGAGTGTAAGGTGCTCAAGTAAATTTGACAGTACTTAAAACATAAAAGATAAAAATTGGGGTATTGCAACACAGGTGAATCCTATGCATGTCGATGGATCTTTAAAAATTAAGAGAAAATACGGGGGATCCGAATCCAAAAGTAAAACAAGTGCTCTCCGGTCAACCAATTGTTTGTGAACGTTTCATTGCAGCTAAGTGGGACATTGGCCACACCGAAGTCTCTGTACGGATGAAGTTTTGGACGGGGCCTTTGCATCTTAATAAGAGTCCGTGTAAAATAAAAAGTACCCTTTTTTCGACACCCGTAGAAACTCCTTATGACACCCCGTTCCTAAAGATACTCATTTTAATAATTTAAAAGTCATTTAAATCTAATAACAGAACGATTATTTTAAAACCGTCCATATATTTTAATTTTTTCTTGATGAACTCCGTGCGTTGTTCCACATCGGGTTTGACTCAGTTTGCCTCAGTTTGCCTCAGTTTGCCTCATTAGCCCCTTTTTTTCTAGGTTGGAAGTACCAGAAACAAAAGAAATCTGTACTCAGTGTACCTCTTTCATAATTGATGAAAAAATTAGATTTAGGTTCTGTACCACATCAATCCGCTTCCGACAGCGCTGATGAAAGCATGATATACACAAGTAACTTTTTGTCTATTTGTGTAACCGACCACAACTGATAGCAGGTAAAAATGGAAACCTAAAATCAAGGAGTATAATTTAAAAAATTGCACCCAAGGGCGATAAATTTGTCTGAGTTTTTTTTTTTTTTTTTGGCTTATCTTCCGGTGAGTTGTTGACACATTCTAAGGTAAGTTGTGCAGAGGCATGCAATTGCTGCTCTTTCTCAATGCATGATATGTCTTGAACAATTATAGGAGCTGCTATCTCAGTAAATCTTTTATCTTCAAGATAGTTATTCAAATATTCATTGAAAAAACAGCCATGATCATGTGTATCCTTAAGAAGATCCCAGATGTCCTGTCCAGTTAAAAGCTCTCATAGAAATGCACCAAAACTAAAAACATCGGACTTTTCATTTAAAACACATATGCTTATGTACTCAGGTGCAGAATATCCCCGTGTTCCAATCACTCCGTCAGTAGTAATCTGGGTTTCACCTTCAGGAATGGATATGGACAGTGAAAAGTCAAACAATTTTGCAACATTTTCTTCATTGAACAAGATATTTTGTGTCTTGAAATTTCTAAAAACAATTGGCCTGGGGAATCCAAAGTGAAGATAAGCAAGTGAATTAGCAATATCCCTTGCAATCTTTAACCTGGATGGCTGGATTTCAATAGTAATGGTTCAAACTGAGGTGGAGTAGCGCCGAAAATACAATCACGAAGAGTCCCATACTCCACAGATTCAAAAACTAGAATGGGAATTGGAGTCTCCAAGCAGCATCCAATTAGCTTTAAAATATTCAACCAAGGATGTGCGGCACAAGAGGGAAAGAAATAGTCCACGTGGCTAAGCGTGGAATTAATTCTTTTATAATGATTTTTATTTTTTGAGAAATATGTTAAGAAATAAGAACATAGAACATAAGTGATGTAAATGGAACATAAAATATAAGTGACGTAAATAAAAGGTAATACAAATAAAACATGTACATATCTTAAGAAATAAGACCATAAAACATAAATAAAAAGTAAAACAAATAAAACATGTAAGTATTTTGAGAAATAAGAACGTAAAACTAATATTCATATGGAACATAAAATATTAGTGACATAAATAAAAGGTAAAAAATTAAAGTTTATTTACATAAAGAGAACGTACTTAAAAAGAAATTAAAGCAAGCTGATGATGACAATTAACAAGAAGCTAGGATGTACCTGTGGACGGGCGAGAGGTTTGATCTTTCGATGTACCTGCGGACGGTGAGAGGCTTGATCTTTTGAGAGACAGTGTTGCAATTTCTCAAGCAAAATTTGAACAGAAATGTAAGCTTCTAAGAAATTCGGAAGTCAACCATAAATTATTCAAAGTCCGGAGAAAAATATTGTTATAGCATCATAAACGCGGTCACCAGAGAGGCGCTGTGTGTACGCTGCAATCTCTCAAGGGTATATTTGTACCAGCATATTGTTTTATATAAAGTAACCTTCAATACACCCATGGAATGACAATCCTCAATTTGTACTCTAAAAGTGTGAAAATTTTAATTTATCTATTTAAAAGATGAGGGTCGATGGGGTGTGTTGATGAATTTTTTTGGTTATCTTCTTTTTTTTTTTTATTTTTTTTTGGATCAATTGAATATTGTTATTCTAAATAGGGGTACAGTTCAACCCATGTTTTTCATTTAAGTGATAGAATCTCGTGGCTCATCTTCCACTCTCTGTAATAGTGTAAATATTAATGACAATGAAGTACTTATCCACAATAAATCTACAGCTTTCAAAAGTTTGACCATAAATCTACAACAAGCAAATATTCCATTGTTGGTAATATTCATGCCATTACGTGTAACCAATGACAAATATTCTACTAATATTAAATTTAAACGTGAATATCATCAAATTCCTTTTTTCTTTTTTTGTGATAAATAGCTTTTATTTATAAAAATGCTCACCTAAAAATATATCTAGCAATACTACTCAATAACATACACCACTGTGTTATATATACTTTAAAGAAATCTACTAGCATCCCACCCATGGGCGGACTCAGAACATAAGGGGGCTCAAGAGGGACTTCAGGGACTTTTCTAGGCCATTATTTTTCTTTTAAATATATCTCATATCTTTTTTAAAAGAGTTAAATAAAAAGAATTTGAGCACATTTTTTATGTAACAAAATACTTATAATTTAGTGGTAAGAGTATTGTTTAGTGGTTTTTATAGACTTGGTTCAAACTACAATAGCCATATAATTATTTTATGGAGATTACTTTTATAAGGAACTTTTATAAATGTGGTCAGTAGCCACAATGAGCTTCAACATTAAAATAAATAATTTATTATTATTATTTAAAATGAAAAAGTAGAGTTTGAGTTTTGAGACTTTAAAAAATTAAGTACACCAAATTAAATTAAAATTTTTGAACTCACCTTCCAAATTTAAGTTTCGGGGTACACCACTGTGTCCACCAAGATTGAAACTTAAATACTAAAAGAAATACAATTGGGTTGAGTGAGGTTGACAATAAAATCCGAATTTAATAGCTTTTATACACATTACACACTTCAACCAGTGGTTCAGTCGATGATCGAAACTTCATAGTAGTTGACTTCTCTATTAGCTTATTTTAATTTCAGAATGCGAATAAACAAAACAGAGGATCTCTCTACTCTGCCCGAGCAGCAGCGTGAACAAAGTGATTTTGTGATTAGAAAATATTCAATTTACAAGTAAGTTTAATATTACAAATTAAATTTACTTGCAAATTAAACTAGTAACATTTTGTTTATTCAAATAACCGGGTTACAGTACTACTACTGGCCGGGGAAAATGAAAACATAAAAAACAACGAATACAAAAGATTAATTACATGAAAGAGAGCAATAAATTTGTCTGAGTCTTTTTGTAACATCAACCATTGTTGGCCTGTCTACGGGTGATTCGTTGAGACATTCAAGAGTGAGTCGTGCACAAGCTTGGAATTGGTGCTCTTTCTCAGTGCATGATAGGTCTTGAACAATTATAGGATCTGCTATCTCAGTAAATCTATTATTTTGAAGATAGTTCTTCCAATATTCAATGAGATGACGGACCGAACCATGTGTACGAAGTAAATCCCTTGTGCCCTGTCCAGTCAAAAGCTCCAACAGAACTGTACTGAAAGTATAAACATCCAACTTTTCATTGAAAACACCTCCCCTCTTGTACTCAGGTGCACTATATGTCCAGGCTCCAAACCGACTACGAGTAAGTATGTGGGTTTCACCTTCGGGAATGGATATGGATTCCGAAAAATCAAACAATTTTGCAACATTTTCTTCATTGAACAAGATGCATAATGGGATGAGATTTCCAAAAACGATGGGTCTGGGGAATCCAACATGAAGATAAGCAAGTGCATGAGCAACATCAATCGCAATCTTTAACCTATGTTTCAACAGTAATGGTTCAAAGTGAGGTTGGGGAGCGCCGAAAATACGATCACGAAGAGTTCTGTACTCTCCATATTCAAAAACTAGAATGGGAATTGGAGTCTCTAAGCAGCATCCAATTAGCTTTAAAATATGCTTGTGATCCATTTGCGCTGCATATACGATGTTATTAATACTAAACTTATAAGCGCTATCAGAATAGGATTCATTATACTTCAAAACAGAAATTAGGCGCTCCTGCCAAAAGCCCTTGTACAATTTATATATGTGAAAGATGCATTTTTTTATAACTTCTCTCCCGTCATAGTTGTTAGTTGCAATCTCGAGTTCTTTAGCAGAAAAGATACGATAAGGATTATATTTACCATGAGAAGACGCGATCAACTCTTTCAGTACGGTCGCGCCATTCCTCACCATCAATGTTCTTTTATCAGTCCTGTCCTTGAATTTTGTCAGAATTGAACCCATCTACAAGTAGAAACCAATTCAAATATTGCAATCAGTTCGTTTTATTTGTATATATACATACTATTCATTCATAAATATATAGCAGTAAAATTTATCAAAAAAAAAAACCAAAAGCTTCTGAACGCTGATGATAAGGAGAGGAGTACCTGTGGCTGTGGACGTACAGCAAATTGATTAATTAAGAAAACGCGGTGCTCGATCTTGATCTTGATCTTTACTACTGCAGGAGTTGGCTCAGATTCTGATGTTGATTCATTTGAGTCACCTGAATAAGTATGAAGTGTTTTTTTTCTAATGCTCAATTTAATTTGGAATATGTGAAAATGCAACAAGTCTTCCTCTAGTCAACCAAGGATATGTACAACGCAGAAGGGTAAGGAACAGTCCACATGGCTAAACGCGGAACAATTCTTTTATGACGATTTCTATTTTTTGAGAAATGTTATGATTGGTTAAACAACCAATTAATGACATTGACGTATCTTAAATTGTCTTGAAATTTATCAACTATCTTTTTCCCCACATTTTACCCTCTTCCATCTTAGATTTTTTTGTTTCCGTGGTTCTCTTTCCTCCCTCTTCAATTCCCAAATTTCAAAAGAACGAGGATTAAACATTAATTATATTTCGCCCAGATTACATTAGCACCTAATTTCTCTTAATTCTCTTCCCTCTTTTCTCTGCTTTGTTCAATAATTTAGTCATTTTATTTCATATATTTTGTGTATATTTGTAGCGAAGCTTGATTTGATCTTCATCTTTATGTTGATTAAATTGAGACACAGCTATCTAGCTCTCCTAGTTGGCGTTTTATACATGTATCTGAACGAGTATAAAGTTTATCCAATTAATTCCTTCTTTTTTAGTGCCTTTTCTTTTCTTTTTTTTTTTTTATTTTGAGTAATGATACAACCACAAACTCTTGTACAAACTTATTTTGTACAAACTAACGTGGCATTAATTCATTGGTTGAATGAAAATATAAATTAATAAAAACAAATCATGTGGGCCAAGTGATATTTAATTCAACTAATCTTATCATGCCACATCAGTTTGTACTTTTCTTTTTTGGCTTTTTACTTTGTGGGCCACCAATTTTTTCTTCACTTTCGTACCTTTGCTGTTCTCATTGTTAAAAATAAAATGTCATTTCATCATTACACTTTCTAGTTTCTACTCAGTCAATTATTGAGAGATCAGAGTTAAGATTTTTTTTTTTCAATTGTCATTTTACGATATGCTTTTTAAAATTATTATCTCATGATATGCCTATCCCTGTATCCCATCTATCATCTCAATATAAATTCATAAATTAGTGATATTTATAATTAGAAAGAAGTTTATTGCTATTGTATAATTAAGAAAACGCGGTGCTCGATCTTGATCTTGATCTTTACTACTGCAGGAGTTGGCTCAGATTCTGATGTTGATTCATTTGAGTCACCTGAATAAGTATGAAGTGTTTTTTTTCTAATGCTCAATTTAATTTGGAATATGTGAAAATGCAACAAGTCTTCCTCTAGTCAACCAAGGATACACAACGCATGAGGGTGAGAATTGTTGGGTTCAGTTATTCTATGTGAGCCAACTACCCATGTTGAGAACATGAGCGACTTTTAAGGAGAATGAAAAAAGAAAATTAATCTTCCAGGGAGAGTGGGAGGATTTCGGTTTTTTCATTTTTTTTGGGTTATTTTGCTTGAGTTATTTCCCTTCCAGTCAATTATTAAATTTACTCCTAATCTAACTTAAGCATCGGAGGGTTCTAGCCGGAATCCCCACCAGCAAGTCCTGACCGATTTCTGTGGTTTTCAGGTTGCAGACTTGAAGTTCAGATCAATATTCAAGCTTGGTTTGTACTAATTTCCCACCATAAACAAATTCAGCTGTTGAGGTCATATTTTGGCATCAACATCTTGGCGCCGTCTGTGGGGAACGGTACGAAAAGCCATAAGAAAATGATGAGATTTATTGGATGGGAAATAGGAGGCAGTAGAACAAATTGTTGTTGGCAAGTACAGCTCGAAAGAACACTTCTCAGAGGTGAGAATCAGGTTCGGTTTCAGTTTAATTATTTAGTATGACCGAAATTAAGGGGCGTGAATTACAGATTAATCATTGTTTTATTATTTGTTGATTATGATGGTGTTTCTCGATTATGAGGTGATTGAACTACTTGTGCAATTTCTTTTCAAACAAATGCTAATTAGCCAAAATTATTTTATTTGATTGAGAAATAGCTGAGAATTGAGGAGAAATCAAATAACCGATAAGATTAATAGCAATGAATTAATGAGTTAATTTGATTGGACCCTATTTGGAGTGGTTTGGCATTACTCATTGGGTTCAAAAGCTTAGCATCTTACTATGTACTAACCAATCCAGTCTTGTAGTTGTGGCTTTGGCGCAAGAGGTGTTTGATAAAATATCTCAGGGTGTAAGAATTGTTCCGTGACTTTATTTAAAATAATTAAGTAAGATGATTTCTAAAGGTCACAACAACAATATCAGAAGATAGCTAAAAAGTAACATTAAGGATGTCCTAGCAACATAAAAAAGGGAAGTAGTTGTGGCAAAACAAGAATTGCAAAACAATGGTCCTACAAGAATCATAAACTGGTATATGACCAAGAGATTTTTACATTAATTATTTCCAACATACCTTACATTTTTTTCTTATATGCTACAAGTTAGTAAATGAAGTAATAGGTTAAATAAAGAGTGAAAGCTTCAATGATCTTGTTCCTGCTAGATATATTTTATTTATTTATTTATTTTTTATCTCGCTTCCAAGTCAAACTGGGCTGGCACCATACGAACTCGAAACTACGCATATGCTTGGAATCCCTGTACATTTTTTCTTTTTTTTTTCTTCTTTCAAAATTATATGTCTTGTTTATAAAGAATTGACCAGGAAAATTTTAGTGGCAAGAAATTTGCTATTAACAAATGTAAGGAAGGGATTAAAGGGAGAAGCTATAAAGAAAAAGCTTGTGGTTGTTCTTCGGGATTCACTTCGAACCTGCATGGATATCATGAATCCATTAAATTTACATTCATGGGAAGAAGAGAATCAAAGCCAAGACTGTGATCCTCAAGAAACCACTCTCCGCAAAGACTCCAATCAGGTGCATTTGTTCTAAACTTCAGTTCCTCAGGTAATATTTTCACTTAAAGTTTGCCTTTTGGTTTGAGACATGAAATTAAAATACTGATTGGTCATTTATTGATAAATATTTGGTAAAAGATAAAAATTTTGTAAAACTCTGGCTGTATAGCTTTTTATCAATCTTAATTTTGCATGTAAATCGTAAGAGCTAGAGTCACAAAAGGTCTAGTATGATATCTTTGAGAGTATAATTATTTTTTAGAACTGATTTATGTTTGCAACACTGAAATTACCAAAAATGCATGAAATGAAGCTACCTTTAATTTTATGATAATTGCTTGTTGAACATGCTGTGTGGTTATCCTCGCAAGTTACTGCATATACAAGTTAGTATATGCTTACTACATGTTGATGAAATAGCTGAGAGGAGTTAATAGACAACAAAGTACCATCTCAGGTGCATTTGTTTCAGATTTTAACTCCATCGATTATATTTTCACTTAAAGGCTATTGGTTAGTTGTTTTGAAATCTCTACTAGACTAATTTATAATATTGGTTGGTCAATTTATTTTCCTTGTTTTGATAAAAATGGGTAAACTCTAGCTCTGCAATTTTTATCAATATTGTTTTTGCATCAGAGCTGTATTAACAAAAGGCTCAACGTGATATCTGAAAGATGGCCATTTTAAAGAACCGATTTAGGCTACTAATCCAAATCCTAAATGCGTGAAATTATATTGTCTTTAACAATATAGTAACTGAATGTCTGGAACTTGTGTTAGGCAATATAGCGATTATATATTGCGGTTAAACATGTAAATTTGTTTGCTTAAGAGAACTTTGCCATAAGCCAAGGACAAAAATCCAGGTTCTATTTCAATTTATTTAATATCAGCATGAAACTATTTGAAGAGCTATATATATATATTTGCTCAACTACTACTTTCGCATGGGAAAATATTAGATATTAGCTATATTTGTTTTCTTGAAACGATGGCTCTAGTTCACATTGCATAATTTCCAATAACTGTTGAAAACTGTTAGAAGTATGAAAAGGAAATAGCACAAATTTGTTAAGGCCAAGTATTGGCCATATCTGATTCTACAATTTGAGATCTATATCTACATATTTGATTTCACAATTTGAGATCAGCACCTACATATCTGATTCTACAATTTGAGATCTAAGTCTACATTCTAGTTCTACAATTTGAGATCTACATCTACATATTTGATTCTACAATCTGAGTTCGACATTTACATATTTGATCCTACAATGTGAGATCTACACCTACATATTTAATTATACAATTTGAGATCCAAATCTATATATTTGGTTTTATAATTTGAGATTTGCATCTACATATTTGATTCTACATTTTGAGATTACATCTATATATTCGACATCTACATATTGAGATCGAGGTTGTCATTTTTTATCTTATCGGGGTCCATCTTAATTTAATTATTTGATTGAATCTTATTGAGAATGAAGTTGGAAATTTTGTGGAGTTCATTTTGGCCTTATTGAGATCCAATTGACTTTGTTCTGCTTGCCTTATTGAGGTCTAGCTTGATAAATTGTTTTTGCCTTGTTGAGGTCCAACGTGAATAAATTGTATGATTCGATCTTATTGAAATCGAGGTCTCTATCTTGGCCTTATTGAAGTCTAATGTGAATAAATTATTTGATTCGATCTTATTGAGATCAAGGTCTGTCATTTTTGGCCTTATTGAGATTGAAGTTGTCATCCAATCTTATTGAGATTGAAGTTGTCATCCAATCTTATTGAGATCGGCAGCAAGGTCATTTGATCTTATTGAGACCGTGGTCGTCGCCCGATTTTATTAAGATCGAGATATTGTTAAGTTGATTTTTTTTCTCTTTTTCTTTCATTATTCTTAAGTTTCCAAGACCAATCACAAGATCTTGATCTTGAAAACTAGGGTACTTATGTTGGATTCAGTTATTCTATGTGAGCCAACTACCCATGTTGAGAACATGAGCGACTTTTAAGGAGAATGAAAAAAGAAAATTAATCTTCCAGGGAGAGTGGGAGGATTTGGGTTTTTTCATTTTTTTTGGGTTATTTTACTTGAGTTATTTCCCTTCCAGTCAACTATTAAATTTACTCCTAATCTACCTTAAGCATCGGAGGGTTCTAGCCGGAACCTCCACCAGCAAGTCCTGACCGATTTCTATGGTTTTCAGGTTGCAGACTTGAAGTTCATATCAATATTCAAGCTTGGTTTCTACTAATTTCCCACCATAAACAAATTCAACTGTTGAGGTCATATTTTGGCATCAACAAGAATAGTCCACGTGGCTAAGCGTGGAATAATTCTTTTATAATTATTTCTATTTTTTGAGAAATTTTAGGATAGATGAAACCACCAATTAATAAACATTGACGTATCTTAAATTTTATCTTGAAATTTATCAAATATCTTTTCTCCCACATTTTATCCACCATTTTCAATTTTTTTGTTTCCGTGGTTCTCTTTCCTCCCTCTTCATTTCCCAAATTTCAAAAGAAAGAGGATTAAACATTAATTATATTTCCCTCAGATTACATTAGCACCTAATTTTTCTTTATTCTCTTCCCTCTTTTCTCTGCTTTGCTCAATAATTCAGTCATTTTATTTCATATATTTTGTGTATATTTGTAGCTTGGTCCATCTTCATCTTAGCTGATTGTCCCATCATAATTGTTAGTTGCTATCTCGAGTTCTCGAGCAGAGAAGATAGATAAAGATTATATTTACCATTAGAAGAGGCTGTAGGAAATAACTCAGTAACTCAAATTAAATTAAAATTTTTGAACTAGCCCTCCTAATTTAAGTTTTTGGGTTCACCACTGTGTCCACCGAGATTGAAACTTAAATACTAAAAGAAATAAGATTGGGTTGAGTGAGGTTGACAATAAAATCCGAATTTAATAGCTTTATACACATTACACACACTTCAACCAGTGGCTCAGTCGACGATCGAAACTTCATAGTAGTTGACTTCTCTATTAGCTTAGTTTAATTTCGGAATGCGGATAAACAAAACAAAGGATCTCTCTACTCTGCCCCAGCAGCAGCGCGAACAAAGTGATTTTGTGATTAGAAAATATTCAATTTGCAAGTAAGTTTAATATTACAAATTAAATAAAGCATTAAACTGCAACATTTTGTTTACCCAAATAACCGGGTTACAGTACTACTACTGGCGGGGGGAAATGAAATCATAAAAACAATGAATACAAAAGATTAACGACATGTAAGAGAGCAATAAATTTGTCTGAGTCTTTTTACAACATCAACCATTGTTGGCCTATATACCGGTGATTCGTTGAGACATTCAAGAGTGAGTCGTGCACAAGCTTGCAATTGGTGCTCTTTCCCAGTGCATGATAGGTCTTGAACAATTATAGGATCTGCTATCTCAGTAAATCTATTATTTTCAAGATAGTTGTTCAAATATTCAATGAGATGACGGACTGAACCATGTGTAAGAAGTAAATCCCTGGCGCCCTGTCCAGTCAATCGCTCCAATAGAACTGTACCGAAAGTATAAACATCATACTTTTCATTGATAACAAGTGTTTCATTGAAAACATATATCTTCTTGTAGTCAGGTGCACATAATTCCCATATTCCCATCCCACGATGAGTAACGTGGGTTTTACCTTCGGGAATGGATATGGATAGTGAAAAATCAAACAATTTTGCAACATTTTCTTCATTGAACAAGATGCGTGATGGGATGAAATGTCTAAAAACGATGGGTCTGGGGAATCCAACATGAAGATAAGCAAGTGCATGAGCAATATCAATCGCCATCTTTAACCTATGTTTCAATCGTAATGGTTCAAATTGAGGTCGAAGTTGAGGATCGCGGTAGTTACAAATACGCTCAGGAAGAGTTCTGTACTCTCCATATTCAAAAACTAGAATGGGAATTGGAGTCTCTAAGCAGCATCCAATTAGCTTTAAAATATGCTTGTGATCTATTTGTGCTGCATATACTATGTTATTAATACTGTACTTATAAACGCTATCAGGAAGGGATTCATCAAACTTCATAACAGAAATTAGCCGCTCCTGCCAAAAGCCCATGTACAATTTAGTTATGTAAAAGTCGCATTGTTTTATAACTTTTCTCTCGTCATAGTTGTTAGTTGCAATCTCGAGTTCTTTAGCAGAAAAGATACGATAAGGATTATATTTACCATGAGAAGACGCTATCAACTCTTTTAGTACTGTCGCGCCATTCCTCACCATCAATGTTCTTTTATCAGCCCTGTCCTTGAATTTTCTCAGAATTGAACCCATCTACAAGTAGAAACCAATTCAAGTATCACAATCAGTATGTTTTATTTATATATATACTAATATTTCATTCACAAATATACAGCAGTAAAATTTATTAAAAAAATAAAAATAAAATAAAAATAAAAAGCCAAAGCTCTTGAACACTGATGATAAGGAGAGGAGTACCTGTGGCTGTGAACATACAGCAAATTGATTAATAAAGAAAACGCTGAGCTCGATCTTGATCTTGATCTTGGTCTTTACTATTGCAAGAGTTAGTTCAGATTCTGGTGTCGATTAAATTGAGTCATCTGAATAAGCATAATTTTTTTTTTAATGCTTCGTTTAATTTGAAATATGTGAAAATGCAACGAGGCTTTCTCTAGTCAACCAAAGATATATGAGGGTAAGGAATAGTCCACGTAGCTAAACGCGGAATAATTCTTTTATGATAAACGATGAGCGTACTCGCTGGGACTTTCCCTGCAAAACAAATCTGCTTGACTAGCTTACACATTGAGGGTCCTACTAACTCCCATTGGGATGGAAAGAAAATCCCGTGGAGGCCATCAATACCCGGTGCTTTCATAGGAGGCATACTGAAAATAGTGTTTTTAACTTCTACATCATCCGCATCTTGCCCAAGTGCTTCCATCAAACCCCGTTTCGAATACGATCATTTAATTTTATACATTTACACTACTGCAATTGCAAGAGTGAGTTCATACCTGTGGCTGTGCACGTACGCTGAATTGATTAAGAAAACACGATGCTTGATTTGATCTTGATCTTTAGGTTGATTAAATTGAGACACAGCTATTATCTAGCTCTCCTAGTTGGCGTTTTGTACATGTACCTGAACGAGTATAAATTTTGTCCAATTAATTCCTTCTTTTTTACTGTTCTCATTATTAAGAATAAAATGTCATTTCATCATTACACTTTCTACTCACTCAATTATTGGGAGATCAGAGTTAAGTTTTTTTTTTTTTTTAATTATCATTTTACGATATGCTTTTTAAAATTATTTATCTCATGATATGACTGTCCCTGTATCCCGTCTGTCATCTCAATATAAATTCATAAATTAGTGATATTTATAATTAGAAAGAAGTTTATTCCTATTGTATACATAGAGGGTGCGTTTGGGATTGAGGTGCTGTAGCTTTTAAGCTACAGTTGCTGTGAAAAAAAAGCTGTAATTATGAAACAAAAGTTAATAATATATAGTAAATATAAATTTTAAATAATAATTTTGATAAAAATATTAAAGATATAATAAATTTTATATTATACAAGTGAAAAATCATATCAACATAGGTTAAAAGCTATAGCAGCTAGTGTTTACCAAACACTTTAATGCTGTAACTTTTAAGCTACAGCTGCCCAACCTCAATCCCAAACGCACCCAGAAACTTGAACTTGTATGACGCTTATAAGGAGAAGAATGATTTACCATCTGACTTATGAGAGAAAGTTCTCGCCTAAGGAGCTATCAGTAGTTGAACAAGATACAAAAATATTTATACTTCTGTAAAAGCTTGCATTTACTGTTGTGGCTATGAAAACCTGAAGACATGATATCTCAACAAGATACATGAATTGACAACAAAACATATTCTAAGAATGTTTTTATTGTGACTATAAAATAACTCACCATCCAAAACGATATGCTTGTCTGAGCTGTCCTTGCTATATCAGTCATCGTTGGCCAGATACACATTTCACGGCAAGCTCTACAGAAGCTTGCACTTGCTTATGTTTTTCAGAAGATTGAATTGAAAGTTCCCCATGAATTACGGGATCAACGATCTCATCAAACGTGTTACATTCAATATGTTTCTTCACACGATTCTATAACCAATGACGATCTCCAGCTTCATCAACGGAATACAATTTTTGTCCGGTCAAAAGCACAAGCAGCAACACACCAAAACTGAAAACGTCGCATTTCTCACTGTAGTCACCTGTGGTTACATACTCAGTTGCAACGAATCCCATTATTCCTATTGGTATTGTTTTCAACTGATTTTGGGGTAAGAAAAACCAAACCAATCTAGAACAATAAATTTGTTATTTTGAGGGGAGATGGGGTACCTCACTGGTTTATTGTGTGTTGGGCGGTGTATTTGAAATTCGTGGGAGGTGAGAAGGGGAGAGAGAGTGGTAACAATGGTGGAAGGTCAGAAACAAGAGAGGTGTCCTTCAAAACGAGCTTCACGCCTGCAAAACAGTGAAATAGAGGTTAGAGGTGAAGCCGGGGTACCCCGGCGTTCACACTCCGACGCTCAAGTTAGCAAACTCAAGCTTTTATGGCAAAGAGAGCTAGTTAGCCCTCTGTAAATTAGGGTTTAAGGTTGAAGAAAACCTCTTTTTTGGAGTGTGAGTGTTTTTGGGCGAATGAGAGCATGATGGAGAATGAAACCTAGGCACCTTTATATATGGAGTACCTCAGCTGCCACGTGGCGTACCCTTTTTGGCTAACGTCCTTTTACCTTTTTATGATTTTTGGGCCGTTATGTGCATGTTCGCTGCGTATCTCATCCTTTGGAAACGTGGCGCGCGCTGGAGAGTGGTCCAGGGTACCTCTGCAGTAACTGTCGGGTAGGCGGCTGAGGACCATTGTCCTTGGGACAGTGTCCTTCACTTTTGGCAGAGGTAACAGGCGGCTGTCCCCCCTTTTTGGTATGACGTTCTTGATTCCTAATTCTGACAAAATCGAATAATATCTTTCAAAAGGTGGAGACATTTCTCATGGCAGATATTTTCGGTGGATTCTCTTGCATCCGCTTTGCTGGGTACCTCGAGTTACGTGGGGTACCCCCTATTACGCGGGGTACCCCTATTTGTATGGGGTACCTCTATTCGTATGGGGTACCTCTATTCGTATGGGGTACCTCTATTTGTGCAGGGTACCTCTATTTACACGGGGTACCTCAAGTCATGACGGGCACCTCGGATTGTGCAGGGTACCTCCGATTGTGCTGAAATCATTCCATTGGTTGACACGTGGCACTTTATTGCCTTTCCTATTTTTCCCTCAAACAGGTATTGCATCTTTTATGTGAGTTTCGCCATCTAGAATAGACTCGGCTAGTGAAAAATCAAACAATTTGGCAACATGATCTTCATCAAATAAAATACTCGATAATTTGATGTTTTTAAAAACAATAGGCCGAGGAAACCCAACATGAAGATATGCAAGTGCATTAGCTATCTCCATCGCAATCTTTAACCTATTTGTCAATAGAAAAGGCTCGAAATGTGATGGACGAGGACCATGAATATAATTAGCAAGGATTCCAGTGATACAGATTCAAAAACTAGAATGGGAATTTGAGTCTCTAAGCAACATCCAATCAACATTAAAATATTTTTGTGGCTCATTTGTTATGCAAATACAATGTTCCTCAAGCACCATTCGTATGTTAGACCAATAAAACTCATGTTAGGCGCAAATATAAAGGAGTAGGGACAATTTAGTAATTTTAGGGGCATGGGTAGTTTAATAATTTTATTCATTAGTGTTCAGCTATAAATAAGAGATTATGGAGTCATTTAGGGTTTATGTTGAGTTTTGTCTGGTATTAGGAACCATTAGGAGTTTTGGGAGAAATTGACCTACCTCTCGAATTGTAAGTCAGGATTTTTTTTTAATTTAATCAATAAAAGCTAGCCCTAATTTATCCCTGAGTCCTATCAAAATGGTATCACAACAAGAATCCTGAGGCAATAGCAACGAAGAAGGTGAACGCGCTTGAAGAAAAATAGGAAGCAGAGGTCGGATCGCTCAAGGCTACGATTGATGAGCGATTCAACACCGTTCAACAACAATTTTCATCTCTTGAAGCCATGTTGCTGAAATTGATGGAACTCCACCTCAACCCACCTCCGGCAGCATCGAGGGGCCATGGCGGTGTGGCAGGAGAAAGATCCGAGGTTACGAAACTCGTGGTAGGCGGCGGTGCAGAAATTGGGGTGACCGGGCTAGGCAACTCGGGAGCGTTTTGGGGTGAGGCACAACCTGGACAGGGATGATTTGTGTCTGAACATGCTGGATTTAGGGCAATAGGCTGGGATGAGGGGTTTCTGGTGAGAAAGGGAGCGGTTATGGCCGAAATACGACTGGGGAAGGGATTCCAGCCCACTATGGAGCTGGGCAAGGAGAATTTTGCACTGGATCTTCGGGATTTACAAAGACCGAAGTAGATTTAGGAGGTTGGAGACCTCCGATGGCACAAAATTGGGCGGGTCAGACTCAATTTGGAGTGGATTCTAGGGTAAGGAAACTGAAAATGCCTATTTTTAAGGCGGGGATGCCTATGGATGGGTGTATAGGGTAGAGCGCTATTTCGCCATTAATGGACTCTCAGAAGGGGAAAAAATGATGGCAGCGGCATTATGCTTGGAGGGAAAGGCCCTTGCGTGGTTTCAATGGCAAGAACAATGACAAACAATGAGGTCGTGGGGTGAATTTAAGGATCGGTTGTTGGAGAGGTTTCGGGCCACTCAAAAGGGAGATTTGCATGAATAGTTTTTTGCTCTGACCAAGGAGAGAACAATTATGGAGTATAGGGAGAAGTTTGAGTTGTTATCAAAGCGTCTAGAGGGACTTCCAGAGGCGGTGTTAGAAGGGAATTTTATAAAGGGACTGAAGCCAGAAATTCAAGCCTCGCTATGCTTGCTAAGGCTGAGAGGGTTAGGGGAGTCAATGGAGTTGGCACAAATGATTGAGGATAAGAACACAATAGAACGAGTTAATATGAACAGTTCAATTGGTTTTTCATATCAAAACAGCACACCATTGGTAAGACAGAAAACCCAGACTTTAGTGTTTTAGCGAGAGTTCCAAAGTACACCACCAGGAGGCCAGAAAATACAAACGATGGGTTTACATAAAGATTCCCAAAGGGATCGAGTTAGTGGGGCACGACTAGGGGTGATTTTCAAATGCCTTACGGAGACAAAGATTCAAGATAAGAGGGCAAAGGGGTTGTGTTTTCGAAGTGATGAGAAATTTTCACTGGGGCATCGATGCAAGGATAAATCACTACAAGTCCTGACTGTGTGTGATGAGGAGGAAGCTGAGGAAGAAGAGACAGTAGTTTCCTAGATTTCACCTTGAGGACAAGGTGTCTTTTTGGGAGGGGAGTAGTGTTAGACCAATAAAACTCATGTTAGGTGCAATATAAAGGGGTATGGACAATTTAGTAATTTTAGGAGTAGGGGCAGTTTAATAATTTTATTAATTAGAATTCAGCTATAAATAAGAGATTATGAAGTCATTTAGGGTTTATGTTAAGTTTGTTTGGTATTAGAAATCATTAGGAGTTTTGGGAGAGATTGACCTACCTCTTGAATTGTAGGTCAGAATTGTTTGTTTTCTTTTGATTTAATCAATAAAAGCCAGCCCTAATTTGGCCATAAGTCCTATCATCATATGCATAATATTTTTCATTGTTTTGAAACTTCATAACAGACATTGGGCAGCCATGTAAGAAAGCACTGTACAGTTGATATACAAAGCCTTGTGTTTTAACTCTTTGCAAGTCATAATTGTTTGTAGCTATCTTGAGCTCGTCAGCAGAGAAGCTTAGGATATGATTGCCATTCCTCATAACACATTTTTCTTTATCTTCCTTCTCCGAATTCTTCATAGCTTCCAAACATGAATTCATGATCTATAGTTCTAAAAACCCGGGAAATAATTTCAATTTATTCAACAATGAAAACAAAGGATTTTAAGAACATTAAAGGAAATGTTACACAAAGGGAGATTTTACGTGTACCTGCAGATGGTCAATTAAGATTGAAGATAAAAAAAATAGAGAAGCTCTTGATCCCTGTGGCAGAATAAATATAAGAAAAAAGTTTCCACTTCTGAGTACGGAAGTAATTTTGTCCATGAATTATACAATTAAAGTAAGAGACTCGACTTTACAGAGTTGAGGCATTCATTCTTTTATCCAAGAAAATAAACATGAAAGCTTACAAGTGACAAACCATCCATCAACGATTTTGGATTCAAGCTTTCAATAAGACAGATACATTTGTCTAAGTTGTTTTGCCACATCAATCATTGTTGACCTTTCTTTTGGTGATTCAGAGACACATTTAAAGGCAAAATCTAAATAAGCCTACAGCGGTTGCTCTTTTATTGTTATTGAGCATAATCCCTCTTTAATAATCATAGGATCAACCATTTCATTCAACCCATCTTCTTCAACATATTTCTTCAGAAGACCCCATAAGTAATTTTCAATGCCAAGCCTTTTATCGCATCAGAAAGAAGTTATCTTCTGCCCAGTCAAAAGATCAAGTAGCAACATACCAAAACTATGAACATCATACGTCTCATTGCACTTAGCTTCAAGCAAAACCTTAAGGTGATATATATCCCCTTGTCTCAGCTATTTGAAAATCCACATGAGTTTCACCTTTTGGAATAGACACAAATAGTGAAAAATCAAACAGTTTAGCAACATTTTGCTCATCAAAGAATATTCTCCATTGCGTCGCACTCATAAAAATGATGGGTCTGGCAAATCCTGCATGGGGATATGCAACTGCATTGGCTAATTCCATTGCAACCTTCAACCTAAATCTGAATGGTAGAGGCTCAAAATTATGTCTACGGTGTCTATATATGCGATCAGCAAGGGTACCGAGCTCAATGGATTCAAAAACTAGAATAGGAATCTGAGTCTCCAAACAACATCCGATCAACTTAAAATATTTTTGTGACTCATTTGTGATCCAAATACTATGTTATTGAAACAAAACTTGTATTGATTATCACTGTTGTAATTCTCCCCAAACTTCAAAATAGAAACTGCACGAGCATTCAAGACACCTTTGTACAATATATAGCCACTCTCTTGGATTATAATTCTCTCTCTATCGTAGTTGTTTGTAGCTGTTGTGAGCTCTTGGAAGGAGAAGTCACGAATAGGATTATAGTTATCGTTAGAAGAGGCAATCAATTTTTCTAGTAGTACTTTGTTACTCATCGACTTAACAGTTGACTTGTCTGCCTTTCCCGAGGACTTGCTTTTTCCCAAACACAAACCCATCCAAGATCTAAGTCTAATCAATAAATTCTTACAAACCCATTAAAATAATTCCTCTCTCACTTTACTAAACTGTACATTGAACAAATATTCTAAGTGTTTATTAACTAGACCACTAAAAGTAATAGTATTTTCAAGGGCACTATGAGATGTACTAAAAATTAAGAACGAAAAATAAAGCAGAGGACTTGGAGAAGAGAATGTACCTCAGTTCGGATCGATGACAGATTTGGGGTATTGAGATAGAGAAAATGCAACGGAGAGAGCTTAGTGTCACGGGATGAGTGTTTTGCGCAACGAACCCGTACGGCACTTAGACAACCTTTGCCGAATGTTGCTAAGTAAGCCTTTGAGCTTCTCGACTAGTTAAGCCTAGAGATTTTGAAAAAGCCAAAGAGAATAGAGCAATGAAGCCGAATGAGGAAAATTGTATTACTCGCAAGAGATTACAAGAGAGCTTACAAGAGTGTTTTAGTTGCTTGCTTAAAACTTGATGCTCAAATGCTAAATGCCATGCCCTATTTATAGGGGAGGCTTGCCAAACTCTAAAGCTCTAGAGAATTCTACCACTTGCCTAGAATTCTAGATATTTACATGTGTTAGAAATGTGTAGAGAATTCTAGATATGTACAAACTTGATTGTGCTAGAATTGTGTAGAATTTTTCGGAATCGGGCCAAGCTAACACTCTTGGCCTTGTCTTGGGCTCTATAGCCCAAAATTATGGGCAATTAGGCTAGGAACTTAGGCGGTCCGCAACATTTGGCATACATAAGACTTGAAGCAGATAAAACATATAAAACCAGAAATGTTGCCTCTTGTATGAATGAAAGTCTTCAGTCTCATCATGAAAAGTCCTTGCTAGCCATTAATGTGACAAGTGGAGATTAAATTTAATATTCCGCTTAACTTTGTTGACCAAGACCATTTTTTAATTAATAGTCAATCTTAAATTATTGGGTATTGGCTTGCCACAATCATATTCTAGATTTCAAGACAATTTTTCAAATTTCTAAAGTCAACTAAAAGTTAAAATAAATACAGTTTATGATGAATCATAGTTTCCTCAAGTCCACTTATGATGTAAGAACGAAACAAAAAGTTGTCCAAGTTTTGTTGGCACAAGAGACATTAAAAGGCAGTCTGTGTAAGAACTTACAATCAATTTTCTTCCTCAGGAAACCATGCATATTTAGTAAGCCTATAATCAACTATCTCATTCATCTTAACATCATGATCTGCTAATTCATCAACAGTTATAAAAAGAGAATTATAAGACAATCAATTAACAATTTTCTGAAACCATAAACATCCAACTTCTCATTGTAAAACGTGAAACTCCCCCTCCTCAGCAGTGATCAACATAGCATTCTAGTCAGTCACAGAAAAAAAGAAAAGAAAAGCTCTATAGTTTACAATTTTATATCATATAACATAAAATGAAACAAGAATTCTCTTTGTTTAAATAAATAATTGTCATTTAAATTAACAGCAGAACAAGGAAAGCCACACCCTCTCTAAAATTATAAAAAGTTATAGATGTTTCAAGTATTAAGTATGGAAGTTAAGAAGTTAAAATGATTTATACATTTTTTAATCTGCTTTGCCACATCAATCATCGTTGGCCTATCTTCTGCAGAAGCTGATTGACATTTAAAGACAAGCTCAAAAGAAGATTGCAATTTTTGCTCCAATAATTCATCTCCAACAATTTTGGGATCAACTATTCCATTAAACCCATGATTTTCAATGTATTTCTTCACAAAATCCATTTCAAAGCTCTCGTCACCATTAAGACGCCGACGGCCGACCCATGATAGATAAGTCTTCTCCGGTACTCAAAAGCTGTAATAGCAGAAGACCAAAACTATGCACATCACACTTCTCATTAAAATGACATGTGCACGCATACTCAGGCACAACTATTCCTGATGTTCATTTCACTCCGTCTATGTTGGTTTCACCTTCTGGAATAGAAGCAGATAGCGAAAGATTAAACAGCTTGGGAACATATCGTTCACTGACTAAGATATAAGATGATTTGATATTTCTCTAAAAACAATGGGCCTGGAGAATCCAATGTGCAGATAGGCAAACACATTTGCTATCTCCATTGCAATTGTCTGAGTTTTTTGGCAACATCAACCATTGATGGCCTATCTGCCGGTGAGTCTTTGATACATTCAAAGGTAACTTGTGCAGAAGCATGCAACTGCTGCTCTTTCTCAATGGATGAAACGTCTTCAACAACTATATGATCTACTATCTCGGTAAATCTATTATCTTCAAAACAGTTCTTCAAATATTCACTGAAAGGACAGACAAGATCATGCACATCCTTAACAAGATCCGAGACGTCCCATCCAGTCAAAAGCTCAAATAGAAATACATTGAAACTAAAAACATCAGACTTTTCGTTGAAAACACCTGTCCTCATGTACTCAGGTGCACAATATCCCAATGTTCCCATCACAGTGTCAGTAATATGGGTTTCACCTTCAGGAATGGATATGGATAGTGAAAAATCAAACAATTTTGCAACATTTTCTTCATTAAACAAGATACATGATGTCTTGAAGTTTCTGAAAACGATTGGCCTGGGGAATCCAAAGTGAAGATAAGCAAGTGCATGCACAATATCCATTGCAATCTTTAACCTATGTTTCAATAGTAATGGTTCAAAGTGAGGTTGAGGAGCGCCTAAAATACGATCCCAAAGAGTCCCATACTGGACAAATTCAAAAACTAGAATGGGAATTGGAGTCTCTAAGCAGCATCCAATTAGTTTTAAAATATGATTGTGGCTCATTTGTGCTGCATATGTGACGTTGGTAATACAACTTTCGTAAGCACGAGGACGACATTGATGACCATGAAACTGCAAAACAGAAATTAGGCTCTCCTGCCAAAACCCCTTGTACATTGTATACAGGTTATAGCTAGTGTCTTTTGCTATAACGTTTTTCTGGTCATAGTTGTTAGTTGCTAGCTTGATTTCTTGGGCAGAGAAGATACGATAAGGATAATATTTACCATTAGAAGATGCTATCAACTCTTTTAGTACACTCGCGCCATTCCTCATTATCAATGCTCTTTTATCAGTCCTGTCTTTGAATTTTCTCATAATTGAACCCATCTACAAGTAGAAACCAATTCAAATGTTACAATCAGCTCGTTTTATTTATTTACTACTATTTCATTCATAAATATATATCAGTAAAATTAAAAAAAAAGAAAAGAAAAGAGAGCAAAGTTGCTGAATGCTGATTAAAAGGAGAGGAGTACCTGTGGCTGTGGATATATACGGCAAATTGATTAATTGAGAAAACGCTATGCTCGATCTTGATCTTTACTATTGCAAGAGTTAGTTCAGAGTCTAATGTTGATTAATTTGAGTCACCTGAACAAGTATAAGGTTTTTTTTTTTCCTTCTAAATCATGAATAAGTATAAAGTTTGTTTTTCTAATTAATGCTTAATTCAATTTGAAAAATGTGAAAATACAAGAAGTCCTCCTCTAGTCAACCAAGGATATCCAACATTAGAGGATAAGAAAAAATCCACGTGGCTAAGCGTGGAATTAATTCTTTTATAGTGATTTCCATTTCTTGACAAATATCTTAAGAAATATGAACATAAAACATAACTGATGTAAATGAAGCATAAAACACAAGCAATGAAAATAAAAGGTGAAGTAAATAAAACATGTAATAAATATCTTAAGAAATAAGAACATAAAATTAATATTAATATGTAGCAAATTGGCTACTGCAACAGTTTATTCATATATAATGATAGAAATAGAGTTAATTTACATAAAGAGTGTCAAAGCAAGTACCTAAAAGTCAGCACCAAATTTGGTAATTGACTTTGGTGCCAGCAAATCAAAGAAAACGGAGAACATAGCCCACAAAATTTGAAAGCTAGATTGACAAATTGAAACCACGCGGATTGATGAAATTGAAGCCATAATTATTAGGCTAATATCGTTGATTTTCTTGGCCACTATTTTGCTATAAATAGAAGTGCAGATGAAGAGCTGAAGCATTCCATTAAGAGAAAGAGCAATTTAGCATTTTTGAGAGAGAGTTTAGAGAGCTTGGGTGTATTGGGGTTTTGGAAAGTGAGCTAAAATACTACAATACTTGTAACTCCTTTTTACTAGTAAAATATTTTCTTCTGTCTTCGCCCGTGGACGTAGGCTAAAAGCCGAACCACGTAATTTTCTGGTGTCTTCTTTGTGCTTGTTCTTTATTTTTCTTTCAATTTTATTTTAGGTGCAGTCCTGCTTCACCCACCAATTTCCTAACAGTGGTATCAGAGCTATTGGTTAAATTTTTAGAGTCGGGTACTGTTCACGTATATGACACTATTTATGTATACAATATTATTCACATATACGGTATTGTTCACGTATACGGTACTATTCACGTGAAACAATGGGAGCGATCCTAGTATTGACGGTGTAAAGCAGGGAATAGTGGTGTGAGTACAGCAACTGTGTGGTTTTGTACATGTCTAGGAAAGTTCTATCACAAATGCGATAAGAGCTTAAGGAGTCTGGGTTTTAAGTGGAACCATTGTGACCCCTTCAGTCTTTCCTGGGAACATTCTTGGTGTTCATTCTCATACACTAGTTTGTGTACAATATTTATCAACAAAATGGCGGCAAAATATGAAATCGAGAAGTTTAACGAAAATAATTTTTCATTGTGGAAAATGAAGATGAAAGCTGTATTGATGAAAAATAATTGATTGGCAGCAATTGGAGAAAGGCCCATGGAGATAACTGATGACAAGTGGAACGAGATAGATGGCAACGCAATTTCTGATCTACATTTGGCACTTGTGGACAGAGTATTATCCAGTGTAGCAGAGAAAAAATACAGCGAAGAAAATATGAGATACTCTTACAAAATTGTACGAGGCCAAGTCACTACACAACAAAATGTTCTTGAAAAGGAAACTCTATATTCTTCGAATGACAGAATCTACAATGGTGACCGACCACATCAACACCTTGAAAACTCTATTTTCAAAACTCACAACGTTGGGTCATAATATAGAGGAGAATGAACTTGCAGAGGTTATACTTCAAAGTCTACCAAATTCGTATGATCAACTCATCATCAACTTGACGAACAACAATCCAGCGGACAGTCTAGTTTTCGACGGTGTTGCAGCCTCTGTATTAAATGAGGAAAGCAAGCAAAAAAATAAGGAAAATAGACAAGCAAGTTCGCAGCAAGCGAAGGCGCTATCGGTGACAAGAGGGAGATCAACAGAATGTGGCCCCAGTGGGAGTCATAATCATGGTAGATCAAAATCCAAAAGTAAGACGAATGTTAAATGCTACAACTGTGGCAAGAAAGGGCACGTCAAGAAAGAGTGTTGGAGTAACCAGAAGAGAAAAAAATGGCAAAGAACCTGAGTCATCAAATGCTCAGGGGTGTGTAGCAAGTACCTCAGATGATGGCGAAATTCTCTACAGCGAGGCAACAACTGTTTCAAAAGGCAGAAAACGACTATCTGATGTGTAGCTTATAGACTCAGGAGCTACCTGGCACATGACCTCTCAGAGAGAAGGGTTCCACACATATGAACCTATCTCAGGAGGATCTGTATATATGGGAGATGATCATGCCTCGGAGATCGCTGGTATTGGTACTATCAAAATCAAAATGTTTGATGGTACAATTCGTACAATTGGGGAGGTACGACATTTCAATGGCCTAAAGAAAAATCTATTGTCTTTGGAACAACTGGATAGTCATGGGTACAAAACTTATGTGAAGAATGAAATTATGAAGATTGTTAAAGGAGTGCTTGTATTGATGAAGGCAGAAAAGATCGATGCTAATCTATTCATGCTTAAAGGAGAAACACTACAGGAGGCTGATGCGTGTGTCGCATCAAATAGAGAAGAGTCAATGATGACGTGGCATCTCAAACTTGACTACATGTTAAAACAAGGTTTGAAGATTCTCTCTGAGCAAAAATTGCTTCCGGGGCCCAAATCAGTAAGTTTACCATTTTGTGAGCATTGTGTTACAAGTAAGCAGCATAGATTAAAATTAAGTAGATATATTGCTAGAAGTAAATGCATTCTAGACTTGATTCATTCTGATGTTTGGGAATCACCGAATATATCCATGGGAGGTGCAAAGTACATGGTAACTTTCATTGATGATTATTGCAGAAGATGTTGGGTGTATCCAATTAAGAAAAAGTCAGATGTATTTCCAGTGTTTAAAGAATACAAAGCACGGGTGAAACTTGAATCTGGTAAAAAGATCAAGTGTTTGTGGACAGATAATGGTAGAGAGTATACAGACGGCGAGTTTCTTGCTTTTTGTAAGCAAGAAGGTATTCAGAGGCAGTTCACGGTGGCATACACTCCTCAACACAATGGAGTGGCAGAGCAGATGAATAGAACAAACTGGATAAGAGCTATGTTGAGGATTGCTGGTCTACCCAATTTATTCTAGGCAAAAGCAGCAAAAACTGTCAGTTATATAGTAAATCGATCACCATCTACAGCTATTGGGCTAAAGACAGCGATGGAGATGTGGACTGGAAAGCCAGCTGATTATTCCTACCTACATGTATTTGGATGTCTTGTGTACGTGATGTACAATGCCCAAGAAAGAACGAAGATGGATGCAAAATCTAGAAGATGTATCTTCTTGGGGTATGTTGATGGAGTAAAGGGGTATCGTCTGTGGGACCTCACTGCCCACAAGATCGTCATCAGCAGAGATGTTATTTTTATAGAAGATCAACTGCAAAGAAGAGATGAGGATGATAGCAGTGTAAAAGAAAAGTCAGAAACTATACCGGTATATGTGGAAAATAATCTAGAAGATTCAGATTCTTCTGAAGCAGCACCAAAGCACGAAGAACAAGAACCAGTCGAGTCTGAGGCTCCAGAAGTTCATCAGTCAACTCGTGAGAGACGACCGCCAACGTGGCACTCGGAGTATGTCATAGAGATCAATGTTACGTACTGTCTTCTAACTGAGGATGAAAAGCCATCAACTTTCTATGAAGCTTTAAACAGCTCAGATGTTGCTTTGTGGATGACAACAATGCAAGAAGAAATTGAAGCTCTACACAAGAACAAGACATGGGAACTTGTACCACTACCACATGGAAGAAAAGTCATTGGAAACAAATGGGTCTACAATATCAAACATGATGGTAATGATCAAGTGGAGCGGTATCGTGCAAGATTTATGGTGAAAGGATATACTCAGAAAGAATGTATTGACTTCAACGAGATATTTTCTCCGGTGGTTCGACTTACAACAGTCAGAGTAGTCTTGGCGATATGTGCTACATTTGACTTACATCTTGAGCAGTTAAATGTGAAAACTGCATTTCTTCATGGAGAACTTGAAGAAAAAACATATATGCTCCAACCAGAAGGTTTTGCAGAAAAATAAAAGGAGAACTTGGTTTGCAGGTTGAACAAATATCTATACGGTCTCAAATAAGCACCGAGGTATTGGTATAAGAGATTTGATTCTTTCATCATGAGCCTTGGATACAACAGACTCAGTTCAGACCATTGCGCATATTACAAAAGGTTTGAGGATAATGATTTCATTATTTTGTTGTTGTATGTGGATGACATGTTAGTAGTAGGCCCCAACAAAGATCGAATCCAAGAATTGAAGGCACAGTTGGCTAGGGAGTTTGAAATGAAGGATTTGGGACCATCAAACAAGATTCTAGGGATGTAAATTCACCGAGACAGAAATAACAGGAAGATTTGGCTTTCTCAGAAGAACTACTTGAAGAAAATCTTGCGACACTTCAACATGCACGATTGTAAGCCAATTTCTACCCCACTTCCTATTAATTTTAAATTATCCTCAAATATGTGTCCTAGCAATGAAGCAGAGAAGAAGGAGATGTCTCGAGTACCGTATGCATCAGCAGTGGGAAGTTTGATGTTCACTATGATATGTACAAGACCAGATATTGCACAAGCAGTGGGGGCAGTTAGTCGATACATGGCAAATCCTCTTGGAGAGCATTGGATAGCTGTGAAGAGAATTCTGGGATACATCAAAGGAACCTCAGATGTTGCATTATGTTATGGAGGATCAGAGTTTACTGTCAAGGGCTATGTGGATTCAGATTTTGCAGGAGACCTTGATAAAATGAAATCCACTATTGGTTATGTGTTTACACTTGCAGGAGGAGCTGTAAGCTGGGTTTCGAAACTGTAAACCGTTGTGGTTTATCTACAACAAAAGCAGAATACATGGTACCTACACAAGCTTGCAAGGAAGCTGTTTGGATACAAAGATTATTGGAGGAGCTCGGGCACAAACAACAGAAAATTTATGTGTTTTGTGACAGTTAAAGTGTCATGCACATTACAAGGAATTCAGCCTTTCATTCCAGGACAAAGCACATAGGAGTTCAGTATCACTTCGTTCGAGAAGTAGTGGAAGATGGAAGTATCGATTTGCAGAAAATCCATATGAAGGAGAACCTAGCAGATGTTTTGACTAAGCCAATCAATACTGACAAGTTTTTATGGAGTAGATCCTCTTGTGGCCTAGCAGAAACATAGGCAGCATGATTATGGCGAAGCAGAAAGGATGGTGTGGAGATTGATTGTTTTTCAATCTAATCTCCAAGTGGGAGAATGTCAAAGCAAGCACCTAAAAGTCAGCACCAAATTTGGTACTTGACTTTGGTGCTAGCAAATCAAAGAAAATGGAGAACATAGCCCACAAAATTTGAAAGCTAGATTGACAAATTGAAGCCACGCGGATTGACGAAATTGAAGCCATAATTATTGGGCTAAAACCGTTGATTTTCTTGGCCACTATTTTGCTATAAATAGAAGTGCAGATGAAGAGCTGAAGCATTCCATTAAGAGAAAGAGCAATTTAGCATTTTTTAGAGAGAGTTTAGAGAGCTTGAAATTATAAGCTCTTGTTATAGTGATTTGAGAGTTTGGGTGTATTGGGGTTTTGGGAAGTGAGCTAAAATACTACAATACTTGTAACTCTTTTTTACTAGTAAAATATTTCCTTCTGTCTTCGCCCGTAGACGTAGGCTAAAAGTCGAACCACGTAATTTTCTGGTGTCTTCTTTGTACTTGTTCTTTATTTTTCTGCCAATTTTTTTTTAACTACAGTCCTACTTTACCCACCAATTTCCTAACAAAGAGAATGTACTTAAAAAGAAATTAACGCAAGCTAATGATACAATCAGTAGATTATATAGTATGCTACAACAAGAGAGAGTTCTTTCATATATACATACGATAATCATTAAAAATAATAAATAATGTTTGGTGGGATATTATAGCGTGATCTGTCATATCCAAGCGAGGAGTTAACCTTCTTATAAGTGAGGAGCAATGTGACGTTCGAGAGCAGAAGTCTTATCCTCGAGTATGAGGGGACCATTTGCTGGGACCATAATACGAGTAGGTTCCTTGCTAGGCATTGAGAACATTTCCTACTGGGGCTAAATCAGCAAACCCAGTGCACGACAGTTAAACAAGACATGCGCTATTATCTGAGAATCTAGGCACGAAGCCCACTTAGCTACGAC